>NC_141695.1:523447636-524047636 GCF_964263255.1 Lissotriton vulgaris
TGACGCAAACATCCTGGGATCTACTGATTGTTTTCTGGTTGATACAGGGGCTACCCGTAGTACTCTGTCTAAAACAATGGTTCCTAGGGCTCCCCAGTCCGGCACAATGATAACATAGGATTTGATGGGACACCTACACCTAGCCTACTTTCATAGCCACTTGAATTCGGACTTGATAAATTCACTGCAGCATGTCCATTTTTGCTTTCCCCTACCACACTGGACAACATTGTGGGTATCGATATGCTTAAATATTTCGTTCTCCGGAAGGTGTCTGTGTTATTTTGAATGACAATTAGCCAATTGTTGAGAGATTTTGTCTTATCAATGAGGATTTTGCTCTGGCATCCTTACCCAGTACTTTGTGGGCTTAATCAGATACTGATGTGGGTCAAATGGTTATTCCATCTGTACATATTCAAGTAAAGGAGGGTGTCTCCTTGCCTCGACTGCCCCAATACAAAATATCTCGAGAAGGTGAAGAACCATTAGCACATATTGTTCAGGATTTTATTAAAGTAGGGGTAGTGGAGGAAGTCCCCTATAACACTTGCAATAGCCCTATCCTTCCTATTTTGAAAAAAGACATTGACACTAAAATCTACAGATTCATTAATGATATGAGAAAAGTTAATAAAATTGTAGTGCCCCAATATCTGGTAGTTTTTGATATCACTACACTTCTCACTATTGTCCCTCCTACTGCCACTACATTTTCGGTGATCGATTTGAAGAATATACAAAAGAATTCGTATTTGTAGAGAGCGAACTACTCACCCATACGGGTCTCAAGGCACTGGGGGCCGATGTGGAAATTAAGTGAGCTATTGCCCAGAGTCACATGGTGCTGAGCTGAGCTGCCGCCGGAGCCAGGGATCAAACCATGAGCCCGGTGCTCCGAAGTTAGCTGCCCTGGCTGCTGCACCATACCTCTCCAATGCTTTCGTCTCAATGCCCATTCATCCTGACAGCCGTTATTTGTTCGGGTTCACCTTGAAAAATAGATCATTTCGGTTCTGTAGAGCTCCTAGCATTTACAGTCAGGCATTAAAATGGTAGCTTAAGTCTTTTCCTGTACCTACAGGGGTGGCCTTATCCAATATGTCGATGATATCTTGTTGGTTGCAGATACCCCTGAGCAGTGTGAAGAAGGAACACTGTTATTGTTATCATTTCTTGCCTCTCACAATCACAAAGTCTCGCTAAATAAATTGCAATTTTGTAGGCAGCAGGTTACCTATTTTGGTTACCTGCTGTCTAAGGAGGGACGTGCACTTACACCAGACCGCATTCAGACTATTATAGATACTCCTGTGCCCTGTACTCAGAAGGATGTCTGTGCACTGATTGGCCTTACTTCTTTTTGTAGGCAGTGGATCTCCAGTTTTCCACACATTATTAAACCTTTTTTTGGCCGTTTTGACTAAAGAGACTCCAATGCCCCTCCCATGGACTACTGAATGTTAGAATGCCTTCCAACAGCAACGGCTGTATCAATACGTCAGAGTGAAGGAATAGTTTTGTCACATAAATTGTTTGTGTTAGTACCCCATTCTGTTGATGCTTTGCTAAATCAAACGAAAACACAGCATTTGACTAGTGCTCACTTGACAGGATATGAATTGGCACTTTTGGCTCTCATATTACGCTGAAAAGATGTCTGACCCTAAACCCTGCTACACTATTGCCATTTCCAGCTACTCAGTCTCAGTCACAAGAGTGATATGATTGTATATTCCTCACTGAAGAGCAAACAAATTGCTGCGTTGACCTACAAGATACACCTCTCCCTAGTGTTGATGGGGAGCTATGGGTTGACGGCTCGTGTCTAAAATTGCCTGTTGGCACTACATCTGCTGCCTATGCCATTACAACACTTCAGACTAGTAGTAGAAACCGCTCGCATCCCACAGCAGTCGGCCCAGGCGGCCGAATTGATTGCACTAACGAGAGCATGTGGGCTTAGTACACTTACTTGTTAACATTTTTACCGACACCCTGTACGCTTTCGGGGTGGCACACAAATTTGGTCGTTTGTAGGAAGAAAGGGGCTTTCTCACCTCACATGGGACACAGATAGTGCATGGAGAATTAGTACATAAACTGCCTCAATTGAAACTCCTTTTAAAATGCTATACCCCAAGACTAAGCTTTGACCTTGACTCATCGCATTGCGCCAAATTAATTTTATATAAAAACTTTGCTGAATCAATGGTATTTAAGAAAACCCAGAACTATATAGATTTTAATCTCACTCACGGCGCTAGGAGATTAATTATCCTGCTCCGGTTGGGCATTCTACACATCCAAACTTTAACATCAAAATGGCATCAAAACGAGTCACCAATATGTAGCCTATGTAACGGCGGGGAGCAGGACTTAGAGCATCTACTGTTCATATGCCCCAATTTAAAAGTAGTAGCGGCGAGAGCAAAACATCTGTATCCTATATATCTCAGATGCCGCATCACCACCGTCAAGGAATTGATTATCGCTTGCAAAACTCCCCCTAATGAACTAGTTTGTTATAAACTTTATACATTTTTAAAACCTTTTTTATCTCTGTATTAACATGAGAACTTTTAAAAGCTGTAATAATCGAATTTTATATATTATTTGTGGTCCTCAGTGGAGTACCAAACCAAATAAAAACTTGTTGTTACTTCTTGTTGTTAGTACATAAACTCCTTACTGCTCTAACCTAGTCTAAGAAAGTGGCAATTGTTAGGTGTAGTGCGCACAAGAAAGTGACTGATAAAAAAGGGGCAGGTAATGCCTTTGTAGATCACACAGCCCTTAAAACCGCAATGCAGCGAAGTACCACATCTATCTATGTAGTGAAGTCACAAGCTGAATGTTGACATGATGCCAGGCAAGAGGTGCTGGACATGCAACAATCTGCCTCCACTGATTAACTAGACCAATGGTCTAAGGAGTGGGCACTGGATGATGAGGGCTGCTGGATGAATAAAGATATGACCAAAGGGAAGTTACCCACAGCCTACTTATACCCCATGATTCACATGGCACATGGGCCGGCACATGTTGGTGCATCCTCAATGGCAAAACTACTCATGCAAGTTTGGGATCATCCTGATATTGCCGGCACTGCTTAAAAGATAGTCCAGTCTTGTCTGGTCTGTCTCCAGTATAATCCTGGATAGGGAACGCAAACTCCAACAGGAGGGTTTGCGACACCAACTGCACCTTTTGAGGTCCTGCAAATGGACTACATTCCGTTTGAACGCTGCAATAATCTAAAATATGTCCTAGTAGTGATTTGTGCCTTCAGTAAATGGGTGGAGGCCTATGCTACAAAGGATAATATAGCTCTCACGACAGCGAAAGTTCTCCTGAAAGAGTTCTTTCTCCGATTCGGCATTTGTTGGGTCCTATGGAGTGACAATGGACCACCTTTCATTGGGCAAGTTGTAGAATATGTCATGAAAGGGTTAGGGATTAAGCAGAAATTTCTTGCCACTTTTTACCCACGATCAGCAGGCTTGGTGGAGCGTAATAACTCCACCATGAAATTGAAATAGGTGAAAATATAGGCTTCCACGTCTTTGAAATGGCCTGATGTCCTGCCCCTAACACTACTTTCTATCAGATCAATACCACATACACGATCTGGCCTTACGTCATATGAGGCTGTGTTTGGCAGGCCTATGAATATTTGGGGAATCCCTAAGCCTCGCCCTATATATGATGTACCACATGTGTTTTTCAATGACTATTTGTCCCAGTTAACTACAGCTTGTCTTCTATTTATCAGCAAGTACAGGAAGCCCTTCCAGACCAGTCGCAGGGTGCTGGTCATGATCTGTGCCCTGGCGATTTTGTCTTGACAAAGCCGTTTCAACGAACCAGTTCTTTGGCATCTCGTTGGCGCGGGCCAGAACAAGTCCTCCTGGCTACCAGAACTGCAGTGCGAGTGACCGACCGGAAGAATTGGGTGCATGCCAGCCATTGTCGAAAAGACCCGCATGCCCAAGTGAGCCCAGCAGCGTTGACAGATCACCGTGACATCCCGGTCACCGAGAAAAGACGATCTGTGTCACCTGAAAGACCTGAGTCTTCCCGGACCACACAATCCCTGGTACATCTAGATATCTGCTTCGATCCAGGAAGAAAGACATTTCATCGCAGAAAGAGACTGTTTGAGACACTATCCTGGGTGGTTAAAGACTGACTACAAAGGAGGGTAGCCTATTAGTGACTAATCGTCTCAACGTTAGTGAAGAAACCATCGCCTGCTAGGACCTTAGGGCATAATCTGTTTTGTTATTTACCGACAAAATTACCATGCCGGAGGAGAAGAAATCGAACGCTGCAAAAGTCTGTAGTAAAAATATGATGTACGCTATTTTACTAACTTTGACTGTTGTCATCATTGCTGTAATAATGTGGGTTGAAGAGGAAGTAGCTCTGGTTCGAAACTTATAGACTGGTACTACTCCTGTCCCCACTGAACATTATTATTTTACTCTTCCCTATCGTGAAAAGAAACACCGAATGCCGTATCTCAATAACACTTTCACAGAAATGTTGCATCATACTCATAATGCTACGAACACTACCAACTGCTAGGTAAATGGAATGATGCCAGCTCATTAGAATGTTGTGAACGTATCTAGGACCCTAATTAAATACTCCCGATTCATGCCCTTATGTGGTTATAACAAATCATATCCTTATAAAAGCATAAGAATCATATCCATATTTAGTCATAGCCAGTGCAGTCCAAATACGGCAAGGCTACTTCCCTCGACTCCTAGAAAGTACAACGCGTTCTTTAAACAAACCAACCTCCAGCAGCCGAGGAATTCCCCCTGCTTCTGTTTTGATTTGTCCTAGAACTCCTGAGAGTCCTGAAAGAACTGAAAGTTCTTAGTGACGTCTTATGTCCAACCTTACGTCAAACTCTGCACCTTCCAGGTATAAATATACCAGCATTTGCCTTAAGCAAACACACAGTGGTTTGGAGCTGAGCGGCTATCTACTTACCCAAAGCCCAGCTGATGCGAGTGCCGAAGGAAGCTGACCCTCCCATTTGACACACTGAGCGAGACGCTGTCTTTTCTCCTGCCGAGAAATCCAGCTCCAGTGTTTCCAGTGACCCTTGCGGGTTGCTGGGAGATCAAGTCCTGAGAAAGAGATACAAGACCTCCTTCATTCTAAAACCAAGGTACGGAGCTGATTAAATCCTTAGAGAATACTTGATTCAGATTCTTGGCAAAACTAACTTAACTTAAACTGCAGCTCACTTACTCCTTCCCACGTACTAGGCTTAGGTTAGGTACACCGGGGCAGGCGTATTTTAGAAGCACCTGTTGTGTAAGTTTAGTCAACTTTTATCATTGTATGTATTGTATAGATTTTATCAGTTTTAAGTATCATATGGCTCAGAAACCATATAAATGCTTTTACAGTATTATTTCATAATACTCCTTTTACTGTACGCACTTTACTTTATGACAAGTATTGCGTTTGTGGCAATTCACTTCTCTTGCATGAGAAAGAAGACTGCTCAATAAATAACAACTTTTCTTGAAAACGCCCGTCTCTCCATTTCTCTGGACTCTGGTGAAACTACGCATGCACGATTGACTGAGTGAAATAGCCATCTATTGTTTTCACACGACTCTGGAGATATACTCCTTATTCTGGAGGGAGCAAAGTTGTCATGTTTTTGCGGTTGTCAGAAACGAATCCCTTCTTGTCTATTCAGGAAAGTTAACTCCTTCCTGTTTACTCGAGAAAGTTTCTAGTGACCTCTGAGCTAGCTGGCATTCATAATTAAGTCTAACATATTCAATTGAGACCTAGTCGACCTCAGTCCTACGTCTAAACTATTGTTTATGTTATTCCAATGCGTAGAGCCTATTGGGAATATAGGAACTACACTACATGGCGCCCAACGTTTGGTAAGCCGATGATCTAACGCAAGATACTAGAGTAACTCAGTCGTGCTTTTCACACAGACCCCTTTTCCCGTAAAAACTCCTATACATGTCTGGAGTGGGTAAAAGGTTAATATCCGCCAAAACTTAGTAGGAAGAGATTCCTATGTATTAGTTTTTGGTTTAGTCAATGTTGAAGGATACAATGTTCCAAAATATTGTGCACCTAATCTTTGTTTCCTTGAAAATCGCTCTGCAAATTTTCTGTCAGTAAAAATGTCAGATAGTGAGGAAGAAAGGGAGAGAGCTAAATTAGCAGCTCAACTCTTAGCGGAAGACACAAGTCTCCAAAATAATGACCAGAATGCTATAATCATCCGCGTCAATATAAGAAAAACAATAACTATGAAACTTATAAAAAATGGAGCATCATCAAGAGGTGGTACAGTCATATTTGTGGTAGAGGCCCATGAATATCGGCAGACAGAGATATTCTATTCCTGGATACATTTTCCTGCAGCAAACACTGTGACAGGCGAGTTCCACTACTACAAAATAGAGGAATCTCCAGAGGAATACGCCCCTTTCGAGAACGTTGAACTTCCACTAACATACCAAGAGCATCAGCTCTGGTTTAATGGCGCCCTAAAACATCAAAATCACATTACCAGGCTCAGTTCACTAGGTAGACCAGGAGCCACATGGCCTGTTCTAGCCAGCTGTACACCACTTCCCGACATTGAAAAAATGTCAGACCGAGAACTTTTGGTTCAGCTAAAACAACTAATTAAAATACATAGACAATTGGTCCAATATGTCATGCAGACTTCAACAGTTCAACCTGCAAATATAATTCCACAGCACACCCCTCATCAGGGGAACACAAATAAAATTACACCACAGAATATACAATCATGTATTGGTAAAATACCCGCAAAACGGGAACAAATTCCATTCTGGTTAGCTCAAATAGAGGCAGTATTTCCTGATACTACACCTAATGACAAACACAGAATTCTGACTATCTGTCTTCCAATGGGGATCGCACCACATGTGGAGGACTGTGACACTTGGGGCACAGTCTTTGCTTCTATCTACACAAAAACACATGGTGTTCCGTCTATGGCGGTTATACCAGATGTACTAAGACAGATTCAAAATGAATACGGTCCAGAACCTGCTTTAACTCTGGGTTTGAAATTACTAAAAGACTTTAAGCAGGTCTCGGCTATATTACTAGCCAACATAAAAGGAGAAGCAGCATCTGTGGCGATCCGCCAAAAATTGAAAGAAACAGATATAGCAGACCAACCTTTTGAACTTGCCAGAATAATTGAAAAATCCTATGAAGAACTAGGTAGAGATAGTTTGGGTGGGAAACCACTAAAACCCCAACTAACTGAAAATCCTGAAAAGACTTTCATTAAAAATAATTTAAATACTCAAAAGAAGAAGTGGGAGGGTAATAAACAAACCTCTCCCAGAGAAAAACAGTTTCAGTCCAGAGGAAGGTCTCCTCAACGAAGGGATAGATCTCCAGAAGGAGGAGGCAAGTCTCCCCAAAGGGAGCCCTCTTAAAAAAGATACAACCTTAGAAATAGGGACAACTTGAGAAAACCTGACAGATATCAAGATATTGATACACGTCCCTCTCGATCTTTTCAGACTTCCTCACAGAAATCGGAAAGAAGAGGACGGTCAGAACATAAAGAAGAGCACGTCGAGTCCAAAGACAAGGAACCTGCTCATCAAAGTAAAAAATTAAAATTTCTTTGAACCCGTGGACAAAAGGGTGACCCTGCACCTGTGTACCCCTAAAAAGGTACATTTCCACAACCTTTGCTAACAAGTTGTCATCGAATTTGGTTGACCTATTTAACAGATTTGGCGAGGAAGGGAGTATCTCCACTATAATGAGAGAGACTAATAGCTCTTTACTTCCAACACTGAGTAAGAATACCATTCTATCCGCCTCTTACAAGCCAATAATGCTTCTCTATGTTGACAGTAACCTATTCACGAAAATACTTGCAACTCGAATGTAATCATTAATGCCTGATCTCATTCATCCAGATTTATAAAGGGATTGCAAACGCACGTCAATTTCTGCTGCACAGTTCACATGGTCGAGAAAGTCAAGAGGGATGCTATACCAGCATTATTAATATCATTAGATACAGAAAAAGATTTGGACCGGGTGGACTGGTGATTTCTTACCCAAGTGCGGCAAGTATCAGGTTTCGGACCTGCATTTATTTAAATTATTTCAGCTAGTTATCGTGCACCCACTTCGATGTGAATGGACTCTCTCAGCCTGTTACATTAAGCAGAGGAACTTGTGAGTGTTGTCCACTTTCGCCACTGTTTTTTGGCCCAAGTATCAAACCCTTTGCAGCACATATTAGAACAGAAAACGAGATAAGGGGCATACAGTTTGGTGGGGCTATTCACAGATTTGCAGGTAATGTCCTCTTAACCTAATCACCACATGCTTCCTTTCAATATCTGCAAACCAGCCATTTAAAAGCTTATGAATAAGATACTGGCTGTAAGATCAACCAGTCAGAATAGGAAATTCTAAATTTAATGATGCCACCACAAGAAGCAACCTCACTGAAAGTTCAATTTTCATTTTGTTGGGCTACCCAATTGATTAAGTACCTAGGGATATATCTTATTCCAACACAGTCACTATGATCGCAGAATAAATGTCTTCAAGGTGAACATGTTACCAAGAGTACTGCACCTCTTCTAAGCACAACCCATCTAGGGTGCACAAATAATTATTTGCAACACTTAAAACATTGATAGAACCTTGTATAAGCACAACCCAGATGGAGGACTTGCCCTTCAAGATTTCATTACATTTTGTAGGCTGCGCAATTACATGTTATGTTAGACTAGTCCCTCAGGAAAATTAGATATACTTTGGCTCCACATGGACCGAGCAACAGCAGGCAGAAAACTTGGCATCTAATATGGAAATCTAAACCTGATTGCCATTCAAATGTCTACCTTCGAACTCGAACGAACATTACATTGGCTATTTGGGATACTCTGACGAAAGGTATACATCTGACCACAGTGCCCTCAACATACACTCTCATTTATAACAATTGTACATTCACACAAGTGTTAAAACTAGGTCCCTGTAACAAATGGAGGGAGGGAGAATGTCTAACCGACTAAGATTTGTTTGATAATGGCAATATACCGTTATTTAAAATGTGCACACAAAACTATTTTAGATGAAACAGAAAGATTTCATTATAGTCAACTTCCACACTGGGTGAAGCACACGGAGATAAGAGAAGCAGCCACTTGACTGGCACAGAAAAATTTGAAAAACTGACAAAAGGTACACAAGGGACGGTGTCCACCCTAGATAGCATTCCCAATAGTGAACCCCCTTATTCTGAGTACTTTTAAATCACACAGACAGGGGTTAGTGGGAAAGAAAAAAGAAGATACCGAATGAAAGTATACATGGTGAGATATCACACACATCTCCTACAGAATTGTAGAAAGGGGAGAACACTACAAGGTTGGTTGGATTGGTACTTATCTCCATTGAAACACAGATCTCGTACAGAATTGTAGAAAGGGGAGAACACTACAAGGTTGGTTGGATTGGTACTTATCTCCATCGAAACTCAATAAATTGTACTGCCATGTAAAGGCACAGTGTTGGCAGGGATGCAACAAAATAGGAAAATTCCTTCACAACTGGTGGAATTGGCCATACATCAAGCCATAGTGGGCAGAACTCAGTGCCAGGAAAACTTTGGTGCCTATAACCACCTCCGAACTCCATTGTGAAGAACTGGCCTCCTTCTTTGTGAAGAAAGTGCGTGCGATCTACAGGTCTTTTCCTTCCATGACCACTTCCCGTACTTACACCCCTTCCAGATCAGGGCCGATCTCTAGTCTTATGGTTATCCCTGAGATTTCTTATGAGGAACTTAGTAGGCTGAGAGTGAAAATTAAGTCTGGTTCTCCTGACGACCCTTCAAAGCCAGTTCAGTTCAGGGAATCCTCCTTGCTTTTTCTAACGCCTCTTCGTCAGATAATTAACTCCTCCTTCTCGTCCGCCATGGTGCTGGCGCAATGACAACAGACTTGGGTGTCCCCAATTCTTAAAAAACCAACCTTATATTCAACTAAACCTGAGAATTTTAGGCCTATTTCTCTTCTTCCCTGGGTGGCGAAAGTTGCGGAGGCACATGTCAACACCCCACTTACCAACTTTTTGCTCTCCAATAACATTCTGGATGCAACGAAACGCTTCCTCTCCAGCCATAGTACAGAGACAGCACTCCTGGCCATGACTGAACACCTGTGAACCATTCTCGATTCTGGTCAAACGGCGGCACTGATCCTGCTGGATCTTAGTGCCGCCTTTGACACGGTCTCGCATAGTGTTCTGCTCCAACCTTTGGAGGAGGCAGGAATTTCGGGCCTGGCTCTGGAATGGTTTAGATCCTTTCTGACCGGAAGATCCTTCCGTGTCTCCACTCCCACATTTCTATCCCAGGTACGTTCCATTGAGCAGGGGGTCCCTCAGGGTTCGGCTCTGAGCCCCACATTGTTTAACCTTTATGTTCAGACACTGGCAGCGTTCACCAGGCAGTGGGACCTTTCAATGGTCTCATATGCGGACGACACGCAGCTAATGGTTGCACTGGCGGAAGGTTCTACCCTGAATGCCTCTAGGTTCAGAAGCGGCCCGACGGCCGTGGCGGATTTAATGACTTCTAATTATTTGCAATTAAATGCTAGTCGGCAAGAATGCTAGCCTGTGGGGTGAGCACTGGTGGCCGAATGCTTTGGGTAAGGCCCTGGAACCTGAGAAGGAAGTCAAGACCCTGGGGGTGTGGATGGACTCCTCTCTTATTTTTGTATTCACACTAAAAAAGTGGCAGGTACATGTTTCGGCCTTTTACGAGGTCTTAAACCCATCCTGAAATTCTTTGACCCACTCGCCAGCTGATAGTCCAGTCTACTATTTTGCCTGGACTATGCTAGTTCCTTGTTATTGGGGGCTAACCAAGCTGAGATCATCCGGATGGATGCAAGCCCCCTACAAGTAGAGGTGGTAAAAAGGCTGGACTGGGACTATTCTGCGACTTCGCAGTTGTATCAAGAGGCGGCGGGGGCCGTCCCATTGCAAGATCAACCACAGAGACAGAGTCAAGGCCAAGGTCAAGGGCCCCTGGGATTTTATACCATGTATTCAATGTTGAAGCAGATCCAGGTGGAGGCCAGAGTGGAGAGTCGTAGAGCGAGGCAAGAAAGTAAGAAAATACAAGGGTCTCTCCAGAAGGTGAATAAACTATATGCAGACCTAGTGGGAAGAGTTACAGAGGTGGAGGAAAGAACTGGTAATTTGAAGGATGAAGTCAGCAAATGGCAGGACTTTAAACAGGATCAAGAAAGAACTACATCAGACGTCTTATGGAAACTCGAAGATTTTAAGAATAGACAACGAAGGAATAACATAAGACTACTGGGTGTGGCAGAGAGGAAGGAGGGGCAGGATGTGCGGGCATATGTAATCGAGTTACTCAGAGGTGCACTGCCAGAGATAACAGGCTGGAATTGGGAAGCTGAAATACAGCGTGCGCATAGATTTCCATTTGCACAGAGTAAGGGTAATATGTCAGCCAAACCTAGAGCAATACATATATAGGTAGGAAACTACCTCTTGAGGGAAGAAATTATGGCAAAGGCAAAACCTCAGGCTAAATGTCGGTACAAGAATGTGGAATTTTTTGCAAGGCCTGACTTTTGCCATACGACAGTTGAGAGGAGATGGAGGATGAGGGAGTTAATAACTCCATTTCAAAAACTAGGATGTGAGGCATACTTAATGTTTCCTAGTCGACTAAAAGTAGTAAGAAATGGTCAGTTCAAGGTTTTCTATTCTGAGATTAATGCCCAAGAATATCTGGCATGGTTGAAAGAAAACAGAGCTCAGGCTGCTTAGGATGGCACGGTGGCTTTGGTCTCTCATGGAAGTCGAAAGACTTAGCAAAAGATGTTTAAAAACTAGTCTAGCTAACGATTTAAGGGGGGGAAGAAAATAGCTGTGGGGGGGAGAAATAGAGAAAACAAGGGAGAGTGGTGTGGTTTTTTTTTGGAATGTGCAGGGGTAGGGAGATGAGAGGGCGCGGCAATCCCAAGGGGTCGCAGTTGCCACATATAGGTCTCATGGACCTATTTGCCAGTGGGGGGGTGGGATCGTCAGGGGGGACTTCCAAGGGAGGGGGTGGGGACGTAGGGGAGGTAAAGGGCACAACATAGGGGAATACTACAGAAAAATACAAAGAAATCAAAAGACAATAAGCGATAAGCAATTTTGGAGTGTATATTTGTTGAATGGAATATCTGAGTTGAAGCGGTTGAAATGGCTTGGACAGTTACCTGACGTTTTTTAATGGCTACACGGATAATGTCATGGAATGTATGCGGCCTGAATGATAGGCAGAAGAGGCAGAAGGTCTTTATCTTGCTAAAAAATATGAGAGTTGATTTCTTACTTTTACAAGAAACGCATATTATGACATCTGAAGTATCTATTTTGGAGCAGTTGGGGTTCTCAGTTTTAGCTTTTTTGAGACAGGGCTCTAGGAATAGGGGGGTGGCAATACTATCAAGACGGAGGGGTACTACTATTATGAATAAACTGGAAGATCCTTGGGGGAGGTGGGCTCTGGTAGAGGGCCTGGTTGGGGAGGAATGGATAACTTTAGGCTCTATTGATGGCTCTACAGGGGATGACCCGGACATTTTTGAATTTTTAGATGTGGAGTTGGCTACCTGGGCACCCTGTATTATACTTGGAGGGGACTTTAACATTAATGGAGCAGGGGGGCTGGGATTAGGGGTAGGACCCCGTATACTGTATCAAGGAAGGAAGAGAAGAGTTTTTCGTGCAGTTTGCTCTTTGGCTAGGAATAATGGCTTAATAGATCTCAGGGATACCCTAAAGCCAGAAAAGAAGGGATATACGTATTACTCTGCGCCTCACAGGGGGAGTGCAAGACTAGATTATTTTTTGGTCCCTAGCAATTGCTCATCTAATCTCCAGATTAAGAGGCTGCCACGCCTACTGTCTGACCATAATCCTCTAATCTTAAGCTTAGTTGCGACATCGATTCCTAGGAGGGTTACACTGTGGACATTTGAGAGAGCACTTTTTGAGGACAAGATATATATCCAACATATGACGCACTGGATTGAGGGATATTTGGCAATAAATAGGGGCAGTACAACAGAGGGTATGGTATGATATAGTTTTAAGGCAGGGGTGCGGGAGGAGACCTTGAGTTATAGTGCAAATAAACGGAAACAGGAGCAACAGAGAAACCAGGTATTAAAAAGAGAGATACTTCTAGCTGAGGAAGAGTTGAGTGAATGTGCAGCAACAGGCAATTTATTGGAGTCTGCACTTACTAAATTAGCAAAGATAAGAATGGAGGCAGAGGAAGACATAGCAACTAGGGCAGCAAAAATATACATGGCAAATAGAGAGAAATGTCATGAGGTTAGCGAAATGGTGGGGCGAACGTTAGCAGTACGGGCAAGGCAAAAAACAGCGATAGGAGAGGTAAGGGCGATTAAGGATAGCTCTGGGAAAGTGGTGACGGATACGCAGGAGATTAGAGAAGCGCTCGAACGTGCCTGCCTGCTTGTGCTCAACTGTGCCTGCATTTATTGATTATATTGAAATCCTTTTGCTGAAACCTGCATTTGTTGACCATTTCACAGCGTTTTTGGCTAAAACCTCTGCTCCTTCCTCCAACCCGGTCAGAAATCGCGTTATAGCCGCCATTTGCTCTGTTGTTGTTGTTCTGCCCTGAGACCGCCCCCTCCACCACGGACCCGCCTCCCATCTGATCCTCCCTCGCCCCTCCCCAACCACTTATGACAGTTGCTATCGCGCGCAGCGTTCACGCGCAGCGACCGCGCCCCAGTCGCGCCGAAGGTGCGCCAAAGGTAAGCCCGTCTGCGCCCGTCTGCGCCTGGACCGCGCCCAGCGCCAGACCCCCTGTTTCTCGTAATACCCAGTCCAGTCGCATCACTTACGATGCCACCACCCTCCTAGCCTTTAACCCCAGCCGCTCCCCCAACTGCGTCCAAGCCGCTCCTGGACACACCCATGGACCCTTCTCGTGCAACTCCTGCAAGTTCGACGGCACCAAAACCAACTCCTCATCCACCAACACCGATCAGAGACCTGACACCAACCACCTAAAATGCATCCTGCTAAACACCCGCTCGGTCCACAGACACGCCATCGACCTCTGGAATCTACTAGACACCATCTCTCCGGACGTCGCCTTCCTAACTGAAACATGGATGAACGCCTCCTCAGCCCCAGACATCACCATTGCCATCCCGGAAGGCTACAAGATCATCCATAAAGACCGCACCATACAAACAGGAGGAGGCATCGCTATCGTCCATAAGAATTCCATCCGCATCTCTACCAGCTCAGACGTCAACCTTGCCAGCGCCGAACACCTCCACTTCCAGATCCATACCGACCCCAAGACCACACTCAGAGGCACCCTCCTCTACCGGCCACCAGGAACCCGTGCACAATTCAGTGACGACATCACTGACTTTATCACCCCACACGCCCTCCCCTCCGAGGACTACATTCTTTTGGGAGACCTCAATTTTCACCTGGAAAAGAGCTTTGACAGCAGCACCACCACCCTTCTGGACAATCTGGCCAACCTCGGACTCAAACAACTTGTCACTACCCCCACCCACATTGCAGGTCACACACTCGACCCCATCTTGACCTCCAGCAAACATGTCTCATTCAGTCACACCACAGCTCTTCATTGGACGGACCACAGCTGCGTTCACTTTACCTACAATAAGACCACAATCTACAACCATCCTCAACCTATCCTACAAAGAAACTGGAACAAAATCACCACCGACCAGATCGCCTCATCGCTTCTTCTAAACCCCCCCGCCCACTCCTCAAACCCCGACCAAGCAGCCATTAACCTCACCCAATGGCTATCCAACAGCGCCGACATCCTAGCACCGTTGAAAAAACGTCAAAGCAAACCAGGCAGCAAAAACGCCTCTTGGTTCAACAATGATCTTAAGAAATCGAAGAAACTCTGTCGTTCCCCTCGAGAAGACCTGGAAAAAAGACCCAAACACCAGCAACAAGGACGCCTTCAAAAACGCCACCCGCATACACCACCAACTAATCCGATCGGCCAAGAAAGCCGCATTCAAAGACCGACTAGATAACAACGCCCACAACAGCAAGGAATTATTCAACATCGTCAAAGAATTTACCAACCCATCAGCCAACTCCAACGACATCACCCCCTCCCAAGCCCTCTGCGACTCCCTAGCTTCCTTCTTCCACAACAAAATCGCAGACATCCACAACAGCTTCGACAACCGACCCGGAGACCAACCCACCCAACCTTCTGCAGGACCTTCACCCCCCTTGAACATCCTCAACGACTGGAACCCAATCTCCACTGAGGACACCATCCGCCTGATGAACTCCATCCACTCAGGATCCCCAACTGACCCATGCCCTCACCACATCTTCAACAAAGCAGACTCCATCATAGCACCACACCTCCGAGATGTCATCAACTGCTCCCTCAACTCCGCCACCTTCCCGGAAAGCTGGAAACACGCAGAACTCAGCGCCCTTCTGAAAAAACCCACAGCTGACCCCACCGAACTCAAAAACTACCCCCCCATCTCGCTTCTCCCATTCCCGGCCAAAGTCATCGAGAAAGCTGTCAACAACCAGCTCGCCACCTCGAAACCAACAAATCCCTCGACCCCTCACAGTCCGGCTTCCGAGCCAAACACAGCACTGAGACCGCACTTATCGCAGCAACAGACGACATTCGAACTCTACTGGACAAGGGAGACACAGTCGCCCTCATCCTCCTCGACCTCTCCGCAGCCTTCGACACAGTCTGTCATAGCACCCTACTACAGCGCCTCAGAAACGTCGGAATCCAAGGAAAAGCACTGGAATGGATAATCTCGTTCCTCACCGGAAGAACCCAGAGAGTCCGCCTCCCACCATTCAAGTCAGAGGCCACTGAAGTCATCTGCGGAGTGCCACAAGGATCGTCACTCAGCCCCACCCTCTTCAACGTATACATGAGCCCCCTCGCGACCATCGCTCGCCAACACAATCTCAACATCATCTCCTACGCTGACGACACTCAACTGATCCTCTCACTCACCAAAGACCCTAACACCGCCAAAACCAACTTACACGAAGGAATGAAAGAAGTAGCCGAATGGATGAAGCACAGCCGTCTGAAACTGAACTCAGACAAAACCGAAGTCCTCATCTTAGGCACCTCCCCCTCCGCCTGGGATGACTCTTGGTGGCCAGAGGCCCTTGGAAAAGCACCCACCCCGACGGACTACGCACGGAACCTGGGCGTCATCCTGGACTCCTCACTCTCGATGACCAGACAAGTCAACGCCGTTTCATCATCTTGCTTCAACATTCTTCGCATGCTCAAAAAAACATTTCGCTGGATCCCCACCGAAACTAGAAAAACAGTCACCCACGCACTGGTCACGAGCCGCCTGGACTACGGAAACACCCTATACGCCGGTACCACCGCAAAACTCCAGAAAAAACTCCAACGCATCCAGAACGGTTCAGCCAGGCTCATACTAGACATCCCGCGTAAAGAACACATATCGGTTCACCTGAAAAAACTCCACTGGCTCCCCGTAAATAAAAGGATTACTTTCCGCCTCCTAACCCACGCACACAAAGCACTCTACGAACTTGGACCCGAATGCCTCAACACACGACTGTCCTTCTACACCCCCTCCCCTCAGCTACGATCCTCCAACCAAGCCCTTGCCACTGTACCTCGCATCAACAAAACCACCATGGGAGGTAGATCCTTCTCCTACCTGGCAGCTAAAACCTGGAACTCACTTCCCGCTCACCTTCGCCTTACCCAGAACCACCTAGCATTCAGAAAGCTACTTAAAACTTGAATATTCGACAAATAATTCCCCACCCTTCCTCAAGCGCCTTGAGACCCTATGGGTATGTAGAGAGCTATATAAATTTCTTGACTTGACTTGACTTGAAGTCTTTAGACAGTTTTATATGAAGCTATATGAAGAGCTGCAAGGGAAGGATTTAGGGGAAATTGCACTCTATCTAAAGAATATTCTAAGGGTGGTGTTAGAAGATCAACAACGACAGAGACTGGATACTCCATTAGATTTACAGGAGATCGAAGCGGCTCTCATGAGTCTCTCTTCTGGAAAGGCAGCAGGACCAGATCAGATACAACTAGAGTTCTTTAAGGTATTCTGGAAAGTATTGGGGAAGGATATGGTGAAGACTATGCAACAGGCGCAGACGGGGCGTCTGTGCCAGGCTCATGGTCTGGCGCAGAAATTGTGGTTATATTAAAGAAAGGAAAATCACCTAAGGACCCCGGATCTTATAGACCTATAACACTTATGAATGCAGACACAAAGGTCTATTCAAAGGCATTAGCAATAAGATTCGCAAGCGTCATAACACCATTAGTCACTAGCAACCAGCATGGATTCATACCAGGGCGTGGAACTACCCATCACACTCGGAAGCTTATCACCTTATTTGACACCATGGAAGTCACAGGGGGCCCGATGGCGGCACTGTTTTTAGATGCCGAGAAGGCGTTCGATCGAATCTCCTGGGACTATTTATGGTGTGTTTTAATAAGGGCAGGATTTGGGGAGAGTTTTGTCACCGCAATAAAAGCACTATATAGGGACCCGGTAGCAGCTGTTAGGGTAAATTCAGGATTAACTAGGCTGGTTCAAATTAAGAGGGGAACGAGGCAGGGGTGCCCGTGCTCCCCCCTGTTGCTTGCCATGTATTTGGACCCTCTGATTCGGAGGATGGAAATGAATGAGACTATTGCTCCACTGACCACATATAGGGGGGAGTGCAAGATACTTGCATATGCCGATGATGTGGCAGTTCTTACATCAACACCCACGGAGGCTATTAGATATGTGGAATTGGAGGCATACATTTTTGAAAGGGTATCAGGCTACTCCTTAAATACCAATAAGACACAAATAGTTAAGAACAACAATGTGGTATACCAGGATCAGCAGGTGGTGCAGACAGGTGTATACCTTGGGATTACAATTATTTCAGAACTAGATAAGGTAGTGGAATTAAACATAGCCCCTATTATAGCTATGGTTGGAAGGGATCTAGATAGGCTTCATAACCTTCATTTGTCGATAGTTGGTAGAACAAATATCATTAAGATGCTTGTCCTACCAAAATTCCTATATATATTTAGGGCAATTCCGCTGATGTAACTCCTGGTTTAACAAGCTAGAAGTTATGATCAATAGGTTTATCTGGACCAAAGGAAAGACCAGGAGAGCATTACGTTTTATGGCACTCCCAAGAGAACGAGGAGGCTGGGCATTACCAGATTTGAAACTCTATTATTGGGCTGCTGCCTTACAATATATGGTGGGTTTAATAGGTGGAGCGGAGGTGGAGGGGGAGGACGAACTAGGAACTTTAGCGATATATGGTCTTTTGCTTGGCGATGAGGCGAATAATGTCCTCCATAGACATTTTGACTCAGCTTATTTTAAGAGGACTCGTTTTAAGACTCTTATGGCAGCATACAATATCTGGAAGGCCTTTAGTAAGAGATATGGCTTGGGCAAAAACAATAGATATACAAGAATGAGGAATAATCCAGCTTTCCCTTACGACATTTTCTCTGATGCAGTTTTTATGGTATGGGTGAGAAACGGAATTACGAGGATTGGTGATCTGATGGGGTCCCAGGGTTTTATGCAGTTTTCTGAGATCCAGGCAAAGTATGGGATAGAAACAAGGCATTTTTTAAGTACCTTCAAGTAAGAAGCTTTCTGGCAAATAAAAGAGGGGGGCCTGCTGGATTTGAAAAAAACGCCATATTTGAGGTGGTACAGGAAGGAGTTAGCTGCACTATTAAGAGGTTTTATCATGAATTAATAGAAACAAAACAGGATGATATGCAGAAATGAGGGGAAAGTTGGGCAAGTAAGCTGGAGGTAGAAGCGGATTGTTTTAAATTATCATTAGAGTTGGGTCAGAATGTTTTGTGTTCTGCAGCACTGCAGGCGCAGCACTATAAGACACTTTACTGGTTATACTATACTCCGGCAAAAATTGCTCAATGGGGGGCTGCAACAGGCATTAATTGCCCAAGATGTGGAAGTCTACATGCTGATATAGTACAAGTATTTGCAACATGTCCACACTTATCCATAATATTGAAAGAAATTGAGATTTTTGTACAAAGGGCATTAAGAATACCAGTTAAATTAACCCCCTCGTTAATATTGCTGGGTGTGAACCCGGATGGCACTCAGGGGGAAGGATGCTATTTTATTTTTGTGGCTATGGCGGTATTAAGATTGTGTATCGCTTCAGCCTGGCTCGACCCATTACCACCGACATACAGTGGCTAGTCAGGATTCCTAATATATATAATTTGGAAAAAGCAATTTATGCTAGAAAAGGGAAGAAGGGGAGGAAGTTGGGATTAAAAATATGGGAACTGTTTGGAAGGAGGAGACTTAGGACAATAGGATTGTATAGGCGGATGGACTGGTTAATGATATGATTATCTTATGCTTTAGGTTTGTTTTATGCCTGATGTCCTATCCCCATGCCTTTTCTTTTTTTTTTTTTTCTTATTTGCTTTTCTGTAGGAAGTCTAATTGATTGTATGTAATGTTGTGCTCTTTACCCTCGGTTTAGGGGGAAAAAATTATGTTAAAAAACCCAATAAAAAAAAAAAATGAGATCATCCGGATGGAGCGCATTCAAAACGCTGTGGCCAGAACCTTAGTAGAACTTCCACGGTTCCGTCCTATCGCCGATACCATCCGGAGAATTCATTGGCTCCCTATGGCGGAGCGGATCCAATTCAAGACTCTATGTCTTTCTTTTTATTTTTTTAACAACTCTTTTTATTGACAGATCGCACAAAAGACACAGCACTCCGTACCCCAGAGGAACTGCAACAAACACATCGTAGCATAATCAGCGATCCATATAACTTCTTAAGATTGAACTCCTGGCCCCCCGCCCACCGCCACCCCCCCTTGACCCACACCCATCCCCCTCCCCCCCGGCACAATGTCTCTTTATTCCTGTAGAAAGAATTGCATACATATAACAGTGTGTATGATATCGCCCCCATGTCGCCATCACATCAGCCCTTCTGCGTCTCGTAACAGTGCTGGGGGTTCCAGCCATAGACCCCTGTAGTCCGCCCACCGTTTCCATATTTTGTAATGTTTCCTAGGGCAGCCCCTGGCTTCAAAAACTGGCCGCTCCAACCCCATACAAAAATCAAGGCCCTTTTTCCATACCACCACCTTGGGAGCCCGGGGGTCTTTCCAAGCCTGAGCCACATCCCTCTATGCAACTGTAAGACCCAGAAAAAGTAAATGTCTCTTGTATATATTACCACCTACTCCTTCAAGAACGTGAAGAAGCCCTAATTTGGGGGTACAAGGGAGGTCCCAGCCCAGCACTTCAGACAAGCAGTCCCACACCCCAGTCCAAAATCCAGCCAAACTACCACAGCCCCACACCGTATGTAGGAAAGTGCCCACCTCGTGACCACATCTCAAGCATGCTGAAGACTCAATCAGACCGGCCCGCCACAATCTCTCCCTGGTGTAGTAAGCCCTATGTAGGTACTTGAACTGGATAAAGTGCAGGCGCATGGCAATAGCCGCTCCTCTAGGGGCCTCGAGGGCTTCTCGCCAATCTTCCTCCTCTAGCTCCCCCACATCCCTTACCCAGGAATCCAGTAGAGTCTGTAGAGAGGAGGAGCAATGTGTGACCAGTGTTTGGTAGATACGGGATATTTTCTTTTCCTCCAGGTCCCCCATGAACACCTTCGCCTCTATCGGACTAAACTCAGGCAAGGAGTGCAGTCCCTCCAATGTGGGCGCAAGGGCATGGCGGAATTGTAAATACTTAAAGAACTGCGTTCGGGTCATACAAAATTCTTCACTGAGCTCTTGAAAGGACTTAAGTGTCGTGCCCTTCAGGACGTGCCCTAGTGTGGAGCTTCCTATAGAATCCCAACCTCGGAAGCCCCGCAGTGACGCCAGCGCCCTGGCAGCCGCCCATTATGCCAGAGCGGAGTTTCCTCCGTAAGCCTCCCTCACCATCCCATGCGACGTAGCGACTGACGCCAGATCTGAAAGACCACCTGGGTGGCCCTGGGCAGCCCCTTCCTCAACCTTGCCGAGTATAGAATAGTATGTAGCGTTTCCGGGTCCATTAAGTATCTCTCAAGGGCATATGCTGGGTCCCCCTGTCTCCATATCACCATTCATTCAGCACTAGGAGGTGGGACGCTTGATTGTAGGACAAAATATCCGATGTTGCCAGTCCTCCGAGGTACGTGGACAAAAAGCAGGTGCGCAAGGCCACTCGCACCGCCCCCCCCTGCCCACAGAACCTGACCCAGAGCCGAATTAACCTGCTGGAACCATTGCGGAGAGATCGAATATGGGTGGTTCTGTAACTGGTACAGAAGGCGCGGAAGGGCAACCATCTTGAAGATAGCCGACCTGCCGTAAAGGTTGAGGGGCATACGAGACCAAGACTTCATCTCAGTCTGAACCCTGTCCCAGACCGGCACTATGTTGCGTTCCCAAGCAATTGCGGGCGAAACCGTCAAAAACACCCCCAGATACTTGAGGCCCCCAGTTGCGACTTGCAGTGTTGACGCCCATGATCCAATCCCCAAGCGGTCACCTAGCACCCAAAGAGTGGATTTCCTCGGGTTCAAGTACAATCCCGATACCTCACCGAATATTCTCATGATTTCCAGGACTCTAGGCCCGACCTATTCATATCCGTAAGGAAAAACAGGACGTTGTCCGCATACAATGCGATTCTGTCCGCGGTCCCGCCTCGCATTCAAAGCCCCGTATCTGGGCGTCCATCCGGACCCACGCAGCCAGCGGCTCCATAGCAAGAGCGAACAGGTACAGCGAGAGGGGGCACCCTTATCGGGTGCCTCGCCCTATAGGGAAGGCCACAGACGTGGCTCCTGCCACCCTCACCAAGGCCGTCAAATCAGTATACAACAGCTTTAGGTATGACGTGGGAGGAGTGCAAAGAGGTTGACCCAACTCAGGGAGTCAAAGGCCCTGTTGATGTCAGCTAGCAGCAACGCTGCCTGGGCCCCAGTTCTACCAATCGCCTCCACCGCTACATGTGCGCGTCTGATGTTATGTCTCGTCACCCTACGGGGCATAAACCCGGCCTGATCCGGGTGGACCAGTTCCGTGATATAGGGAAGAAGCCAGTTCGCAAGTGCCTTGGCCAGTATCTTGGCCTCAATGTTTAAAAGGGAAATCGGTCGATATGACTCGTGCCTATCTGGGGGTCGTCCGGGTTTGCAGAACACAACAATTTCAGCGTGTCTCCAGTCCGCCGGCAGGAGTCCGTGCTCTCTCGCCGCCTCCAAGGATCCTTATAGTGTGGCCCTGACTAGAGATGAAATTTCTTAAAGAACTCGCTCGGAAACCCATTGGGCCCAGGGGCCTTACCAGTATTAAGCTCCCTCAGTGCCGTGCCCAGTTCTTCGGCCGACAGCGGAATCTCAAGGCGTTCTCGCACGTCCTCTGGCAGTGCGCGGGGTGGGAGGTCCGGTATAAATTTGTCAATGTCTGGCGCATGGAGATACTCCTGCGGAGCATATTGGGCTGCGTAATACAGGGCGAAGCTGTCCGCCAGCTTCTTCGGGGCCGAGATCCGGGCCCCAGCCTCATCCCTGAGGCCCGGCAGTACCTGCGCCTGAAACGTATTTTGGCAGAGTCTATGGAACATCGTACTTGATTTGTCACCCCATTGATAAATTCTGCTCCTTGTCGCCAGCCATACTTGCCGAGCCTCGTCGAGCAGCAGGGACGCAAATGACTGCTGCGCCAGGAGTAACTGTCCCAGCTCCCTACCGTCCCGAGCAACTCCGCACTGAGTCTCCAGAAATTCCACCGCCGCTGCTGCCTTCACCAACTCCTCCTTTCGTTTCCGACGAGCCGCCGCGCACCAGGCACGGAGCGTGGGCTTTAGGGCCTCCCATAACGTCGCCACATCTGTCACTGTGCCTATATTATCCTCCCAGTAGTGAGCTATGGCCTTCCCCATATGATGCTGGTATTCTTCCTGTTGCAGATTCCAAGCTGAGAGGCGCCACCGAAATGGCTGTCTCCCCCTATCTAGAGTAACCTCCACTGTGACGGGAGAGTGGTCTGACAGCCCGCGCGGTAAGATAGACGCAGAGTCAACCCTCCCTATCGCGGCGATGGGGACAAAGATGTAGTCAAGTCTAGAAAATGTTTTATGTACCGCTGAAACATAAGTATACTCCCGATCATGTGCATGGAGATAACGCCACGTGTCCACCCATCCCATACCCTGCACCATGTTTCCCAGTTTGGTGGGTGTGTCTGCAACTTGCCGCCCCCGGGTCTACAACGGTCCAGTCGGCAAGGCATAAAATTATTCCAATCACCCCCTAGCACTGCCAGTCCCTCAGGAATCTCCGTCCATACTGTATACAATTTCTCAATCAATGACCACTGTAGGGGGGCGGGCGTATACACTCCCAACTACTAGCGGCTCCGCACCAATCATCCCCTTTATAAACACATATCGGCCCTGCGGATCAATCCACTGTGTCGAGTGGACGTAGGACAATCTACGATGGACCAAAATGGCCACTCCTCGAGACCCCCTCACAAACCCAGCATGGTAGACCTGATCATAGCCGTATCTCTTCAGGCTGAGCGTTTTATTGCCCAACAGATGCGTCTCCTGTAGCAAGAGAATGTCCGCTCTCTCCCTTTTCCCCAACTTCAGAACTGCGCCTCTCTTAATCTTATCTAGCATCCCCCGCACATTCCAACTCAACACTCTCATAGAGGCCCTAGGTGTCCTCAGTCCGAGATCCTCAACCGCCATCTAATTGCAAGCACATCATCTGGCACAGCAATGGGCATAGTGGGCATATACACACCAAGAACAACAATCAAGACAACATTGTGCAGAGCAGCCCCCCCCCCCCCACCTGCCCCCAACCCCCGTCCCACCCCCAGCCCCCCTCTCCCTCCCCAAAACTCCAAGCCCCGTACCCTCCCCCCCAATTCCCCCTCAACCCCCCAACCACCCCCACACCTCAGCAACATTGAAGTACCTGTCGCGGCATAGGATATCGCCAGCCCCCAACGGGAGACCAGAGACCTTCTATCCCAATGGATCCTCATGAACAACTCACCCAATCCCCTACCTACCCCCCCAAGAAATAAACTCCTCTGAACTCGGGGAATGCGTCGGCCCTCCAGTTCGCTCCCCACCACCCATACCCACATCCCATGTCAGCAAAATCACTGTCATCTACACATCTCTGACGGTGATTCCCGAAGTCTTCTGCCATCTTCAGCTGGGCCTCACATGACCGCTCAAGCTTCTCGCGCATATCTGTGTGCCAAAGTTTAAATTAGTACTCCTCGATCCCTCACGGATCCAGCTTCTGAGTGTCTGGAGCCTCGGTCTCCCCAGTCCCCACTTCCTTGAAGGGAGAGCGTCTCGAAGGTCGGGATCTTCAGTTGCTCCTGCTCCGCGAGCGTCTGGGGGTCCATGGCGGCACCGCTGTTGAGGATGAGTCAGAGTCTCGAGCTGGCGGCGTGTGCACCCTGATTCGAACAGTCTCATCGGTCCAGGTGAATACCTCCTCCGGCGTGTTAAAGAACTGTGTACGGGACTGGAATACTACCCGCAGGCGGGCCGGGAAAAGCAAGGCGTATGGGATTTTGAGGTCCCTCAGGCGTGCCTTGGCCGCTGCAAAGGATTGCCGTTGTTGCTGCACCAGCTTGGTGTAATCCGGGAATATCAGAATACTCTGATTGTCGCACATAAGGGGCTCCTTCGCTCGCGATTGTCGCAGGATAGTGTCCCGATCATGGTAATTGAGTAGCTTGGCTATCATCGGCCGGGGGCGAGCGCCAACATGCGGCTTCTGGGTAAGCGCTCTATGTGCTCGTTCAATTATGAAGCATCTTGAGAGGGATTCCGGCGGGAGCCATCCCTCCAACCACCGGGTCAGGAAGTCCATGTTGCCCTTTTCGCAGCCTTCCGGAAATCCAACGAACCTCAAGTTGCTACGCCGAGCCCGCCCTTCCACATCCTCCGCCCGGAGCACCAGGCCCTTCTGAATCCCTTCCATGTTGGCCACCTTCTTCTTCAAGATCGCCACGTCATCCTCCACTCCCGTTATTCTGGTCTCAGCTTCCGTGATACGGGCCACGGCATTCCGCAGGTCTTGGCATAATAGAGTGACGTCTGCCCCCACGGCCCCAATCTTTGCATCCAGCATTTCTCTAGATTGTGTAATCGCCGCCATGAGAGCTGCGTTGTCCGGCCCAGGCGCCTGGTGACTTCCCGAGGCCCCCACACCCCCACTCGGGCCCGTGAACTTGTCGATTGTCCCTTGCTTCAAGGCACCACCACCACTCCCACCTCTGGTCATGTTCGATGGCGGCTGGGGTCACCACTCCGGGCCCCGCTGTGTGTATCTCCTGGCTCCCAGTACCGCACCACCGGAGGAGGGCCGCTCGCCAATACCTCGCTCGTTCTCCCAGGCCCAGCGGGGTCCGCCAGCCGCACTTCTCGTAGATTGCAGGACCCGGAGGGCCAGTCAGCCGTTGACTCAGGCTGCACTCAGCGACCCACCGATGCAAATGTCCGCTCCTGTAGTCTGTTCTGCCCACCCACGGTGCCACACAGTAACTTCTCTGCTTCCCTCGAAGGAACTGCTCCAATCCCTTGAACACGGGACCACTACACGAGGCCCATGGGCCTTACAACTGTCGCGGCATGTCTGGTCCGGTTTATTTCAACTGCGTCAATGTCCGGTGTAGACATCTTCCCTGTGGACATATCTTCCCCCCAGGCTCGCGCCGCGGTCCGACTCGACCGCCGAATGGGAGGTGTCCCCGACTCAATGGGCGGCCTCGTGGTGTAGCGTGGGCTCTCCAGCCGCGACACACAGCCCATCCAATGTAGACCCACTCACCCCCGTGTAACCTGGGGGCGGGGGGGAATGGAGGGGGTCAATTCAAGGCAATCAACGCCAGTAGCCACGGGCCACGCAGCTCTCCTACCATTGGGGGGGGGGTTTATGCAGCCGCCATCTCCCCCTCCCGCCGCGGTCCGATATGACCGCCGGGGTCCCGCCGATCGCCCCTCCACTCCCGCCACTCCACCGGGCCACCACTCAGCACTCCCCGGGCCGGCTAACCTTCCGAAGGACTCCTCAATGTCCCAGCCGCACCATGGGGAAGCTGCCACCGCCTCCGGCAAGCAGATCATCAAAATCTAGGTCCCGGCTGCTCGGCGCCGCCCAGGCCGTATCGCCGCTGTGTCCCCGGGTTGACCACCCGGTCTCCGCTTTCAGGCGTGCTCTGGTGCCTCACAATGTTGAAGGGCAGTCTGCGCCATCAGAATATTGGCCACTGTCACGACTCCTCTGCTGCGCCGCCCGCCCCCCGCTGCTCACCGCTGACCTGCTGCTATCGCCGGGAGCCGCGAAACTCGAGGTCCCCGGCGCCTTTTCTTGGCATAGGCCGCTCCGCCTCCGGACGTGTTTCCCGGCCTTCCACACTTCAAATTCGGCCCAATTTCACTCGGGGCCCGCCGGCCACCTCCCGCATCAGGGCACTTCGTCGGGACACTTTTGGGCGAGGGAGAAGCAGGATAATTTCGCAGATATTGGAACAGCGGGACAGAGCTCTTCTAAGCTGCGTCCGCCATGTTGGCTACCTTGGCCACGCCCCCTCTATTTCTTTCTTTTAAGATCCTGAAACTTGCCACACCTAATCTGCTCTGCAATTTGCTGACCCCGTATGTTTCACCCCGTGCACTGCGTTCTCTGGGGCAGCACTTGGTCACTGTTCCCCGGGTTAAGCGTTGTCGAGCGGGAGGACGTTCCTTCCGCTATCTGGCAGCCAAACTGTGAAACTCAGTGCCGGTTCATATACCGGGACTGGAGGATCAGTTGGATTTCAGGATTTCCTCTAAAATAGTTTATTCTGCCGTCGTTATGTTGAGATTCCTGTCGTAGCAATCAGTTCTATCTCTCTGTTGTTGGAAGCACCGGGACGCCCCTTTGCTGGGGCAGCAGAGCGCTATATAAGCTTCTATAACATAACATTGTTCTGCATTCTGTCCATCAACTGTTTTTTTTGCATTTGTCAGGAGCCTCACACCTGATGCAAATGCAGCAGAGGGGAAATAAAGGCTTGCACCTTGTTAGCACTTCACGCATATGGGTGGTTCCACCAGGGTTTTCGTAAGCAGGAAGTAATGGCCCTCAAGCAGTATTTCCGTCAATTATAAGTGAAAAGGAATTGGGTATGGTGCAGTCAGGAAGGGGAGACCCTAAAAACCCCTCAATCTGTGAAGGAGAACCCAGCACGATTACAAATAGCAAGAGTGCCGCACACTCATACAAGATAATGTATCATGTAGACAAATGTTGAAAGCAATGGAACCAATCCAACGTTGAGATCTTTGTTTTCCTTTAATCGGTCATCAAACACAAAAAAACACACAGCCAGCCGACACTTGTTTCGTCAGAGAAACAGTGCACTCCGACTCTTCAGGGTTGGGAAAGATACAAAAGATGACCTGAGAATAAGGCATAGAAAGACAATGTCTGCCAAACACAATTTCCCACATTTGTGGACATTTAGAACATCACCCATCACACGTGGAAACCAAACGTTTAAGAATCAATCTTAAACTAACATCAAAACCCACAACAGTTTGTGTGGTCAAATGACCATGAAGTTCTATGTTTAAAGTGAAAGACCAGTACATTAGAAGGAAATTCCAATTTCAGAACACTGACAGCCCCTTTCTTATACCAGTACTGTTGTATAAGTAAAAAAAGTCATATTAAGACAATAAAACGCCCGTATGCCCATGAGTTAATGCATCAGTACAAGGGGGCCACAGGTGAACATGCACGCTTGTATTTGTTGTTAGTGAGAAACAGTGCGTTCGTAGCTTAATCTATTAAAACACCATTTTGAACAGAGAAAATGAGATACCTATATGGCTAGATCCAAAACTGTGATATCTAATGGAAAAGTAGAAAAAGAAAGAAAATAGGGGCAAACATTAAATCAGTCCAAGACTGACCACCAGATCTCTCATGAGATTCACATTTTAAAGTTAAAAGGAAGATAGCAGATGCGGCTATCCTTACCCCAAAGCCGGTGATAATTCCGGCCCGGTAGGGTATCCTAAGTCTCTGCCAAACGAATATTAGTTGAAGAGTGAAAATACACGCTGTAGGAATTAGAAAAAATAAGAGAACGTACGTCATGGAAAATGGATAGTCATGGTTGTGTCTATTAATTGAGAGTACAAGAAGCCATCTCAAATCGGTGAATATTCACAGTCATGTTCTGGAACAGCCCCAGGAACTCGTAATTACCTCATTACACTGAAAACTAAGAAAGCGGTATGCAAATTAGGTAACTACCTCCATCAAGGATAGGGGTAGAAAGACAGGAATGGGGAGGACAGTAAAGACCAAAAGTTCTGGAAAGGGAGTAGTCCCCAGGTATTTATGTGAATCAACCATGTCTATCCTCAGATAGGGGGGACAAAGGAAGCTCATTCTCTTAAAAATAAAGCCAACCTCTCACACAATTAGTTTTCAGAGACCTTGGTACTGGCCTCAATATAACAAGTTTGGCCGCTTAAAATACCTGTTAAGCCATATTTGCTGAAGCTATAATTTATAATCCGAACAAAAGAATACCTCACCTAATTGCAGTTGCGGTCAAATATGACGCCAGTGCAGATAAATAGGGGAAATACGATAACCACAATCCAATATTCACCTGAATGGTAAAAGAAAGAAAAAAGTACAAGGAAAATTCTAATAAGCTCAAATTGTGGCCATCAGAAATACCCGCCGAAAAATGTGCATAACAATGTGATCGGGCTTACGTGAAACATAGAGAGAGTATTACTTACGGAACAATCCCGTTAAAGCACAAGTACGTGCTTCCTGATATTCTGTGGATAGAATAAGCGGGGGCATATAAGTATGCTAAGAGATTATAGACGGTGCCATCTAACCAAACGAGCCCCGGTCGGGGACCATATCGCTTACTTGGCTCTGTAACGATGCCTGCGTCCTGGCGTCTTCCAAATAATCCTGGGGTGGAATTAACCACCCCGGAAGTCAATATATTATCTCTCCTTGTCCCAATAACTAGAGCGCGGCTGTTATAGAGAACGCGTATGTAAGCCCTGTATCAGACGTAGAGGACGTGAGTACACTACTCAGCGCGAGATCTCGCTGCATTCCCGAAACATACTAATTACTGCGAGTGAAGCAAAATAATCTTAATTTTCAACAAAACAACCAGCTAAAAAAATCCGATCCAAATTTATTAGTCTATTTTGAAACGACTATAGTTATGAACAATGCATAAGTAAGTCCATCCTACGATCAATAAATTAAAACTCCAAATTAACAGGCAAGCCAAATTCGAAAGCGGATCACTAGCACAGCAACAGGTAAAAAGATCCGGGACTATTTTTCTAGAAAGAAATTAATTTTTATATGTATCCCAAAGGGTGTCACTATAAATGTACCGAAGAATAAATAAGAGAGGCTAAGTAGACGTGGACAACTGCCTAAGGCGGGCAATAAGCATACAAGAGGGCCCACGTGTGAAAGTTGCCAGATTATCTTATTAATGTCAACACATACGAATTGCGTGATAACCAGAGATAGCAGTAAGCTCGTCTCATATCACACTGGACCCCAAAATTTAATGCATCAAGAAAAAGAGAACTCATAGTACAGCGTTAAATGTAGAGAGCAAGGGAGGAGTAGACCCATAGTAGAAAGGACGGACACCCCGAGTATGGGTACGTCCGACATGACAGAAAAATATATAAAGGGATCACATCATTTAATTTGCATTATCGTCACTTTTAATCAACACACGATTGTACCTTATCATTATCAAGAATCACATGGTGTCACATCATCTGGTTGTACATTGGAAGCAGTATCCGAGTTCAACACAAACTATACACTTGGCCGAAGACAATAAACATGTACATATACGCTACGTGGGATAAGATGGTAAAAATGAATCATGTCTATTACTCCCTTACTGTCAATGTTCTTGCCCATAACATTTTCAACTTCACGTCAAACAAATATAAGTAGGCATACCAATTTGGGAGTTTAAAGCAAATACTCCACACTAAAGGTGCTGGAAGGAACATTTCCTATATAGTGTCACATTTACATGCATTTGTGAGCATAAATGTCCCCCCATTAATGTCGATGCAATCAGCCATATAGTACAGAAAGAGAACATTCTTAGGTGCAGCACAAAATTGGTATATAAGTATCAGAGAAACCTAATCTCCCAGAAAGTATTGCATTTCTGAATCACAGTTGAGGCCACGTTCAAACATGTGTAATCGCATGATCCACATTGCTTCAGTTCTCCCTAGGTGCAATTCCCTATTGCCACCTCGGGGGTTCTGTTGAATCTGTTAGATTCCAAAGAAACTAAGTTCTTTACCTAGGCCTTGTGCAGCACATGATGCTGCATGGGTAGCGACCGGGTATCTCACATCCTGCTAGTTTAATGCCCTGACGTGTTCACCAATCCTTTCTTTTAAGGGTCTTATGGTGCTACCCATGTATTGTTTGCCACATTTGCACTCAATCACGAACCTAGTAGTACAGTTGATATTGGTTTTGATCTCATAAGTTCTGTTATTGCATCCATTGAATGTCTTGACCTTGATATATTATCTTGTATGAGCACTTCACACATACTTAGGAGAGGCAACTTTTCACTTTGTTCAGGCTCTGTTTAGGAGATTTTCATGCACTGTTCGAATGTCAGATGTGTTGCTCTTTCCCGGTATTTGCCCAAAATAAATTGCATTTATATACGCTTATCACCCTTGAGGAGGCGTAATAATAATTTAAATATCACTATTTCTTTTACAGCACTATGGCTATAGAAAGCTTAACGCTGACAAAAGGTAACATTGTTTTATATGTAGCGTACAGAAGTGTGAATCTTCTGCCTAAATCAGGAGGATTTGCAAGTATACTCGAAATGTGCTCAAATGTACTCATGATAAACCTGCTAAACATGTATGTGAGGGCTTAAGATCTGATATCACTTCTTGTGATGCCAGAACCTGTGATGTTACGCGCTGTGATGTCACACTGTTTAACTAGGTTAGTCCCCCCACTTCTTTTTTAGGACTCGTGCCCTGGGTAAATCTTTGATATTTTCACTGGGGAGGCCTGATGGATTGCCCTGTAGATGATCTCCCTATGCTGGGTCTCAGATGGGAATTAAAAAAATGTAGGGCATAGAGGTAGCTCAAATTGTGGAGAGCCAATACACGTGTAATATGGGCAAGATCAAACAGGGCTGAATCACGTCTATCAGGTTCCGGAATATGCTCCCTCTGTCAATTATGGAAAGTACTGCCCGCGCTAACTGGTGTTCCTACCAAGATGCTTACATGTGATCCAAAACTCCAAATGTCCTATCCTTAGAGACACCTTTAGGGAGCTTGACAAATTAATACCAACTCTGGTGTGGGCTGGTAAACGGAGCAGACTTAAGCTGCAGGAATGGGAGGATGGCGGTCTAGCAATCCCAGACTTAGAACTACACTATTAGGCAAGTCTGCTCTGACACACAACACAATGGTGCTCGCCAGCGGACAACCGGAAAAAAGAATATTATAGGGTCAAATTAATTTTGAACCCCTCCCTGTGCTGCTGATAAGAGGGGGGACAGTATCCGCAAACTACCCATATTTAATCAAACAGGTGGAAATGTCATGGTACACCACAGTATAGAAGGTCTTACGACAGCTACCGTTTGCAAAGAAACTAAATATTTGGTGGCCACAACTCTGTAGGTGGATATCCTACGACATGACTGTGGGGCAATGGTGTGAGGGGAGGCTGTTCCATACGAGGAGATCTACGCACACATACTTTTATCAAGTTCACCAAGGCCCAGGAGGCCTTTGAGGTTCACCCAGCCCAATTCCTCCAGTAAGCCAAGCTGGCGGGAATTGCCAGAGAAATCAGGACAGACTTCCCGAAGGCCCCAAAGACCTCACAGACACCTGAAGCAATACTGTCCATAGGGCAGGGTAATAGGGAAGGTGCATATGCAAAAGGTGCTCAACACAGATAAGAAGAAAGAACCCCTGAAAGTAAAACAACGATGTGAAGAACATATACAAGCACCTAATATGCCTTCAGAGTAGGAAAAGGTTTGCTCCAAAGTAAGAGAGATCTTGACTTTTGCACAATTTACATTAATACATTTTAACATACTCCATCACACCTAACTCGATCCGGCAAAGCTTTGTAGAATTACTCTGTGAAGATACTCTTCTGTCCGATATGTAGAAACATAGATACATTTTAGTAGGTCTCGGCCTAGCGTACACTGCGCAGCAGTGTTCGCGCAGCCAGAGTCCTTTTCTCGGGGTTTTGAAAATGGACCTTGAAATTCCAAACAGCTCGTGCGTGTGCATTTCTTAGGTCCATTTTCATTGGGCTTTGCGTGCGTGTACTTTTTTAACAGAACACGCAATAGGCCATGGGCGGTCGCTTAGCTCTGCCCATGGCCTATTGGTGTCTGTTACGCGCACCAAAGGCCATATATCTTCAATTATCGCGGCCATACACAGACACGCTAAATGGAGACATATGCTTCGCAGTGGCGCGCGCCCCTTCCTGCAGCCTTCTTGCCTCATCCCGTTGTATTGGTTTAGCGCCTAAAAATGTTACTAGTCTGGGAAAGTCCACGAAGGCGCAGTTGTTCCCTCACATGGACGAGCAAGCAGCGCACCCAGGGTGGGGAAGGGCGGGGGTTGTTGATGTTTTTGTCAGGCATGAAGGGCCTGGATTTCCACTGCATGCGTCTTGGTGGAAGTATAAACCAGGGTTGTGAGTTGCTTTCACCGGGTGTCTGGATAGGCTACAAAAAATGTAATGCAATACTTCTTTAACAAAAAAAATGTGAACATCAGTCTTGTGTCTCCTCTTTGCACGCATTCTAGGAAACACAATTAAAAAAAACTCCAGAGCAGATGAGATGGGAGGGCGATTGGGAGCAGCAGGTCAAACGTGGACTATTACAATAGCGATCACTCGCGATCACTTTTTTAAATTTTATTTTAAGTTAACATTCTGTTGAGGATGAGAAATTTCGCATTTGGCTGCTCCACGAAGTGCTGTAGAAATGATTTGATGAAATCCTCTTTTTTTTTTTAATATGAGAGTTTAAACTGCTGCACCGGATTTTTCATAAAAGTACATTTTCTGCAAATTGTCTTTGCTGGCGGAAAGACGGTTTTACTTTTGGGATTTTTACACCGTTCTTTTGAACAAAAGTGCTGCAGAATAATTGTCAGCAAAATCAGTCTTTGTTACGTAGCATAAATGTTGTATTTTGAATAATCCCCAGAAAACGGGAGTAGTAATATGCTGTGCCCAAAACGCCCTTGCTGTGCAAACTTCAACATCGGAGTCATTGCGAGGACAAAGTTACAAGTCCCTCCGTTTCAAGGAATGTTGAATCCACAACTGTTTATAGCTGGAATGGGCATTAAATGTGCATCGACTTTATGGCACCACTTCATGTGCACCCCTGCCTCGGTGATGAGCAGCTGTCTGTCCGCTTCATTCACTGCAGCGCCTGCTTCCAAGGGTCGTCATGGTAAAGTCGCCCAGAGCCACCATCCGGGTCCCACAAAGCCACTTGAAAAAGTTAGTGGGTTGTGAGGTCTCCGCCCCCCCCCCCCTTCTTTAAACAAGGGGCACCCGGGGTCGGCCCTGTCACCCCCAGTGCTCCTGGAGTCCCTGGCTGTCACCTGAGGCCTAGAGCTGTCCATCAAACTCAGCATCTCAGCTGGCAGCACCCCCCCCCACGCTGATGATCCTAGGGACCCCCCCCCTACAGAGACCCCTCCTCTAGTCCTCTTCTGAGCACAGAATGCGGTGGAATAGCTCAGTGACTTAAGCGCCTCCTGCAGAGCTCTATGTGCTATTTGTGATCAGGACTGTTCTGGCCGTTCATCCTTCCAGGGCATCAGATACCAGCACACGTCCTCACACTATCTGTCCACAGCGAGGCATTAGAAACAGAAGTGAACATGAGACAGAAAGAGAGCCGACGCGCCCTCAGCGAAGGCAACACCGCTGAGGTAGAGCCGGAGACCACCCACGCCCAGGGCGTGAGTACCCCGCTCGCGCGTGACACACACAGCGTGGACTCTTGAGCCGGGCGCCCCTCCTTACTCACTGCTGGTGTTCACCGTAAAGGACCTGCGGCCTCCTCTCCCCTCTCAGATACCGGACACCTAACAGCTCGTGCTCCCTGACAGTGGTGGCCCTGAGGCGGGGGCCAACCATGCCTGTGGAAGTGGTGTAGTGCAGCGGCGAGGGTGCCTGACTCCGAACCACAGGGTTCACAGTTCGATCCCCGGTGCCGGTGGCAGGTTAGCCCAGCACCCTGTGACTCTGGGCAATAGCTTGCTTAATCCTCCCAACGGTCCCCAGCGCCTTGACACCCTTGTTTTTCTATAGCGATCGCTTTCAGTGCAACATTTCAAAGAAGCCGTCACGGACTGTGCTGCACAGCCCTTTGTGAGAAGAGGAGACTCGCGGTTTTCCGCCTGGACTCGGTAGATGCGTAACAAACGCTGCCGACTGATGTATCACATTTTACCATTAATGTGAATTGTGCTGTTGAGAGCAATCTCGTGTATTCTTTCTCCATGCATATATTATCATTCCTAATTTCAAGCATTTTACAAATATGATTTCCAATTTGCGATTAGAGGTTTATATTTTACAAACATCTGGTGTTGGATTGTTAAAACGCCTCTATCTCTGTACTGTTTACGAGCATGTTATGAACGTTGTTGTGGGGCCTACGTGGAAAGCTGGAGTGTAATCAGAGGCCGTTCTTCTGAAAAGATGAAACGTTTCAGCTTGAAAATAAAGGAAGAGATCATTTTCATAAGAGTAGAAATGCCCTTTGTACACAATCATCTACTCATGGTTTGACGGCGAGGCACTGAAGTCTAACATGGGTGACCGGTGTGAAATCCTCACAGATTGAGGCTCCGAGCAGTGTTCACTCTGAAGGTAGAACAGTGTAAAGAGCGATCCTCGTAGCCAGATGCAATGCCTACAGTAGCCTTCCCCAATGCCCACTCAATGTGAGCCTCTACATACCACCACCGTGGTGGGGATTGGTCATTCATTTGCAGGTTATGTTCAGCCTCACTGAATCTTGAAAGAACCACATATAATCTTTGATGACGGAGACACACCACTGCAGCTCATTATTGAATCCACTTTAAGAAGAGCAGATTAAGGCACCACCGCAGGGCTTGTTTCGAATCCACTCCACATCATTTGACATCAATCCACATAATTCAACTCAACAACACAATAACACAACACACCCCATATATCTAATCCACACTACAGAGTTCCACATCATGCCACAAAATTCTACAGCACACTACATAATTAAACTCCACCACATAACTTTCCACAACACAAAATACCATTACACATAATTACACTAAATAACACACAATCCCACTCCACACAATTCCAGTAAATTCAATACCACATAATTACTACCAACAACATTCTACCAGGCGACATAATTTCACTACACAAATACACTTCACACCACACAATTTCACGCCACACAATTCCACAACTAACAATTCCAATTCAACCCACATAATTCCACTACACACCACATGCATACACTCCATACATAACACGTGGCGAAAAGACATTGCCATTTACAATGCCATTAGCTCTAACTCAAATAAATCCGAGACCTATTGCATTTCCAATGCTTGTTTCTACATGACACGGTCCTGGTGGAAGTTGTCTGGCAAATTGTTCTGGGGCAATGCAAGATCACAGCCTTACTCTAGAATGCATTCCTAGACATGGTTTACTAAATGTAATTTCCAAACGGGTAAAAAAGCGATTCATCACAGATTTGCAAAGTTGGGGCCGGTATTTGACTTATGTTGCATCGTCATGCACTGGCTGCATATGCATCTGGAGAGGAGGTTGGAAGGGGATATGTTGGAGTAGGCAACAGGCTACTGACAATAAAGTGGCCTCAAATACGGAGCGGATAAGAACGCTGCAAAGCAACAACTGGAAAAAATATCTCTGAAAAAAAAAACGTTACTAACACGATAGGATGGTATATTTTAAACGGGCGGGAAGTGGACTTGTTCAATGGCTCTATCCCCGGCAAGGGCTTTGCTTGTTGTGTGGGCGGGGGTATAGTGCGGGGGTCTGAAGTGCTCCTGTTCATCAGACCCTGCAGGTTTACCGACATTGTACAAAGAAGCCGGCAGTGGAAAAACAGCATTTGTAGGTTGAGCTGTCAGTCACGCTCGGTACGCGCGCGGGCATCTGGCGTCGCGGGGGGTTCATTCTCCAGGTCCAGGTGCGGTCTCGCGGGAACGACGCTTCGCCGCAGGGGACGCCTCCGCCTGTTACGGTCCCTTTAGTTATGTAATGTGAAATGTTTGGTGGCGCGGAAACTGTGAACTTGCGGTCTTGTTTTGAAAAAGTATAGGAGGAATTTCGTGACCAAAAAGCAAACAGTTCATTTTATATTATGAAGGCACAGTAGGGTAAAATGGAAGCTTAGGTTTCCGAATCCAACTTAAGGTCCACTGTTGGGCTATGTGTAACAAATCTGTGTTGTCATTTTTGATCTCTGATCCACTCTCTTTCCCCAACAGCGGATTTACTCTTCCAACCTTGCACTCTGCACCCTCTGACCTGCAACATGCACCACTCGGCGACCCGAGATCCTCTCTAATTGGATCCAGCAGTGGGGAGTGGAGTGCTGAAGTGCTAAAAGTATACATGCCATTTGTATTATTTTCAGAAGGCTGCTCCTTAAAAGTTGCTTGGAATAACAGGTATACCCACACTACAGTCTTTCAAACTTAAGTGGCCTTCTGCTTTGACAGAAGAGTAGCAACATCACAAGAAAGGAAAGTAGCGCTGTCAGGTAAGTGCTAGGCCTCGCTGACTTACTATAATCATCAGTTGCAGACCCTGCTGAGGTCTGGTTTACAAATGGTTTATCATCGTCACACACAAAGATTATGTCCAATGAGGAAGAATAGGGAATAAGGCTACAAGTCACTGCTGATTAGGGTTGTTTAAAATCACCTCCCCTTTCTTTCAAATATTCAGTAAAGGTAATAAAACAAATAGTCACCATCTACCTATAATGCACACAATCGATAATGACTCCTGGCCATTAAATAATAGTTGAGGTTATCACCAAAAGCTCCCACAGGCCAACGTAAGTCAATATGTCTGGGGCTAAGAAAAAAACCCTATGCAAGTAAATATAAAAGTAAATTTTCAATCTGTTGTGGATGAATGGCTAAATTGTCCCTCTTGGTGTTAGAACCCGTGACATGAAAGTCACACATAAATGTCTGCAGCAGGTGCTCAACGCACTATGCTTTCTTACTCACTTTCCAGTATAGGTTTAGCGATCCTGCCAGGCTCCAGTAACTGGTTCTCCTGGTGGTGGCTGTACCAACGTAGCGTAATCAGGGTTGGATTGGGATTAAAAATCGGCCCACATTTGCATAATGCCTTCCCTCAAATCACTGCTTCAGAGCAATTTTACATAAAGAGGGGGGGGGGGTTAAAAAAAAATATACACGCATCAGTTTACACTAGTGAAACACACCTGAAAACAAGGGAGGCCACTTCTGCTCAGGCCCCCTGTCTGGCTCAGTATGCCTACATTAATGGGAGGCCCAAGTGAGAGAAAAGGGGTGACACCTCTACCTGTTGCGGCTATATGCGAGGTAATGAGCGCCCATCTCCCTCCAGAAAGGACGCTCAGACACCCACTGGGCCGCTGGCGGTATAGTCGAACAGAGACACCGCCCAAATCGGCCCCCAGGCTGCTCAAAAGCAGCCCTCAGCTGGAACTCGGACTCCGGCCCCTCGGGCATTGCTCGAATGCCCCCGTTACCAATCCGACGCTGAGTGTAATGCTTTCATATCTAAGGCAACTACAAACCCTCATGCTTCATCCCTAAGTCCCCTCTCAATTACTTTACAAGGCTGCTTTTTGCAATCTACTAGAAGCCTATCTCGAGGCAGACCTAGATGGCAGGGAGAGAAATTCCTTAGTTTTCTGTACTTCTAAATGAAAAAGTTACTTGCATCCGGTAACACCTTTTATGGTAGAGACTCTAGTCACAGATTCCTTACCTTAGAATTATCCCCAGGCGTATGTATGTATGTATGTATTGCCTACATGTATAGCGCAAACTGTCACCCAAAGGGTATCCTGGCGCTTTGACTTTTCCAGACCAACAAGGCGGTCACGATATTACATTGCCCAAGGGAACAGGTGGGACTTCAAGCCTTTCTTAAATGAGACAAATTCCCCCGTGCTCCTTAGGACCACTGGCAGAGAGTTCCAGAGATTGGCCGCAGTGTAACCAAAGGAATGCCCGCCCATTCGTATCCTCCGGATCTTAGTAACTGTAGCCAGACATGCCGATGAGGAAAGCAAAGGTCTGGGAGTCGAGTACCAGGAGAAAAGCTCTTGCTGCGGGACAGGCCCCTGGCCATGGAGGGCCTTGAACACTATACATGATGCTTTAAAACAGATGCGCTGGTGGACCGGCAGCCAGTGGAGGTCCTTAAGCGCCAGGGAAGAAGAGGCTGAGCGCAATCGAGAAAGGGCCAGCTTGGCTGCCATATTCTGAATGCGCTGCAGTCTTCCGATCAAGATGTCTGGGGCACCCAGAAGCAGTGCGTTGCAGTAGTCAAGACTACTGAGAATGATACTGCGCACTACCTCTGGTCTAGCTAGAGCCGGGAGCATAGGAAGAATCTTACGAAGAATGCGGAGCAGCATCATACATGTGACGACTGTTTTATTTACAAACGCATTGAGCTGCAAATTAGGTCCAAACATAACGCCCAGATTACGAGCGGAATCTGCTGCCGCAACCGTACCCTGGAAAGAAGTGGGCCAAAAATTTACCGGCAAAGGCCGAGGAATACGGTCCATAGAGCAATGCAGCACCTCGGTTTTGCAGCCATTAAACTGGAGTGAGTTGAGGCGCAACCAGTTCGCGGTGGCTGTCATGCAGCGATGAAAGGTTTCCTGAGACACGGCCTCTCTGCCTTCTAAGGAGAAGATGAGCTGCGTATCATCAGCATAGTTCATGACTGAGATACCGAATTACTTAATCAGCTTAACTAAGGGGCGGAGGTAGAGATTAAATAAAATGGGACTAATGGCCGACCCCTGAAGTACCCCTTGCCCCACTTTTTTTATGCCAGATTTGTAAGGCGGTAGGGCCACTACCTGATATCGATCCTGAAGATAGGAAATCAGCCAGTCTCTAGCCAGACCAATCACCACAGCTTCCTCCAATTTGCTGATGAGAATGGCGTGGTTGACCGTGTCGAACGCGGCCGACATATCCAGCGGCACTAAAAAGGCTGCTCGACCTGAGTTGACACGCGAACGAAGATCATCCAGGACAACCACTAGTGCAGATTCGGTGCCATGAGCAGGCCTGAAGCCGAACTAGGCCACATCCAGCCAGGTGTTAGCTTCCAAAAAACTGGACAGATGTTTTGTGACCCATCTCTCCAAGATCTTAATAGGAAAAGGAAGCAGCGAGATTGGCCGGTAGTTCCCCAAACAAGAGGGGTCCAATGTTGCCTTCTTCAGGAGAGGAGAAACCACGGCCAATTTCCAGCTGTCCGGAACCGTGGCGGTAGTGAGGGATTGACAGCAGATGGCAAACAGAGGAAGAAAAAGTTCTTCTTGAAACACCTTCTAGAGTCTATGAGGCAGCGGGTCCATGGGAGAACCTGAGGACACCCCGTTTGCCAATTGGCAAAACTCCTCATATAGAGGGAGGGGAAAGCTGTCGAGCCAAGCCATCCATCACAGCCTCAGAGGTCCCGGAATAGATAGAGGAGCCGGGTCCATCGAGAGCTGAGGGCAGGGAGAAGCTGGGTCAGAGAGCCCACTCAAAATGGTGGCGATCTTGTCCTCAAAGGCCGCTGCCAAGGAATCGCAGAGGGACTGAGAGGCCGGGATGCTATTGGTCACACAGGCCGGATGAGAAAGATCCTGAACGATTTTAAACAAGGTATGAGACTTGTTTACTGCCTGGGTTAGCGTCTCCTCGAGAAACTTGGCTTTGGCGCATTTAATTTGCGCTTTATAGCACCGGAGGGCCTGTTTATAACAGGCTTTGTCTGACTCTAGGTAGTGCTTCCTCCAAGCTCTCTCAGCCTGCTTACACCGCAGTTTCTGTTGGAGAAGATCTTTAGAATACCAAGGCATGGCGAGTTTGGGCCTAACCCTCGCTTTCCGTAAGGGTACCATTTTATCCAGGGATTCAGTAATTTGCTGAGTGAGACGCATATAGCTCTCATCCACATTTCCTCCCAAGATAAAGCCTCCAGATAACAGGGTAGGGAGGCTCGACTGTTTCAGAAGTCTGGACCATTGCCTACTAAGGTTAGTTGCTCCCATCTTATCGCGTCTCAGCGAATTGGCAGGGAGAGATAAGGAAAAGTGAACCAAGGCATGATGAGTCCAACTTTGGGAGACTATATCCCTGATTGTAACCTGATTCTCCTCTGCAAAAACTAAATCAAGGGCATGACCCTTGAGGTGTGTCTGGGATAGCACCAGCTGTTGTAAATGTAAATTACCGCAGGCCTGGCACAGGTCTCTAAAAGCTGAGTCCGAAGGCCCATTAGGCCAGAGGTTAAAATCCCCCAAAATTAGTAGCCTAGCATGAGAGTTGGACAGATCATAAATAAGATCTACCAGCTCGGGTAGAGCTGACAAGGCATTTCCGGGTGGCCTGTAACACAGCAACCCGGAATACAAAGCACCCCCTTGACCTTTTAAGGAAAAACCCATAAGTTCAAAACCTAACACTGCCTTAGTCTCCAGAAGAGAAAGGTCCAATGTGTCCCTAAAAATAAAGCCAACTCCCCCCCCCACCCCTCGACTCCCTACTCGAGGGTTATGTCTAATTTTATAGCCCTGTGGACAGGCCAAGCCTAATTCCACCTCACTATCAGCCCTAGTCCACGTCTCCGTCATAAAAAGCACATCTAACTCATGTGTTTCTATGAGGAGAGAGATTTCCACATGATGCTTGCTAAGAGATCTAGCATTAAGCAAGCCACATAACAACATCCCCATGCAGCTGATGGTGGTAGCTAGCTTACAATCGGGGTGGAGCGCTGATCTAATTGCATGAGCTCCTCCCTAGCGTATACTAAACGGGCAGAGTCAGAAAGGGCAACATGGCCAGCGCTAGTCGCGACCTGGGCGCAAACAGGCTTACCTCTGGCGTGCACACGGCGCGTCCGCTGCGTGCTTGAGAACTGTGCATCTTAAGTAGCCGTAAGTGTGTGAGTCCTACGAGGGGACCTCTAGCCCAACAACCAATATGGCGCCCGAAAATCGGCAACCACCTCGTTTCCCCCACCTAAGATGGCGGCCTGAATCGCCGCGACGCGGTGGGTCAAGAGTCCTGAATCGCCCTATATCCCGCAAAATACGGGGTGACAAAACAATTTTAAAGTGCAGGTAAGAAACTAACTAAAATTATCACCCTCAGAGTAACAAGGATGAGGAAGGCGCCTATATTCGCAGTAAGCAGCGCGAAAGTACTAGAAAGTCAAAAGTTATCAAAATACAGCAGAAGGGCAAGATATACGTGTGCGCTGTAGTCTTAAGAGTCTACCTGTCTGAAAGGAGGGTCCTGCTTATAAAGGCACTTCCAATCGTGTGAGTCTTACAAGGGGGCGGACCTCTAGCCCCACAACCAATATGGCGCCCGAAAATCGGCAACAACCTGGTTTCCCCCACCTAAGATGGTGGTCTGAAACGCCGCGACGCGGTGGGCCAAGGGTCCTGAATCGCCCTATATCCCGCAAAATACGGGGTGACAAAACAATTTTAAAGTGCAGGTAAGAAACTAACTAAAATTATCACCCTCAGAGTAATGTGGAAAAAGGTAGGGCTATGACCTTTTTCAAGATTGCCCGGCGCTAACCGCCCTTGTACCATTCAAATTACCAAGCAATGAGGCAGGCGCCGGAGACCAGAAGGCAGGAAACAGAAGTTTTATTCCGACGGAGCAGAACACATCAGATCGGACAACAAGGTATCGTCTCGAGGTGCTCTAACAGCCTCTCGGAGGCCTGGCCTCTTATACACTGGTTTATGGCATGTGACCTTTCTTTATTACAATCAGAACATTGTGAAGTAAGAAAAAAGACATCCCCGTAATCCTCGTGTCAATCCCACCCCCCATATACTTCCACAATAGAGGTCCTCAACCTGCTGATAAGAGGTGGGGGCTATCACACGGCTGTGTGTTCCGCCGATTCTCAGGATGTGTGCGCCTGATCATATCCCAGGGGGTGGGGAGGCCTTGATCAATAGAGGGTCCTTTGAAGAAGAGCGACTTCATACAATAAGGGGGCAGTAAATGATATCTCCCGGCTTAGGCGATGGCCTCGGACCTGTGTGGACAGCCGGACACGGGGGAAGGGGTCATCAAAGGAGTGGTATTCATGCCGCGTGGACAATCGAGCGCGGAGGGAAGGCTTGTCAACAGAGGGGTATTCATGGAAGGAGAGGAGGTGCTGGTCATGCGCAGGCGTGACTCCCAAGGACAGGGTCATGCAGAAGGGTTGTGTTCATGAGAGGGAGGGAGGGGGAGCCAGGGTGCGCAGAGGATGCTTTCTGGGTCAGAGGGGCGCGCTGGCAATAGATCGTGGACAGGGAGGCCACGATACCTAAAATGGCTGTCGTGTGCGTTGTACGTGGGTGACAAGCTGGCGCAAATGATGTTCAGCCCGTAAACCAAAATTCCACAGTCCTCCCTTTTAACATGTCTCGCCAACTTGTCAGTTTGGATTTATCCCCATAAGGCCACGTATTTCTACTTCGTAGAGGGGACTCATGTGCTCAGTTCGGAAGTCCAAAGTCTTTGGGCACATACAGTTAGAAACAAAGCTGCACAAGGAGGGTAGACATTGAATACCCAAGCAACACCCACATAATATCACAACAGGTATCAGTACGAAGGAAAACAACCTCCAACCCCAGTTCCTCACAGTGTCCCAAAACCAGCTCCCAAGTGACCATCCTTCTTGTTCTTGGTGAACCTCCGAGGAAAGTCTGTGGAGGTGTTCAATGGCTTTGTAGACTGAAGGCGAGTTGTCTGGCACGTAGGTGCAGCAGCTGGATCCGATGATGCGGCATGCTCCTCCTCGATCAGCTAGGACCACGTCTAGGACAAGGCGGTTTTGAAGGGTCACAAGGCGGACCGCCTGAAGCTCCGCCGTGTTGTTAGCGAGGATGCCAGCCGTGATGTTGATCGTTGTTTCTACTGCCTGGGTCAGGTGCCGGATAGCGCGGCTGTTTGCCATTGGGCCCCACAGAGGAACAAGTCCCTTTGCTGCATCTAGGAACTGCGCTCCAGTGGAGTCGGCTTGTCCAATGTCATCTGCACGCCTCTGCCGGTGATGGTTGGCAGGGGCTACATATGTGGGTGGAAGAACGAAGGCAATGTAACAGGTACCCTTCCAACTTTTCGGGAGCCAGGTGTAAGCTTTGGTGCCACACACAAAGTACATATTTGGAGAAGCAACAAAAGAAGGGGGGTCAACTGAGTTCAATGTTCTGGTGATTCGGCAGGAACTGTGACCCACCAGCTGCGTTCCCTGGCCTTCTAGGCACACAAGACCGGTGATATTGATAACAGACAGGGCCACAGTCAGAGTGGCAGTGGTTTGTTTTTGCAGATGAGAGAAGGTGGATCTAGCTGGATTGTGGAGTACCTGTACTTCAACACGTTCTTTGGCTGGAATGTCTTTAAGGAAGGTGGCGCCTGTGAGCGCAGGACACAGGGGAGCAGAGGTCATTCCGGTTTTGTTCAGCCAGAACCCAGAGTAGAAGTGCGACACTGTCTGTCCGGAAGTGGCGTTGTCCTTGTGGCTCTCTTGCATGAGGATCAACCAGGCGAGGCAGGAGCCGTGAACTGAGAAAGGAGAAGGGATGAAGGGGATGGAGTGTCCAGTGGCATGCGGGAGCAACCCGCAGATCCAGCAGTTCGTAGCATTTGCAGCAGGGTTGTGTTGGTGCAACAGTTGCACAAAGGAATTGTTCCAGAATTCCCTGCGCCTTTCTCGCAGCTGAGGCGACAGAGAGATTAGGTGATGCTCTTTCAGGGGTGTTGGTTGTGCAGTAGGTAGCAATGCCTCATGAGCTGGTGTGCTTTCCTCCAGAATCCAGAAGGAGGTCATGAGGAGGAGGCAGAAGAGGAAGACAATAAAGAGGGCGATTGTCTTTGATTTGTGCAAATTGTCAGTCTTTGGGTTTCTATAGTGGGTATTTCCTGTTGCTTCCATCATCTTCTTATCTGGCGCTTCCATCATCTTCTTATCTGGCGCTTCCATCACCTTCAAGGGGTTCGGTGGCGGGCAGAACCACAGACCTCGTTTTAACTTCTCTCCCGGCAACCCTTAGTTGTGCTTAGGTCACCGTTCTGAGATTCAACTTAGCCCGTGGCCTACTTAGCCGAAGCTCCCTCCTTTCGACGCAGGAAATACCCTTCTCTGGATGGCACAGTGGGATCAGAGAATTTTGCAAGTTCGAGTGCCTCAGTATCGGGATAACAGTTCAATGTCGGTCGGTCTTTGTTCAGGAGCTCTTCTTGGGTGTTGACGTTTTCTGTCGTGGCCAGGTTTGCAGAGACCTTCCGGCAGTGATGCGCGTGCAGCCAGTGCCTCTTCCCCTCCACTCGAAGCGCCGTCCGTGTGGTAATCAGCACTTGCCAGGGGCCCGTCCACCGGGGTTCCAGACTCTTGGTCCGTTGGAAATTTCGTATTAGCACGAAATCTCCCGGTTGGATGTCGTGGCCGGGGCCCCTGGAAGCATCGGGGATGGCCTGCTGCACCTGTTGATGAATGACAGACAACGTTTTAGTTAACTTGCACAAATAATCAGACAGTAGGACGTCCGGGACGTCATGAATGGAGGTTGGCTTGGGAGCGGTCCAGAGGTTCATCGGTCGCCCGAATACAACCTCGTAGGGGGTCAAATGGTGTTTGGTGGGAGTGGAGCGCATCGATAGCAAAGCCAGTGGGAGGGCATCTGGCCATTTAAGTCCGGTGGTGGCCACTATTTTTGACAATTTCAACTTCAGTGTGGCATTATGGCGTTCCACCAGGCCGGCGGATTGGGGGTGGAAGACTGCGTGAAATCTCTGCCTCATCCCCAATCCTTTTAGGATTAGTTGGATAACCTCAGCTATGAAGTGGGGGCCATTGTCGCTCCATAAAATTCGACAAAGGCCATAGCGAGGGAAGAATTCTTTCAGTAGTACTTTGGCAGTAGTCATGGCAGTGTTGTCACGGGTTGGATAGGCCTCTACCCATTTGCTGAAGGCATATACGATGACTAGTACATACTTCAAGCATTGGCATCTCTCTAGTTGGATGTAGTCCATCTGAAGGACCTCGAAGGGGTGATTGGGGGTCCCAAACCCTCCCCGGGGTACCACAGTTCCTTTCCCGGGGTTGTGTTGCAGACAGATGAGGCACTGTTGGACTAGGCGTCTGGCTGAGTCGGGGATTTTGTCGTTGTGCCAGACTTTGGAAATGAGTTCGATCATGGGTGCAGATCCTATGTGTGCGGGGGAATGAGCCATTGTCAGTATGGGGATCAGGTATGAGTCAGGTAGCAACCATTTGTTTGCATCTTTTGTTCGCCAGCAGCCCTCATCATCCTTCAAACCCACCCCTGCCCACTTAGTCAGTTCGTGAGGGGTGCTGGCCGACTGGATGTCTCTGATCATTTCCCTTGTATCAGTCCATTTCTCTGCTTGTGACCTGGTCACATACATGCGTGTCACCGTCCTATTCTCAGCTGTGGTTCGTGCAGTGATGTCGGCCAGTGCATTCCCTTGTCCGACTAAGTCTGTCACCCTTTTGTGTGCCTGACATTTGATCACCGCTAATCGTTTGGGGAGGAGAACTGCTTCAATCAGGGCGGAGACTAGATCTCCGTGGAGGATAGGGGTGCCGTGGGACGTCAGGAATCCCCTCTCCCTCCACAGGAGTCCAAAATGGTGAACCACCCCGAAGGCATACTGGCTGTCTGTATATATGTTTGCGGTGGTCCCTGTGGCTATGATGCATGCTCGTGTGAGGGCTATCAGCTCTGCCGCCTGGGCAGATCGTTGTGTGATACAGGCTGTCTCAACTACTGTTCGGGCTGTCGTTACTGCATAGGCAGCTGAAGTGGTGCCATCTGGGAGCTTGATGCATGAGCCGTCTACCCATAGTTCTCCATCGGGGTCAGTGAAAGCAGTGTCTCGGAGGTCAACTCTACTCCTAGTTTGTTCGTCCGTGAGGGTCACACAGTCGTGTATGGGAGGAACGTCGGGGTCATTTTCAGGCAGGGGCAACAATGTGGCGGGATTCAAGGTTGTGCATCTCTTTAGTGTGATGTGGGGTGCAAGTAGCGTCAGTTCGTAACCTGTAAGTCGTGCACTAGTCAAATGTTGAGTCTTGGTTTGGTTCAGAAGGGTGTCGACAGCATGGGGTACTAACACGGTCAGAGAGTTTGAAAGTACGATTCCTTCGCTCTGACGGATAGAGACGGCGGCGGCAGCTACCGCTCGAAGGCAGGCAGGCAAGGATCTGGCTACAGGATCAAGAGTGGCGGAGAAGTAGGCACAAGGGCGCTGCTTAGGACCAATTGATTGTGTTAGGACAGACAATGCACACCCCTCCCTTTTGTGGGTGAAGAGGGAGAAGGGTTTGGAGTAATCCGGGGTTCCTAGGACGGGTGCTGAACAGAGTGCATTTCGTAGTTCACAAAAGGATGCTTGACACTCAGGGGTCCAAGGGAGCGGGGAGGGGACATCTTTGGCCAACAGGGCAAGTAGGGGCTTTACAATGAGGCTGAAATTAGGTAACCACTGTCTGCAAAAAGAGGTTAGGCCAACCAAAGAGCGGACTTGCTTTTGCGTTTTTGGGATGGGGGTGTCTAGGATGGTTTGGATTCGGTCGGGTGTAAGTTTCCTCCCTTCTTTGGACAGGAGATGGCCTAGGTATGTCACTTGTGGCTGGCAGAACTGTAATTTCTTTTTGGAAACTTTATGGCCATTCTCTGCAAGAAAGTGTAGGAGTTGGACAGAGGCTGTGGTTGCGAGGGGGGTGGTGTCTGCCGCCAAAAGGATATCATCGACGTATTGAATCAACACCACTCCATCTGGTAGCTGGAAGGCATCGAGCTGTCTTTTGAGGGCCTGGCTGTAAATGCTGGGGCTTTCAGTGTACCCCTGGGGAGCTCTACAAAATCGGTACGAGCGGGATTTTAAAGTGAAGCCGAAGAGATAACGGCTATCTGGATGGATGGGGATAGAGAAAAACGCATTCTTAAGGTCGATAACAGTGAAGGTGGTGGCAGTGGACGGGATGAGGGTCAGAATGGTGGTGATATCGGAGACTACAGGGTATTGGGGTACAACCACTTTGTTAATTTCTCGCAGGTCGATGATGAAGCGGTATGCTTTCTCATCTCCTTCGCCTTGCTTCTTAACAATAGGTAGGATTGGGCTGTTGCAGACGTTGCTAACCACCTCTTCAACCACTCCTGCATCTACCAGAGACTGAATGATCGCTACCAGTGCTTTCTCGCCTTCGGGAGATATCCGATATTGTGGGAGTTTCGGGAGCATAGCGTCCTGTCTTACAGTTATATGAATGGGGTCAATCATCATTCGTCCCACATCAGAGTCATTTTTGGCCCATAGGTACGGAGGCAGAGTATCAAGTAAGGACAGGTCAGCGTCAGTTATGGGGCACATGTGTCGTGAGGGGCAGGATTTGGGCATGCCTGGGTTGTCGTACAGGATGACTCCGATTCCATCTGGGGAACACCTAATGGTAGCTCGAAAATGTTTCAGTAAGTCAATGCCCATAATGGCGTCAGGGGAGTTGGAGGAGAGCAGAAATGTCGCGTCAGTGGTGTTGTTTTCTAGGTCAAAGGTGATAGGTACGGACAGGGGGTTAGTGGAGGGCGTCCCATCGAAACCTATCGATGTAATGTGTGAGCCAGACAAGGGTGCCCTTGGAATCAGTCGTTTCGATAGCACACTACGTGTCGCCCCAGTGTCTACCAAAAATGGAGACTCTGTACCCAGGACCTTAGCAGTGACGTAAGGACCTTGCTGGTCAACACAGAGCTCGACTGGATCCCTCCCTTGCCCCTGGCAGTCCTATGCAAAATCGGGGGCATTCTCACCATCGGATAGCTGATATTGGTTCTGTCGGGGGCGGTCAAATGTGTTTAATCTCCCTGATCTGTCATTGTTGGTGTCGTTTGTGTGCCCTTGTCCTTGTCCTCTATTGCTCGGACCACCTGCCACATCCCTGGTGTCCCTATTTCTATTCATCTCTAGCAGAACCGGACACTGGGATTTCCAATGGCCAAATCCTTTGCAGAAGGCGCATTGGTCATTGCTAATGTCTCTACGTCCAGTGTGGGGTGTTGGGGTGTGATCTTTAGGAGGTAGATTTCTGGGGGTGGTCGATTGGTAGTTCCCCCTTTGGTGTTCCCGTCCTACCGCTATACCTTGTATCTGGGCTATCATTACCCTTTCTTTTAAATCTTTCTTCTTTTTCTCGGACGCCCTGTCATTCTCATTCTTTTGGTGCTCGTAATACTGAGCCATCTGGAGGATAGCTGCGGGTTTGGAGGCCCCCTAACTACTCTCACTCGTCTGCAGTTTTTGGGAGACCTCTTGTGATAGGCCCTTTACATAATTTTGTACGAACAGGTGCTGTCCGGTTGCGGTGGTCATGTCTTGGCCACTGTAGTCGGAGAACACTGTCTCGAATCGGGAGAAGTATTCTGACACATCTTCCTGGGGTTTCTGTCGACAGGCCGTGACTATCGACCAGTCTACCTTTCTTTCTGGGATCAGTGTCTTTAACTTCTGAACTAGTTTGTCTGGGAGTTCTAGTATGTCCTTTACTGGTTTCCTTCCAGGCTCTCGCTGTCTATCTAGTTTACCGAGTTGGTCCCAGGTATGTCCAAACAGATCCGTGTGGTCAGCCTTCCGATTTGCTTCCACACGTCAGCTGGCAGGCATAACCCGAAGAACAAGTCAATGTCCGCTAAAGTCATTATCGTCGAACCCAAGGCTGTGCCTAATTCGGTATAGAATGCTGTCGGGTTCTTTCTCAAATCGGGCAGAGTTTGTTTAAAGGTTAGGATATCTTGTCGGTCCCATGGTTGGTAAACCCAATTGTACACAACTCTCCCTTTTGCATCTGCATGATTAATATAATCGCTTGTTCCCTGGCCACGTGGCGGGATCCAGTAAGGGGCCGCCTCTCTGATGGGCATCATAGTATTGGCTACTTCTACTGAGGTCGTTTCAGGGACTGTAACCTTGGCTTCTGGTTTTTGTTCCGTGAGGTGGCGGAGGACCTCAAGCATCTGCATGAAGAGCTCCGTGGCCTCACATTCAGTCCCATCTCCAACATCAATCTTCCTATACAGCGTTGTTAGTTTAGCGGGGCCCTTACTTTGATACCTATCTTCATATGCGTTCAGGGTGTGGTAGCTGAATCGCAAAACGAAATGCCGTCTGTGGCTGTCGGCATGTGAATTATATATGCTCATTGTGTATTCTTCGCTCTCCCTTCGTTCTACTAATGTCTTTGCTATTTTGTCGATCCCATCCCGCTCATCTTTGCTCAACCTATTTGGTCTGGCTGGTGGTTGTTTGCTAGCCTCGGGGTCGTCTGACGATGTTGTTAATGCGGCTGGTGCGGAGGCCGTGAGGGCTGGTGCACTAGCACTAAGGTCACTTTCGCTTGCACTCGGGGCTTGCAAGCTTTGTTGGCAGGGGGCATATGGAGGGGGCATGTAGATGATTGGGGGACCTAGCAGTAACTCATCGCTCGTCCGTTGTTTGGAGGGCAATTCAGGGTAGAGTGCAGAGGGGGTCCTAACAGGACATTGACCTGTTGACCCTGATTCTTGGTTTTGTGCAGCTTCTTTTCTTTCTTTTATTTCTTCTTCTAGTTGCTTAGCGGCTAGGTGGGCTGCCTTTCGTAATTCTTTCCCTATTTTTGCTTCTTCTCTTTTCTTTCGTGGTTCCGTTTCTTTGCGCCACATGCCTATACTATCGAGCATAGTGGGCGTGGTCTTATTTTTCTGGAGCGCTATTTCCAATGTTTTTATTTTGTTTTCATCAAAGGAACCTATCAGTGGCCACTGACTTTCAGGGTTCTTCTTTGTATATTTATGCCATAGCTTAGTATAAGCTATAGCGGCTAGTCCATGCTTAGTGGACATGTCCTTATTAGGGGTGCCTTCCAGTGGAGCCGGATGGTTCATCTCTAATAAGCGGTCCGGGCTGAACAGGCTACCAACCAGTGGGGAGAAGATAGGCATGACGGGTTACAACGGGGACAAAGGTCTGCACTACCTATCTTATCACGGCGGGCAAAGACTAGACAGAATATTTCTATTCTCCGTTGTTTGCCGGCGGTGAATACCTCAAAAGAACCAATACCGAACAATCAATGTTCGGTCAATCAAACAATCAGTGGGGAGAATAAGTGGGTGCGAAAAGGTTTGCGTTACCCACTCTTTCTCTACCTGCAAAGAGAGACCTTGTTCTTCCCTGTTTGCAGACAAAGAATCTCCAGACAATAATCCACGAACGACAGTTCGGGAAAACAGTGGGGGAGGAAGATAGGCACGACGGATTACAATGGGGACAAAAGTCTGCGTTACCTATCCTTCACTGCTTGCAAAGAGAGAGCCTGTTGTTTTCTCCGTTTGCAGATGGTGAATCTCCAGAGGTATCAACAAAGCGTAATACTAGTATTATCCAAACCAAACAATCATTTCTCAGTTTGTCGTGTTTACACGACCTTACCCGGACCGCATGGACGGTTTCCTGTCTTCCGAATCCAGCGCCCGATCGTCCTCTATTCTTCGTGATGTTCGTGGCACTCCTGATGGTTCCCAGTCAGGACCGTAGATCACTCGAGAGAGGTCTGTTCGGAACTAGTGAAGGTCGGATGATCGGCTGTCAGACGAGGGTCTATCGGACACAAGCTCTCCCGATCGTTGCAGTCGTTCACTCTGTCGTCGGGACCTCTCCCACTGGATCCACGTGTCGCTGATGGGCCCCACGCTTTGGGACGCCAATTGTGGAAAAAGGTAGGGCTATGACCTTTTTCAAGATTGCCCGGCGCTAACCGCCCTTGTACCATTCAAATTACCAAGCAATGAGGCAGGCGCCGGAGACCAGAAGGCAGGAAACAGAAGTTTTATTCCGACGGAGCAGAACACATCAGATCAGACAACAAGGTATCGTCTCGAGGTGCTCTAACAGCCTCTCGGAGGCCTGGCCTCTTATACACTGGTTTATGGCATGTGACCTTTCTTTATTACAATCAGAACATTGTGAAGTAAGAAAAAAAACATCCCCGTAATCCTCGTGTCAATCCCACCCCCCATATACTTCCACAATAGAGGTCCTCAACCTGCTGATAAGAGGTGGGGGCTATCACACGGCTGTGTGTTCCGCCGATTCTCAGGATGTGTGCACCTGATCATATCCCAGGGGGTGGGGAGGCCTTGATCAATAGAGGGTCCTTTGAAGAAGAGCGACTTCATACAATAAGGGGGCAGTAAATGATATCTCCCGGCTTAGGCGATGGCCTCGGACCTGTGTGGACAGCCGGACATGGGGGAAGGGGTCATCAAAGGAGTGGTATTCATGCCGCGTGGACAATCGAGCGCAGAGGGAAGGCTTGTCAACAGAGGGGTATTCATGGAAGGAGAGGAGGTGCTGGTCAGGCGCAGGCGTGACTCCCAAGGACAGGGTCATGCAGAAGGGTTGTGTTCATGAGAGGGAGGGAGGGGAGCCAGGGTGCACGGAGGATGCTTTCTGGGTCAGAGGGGCGTACTGGCAATAGATCGTGGACAGGGAGGCCATGATACTAAGCATGGGCGGAAAATCCGTTTCGCTCGCGGATTTTGCGGATTTTTGGTAAATTCGCAATCCGCGTGATTCGCGAATCTCCCGCAAAATCCGCAAATCCGCGAGCAGCGGATTTTGCTCGCACTGCTCGCACTGTTCGCGTGAGTTCGCGGCTTCTCAGTACAACTTCGCGCCCCGCGAATAAGTGCAAAATTGCAGAAATACGATCTTAGCAAAACTGAAACTACTTACCAGGTTCAAAAGTTCAGGCTCATCATTAGTAGCCATTTCCTGTAGTGCTTCCTGAGGGGCCCCTCCAGAGTTCAGTTGCCAGTTGCAACTATTATGTGACCCTGCTCTGAACCGCAGAATAGTTACACATATGCCACAAAGGTCCTGAATTACAGCTAAGGGAGACAAGCAGGAGCCAGGCTGGAGGTTCAAATCCATTAATCAGCCCCTAATTCATTATTGTCAGTTGGGGCAGGGCAGGTGTTGTAACTAATTTTGCAACAATGAAAGCACTTAGCAAGTGCAAAAGATCACTAATCAGGAAGCACTAAGGAAGCAGGTGCCAGCTAAAAAAATATTCTGTGACACATTAATCAGCCCCAAATTAATTCAGGTCACTTGAGGCAGGGAAGGTGTGCTTGCGTTGCCACAATAATGTACAACTGACTGGACAACCAGAGGGTGCTGTGATGAAACAGAGGGTGGCATGGGTGGGCCAGAGGGTGGCATGAGTAGTCAGAGAGTGGCAGTGTGACAGAGAGTGGCAGTGATGAAGAAGAGTGTCCCAAACAGGCTGGACACGTAGAAACAACAAGTTCGCGAAACTTGCGACCCGACAGGTAAGTTCGCAATTTGCGACATTGTACAAAACCCTCGCGAACTGGCAGAAACCCGCGCAAACACAAAAAAAAAATCTGCAAATTCGCGAGAATTCGCGGATTTTGCGGATTGCGAGTTCGCAAATCCGCAAAATTCGCGAACGCGAGATTCGCAAAATTCGCCCATGCTTACATGATACCTAAAATGGCTGTCGTGTGCGTTGTACGTTGGTGACAAGCTGGCGCAGATGATGTTCAGCCCGTAAACCAAAATTCCACAGTAACAAGGATGAGGAAGGCGCCTATATTCGCAGTAAGCAGCGCAAGAGTACTAGAAAGTCAAAAGTTATAAAAATACAGCAGTAGGGCAAGATATATGTGCGCGCTGTAGTCTGAAGAGTCTACCTGTCTGAAAGGAGGGTCCTGTTTATAAAGGCACTTCCAATCGCGTGAGTTCTATGAGGGGACATCTAGCCCCACAACAAATATGGCGCCCGAAAATCGGCAACCACCTGGTTTAACCCACCTAAGATGGCGGCCTGAATCGCCGCGACGAGGTGGGCCAAGAGTCCTGAATCGCCCTATATCCCGCAAAATACGGGGTGACAAGACAATTTTAAAGTGCAGATAAGAAACTAACTAAAATTATCACCCTCAGAGTAACAAGGATGAGGAAGGCGCCTATATTCGCAGTAAGCAGCGCAAAGGTACTAGAAAGTCAAAAGTTATAAAAATACAGCAGTAGGGCAAGATATACGTGCGCGCTGTAGTTGAAGAGTCTACCGGTCTGAAAGGAGGGTCCTGCTTATAAAGGCACTTCCAATCGTGTGAGTCTTACAAGGGGACGGACCTCTAGCCCCACAACCAATATGGCACCCGAAAATAGGCAACAACCTGGTTTCCCCCACCTAAGATGGTGGTCTGAAACGCCGCGACGTGGTGGGCCAAGAGTCCTGAATCGCCCTAAATCCCGCAAAATACGGGGTGACAAAACAATTTTAAAGTGCAGGTAAGAAATTAACTAAAATTATCACCCTCAGAGTAACAAGGATGAGGAAGGCGCCTATATTCGCAGTAAGCAGCGCGAAGGTACTAGAAAGTTAAAAGTTATAAAAATACAGCAGTAGGGCAAGATATACGTGCGCGCTGTAGTCTGAAGAGTCTACCTGTTTGAAAGGAGGTTCCTGCTTATAAAGGCACTTCCAATCGCGTGAGTCCTACGAGGGGACCTCTAGCCCCACAACAAATATGGCGCCCAAAAATCGGCAACCACCTGGTTTCCCCCACCTAAGATGGCGGCCTGAATCGCCGCGACGCGGTGGGCCAAGAGTCCTGAATCGCCCTATATCCCGCAAAATACGGGGTGACAAAACAATTTTAAAGTGCAGGTAAGAAACTAACAAAAATTATCACCCTCAGAGTAACAAGGATGAGGAAGGCGCCTATATTCGCAGTAAGCAGCGCGAAGGTACTAGAAAGGTAAAAGTTATAAAAATACAGCAGTAGGGCAAGATATACGTGCGCGCTGTAGTCTGAAGAGTCAGACGGGACCTGGATATTTTTTGTAAGCAGTACCTGTGCAAGCCAGTAGGTGGCATTGTTGAGCTCCGTGTGGCTGGAAGTGACATGCACAGTAATTATATAGGTGCCAACCCAGCATGCTGACGTCGGTTTCTTTTTTGCGACTTTCCACTCCAAGAGCAAGGAGCAACGAAGAACACGGACAACTGGTGTGTAAAACTAGAGCACTGAAAGGGGAACAACAGTGTCCCTTGAAACCATTCGCAGAGCAGGGAAGATGGGTGAGTCGGTAAGGAATAAGCAGCAAGATAGAGTCTCTACCTGATAAAGTGTAACAAAGGTAAGTAACTTGGTCAACAGTCTTCTAGTTGCAGATTCTTTACCTTAGAATAGATACCCAATCAATCGCTGCCCGGAGGTGGGTCTGTAAAGCAATTTCACACCAAAAAGTCCTGCAGGACCGAATAGCAAAGTGCTCGTCCCGATCACCCTGACTATACATGCGTTAGTGCTTTGTGAATGTGTGCAAGATGCCCTCATTGCAGCATGGCAGATGTCCAGGAAGAGGCTCCAAGTGCTAACTCAGTGGTCGCAGTCTTTGCTCTGGTGGAATGAGCACATAAACCCTCAGAGGGATGTCACTTGGCCAATGCGTAGCAGATTTTAATGCAGACCACGATCCATAGAGAGAGGGTCTGTTTCTCAACGGCCTTCCCTTTCTTGGCTCTAGACATACACCACAAAGAGTTGGTCATCCACCCTAAACTCCTTTGTGCTGTAAAGGTAGAACGTGTTTAAAGCAGAGGGTGCCAGCAAGGGATTTATTGAAAAATCAAAGTTTTGCAGTGTGATGAAGTCCATATTATTAAGACTTGTCAACTGAGCGAAACAGTCACTGTTCTGTATATTACTGTCTGTTTTCAGACCCTATAGAAGCTACCACACTAGCCCTATATAAGTCAAACAATTTTAAACAGTTTATCAACACTTTTTGTGATTTTGCTCAATAAATGAACTTTTGAAAAAAGAAGAATGTAAAGCAACACGGAAAAGTTTGTTTTTCAAAGAAAATTATTATTTATATTCTTTTGAGTTCAAATTTTCAAGGGTACACAATCAATGATAATTGCACATAAATCTTAGGTAAACGGAAGTGACAAAACAATCCATTAGTACATAAGAAAAACAATCCAGTCTAACAAAAATATATATAAAATTGACTTCTTTTAAGAATAATAAATAGAAAGTCAAATGCAGGGTGTAGACATGGACTGGTGTGTCGACGTTTCGGTCTCAAAGGTTATATCCAAAGACCATCATCAGGACAGTGAATTTAATGCAATGTAGATGACCCTTATAGTAAAATTAGAACTAGCTATGAGTAATCAAAGCTGCAGTTCAACATGAAGGTTCATAACCTCAAGGGATCGCCAAATATCCCCTGTAGTTTATGTCCATACAATCAAGCCGATTGATGTCTAATCCTTTTGTTCTTATTCTCAGGATTCCAGTGTGTATTGAATAGCGGTGTAACAGACGTGAAGGCTCCTCAGCGTCAGGTCAATCACCTTTGACCTGACGCTGAGGAGCCTTCACGTCTGTTACGCCGCTATTCAATACACACTGGAATCCTGAGAATAAGAACAAAAGGATTAGACATCAATCGGCTTGATTGTATGGACATAAACTACAGGGGATATTTGGCGATCCCTTGAGGTTATGAACCTTCATGTTGAACTGCAGCTTTGATTACTCATAGCTAGTTCTAATTTTACTATAAGGGTCATCTACATTGCATTAAATTCACTGTCCTGATGATGGTCTTTGGATATAACCTTTGAGACCGAAACGTCGACACACCAGTCCATGTCTACACCCTGCATTTGACTTTCTATTTATTATTCTTAAAATAAGTCAATTTTATATATATTTTTGTTAGACTGGATTGTTTTTCTTATGTACTAATGGATTGTTTTGTCACTTCCGTTTACCTAAGATTTATGTGCAATTATCATTGATTGTGTACCCTTGAAAATTTGAACTCAAAAGAATATAAATAATAATTTTCTTTGAAAAACAAACTTTTCCGTGTTGCTTTACATTCTTCTTTTTTCAAAAGTTCATTTATTGAGCAAAATCACAAAAAGTGTTGATAAACTGTTTAAAATTGTTTGACTTATATAGGGCTAGTGTGGTAGCTTCTATAGGGTCTGAAAACAGACAGTAATATACAGAACAGTGACTGTTTCGCTCAGTTGACAAGTCTTAATAATATAGACTTCATCACACTGCAAAACTTTGATTTTTCAATAAATCCCTTGCTGGCACCCTCTGCTTTAAACATATTGATTGCCCAAGCCCGCAAGGGTATATTGGGTTACCCAGCCCTCTAACCAGTAAAGTAAACATCAACCCTCTTTTTGGGTCCAGTTGGTGGAGTCATTACACTTTCTTAGTGGGATGCAGCGTAGCAAAAATGTAGGAAGGGTGATGAATTGGCCTACATGGAAGCGAGTGACCACCTTTAGACGGAAGGAAGCTCAAGTGCAAAGGGCCAGCTTATCTGGGAAGATATTGAGATACAGAGGCTTGGATGACAAAGCCTGGACCTCACTAACCATCCGGGCAGATGTTATGACCACCAGAAAGGCCGTTTTGGTGGTAAGAAGCCTAATAGGACCGTTGTCTAGCAACTCAAAGGGAGCACACATGAGAAAACTGACTACTAAATTTTAGTCCCACCGAGTCATGATAAAGAGTAAAGGAGGGAACATGTGAGCCACCATGGAACTCCAGTGCACAAAACCGCTGACATTGCATGTTTTTGGCTGTGGAAAACAGATGTAACCAAGGCTCACCCACTGCTGAAAGAGACCTTGCACCACCTGCAGATGGAGATGCCATATGTGATCCGCTAGGCATCTGGCTGAGTTTGTCTGCCTTGGCATTCAAAGAGCCTGCCAGATGTTGAACCCTCATGGATATGCCCTGATGTTCCAGCCATGTCCAGAGGCGCAGGGCCTCTTGACAGAGACACGGCCCTCCTTATTGCAGTACCACATGCGCAGTGGTGTTATCAATGAACAGTTGCACTAGCCTTCACTTGATGGAAGGTAGGAAGGCTTTCAATGGCAGTCGGATTGCTCAGAGCTCCAACTGGTTGATATGGAGTCTGGGTTCAGCCGGAGACCAGAGGCCTTTGAGCTCCACCTCAACAGCCAGTTCTCGAGATAGGGGAAGACTGGCATCCCTGATCTCCGCAGATGAGCTGCAACCACCGCCATCACCTTGGCAAAAACCTGAGGGATGCTGGTAAGGCAAAAAGGGTGCATGGCAAATTGAAACTACTCCTGGCCCACCATGAACTGCAGGTAACGTCTGTGGGCAGGCAGCACGGGAATGTGGAAGTATGCATCCTGCAAGTCCAAAGCTACCATCCAGTCTCCAGGGTCGAGGACAGACAGAACATGCGCAAGTGTGAGTATTCTGAATTTCTCCTTTTTCAGGAAGAAATTCTTGGGAACCAGAAAGTAGCAGAAATAGCAGTGACGACCTACATCAGATCTCAGCACCCTCTCTATGGCTCCCTTGGCTAAGAGAGCCACCACTTACTGAAGGAGTGAAGAGAGATGATCCTCTGTTAGTTTGTCGCAAGTGGGTGGTGTGGGAGGAGGGTTGGGGGGGACTGGCCCAACCTCTGGCTGCCTGACCCACGGGATTTGTGGGCACTGCGTACTCTGTCACAAGTGGCCAGGAAGCTTGTATTCCATGGTGGCTGGCTGGGTAGGGATGTGGTTGGAAACTCCTTCTGTGGCCACAAAAGGAGTGAAAGGTGGACTAGAGTTGGCGAGGGGGCATGGAAAGGCCCAAGGGCTTGGCCATGGATCTGCCATCCTTGAAGAGCTCCATCGCAGAGTCCGTCTTGTCTCCGAAGGGACAGGAGCAATCAAAGGGCATGTCCATTAGCGAAGCTTGGCCATCACCTAAAACACCAGTAGTCTTGAAAGGCATGGTGCTGTAAGGCCACTGATGAAGAAACTGCTCTGCCTAGTGTGTCGGTCATGCCCAGCCCACATCTGATTGAGAACTTAGCTGCGTCTCTCCCATCAGCCATAGCTTGGGGGAATATAGCCGAGTCCTACTCCAAGACCCTAGGCAGCACCCGCGCAACCGAATCCCAGACTGAGCGGGAGTAGCGGCCCAAAAGGCATGTGGTGTTCAGAGACCACAGTGACAGGCTTGTTGAAGAAAACATTTTCTTTCCCAAGGCGTCCTGCCTCTTGAATTCCCTTCCAGTAGGGTGGTAGGAATATAGCAGGGTTTACTCAGGAGGTGGAGGCTTGGACCACTAAGCTCTCCGGGTAAGTTGTTGGGTTTGCTTGAGCGGGGCAATGGCAGTGGGCAACAGTCCTATTCACAGGAGCCCCCGCGTAGGGCTTGGACCAGGCTCCAAGCAGGAGATACGTGAGGGCTTCAATGAATGGGAGAAGTTGTTCAGAGGGAATGACTCCCGGCTGAAGCACCTCCATCAAGATGTTAGACTTAACTGCCACTGAGGGCAGGTTGAGGTCCAGGACCTCAACCGCCCTCCACACCACAATAGCAAATGAGGCTCCCTCCTCCATAGTCTTGGTAGGCGGAGACACCAAGCCAGTTTATTGAGAGGTGTTTAGTCCACTAGCTTCTGTCAACTCCTCACACCAAGTGCCCTTAATAGGGTCTAGGGACTGGTATTCGTGAGGGTCCAAAGGCCCCTCTGGTTCTTCCCCAAGTCCCAGCCCATAAGAATAGGTTTCTCGCCTGGAGGGATAGCTAAAATGGCTAAAGTCAACATCGGTATCGGACAATGCCGATCCGGCTCCATGTCGGAGTCAGGGATGAGAAAGTGGGCGGTGCCAGGAGCATCAACAGCGGGGCTGATGCCAGGGAAAGTTGAGGTGTCTCGACCAACATCGATACGGATCCATCTGTGATTCCACGGGGCCTGAATGGTGCTGAGGGCGATCCTTCAAAAGCAGAACGGGTACCTGCCCTATGGATTTGGACAGAAAGGCCTAGGAGAGGTCCAAGTGTATTAATATAGAGACACCTGAGCCCAGGCAAATTACACCACACAGACAGATTTATTCGTTTTGTATCAAAATTTATTTTTCAGGAGTAAATTTATTTTGGAGACTGCCTTTTTTTTGGCTGATACATAAATATGTTTCGTGGGTTAACCTACACCGTAATAAATAGACACAATAAAAAATAAGTATGAATAGTGGTTCAGATTCCGCTCTAGCATATCATCAACATTCATACAGCATTCATTCTCAGATCAAACAGCACCAAGCGATGATGGTTGTGGATAACATGGGGACCGATGGTTCGAGGTCCAGGTAGGTTCTGAGGGTTCCTAGATAGGAACAAGCGCCTACGCGCGTTTCGGTGTATGGTCCCGTCCGGGACTACACCTTCATCGGGGCACAGTGGGAGGGCGGAAGGGGAACCACAAACAGGTAAGGATTCTGATGGGCAGGGCAAAGAGTCTGCCCCCGGGAATGTGCTCAGGCAGGACGAGGCTGATGGCGTTCTAGAGCAAGTTGAAGGCGCGGAGACCCAGTGATGGCAGGGGAAGCTCTCCTCGGTGGATTCTCATAGAGTCTGCCCCCGGGAATGTGCTCAGGCAGGGCGAGGCTGATGGAGTCCTAGAGCCAGTTGAGTGCGTGGAGACCCTGAAATGGCAGGGGATGCTCTCCTCGGTGGATTCTCAATGAAGGGGAAGCGCGCCGCCGACCAGTACAGAGTTAAATAGAAACCCGAAGGGTGTCAGAGATGGTAATGAGGTCCCTCTGCTGTTTAGACAGTTAAGGTCCGTCCTGGCATTCTCATGGCTACGGGGATCAGCAGAGACGTTAAGGTCGCATCAAGTCGAGTGTCCCGGTCGGCGGACTCCACAGGTGTAGGAACGGCTGGTCTCGGAGCAGGGCGATCCTGCCAGTAGAAGACCGGTAGGGGTCCCTTCTGAACGCGCAGGCCCAAAGGCACTCCACTGGGGAAAGGCCACCAAATATGAGGTGCATGGCCTCATAAAATTTGCAAAGTTGGGTGGGGGTCACACCAGCCCCCTGATAACTCGTGTGCTTGTGGCAGGTGGTCGCTTGAGGCTCCCCCCCCTTCTTGCTGTATCGAGGAGGAGTCCATCACTGGAAGGAAAACGTTCCCGGCACGACTTTAGTGTCTGGAACCTGAATGCCAGGCCGATGGTGAAACACCATCAGGACATTTATGACCTGATTGAAAAGGAGTTACCTGATATCTTTTGTGTGACTGAGACCTGGCTACAGGAGGCTGACTCGGCCATTCTCAATATGGCTTTCCCCTCTCAGTATTCGGTCTATACACTCAATCGCTCTTCTAGAGGTGGGGGAATAGCACTTGCTGTCAAATCCTGTTACCCCTGTGATTGGAAAGGTTCTCAGGCTTATTGATTTACCGCCCGCCAGGCAGCGATGTGGCTTTCAGGGAGGCTCTCCCAGATGCTATTAGCACGTTAGCAGTTGGGTGTGCTAAAATATTCTTGGGGATTTGAATCTCCACTTGGATAATTAGACCGCGCCGACTGTGAGCAGTTTTCAGGCCGATCTTGAGGCCCTGCAGCTGTCTCAACGGATTACGTATCCCACCCATGTAGGTGGACACACCTTGGATCCCTTCTTCACGAATCTGCCAGACGTAAAGATTTTTATCCCGTCTCCTATGGCCTGGACAGATCACTTTTTGGTGAGGATCCGTTGTCCATTATATGAGCCCCCTCTCAAACCTATGATCCCTGCTGTCCCCAGACGTCATTGGACTAAACTCAAACTTGAGGACTTCCATCGTCTGCTGTCTGAGGACCCGTTGGGCCCGTTTGATACTGTGGAAACATGTTATGACCGTTTCTGTGAGTGGGTTACTAGGGCCCTTGATTCCCTTATCCCGGTGGCCTTGAGCAAACGTGGACCAAGGGACCCCAGTCCATGGTATGATGGCTCTCTACGTGTGCTAAAAAGCACGTGCAGGCGCACTGAGAGAGAATGGCGGAAAAACTATGAGATCAGTAAAAAAGCTGTGTATATGGCCGCCGTTAAGTGCTACCATCGTGCTGTTTGTAGAGCTCGTGCGGCATTTTATGCTCTCGAATTCCGAAACAGCACTAATCAATTTAAAAGCATTTTTAAGGCCCTCAAGGATCTTGTGGCAAAAAAGGCCTCTGCGAATGACTTGTGTTCCAGTTCGCACTGTGAAACCTTAGCGGCCTTTTTCTTGGAAAAAGTCCAAGCTATTTATCGAGCATTTCCCTCGATCATGCCCTCTGATGACGGGCTTGCTAGACCTCCAGTGCAAGAGGTGTTACATTCCTTTCCTAGTTTAACACATGAAAGCTTTAAAAATCTGGCCCAGCAAGTCAAGTCCGGGTCCCCGGCTGAGCCGTTACGGCCAGCTTTGTTTAGAGACATGGCTTCTCCTGAGCACTCATCGATCTGCTCCTTGATTAACATCTCGCTTGCATCTGGGTTGGTTCCCGTCAAATGGAAACAGGCAGTGGTTATGCCCATTTTGAAGAAGCCGTCCTTGGATGCCAGCAAGCCTGAGAATTATCGCCCGATATCACTCCTCCCTTGGCCAGCAAAAGTAGCGGAGGTGCATGTTAATATTGCCCTCTCTGACCATCTTTCGCGTGCTAACATCTTGGACGTGACGCAGAATGGATTCCGTTCGGGTCATAGCACAGAGACCGCCCTCCTTTATATGGTGGAACATCTGCGCTCTGTGCTCGATGCGGGTCAAACGGCGGCGCTTGATTTATTAGATCTCAGCGCCGCCTTTGACACCGTCTCGCACGGGATTCTTCTACAGCGCCTGGAGGATGCTGGTATCGTCGGCCCTGCTCTTCAGTGGTTCCGCTCCTTCCTTGCTGACCGATCTTTTTGCGTGGCTGTCCCGCCCCATCAGTCCAAATTCTATCCTCTGGATCTTGGGGTGCCTCAGGGATCCTCGCTGAGCCCTACGCTTTTTAATCTTTACGTGAGGCCGCTGGCTGAGGTCGTCAAGCGGTGGGGTATGACCATGGTGTCATACGCTGACGACACCCAGCTGGCGGTCACGCTCAGCGGGGATTCAGCGTTGGATGCCCCAAGATTCCAGAACAGACTACGGGCGGTTGCCAGCTGGATGACGTCCAACTGTCTCCAGCTGAACGCAAAAAAGACGGAGATTATGATCTTCGGTAAGCAAGCGGAACTCTGGGGCGATTCGTGGTGGCCTTCAGAGCTTGGTCCCACCCCGACTCCGGTTTCAGAGTTAAAAAATCTCGGGGTGTGGTTAGATCCCACTCTCAGCTTTGTATGCCACACTAAGCGCACTGCTGCCAGCTGCTTTGGCGTCCTGTGTAGCTTAAGACCTGTGTTAAAATTTTTCGACCCATCGACCAGGCAGCTTATTGTGCAGGCGACGGTGATCTCTCGACTTGACTATGCCAGCTCCCTTTTGGTAGGGTTAAATCAGGCCGAAATCACTCGTCCTCAACGCGTGCAAAATGCGGCCGCCAGAGCAGTTGTAGGGCTGCCCAGGTTCTGCTCTGTCGCGAACACCTTCCGTTCTCTCCATTGGCTTCCGATTAAGCAGAGGATCCATTTCAAAGTACTTTGTATGTCTTACAAGATCCTCAAGGGTTCCCCTGATCAGATTCTTTTGAATCTTCTGTCTCCTTACGTCCCAGTCCGCTGTCTACGCTCATCAGATCTAGAATTGGCAGTTGTCCCCCGGTTTAAACGCAGCCGTGCTGGCGGTCGCTCCTTTCGAGTACGTGCCGCAGCTTTGTGGAATTCCCTTCCTGCAGAGATACGCACCCTTGGTGATCTGTTTTAGTTTCGTAGAGCCGTTAAGACTTTCTTATTTCCCTAATCTGTTTTTCCTCTGGTCTTCCCTTTTAGCTGTGTTATGTTGGTTCCTTGTCAGGCGCCAGGACGCTCCTTTGCTGGAGCAGCTGTGCGCGTAATAAATAACTATAACATAACATAACATAACAGACAGGACAGGCGCAGGCTCAACAGTGGAGACAGGCATTGAATGTCACCGCTTCATCGTCTCGTCGGATGACTTAGACGGATGAGGCAAAGTTGAATACCTCTTCGGCTTCTTCTTTTTGTTGGACTTTCCCGAGTGGTAAAACTTACACTGCAATAAAGATTGATGGCTCTATGACTGATCCCAGGACCTTCCTCTCGACTGTGATCGAGACCCTTGGGGCTTTGCATGTTGAGAGGCAAGGAGCTTGAAGTATCATTCCCTCAAGGCACTGGGATGCATGGCGCAACAATTGCCACAGGTTTTGGCGTTGTGGTCACGCTCAAGACACCAGAGGCAGACGAGGTGTGGGTCAGTCACCAGCATCTGTCAGTGATAGGTGCCACACGGCTTGAAACCAGCCTTCCTCGTGAACATCCCCGCCACAGCCGGAGACAATTTCTCAAATATCTTCGACAAAAGTGTTTAAGAAAGGTCAGTCAAAAAGTGACTGGGTAGCTGTCTCTAGATATGTGGTGACTGTCACGGAAAGAAAAGAACTGACATCAATGCGCTGGGGTGGCGCATATTAAAGCACTGCGCACGTCACTTCTGGTGCGGAAGATGCCACACTGAGCCAAACAACACCTCTACTGGCGCGCAGGAGGACTGCTCATGAAAAATTTCTGAATCCAGTCTGGTGTGATGATTCTAAAGTAAGGAATCTGCAGCTAAAAGTCTCTATCAGATCACTCTTTTTTTTTTTTTTGAAAATTCTTTTTATTGTTGCATCAGGATAATCATAAGTACAAGAAACGAGACATCGCGGGGGAGCGTCAACATTCCGCTCTTCCCGTCTTTACGCAACTTTTTTAATAGTCAGTTACATAACATTCATCATGACGAACCCATTTGTCATTTTCACCCCAAACTCCCCCCACCCCCCGCAACTGCAAGTAAAGTCATCAACTGAGAGACCTCTTCTCGAAGCCCCCCTTCCTGCCCTCCACTTCCCCCCCCCAAGCAGCGTGACACCCTTCTCTACCACCCCCCCGACCCCCGAGTCTCCCTCTGCCCTCTAAGTTGTGCGACATTGAATATAAGCAATCCCATGGCCCGAACCCTCCGGGAGCAACTATGCTGGAATCAGCGACAAAAGTACCACCCCGGTGATCCACCCTACCACCCGCCCTCCTCCCTGATCGGTCTCAACTTCCTACTCCAATCCATGGTAGTGCCTCCACTTAGCCCATATTTTTCGAAATTTTCGTGGGCACCCTCTAGCTTTATAGGTAACTCGTTCAGCTGCCATATACATATCTAAACCCCTTCTCCAGTCCTCCAGGTTGGGTTTCCCAGGCGCCCCCCACAATCTTGCTATGTCTCTTTTTGCGACTACCAAAGCCAACAGCAGAAAAATGAGTAGGTGCCGTGTGATGTCCACCTCCGTCGACATGCCCAAAAGCGCCAGTTTGGGGTCCTTAGGTATCTCCACCTCCAGTATCGCACTCAATTCACTAAAGACCTCGTCCCAATATTCCTGTATCACAGTGCACCCCCAAATGATGTGGAAGAAATCTCCTGTTTGGTCCTGGCATCGTAAGCAAGAGGTGTCGGCAACCCTCCCCATCCGGAAGAGCCTCACTCTGTCAAAGTAGGCCCGATGAAGGACCTTAAACTGTATGAGGCGAAGCCTCGATTTTATGGCCACTTCTCGCGGGTGCATGAGTATGAGTTCCCAATCCAGGTTCTCCAGCGTGCCCACATCCGCCTCCCACCTCGCCCTGAGAGCCTGTAAATCACCCAACATGTTATTTGTCAGTGTTTTGTATGTCATAGATACCGCCCCCCTCTGTATCCGTTCCTGCAGTAGGCGGCCCTCGAGTGGTGCAAACTGGGGTATGTCTGTGAGAGATATGTTTTGTGCCCCCCACGCATGTCGCAACTGTAGGTATTTATAGTATTGGGTTTTCTGGAGGCCAAAGTCCTGCTGCAGCGCCTGGAAGGTTTTAAGTTCCCCCCTTGCTATGACATCCCCTACTGTGGAGATGCCGATATCGTCCCACCTTTGAAATCCCCGTAGTTGTTCAACTCAGCCAGCCACCCACATGACCATCGGGGTGTTTGGCGGGTGGGCCTTTCATGCCAGCCCATTCTAACCGTCGCTCTGCGCCACGCCGACAAGGTAATCTTAGTCGCAGGGAGGAGCTGGCGGCCCCCTCCCCCCCATATAATAAGTGTAGCACCGTCTTATTGCCCCATTTGGATCTCTCTAGTGCATAAGTGGGGTGATCAGCCGGGGCGTGTATCCAATCATTGATCGGGGTAAGGTGTTCTGCCCAGTAGTAGGCCTCCAGATTAGGTAGCGAGATTCCCCCACTATATTGGTGGCGCTGCAGAGTCGTGAGTGCCACCCGGGGCTGTTTCCCCAGCCACAAGAAAGAGCGGAGATCAGCATGAATTTTCCGCACTGTCATAGCCGGCAAGGGATAGTACTCATTTTGGAGGGCATATAAAAACTTCGGTAGCAGGATCATTTTATACAGGGCGGCCCTGCCTAAAATGGTGAGCGGGAGCGGTCTCCATCTATCCATCTCCGCCTTCGCTGCCACCAACACCCTGTCGACATTGTCTGCGTAGGAGCGCCGCCTATCTCGGGTGATAAAGACCCCCAAGTACCGGAAGCCTTCCGTGGTGTGGATGAGTAGCTCAGGCAGGCACTCCCCCCGCGGTGCACCTTGTGGGTCGTAGAGGATCGACTTATGCCAGTTTATAGTGTGTCCGGCCACTGCCCCAAAGTCGCCTAGTTCCTTGAATAAGGCCGGTACTGTCCTAGCCGGGTCTGTCACGTACAACAGCACATCATCGGCGTACAGGGAGATCTTCTCCTGTTCAGTGGCCAATTCCCCCCAGTGAAAGCCAGTCACATCTCGGTTATGCCGGATACGGATCGCAAGGATCTCAATCGTGAGGGTAAAGAGGAGTGGGGATAGCGGGCACCCCTGGCGTGTCCCCCGCTCTATCGCGAACTCTCTCGACATTCGCCCATTAATTCGCACTCTAGCCCTAGGGTTCGAGTATAGAAGTCGCACCCAATGCTGGAACTTGGGCCCAAACCCAAAACGTTCAAGGGTTCCCATTAGGAAGGGCCAGTGGACCGCATCGAATGCCTTCTCTGCGTCCAAGGAGAGGAACCAGTGTGGCTCACTTCTGTCACAGACTTCCTGGAGCCAGTTGTGGGTGCGCCGCAGGTTGAGTTTAGTGGCCCTGTCCGGCAGGAACCCGGACTGGTCTGGGTGTACTAGGTCCGTTATGACCCGTCGTAGGCGCCTTGCCAGAATAGTGGCCAGGATTTTAGTCTCAATGTTCAGAAGGGAGATTGGGCGGTAGGAGGAACAGTCCCCTCTGGGCTTGCCCTCCTTGTGGATCGGGATTATGGTAGCTAGGGCCAGGTCCGGCGGGAGACTCCCGGAGTCAAACGCATCCGCATATAGCGACTTCAAGTGGCGTGAAAGGAGGTCCCCCGTCCGCTTGAAAAACTTCGCCGGGAAACCATTAGGTCCCGGGGATTTCCCCGGTTTCAGGGCAGCCATCGCCTCCGCGATTTCATCCAAGGACAGGTCGGCTTCCAAAGCCTCGCTATCTTCGGGGGTCAACTGCGGAACTTCCATGTTACCCAGGAACGACTGCACCACCTCGTGGTCCCCTAGGTCTCTAGCCCTGTAGAAGTCTTCGAAATAGGTCGCAAAGGCCTCTGCTATAGTGTCATCCGAGGACGCCCGCGCCTTACCAGGGAGCTCAATCCAATCCACCCACCTGGCCGCTCGCTCCCGCCTGCTCAGCCATGCCATGAGTTTCCCGGATTTGTCGCCGACATCACACAGGCGATGTAGGGTAGCCAGCGCCTGTGTACGCGCTTCGTCCGTGATTAGTTCCCTATACAACCTTTGAGTGTCTAGCAGTATTCTGAGATGTACCTCCCCCTTCGTTCTGTGGTATTCGGCCTCTTGGGTCAAGATGTTTGCCTCCTCTTTCGCTATTGCCTCAGCGCGTTTCCTTCTGGCCTCCCCTACCCTGGATTGGAAGCGGTCCCTCAACACGGTTTTCATGGCTTCCCATAGTGTAACCCCGGACTGCACCGATCCCTCGTTTTCCGCCACAAAGACTCTGATATCCGCTCTAATGCCCCCTAGAATCTCAGGAGTTTGTATATCCCATGGCGACATATGCCACAGTGCCTGTCCTCTCCCCCTTCCCCGCCCTATGTGTACGAACAGCGGGGAATGGTCCGAGATACCCCTCGCCCTGTACTCTGCCGAGTCCCCCGCCGAGAGTTCCTGTCTCGAAGTGAATATATAATCTAGTCTAGAGAAGACTTTGTGGGCCCCAGAGTAAAAGGAGTAAGCTTCCTGCGCAGGATGAAGCCACCGCCATACATCGGGGAGACCGATCATGTCCATTCCACGTGCCAAAGCAGTCTCTGCAGCCACTGTGTGAGGGTTCCCAGATCTATCGCGTGTTGTGGACATCACGTCATTGAAATCCCCACCCATAATCTGTACCGTGTCAGCCGTATCTAGTAGTATGTTCGTGATCTCCTGCATCGTTCGTGTTTGCAATTTGGGTGGAGCATAGACTGACAACAGGGTGTATCTGCGCCTCCTCCAAGTCCCCTGCACCCCGGCAAATGTGCCCTGTGGGTCCAACCATGTGCGTGTCACTGTGAAGGGTGTCGTTTTCCTAATGAGTATTGCTGTGCCCCGTGAGTCCATGGTGTATCCAGCGTGCGCCAGGACTATGTATTGTCTGCGTGCCAGAAAAGCACAGCGGTTCCCCCTCAAATGTGTTTCCTGAAGGAAAATGATGTCTGGTGCTACGCGCTTAACATAGGCAGTAACCAGGCTCCTCTTAATTTTGGAACCCAGGCCATTCACATTCCAGGTTAGCGCCTTAACCCCGGCGCCATCTCGGCTTGGTTCAGCTAGTGTACTTGCCATTGCACTTCACGAGGACCATCGAGTACCGGACCCCAGGGCCAGGGTAGTAGCAAGGGTAAACTTTCTCGAACTCGCTGCTTCGCGCACATCTATCCCCCTCCCTCCCCAACTTCCCAACACCCCAACATGAGGTAATAACAACACCAACGTTCCCCTCCCACCCCCACCCCACCTCCCTCCCCTTCCAGCTGTGCCCCAACATGGGACCAAACCATCAATGGGAGCAGGTCAGTCGCCCTCCCGCACATCCCTCCCCAACTTAAACAGTAGTCAGTCCTTCCAAGAAACCATGCGCCCCTAGGACTTTCAGGTAGTAAAAGGTCTGTCGCCCACCCAATAGGACAGCTATCAAACTAGCCCCAGGGCTCAAAACGTGAGTTACACAGGGGCTGCCAGCTTCGTGGGTGCGTCGTGCCCCGAGGCCTGTCGTATTAGAGCAAATCAGACCACATGTCCCACAACCGCATCCCAAAAGCCCCAACTGAGTCCATAGAATGAAAAAGAAGAGAAAGAAAGTACGTAGAACTTGCGTGGTGTCAGCAGCGGCCTGCCGCCAACACAAATGTAAGTCCCAAACCACTTCACGACTGCGAGTCCTGCGTGTCAATGTCTTGTTCCTGTGTTCCACCTGTCGCCCCCTGCTCCATCTCCCGTATCAACACCTCCAGAGGGTGCGTCGAGCGGTCCGTCGCTTCCTTCATCTCCGATAATGTTCCGTTGTCCAGTCCTCCCTCGTCCGTTGAGAGCCGAAGGGCCCGACCACTGGATCCGGTCTCCCGTTGGTCGGTAACAGCAGAGGACGCGTCACAGTCCAGCAATCCTCCGTTATCCTGACGGGGGTTCACATATGGTGACGGGTGTGAGCCTCTCCGCATTCGCGGAATTTGGGATCTCTGGGGCTTCGGTGAGTTCCTCCGAAAGTTGGCTGCCGCGAGCTCTGTCCGGATTCTGCGGCCCTCTTCCTCAGCCTCTCGAAACAGGGGTCTCTCTTCCAGCCATTGCCAGGCCTCCTCCGGGCGGCTGAAGAAGTGCGATTTCCCTTTAAAGATCACCTTCAATTTCGCCGGGAAGAGCAACATATACGATATATTCAGATTCCGGAGTTTCGCCTTGACCAAGTCGTACGACCTTCGCAGCTTCTGGACGTCTTGGCTGTAGTCCGGGAAGATCATGATGTGCGTGTTTTCGAAGTTCAGCTCACCCGCCTTCCTGGCTTCACGGAGGATGAGGTCCCTATCCGCGTAGTTTAGGAAGCGCGCGATGATCGGCCGCGGCCTCGCCCCCTCCGGCGGCCTCGCCAGCAATGCCCGGTGCGCTCTTTCGATCACAAAGCAGGTAGAGAACTGGGCATGCGGGAAGGTGGTACGCAGCCAGCCCTGGAGGAAGGCTGCCGTGTCAGTCCGCTCAATCCCCTCTCTAAAGCCCACAAAGCGGAGGTTATTTCTTCGTGCCCTATTTTCGGCGTCATCTACTCTCCACAACAGCTGCCTGTGGGATGCCTGTAGCTCCGCCATTTCTTTGCGGAGCGTGGCGACGGAGTCCTCCGTCTCCCCGATTCTGGATTCCTCTATCAGATCACTCTTGATACTTCATTCACCTACCACCAGCTCCCAAGAGATACCTCATCCTTCTCTTTTTGTATGTTAGACCTTGGGTTTGAGATACATGCAAGGTCTGAGTTCTGAGGGCCACAAGGATGCGTCCCTTAGAGAGTTTTTGTTTCTTAAAATCACTACCTCTGTCTTGTCTGTGTTGAGCTCCAGCCAGTTGTCTTTCATGCATTCGGCGACGTCTGTCATGCAGTTGGCAACGTCTGTCATGCAGTTGTGGAAGCTGGTCTTGGTGGTGTCTCCGAAGAGGAAGAGGATGAGTTGGGAGCCTTTGTATCATGTTAGATTTAAGATTAGTATTGCACATCTAACCTATTCTCCAACTGACTGAAGGCTGAAAACTTGAAAATAGACATTGGCCAATCTTTATCCACCATGGGACCAAATTGAACCAAAAGTTGTACCTGCACCCATTTGGAGAGAGCAACTGAATGACTACCAACCCCTAAGGAAACTGATACAAGAGTATTATGCTGCTTAAATTGGGACTGGGTAGGAGAGGTGTCAATTTTCCCACCAACAATGTGACCATCAAGACCTGGTGTTAGGAGGAAGTTTATCAATTCATGGTCACATGGTACTTTGTTTCATGCATGGAAAACCCACAACTGGAAACATGGGGGTAATTGACAAAGATATTTACGAGTAAGGATAGTAGTAGTCTTGCAGTAATACTTCTATACTCATAAATGCAATTCTTAAAGCTACAGATGTAAAATGATCCCTATGCCGGTCTTCTCTCTTATGTGCAGAGATTACCGCCTACAGTGTGTGAAAGGAAGTATACATAGGTTTATGCTGTAGGTGTAAATGTGTGATTGGTAAGTGGGAGTAGCTGGAAAATGGGGAGTACCTACTACAAAGTGGGAGGAGGAATGCAACAGTTAAGGAGGGCGTAGGAAGATAGGATCCTTCTGCATGGTTACCCCTACTTTTTGCCTGGTGCTAAGATGTTTTTGGACTAGTCTGACTGTGATCCTGCTAATCAGGACCCCAGTCTCTCTGCTTTCTCCCTTAAATTGTTGTGTTCAGTACTTATTTACAGCCCAGATTGGATACTGGGGTACCCTTTATAAGTTCCTTGTATGTGGTACTAAGAGTCCATTCTCTCGGGTTGTTAGTGAAGCAGCCATATACAATATAGAGGGGCACAGCATAATTACGCGATGACCATCTTGAAAACGGCTGTAATGAATCCTATCATGTTTGGTATCAAACATGTTGGAATCATACCCCCACACCATAAACGGTGTGGGGGTATGATTCCAAGCCCTGGAAGAGCCCTCCGTTAGGCTCTCAGTGTTCTCGGTACCAGCCTTCTTGACCCGGACAGCACAATTGGTTGCTGCCGACCAGAGACACATTTATGCCCTCCTACTGCTGAGCCAAGCTCGAGCAGGGGAAGGCAGAACAATAATCATCCTGTCACAGGGAGGTGTGACCACCTCCCAGATAGGATTTCATTTATTGGGACTGAGTGGGTGTGCATGAGGGGCACATCTGGTGTCCCTGTGGATAGATCAGTTCAAACTAGTCCTGGGAGCTGTTGGCTCCCGCTCTGGTGCGAAACTGGACAAAGGACACGAGAGTAACCTCCCCCCTGTCCATACCCTCCCCTGGGATGGTCCCCTGGCTCTTCCCATCGTAGGGCACTTAAGGACTTACCTTGGTGTAGGTCTCTAGATTTGTTGTGGGTTAGGATTCAGATCAGACACCACCGCTCTTCTACCGTCAGGACACTCTCGACTTCGATGGACTTTGTTTGGGCCAGACTTCGTCTCCTTTCCAGTCTACTGCATCGTCTGTGCCTGTGCATCATACAGGAACCTTCCAAGGCCTGTTGAGCATCAAAGACACTTAAAGAAAATCTCCCTTGAAGTGAAGGAGTCACTCCCCTGCATTCGCAGGCACCGCAGCTAAGTCTTCCGGTTTTCTGATGCTGAGCTCCTCCAGACTCCGAGGGCTTGGCAACACAGGTGGTCGTTTTCCACAGCTCCTGAGGCCTGCCCTGCCCTCTCACCAAGTTTGAGGCCAGTATCCCTTGTGGGGGTTGCAAAAACCGAACACCTGTGCACCACCTCAAACTTGCAGTTGCAAAGGCTTAATGGTTTCTTTCCAAGAAGATCTTCAGGCTCCAAGTATCCCCAACCTCGAGCAACTCCAGTGACCAGAATCTTCAGCCATTGTGTGCGCCTGCATCTTTTGGTGAGCAGCTTGAGGTCCTCTCGCGACTCTAGTGCTTCCGGCCTGTGGGTACATTGGAGGGTCACACTTGTTTCTTTTGAGTTCCCCCGACTCCCCTACATTTGGTGAGTCCGCTGGACCTTGCTGGTCCCGATGTTGCTCCTTCTTTGATACTTGCGTGGCTTGCCTTTGCCAAGGCTTGTTGGTGCTCCCGCTGGACCTCGACCTCTCAGCACTCGAAAGCCTTCGTGGGACAGCTCGTGCACGGTTCCTGGTCCTCCATAGCATCACCTGGTCCTCACAGCTGCAGAGTCAAGGTCATCGTCCGCCTCCCCCTTTCCACTCCGAAGCCACCGAGATCATCTGCGGCATACCCCAGGGCTCACCCCGACATTGTTCAACAACTACATGGCACCGCTCGCCCACAGCGCCCGACTGCAGGAACTCAACATCATCTCCTACACCGACAACAACCAGCTGATCCTCTCCCTCACCAAGGACCCCCTCACCGCCAAAACCAACCTCCACGAAGGGCTGAAAGCCGTCGCCGAGTGGATGAAGAACAGCCGTCTGAAGCTAAACTCGGACAAGATAGAAGTCCTCATCCTTGGCTCCACCCCCTCAGCCGACTCCTGGTGGCCAACCGCACTGGGAACAGCACCAACACCCATCGACCACGCACACAATCGGGGATTCATTCTCGACTCGACTCTCTCCATGACAAAGCAGATCAACGCCGTCTCGTCCTCCTGCTTCAACACCCTCTGCATGCTCTGCAGGATCTACCGGTGGATCTCCACCAAATCAAGAACGGTCACTCAAGCCCTCGTCAGCAGCAGGTTGGACTGCGGAAATGCCCTCTACGCTGGAGCCTCGGCCAAACTCGTGAAAAAACTACAACACTTTCATCACACCCCACCTGAGAGACCTGTACTGAGGATCACCTTCAAGCTCCTCACCCACACACACAAGGCACTCCACAGCACCAGACCAGCATACCTGAACAGATGACTCACCTTCCACGCCCCCAACCGCCAGCTCCGCTCCGCCGCCCTCACCACTGTTCCCCGCATCCGAAGAGTGACCTCCGGCAGCAGATTATTCTCCCACCTCACTGCCAAGACCTGGAACACCCTCCCCATCCTCCTACGGCAGACCCAGGACCTGATAACCTTCAGAAGACTACTTAAGACCTGGCTATTCGAGCAGTAGCAGCATACCCCCCCTCAGCACCTTGAGACCCGCACGGGTGAGTAGTGAGCTTTACAAACGTATTGATTGATTAATTGATCATCATCTATACTGTAACACTCGAAATCGGAGGGCAGTCATCTTCCAAGTCTCTTAGTCACCTCTGAGTGACATAGACTCTGTCCCCTCTGCTTGCAGGTACCTCTCATCTAAAATCCCTTCTTGGATTCCACCGGACACTTTCTCCTTCTTCAACAGCTGCACTTTCCTGAAGTCCTCCATTGGGTTTGACAACGATTTCCGACACTACTTCACACGTATGCACCCAGCTAGTAGGCAACATGGGTACTAGGGTATCCATGGGTATCCATGGGTGGGGTGGCTCTACAACCTCTTTCTTCCACTAGGTTGCTTCAGGGTCCACTGGGAAGGGTCCTTCATCTTTAAAAATCCTACTGCGACTTAGATGTAGAGTTGTACGGAGCACGCTGTTGTGTTCCCACACTGCCCACACTTGTGTTGGGTCCCTATCTACTCACCTTGGGTGGTTCCTTGGGTCCCCAGCACTTCTAAATCCTCTCGACATTGTCTTGACCCGAGTCGTGGTTCTTATATCACTTTCTTAGAATATGGTTTGGTCTCCCCCTGGAACCACTGTATTTTGTGCTATTTACTGTGCTTCTTTGCTGAAGTATTGTGTGCATTGTGTATATCTCCGGATAGGAGTATTTCTATGTGTTATATAATAAATACATATTTTATAAATACTGTGTGTGGTTCTTTTTCACTTAATCTACACTAGAAGATTGCATTCTGATACGACAACCAGGTAGGGACTGTGGTATCTGCAAGTTTCTTCCAACTTCGCAAGATTAAGAAGATTGCCCACCTTTTAACCCACCCTGCTCTGATTCAGGTCATCATTGCTCTTGTGCTGTCCCGTTTGGATTACTCCAATAGTTTATATCTGGGTCTACCGGCGGGGCAGCTCAAGAGACTCCAACTGGTTCAGAACCAAGCGGCCAGGTTGATCTGTAAAATTCCTAAGTGGCAGTCTATTAGACCTGGACTGGCCAGTCTCGACTGGCTGCCTGTAGCACAGAGAGCAGCATTTAAAGCGGGATGCATTATCTTCAGGGCTCTACAAGGTAAGGGCCCTGGATTCATTAGCAGCCTGCTTGTCAGTTACACTCCCTCCCGTGCTCTCCGTTCTGGCCAAAAGAATTTGTTAGTCGTGCCCCGGATCAGGAAACAACGCCAGGGAGGAGGATCTTTCCACTTCCTAGCTTCCTCCCTGTGGAACTCCTTGCCACTGCCACTAAGACTCCACGAAGATCTGTTAGCCTTTAGACAGGCTTTTAAAACTTGGCTCTTTAAGCAAGCTTATCCTTAGTTAAATTTTCTTTCTTTCTGTCACATGTTATGTTTTGCTAGTCTTCCACAGCGCCATGAAGCCTACGGGCGTACGTGCGCTTAATAAATTTAATTTAACATAACATAACATAACATAACATAACATTTACACTCCTTCTGGACTAACCTTGAAGGCTGCTTTCCACAGCTACCATTCAGAGAGCTTTCTAAGGTTGTCTAAGACCTCTTAAATCACCATAAGTGTTGTATGGACTGGGTCAAGGTGTCTACTTACATAAGTGTACATCATTTTTTTATTTTTTTAAAACCTTTTTATGGGCATTTTTTTTTTTAAAACCTTTATTGTGAAGAAAAAGGCATACAAATACGGGCCTACAACCAAGCAGGCCGGCCACCACACATTATGGAAGTCGCATAAAAGAAGAAGGAGGTGTCCCGGTAGTGCCCAGCATTGTGCAAGCAAGTAGTTCGGTCTGAGGAAAGCTGAGCACAACCGCCGAAAACAGGACCAAAGAAGGTTAATTTTTATATTAGGGAGTATAGCAGAGCAATTGCAGTTGTTAATCATCTGAGTTCCCCTAGCAGGCTACGAACTAGGCATCAGGATATAAAGGCATCAATAAAGACGGTTTACAGCAACAGTTCACATCAATTAGGATATAGGCGCCATAATACAAATCAGTGCCCCACCGTGGCCCGTCGCTTGCCCACCAACCACCTAATTATCATACTGATGCATAACGGAGGAACCAGAACAGCAACAGTGGTTACAATCATCCTCTATACTACCTAAACAATAAGGAAAAAAGGGGGAAAAAAAAGGGGAGGGGGAAATATTATAAAGAAGAAAAGAAAGAACGCTGCGCCGCTGTACGCGCCCCACAGCGAGAAAGGCACGCAATGTGGCAGGGGATCCCGCTATCGGGTTTAGGGCGTGCAAGTCATGATGTGTATGCAATCAATACCGTAGAAAGAAGAACAACTCGCCCCTCGTCCCACCTGCAGGCATACCATGGGAGATACGCACAGACACGGCGCCCCGATAAAGGGGTACAAAAGAGCCATAGAACTAAGTGGAAAAGAACAGATAATAGACCCCAACCCTCCCATCCCACCCTGCACCCCTGCAGAAGGCTACGGCCTACCCCCCCAGCAGCGTGCCTGTCGCCCTATTTAGGAACCCGAAATATAGAAAAAGTCAGAGAGAAGGAAAGGAACAAAAGAGGCAAGAAGGGAAAGGGACCAGGGGGGGGAGGAGACCATCAATCAAGTCGTTCAGCCCCTGCCTCCCGCCTTCCCACACATGTATGCAACATTTAAACGAGATCGACACAGTTTCAGGTATCGTAAACCCTCAAAGGGATCGCCAATATTATCGTAATTGGGGGCATTCCTCATCTCCATCCGTTAACCAGTTGTCCTCCGGGTTCAGTCCGGCTCACCCCTGTCCTTTCCTAGTCATTGCCACCATACGAGACAGGGTAGTAGTGGGCAGCAAGCATTTCAAGGTGGAGAAGCCACTTGATCGAAGCAAAACGGAACAAGGGTGTAAGCCAGAGGATCCCGGTAACCATCAACGAGGCAAAAACGTTTCGCGGCAGTCCACACTATACATTAGAGACAACTGGAGCAGCAACCAGCATGGACGCAGTCTCGCCGCACAGGAAAGCAAGCTATCCCCCGCAAGGCAACAACAGGACCTCACCAAGGCAGATCGAAACGGCAGTCCACATCTCACCCCGAACAGTCGAGCAGGAACGGGCCCCGGCGTGGGGCCCGCACCCGCGCTCGCCGCAGTCAAAGCTACCTGGAAATTCGGGGCCGCAGGTATACAGTCCTGCCGATGACCGGCGGCAGCACTCCCCACAGCAGCTGAAGGGGACGAAGCAGCGCTCACTTGAAGTCGAGCCGCGTTCATGAGGGACGGCCCAAGAAAAATGGCGGCAGATCGTCTGTCCTGCGTAGGGGCGACGGGGGCCATGGCCGCATGTAAAGACCGCAGAGCGTCAAGGACATCGGCAAGCGTGGGCTCATGCTCACAGGACTAGGCCCCCGTGCACTCCAGCGACACAAGTCCACCGTCCTGAGTAAATCCGTGACCCAGGGCATCGGCCGCCATCTTGCGGGTCCAGCCGCGTCTTCACACTCCTCAACCTTTGGAGCGGGCTCTCAAACAATGCCACCTCTGGAGTTCACCCGAGCCCCAGAAATGGCAACCTGGGTCCAGAAAGGAGAGCCACCAAAAAGGGGGGGTCCGCCGGTGCCACCGCCCCGTGGGCGCCACACGCCACCTCCGGGCGCAGGGCTTCAAGATGGCCGGACCAGGCAACAAAGGGGATATACTCCTGCGCGGTCTTCCCCCAACCACGGCGTGCCACGCCCTACCTCGGGGCTCCCCGGCCGCTGGACCGGGCCCGGTCAGTCTCCACCGGCATAACAGCACAATGGCCTCTCCCGGCCGGCCCCTCTCCTCCACCAGGGGCCGCCGCCAACGCCGCCACTCCGGCCGACCCACGCAGGCAAGTCCCCGGTCTCCGCGCCAGGAAGGCCCCAGATCAAGCAGGAGCTCAGTTTCGGATCCGCAGCTCGCAGGAGCCCCCGGGTCAAACGGTGAGTACGAGCGTCTCTTCACCTTTCCATTTCCGCCCGAGTGTGCCGTCGCGGGGCAGGATGTTAGGCAGGATGTGTGTGTTGGGCAGGAATGCTGGCGGAGCCGAGCTACAGTGCGGCCATAACGGTCGCGAGCTTGGCTCCTCCCCCCTTTATGGGCATTTTTATTTTTGCACAATACATCCATTTTGGTCAGTCATGTAGTACATATCATACAGAGTTTCAAAATAATAACTGGCAAGCTGTTACATTTATTGCATAGGATACTTTCTTTCATTTAGGTGATTTCATAGCTATGAGAGCATACAACCTGTCAATTCATGACTGCGTGGATCCATGCCTATGGTAGATATTGTACAGATAGCCCACATCTTCTGTACTGATGCTGTGGTATAACACTCGACGGCTTTTCAGCGTGGAACTAAACTCTTCAACCGGGGTAACTAGAATTGAGGTACACTGTGTTTGGGATATTGAGTATTGTATGAGGCTGAGCGATGGAGTCATTTTAAGCGGTGCATGACCTACTCAGGCATTGGTGCAGAGAGGGAATGGGAGTGCTCTACATGTCCCATATTCTTGTCTGTAGGCTTCGCTTTACTGTGTGTCTAGTCTACCGGAGAGCTCTGTCTAGTCCTTTCGTGATACATCTCATCTGTGGGGGACCCAGCACTCTGCGATGCTGGCGTGTCAGTTATTTCCTGTTTAAAGCAATGCAGTAACATTTCCTAATACATGGATATGTGGTGTTTGCGGGTGCCCTTAATCTCTTCTGATCTAAGCTCTTCCTCTTCTGAGGCTCCCCATTTATTGTCTGCACCTTTCCAGGCCTCTATCGGTGGTCCCTCCGGTGCTTTCCAGTGCATCGCTTTGCCCCTTTTGGTTAGAAGGAGCGCTAAGGACGTGAACTGCGCCTCCACCTTGTAGTGTTTGTGGTGTTTGGTGATGCCTAACGCAAAGGCCTCCCATGTGTAAATGCTTGTAAGCCCTCTAACAGTGTGAAGGGTGACATGTATTGTGGTCCAGTAGGTGTGGAGCATAGGGCAGCCCCAAAACATATGGAGAAAAGAAGCCTGGGTTTCCGGGCTTCTTGGGAAGGTGAATGGCGTGTCAGGATAGTAATGTAGCTTCTCGGGGGTCAGGTAGTGTAATATGTGTAATTGTATATTTTTGAATCGGTAGTTGTGGGACACCTTTTTCGGGAACTCAAGCGCAGATCCCCAGATTAGGGTACAAAGGAGTGTGTCCAACTCTCAGAAGAGGGAGGGCGGGGGAATTACCGGAAGATTAGTGAAGTAATAGAGTAATCTGGGGACCAAAATAATTTACCCTATGGAAGCCAGGGGAAGATCCTTCCCGAAGTTCACGGAGGATCAGATTCCGGCAATCGATATGCGCTAATTTCCTTCATATATGTCCTGGGGCGTGTGATATAATTGTATACCAAGGTAATGGACCGCCTGGGCACTCCGGGATACCTCTATATCACCCAATCGTATTATCTGGGGGGGGAAGGCTGTCCGAAAGTGGGTATATTGTCGATCTGGACCAGTTGACTAAGTCCTGCCACTGCCTCAAATTCCCGGAGAGAATTAAGTATAGGAGTGAGATCCGAAGTAATTTTGCGGATATAGATAAGCATGTCATCCGTATACAGTGAGACTGCATGAACAGTGTCCACGATTGGGATGCCCCAGCTCTCCCCCTCTTTACGGAGACGAACCGCCAGTGGTTCTATCACAATTGTGAAGAGTAGGGGGGAAAGCAGTCAGCCCCGCTGCGTGCCCCTACGTATGGGAAATGACAGCGACATAAGTTGCCCGAGTCTCACTCTGGACGTTGGTTTTGAATATATTAACTTTGCATACGCTAACAGTCAGGGTCCCACTCTTCGTAGTATTTGAAAAAGTTATGGCCAGAGGAGGGTATTGAAGGCTTTCTCCAGGTCCAGAACCAGACACGCCGCTTGAGGAAAGCAACCCTAGGTCTGGTCCTGAACGTGGAACAAGCGTCTTATATTATAGGAAGTATTCCTGGCCGGCACAAACCCACATTGATCCGGATGGATCAGCGCTGGGAGGACTGTAGCATATCTGTCTGCCAGGATTTTTCCTGTATACTTTATAGTCTGATGGTAGCTGCGCGTTATTGGTCTGTGCGAGCCCACCTGATGGGGGTCCCTGTCCGGCTTAAGCAGTGACACTATAACCGATTCGCACATGGATTGTGGGAACTCGCCCGTATCTAACGCTGCCTGAAACTGTTTCGCTAGCTGGGGGACCAGTTGCGCAGCGAAGGCGTGTAAAAACTCTAGGAGAAGGCCATCAAGTCCCGGTGCCTTAAATGTGGTGAGCACTTACATTGCGTGCTTGATCTCTGTTGCAGTTATCCTGTCGTCCAAAGCCTTACGATCGCCCGTGCTATGCGGTGCAAGGGGTGTGCATCTAGAAATCTGGTGAGTCTGTTAGTGTCTTCCAGGGCTGGGGTTGCATAAAGCTGTACATAGTGTTGCCAAAACACGTCTAGTATATCAGCTTGCGAGTGTACTAGGATGTCATTATCTGTGGGAGGGTCCTGTCCTGCTTCGCTAACCAAGTCAGCAGCGTGCCTGCTCTATCGCTCTCCATATACATCCTGGTTGCGTACGCTCTAAAATATATCTGCAGAGGTCCGCCAGTGCCTCCTTGTATGTGGTTTTGGAGTTCGCTAACTGGGCCCGTTTGGCTTCATTTTTGTCTGCTGCATGTATTAGTACAGCTAGCACCCGTTCTTTTTCCTGTATGCTCCGTTCTAGTGTTCTGCGCACTCCGCGATGTGTTGTATGCACGTACCTCTAACAACTACCTTAAATGCATTACATTCCGCTACGAGCGTGGTGGCTGCACATGTGTTCTCTCGAAAATAATTGCGTATATGTTCTATTTGGGTTTGTCAAAATATCAGGTCATTCAGGCATTCTTTGGACAGGTGCCAGGTGGGAAACGGGGGTCTGGGTGTCTCCATTCAAGGGTGATTGTATGGGCATTGTGATCTTACAGATTCCTACCAAGGTATTCGGACCCCTGTACCATGGGTAGGATGGAGGGAGAGCAGAGGAAGCTATCTAGGCGGACCCTGAGATTGCGGTATTGAGTGAAATGAGTAGAGCCGTGTGTTGTGTCTCGGAATTTGGAACGCCAAGCATCTGTGAGGCACCAGTGAGTTGCCCATGCTATTATGAGGGAGGCTGGATGGGGGGAAAGATCTATCTAGGAATGTGTTTTATACACAATTATAGTCCCCACCTAGGATTCATGGCGCCCGAGTAAGTGTACTTAGTGGAATAGAGAGGGCGTCCCAGAATTTACTTTGGTCCGAGTGGGCACATAGATGCTTCCTAGTACTACCAGTTGGCCATCTAGGAACCCTTGCGTGAGTGCATATCGGCCCTCTGGATCGACTGTCCTGGACAGCTCTTGGTGCGGGACCCCAGGCCTAATCCAAATTAGGGTTCCACATGCGTAAGTAGAGTAAATCGTGGCCCAAAGCGTTCCGCTCCACCGCTTGGCAGCCTGGCCAATTCCCCTGCAATCATGTGGATCTCTTGTTATAGCGCGATCTGCGCATTCTGCCGCTTTATGTGGGCTTAGATTGAGTATCGCTTACGTGCTGTGTGCATGCCGCGCACATTTAATGTGAGAATTGTTATGTTCCCCTTTTGGGCCATGTGGGATCAAGAGGGGATTCGGGGGAGGGGGGGGGGGGAGATATTGTAGAGCATAGCATCCAGTGTTAGCTTGACACTCCTCTGCCCATGCTTGCTCGTTGCAGCTGTGGCTCTGTGGCGGCGTGCAGATAAGAATACAGTGTAGTGATGTTTGACATCAGTAGGGGAAGATAACTGGGGGGGGAGGGGAACTGCCCCAATACTGGGGACCTATCGCATACGGCGATACGTCCAAACTGATTTGCATGCGAGAAAAGAGCTTTAATATAGTGTGGGGATGGGGACGCTCTCCCTATGGGCATTTGTAAGATCAGTGTGCGCCTGCTGGTTGGGTACACAGTCGTGTGAGTGTGTGATCAGTAACGCAGTTAGTCACCTAACACAGTTACATTACAATTGTCTTGATCTGAGCATCCTGCTTGTGCCTCCTGCTAGTGCTCAGTTCAGATCAGGGTGTCGGCAGTCTGTGGTGTGACCAGTGGTTGTGTCACTGAATCCGCCCTTGAAAACCATCCCTCGCTGCCACCTTTGTCCTCCGACGTGAAGATATACGGGCCTCTGTCTATGTCTGTTATAGGAGGAGGGTCTGAGCTTCGCTGCAGTTTGCAAGGCTTTGTGGCGTCCTTGTATGATTTGTTCCAGATCCTGTGATCCCTAATGACTGGGAAGGCATGGCAGAGCCTTTCCTTCTGTTTTGGCGTTTTGGGCGTCGTCTGTTGGAACGCTGCGTCTGAGGGGGTCTTACATATTTGGCCTTTGCACTGGGGGGTTGCTTGCAGTGTTGGTCCGCCCAGTCATGGGCCTCCTCTGCGTCGGTAAAGAATATGGTGGAGCCATCGCTTATGACTTTGAGACGAGCCGGGAACAGCAGTGAGTATTGTGTACCATCCAGCCGAAGGCGTCGCTTCACCTCCAGGAAAGAGGATCGTTGACGCTGCACTGCCTAAGAGTAGTCTGGGAATAGCATTATTTGTTTGTTCTCGAACCCACCGGCCAGCACAACGGACCCCAACGAAGCAGCCCGCAACTTCACGCAGTGGCTGACCGCCTGCGCCGACGACCTCGCACCACTAAAGAACCCTCCCAGCAGACCCAGAAGCAAGAAGGCCTCCTGGTTCACTGACGAACTCAAGGACTCCAAGAAGACCTGCTGCACCCTCGAGAAAGCCTGGCTCCTCGACCAGACCACCGACAACATGACCGCCCTCAAACACGCCACCCGCAAGCACCACCAGCTCATCCGCACCACCAAGAAGAAATCACTGAAGGAGCGACTGGACAACAACGCCCACGACAGCAAGGAACCCTTCAGCATCGTCAAGTAGTTCTCCAACCCCAGCACCGGCAATAACGACATCACTCCTTCACAAGATCTCTGCGACTCTCTCGCCTCTTTCTTCCACCGCAAGATCGCCGACATCCACAACAGTTTCGGCGCTCCATCCACGCACCCAACCGTCGAACCAACGCACCCCACCGCCACCCTCCGCACCTGGACCACGGTGACCACCGAAGACACAGCCTGCACAATGAACACCATCCACTCCGGATCTCCAACTGACCCCTGCCCCCACCACGTCTTCAACAAGGCCGACTCCACCATCGCACCCCAACTCCGAGACGTCATCAACACCTCCTTCAACACCGCCACCTTCCCGGAGAGTTGGAAGCATGCCGAGCTCAGCGCCCTACTGAAGAAACCAACAGCGAACCCCACGAGCTCAAAAACCTCCGCCCCATCTCGCTCCTCCCTTTTCCTGCCAAAGTCATCGAGAAGATCGTCAACAGACAGCTTGCCGCCTTCCTCGAGACGAACGGATCCCTCGACCCCTCGCAGTCCAGTTTCAGAGCCAACCACAGCACCGAGACCGCCCTCATCGCAGCCACCGACGACATCCGAGCCCTGCTCGACAACGGGGAAACAGCGGCACTCATCCTTCTGGACCTCTCTGCAGCGTTCAACACTGTCTGCCACCGCACCCTAGTCCAACGCCTCAGCAACATCGACATCCAAGAGAAGGCACTGGAGTGGATCATCTCGTTCCTCGCCGGAAGAACACAGAGAGACCGCCTCCCCCCGTTTCGATCCGAGGCCACCGAAGTCATCTGCGGCGTCCCGCAAGGATCATCACTCAGCCCTACCCTCTTCAACGTCTACATGAGACCTCTTGCTGCCATCGCACGCCAACACAACCTCAACATCATCTCCTACGCCGACGACACCCAGCTGATCCTCTCCCTCACCAGAGACCCAGACACTGCCAGAACCAGCCTACACGAAGGGATGAAAGACGTCGCCGAATGGATGAAGAACAGCCGCCTGAAACTGAACTCAGACAAGACGGAAGTCCTCATCCTGGGACCATCGCCCTCCGCCTGGGACGACTCCTGGTGGCCCCCAGCCCTGGGCACCGCTCCCAAGCCAACAGACCACGCACGCAACCTGGGCTTCATCCTGGACCCCTCCCTCTTGATGACCAGACAAGTCAACGCCGTCTCCTCATCATGCTTCCACACCCTTCGCATGCTTCGCAAGATCTTCCGATGGATCCTGAACGAAACCAGGAAGACGGTCACCCAGGCCCTCGTCACCAGCCGACTGGACTACGGAAACACCCTCTACACCGGAACCACAGCCAAGCTACAGAATAGACTCCAACGCATCCAGAACGCCTCCGCCCGACTCATCCTTGATATCCCCCGATGCAGCCACATCTCCGGCCACCTGAAGGACCTGCACTGGCTCCCCGTCAACAAGAGGATCAAGTTCAGGCTCCTCACCCACGCACACAAGTCTCTCCACGACCTGGGCCCCAAGTACCTCAACGACCGCCTGACCTTCTACACGCCCACCCGCCAGCTACGGTCTACTAGCCTCGCCCTCGCCGCCGTACCACGCATCCGAAGAGCCACCGCCGGAGGCAGATCCTTCTCCTACCTGGCGGCCAAGACATGGAACTCCCTCCCCATCCACCTTCGGCTGACCCAGGACCGCCTCGCCTTCAGGAGACAACTCAAGACCTGGCTGTTCGAGCAGTAGCGGACCCCTTCCCCCAAGCGCCTTGAGACCCTTCCGGGTGAGTAGTGCGCTATACAAGTGTTATGATTGATTGATTGATTGATTTGGAGGGGGTCATTCTGTCTGGCTGCTCTTAGTACTGCGTTGCGATCTCTGAAATGCAGGAACTTTGCTAGCATTAGTTGCACAGGTCTGCGCGCCGGGACCTGATGGGCTCTCTCAATGGAAAAGAATGCTGTGTGCTCCAGTGTGCGGGGTGAAGGACTTGGTCCAGGTTTCCATATACTACACAGGATTGGTGCCCTTGATGCCTTCCTGGAGTCCAAGCATGCGGATATTGCAGCGTTGTGAGCAGCCTTGTGAGTCATCTATGCACACTTCCATTGTGGTCATGCGACCAAGCAGGGTCTGTAGGGTCTCTTGGTGTGTGCTAGTCGCCGGCTGAATAGTAGCTAATAGCTTATCATCATTGGACACTTTGTTCACAGTTTGCTGTGATCATCTCTGAGGAGGCTAATGTCTGTGGTCAGGCTAAGACTTTGTCCAATTTCTCCGAAAAGGTTTGATCTGTTAAGGCTGTTGCTTCTAGAGGATTGTTTGGTGTTCGACTGGTTATCTTGCATGGTTCCCTCGCTGCCATGTTTACTGTGGTCCATGGCTTTCCATTTTGCAGGCCATGGGCCCGAGCAACACTCAGGAAGCTTCTTGTGTTGACCCCTGGGGGGATTGTAATTTCCTTGTGCTATTGCTACCTGCACTAGACTGCACTGGATGCCTCGGCGGGGATCATCTATTGGCTGTGTATCTTCCAGCCTCCTCCAACTTCTGAGCCCTTCAGACTTCGCCCTCTATGATCTACCAGCGTCTAATTGTCTGTGAAGTGTGCCACTGTCTCTTAGGTTTTGCTGCTGTTGCGGCACGAGTCCATTGGCCGCATTGCTTATATGTCACCCTTGCCGTCACCTTGGCGTCAGCCGCACTCGTTGTATAGTCTTACCGCAGGTTCTCGAGGCACCGATGGTGTCTCAATGCGGTGGGGGGCTTTGTCCCAGACACCAGGTTACTGTGCACTCTGTGCGTATATTCTGGCGTGTTGCATCCCCTTGCACATGTGGCGTTGAGGAGGGAACAAGAAGGGGAGGGATGCTATGGATCTGTGTGGCTTCGCGGCGCGTCCTGCAGCCTCTTATTGCGCCCTGTGTGTGGTACCTTTATCTGGACTGCTGCTCAGGCGCACCTTCTCCCGAGATGGCCTCTTACCCCGATGTCACAGCCCAGCTCTAGTCCGGGAGCACTTCATGTGCTGCTGTCGCCGTCTAGTGTTTAGTGCTGTTGTGCCTCTAGACTTGGTGTGGCATAACCAGGGGGCATCGACAGCCGCACGTGATGTTTATGCAACAACACTTCGGACATTGGACCACTCAAAGAAAGGACAAGGCACCAATCCTGGGATCGCCAGATAAATTAGTTTTCAAATTTCAGCGTGCTCTTTCCAAATGCTCCCTGTCCTAAGAGCATCACCCAAACCTGGGGTAAGCAGTCAATTATTTGTCCAATATGGAAAAGCACTGCTCTATAAGTTGGTCTAATCCAGTATTAAGAGACTATACAACTTTCCTAGTGTCCTCTTATACAAACGCTGAGTCTTGATGTAAGTTTATAATGTTCGTTTAATGATCCATTTTAGGAAAACACCAGCCAACGCGTTTCGTTCTGAAACCAGAACTTCTTCAGGGCGATAGTTGTTCCGAGGCAAGTTAACTTCCAATCTCGAGAAGTAGCGGAATGGGGGAGAGAGGGCTTTTTATCCTTAAGCTTCTTTTCTATTCTTTGTATTGTAACTTCCCCATGAACGAACTCCAAATTGCGAGAGTTATAAGTATCCCACTCTAGTATTCTTCCTTATGTAAGTAATTGAGAAGACCAGAAATTCTTTAATTTCCAGAGGATTTTGTATATATTTGATGGTACTTTATCTTATGAAGGAAAAATCCGTCTTTATGTCATAGGGTATACACGTCTATTTAATCCAGAGATAATAAGTATCTTTGCGGTAGTCACCTTGTACAGTTGATCACGATGCATCAACAACTCGGCGTCCTGCCGTTTCAAAACGCCGCCATTTCCGCCGCACGTGATGTGTGAGACTCTTTCTTACCGCCCCGGCAGGCCAAACGCTGATCTGAGTGTTCTTGCCTCCGCGCATCTTCAGGAGTCCGGGAGAGGGGGGGGGGGATAGAAGATTGGGGGATGGTCTCACTGCTGCACTCCGTAAGTGTCTATTCCCCGACTGTTGCAGGCTGCTCCTAATTTCTGTCCGTTTTGCCTCAGTCGATCACCTTCTGTGAGGCAGGGCCCAGGGGCCCCATGCGCACCCAGGCAGAAAAGCGCTCAGACTCCAGTGGCCGCCATTTTAGGGTCAGGCGCTTCCCGTTGATCTTGATGTTGTCGGGTTGTCCCTTGGTCAGAAAGGTCTCCAAGCCCCAGGCGGTATCCGCCCGCACGAGTCTCGGGCGTAATCCCCCGGTCAGGAGGGAAGAATCCGGACAGCCAGCTTGGCTCAGCACGCTCTCCCTCCACGCACGCATGGTGCTGATGGGTGCTTCGCTGTGTCCTCACGTACCGGAGCACATCTCACATCATACAGGCACCAGTACCAGGGCCGGTGACCCTTCTCAGGGCTTCACTGTCCTGTGTGTCTCCAAAATTCTGGGAGGGGGGCCTGGGCGATGGGCTCACTGCAGCACTCTACTAAAATCTGTCTCCGCCCTGTTGTTGGCAGCTCCCAGTGTGTGTCCGCTTTGCCTACATCAGAAACCTTCCGTGGAGCAGGACTCCGGGGCCCCGCGCAAGCTCAGATAGGATTGCACTCCTAGGTTCCAGTAGCCGCCATCTTAGGGTCAGGCACGGCCCGTTATGTTTGTCGCTCCCCTGTGGTCACTTGGTCGCAGAGGGGCTTTGATGTCAGTGCACTGACCTCTTCACTGCAGCATGGGACTTCTGCCCCCGGTCGGCACCTTCGTGAATGGGTTCGAGTTCAATCCCTCAGCCTCAAGTTCTGAGCCGAAGGGAAGGATCCGGATAGCTCACTCCACTCAGTGTATTCTCTGCCTTCGCCCGCACGCTGTTAACGTGTGAATCACTGGACATCAGGGCACATCTTGCACACTCCGGAGGTCAAGGGGGGGGGGGGGGGTGGTGAACAGTCCCACAGCTTAACTGTTCAGCTGCGACCTCCAGGCAGCCGCGGCCGCCATTTTGTCTGCAGGATCGTCGCGGCCGTAATCCCTTTTTTCTGTAGGATCGCTGGGCAGAATACTGGAGAGGGGGTCCGGGATGAAGATACTTCGGCATGAGACACCTGCAAGCTCGATTTTGAGGCTTCTATGGCGCAGCATGATGGTCAAGATTAATGCCAGAGTACGGATCCTCAGCTCGGCACGAACGCCATTGTGGCTTGATTAGCCACGCCCCCATAAATGTACATCATATACCAGTCCAGCTTCTCACAGAGGGACAAAGCGAGCTACATGCAAATACAAAAACACACCTACAAAATCCTAAGTCACCTGCTATTCTCAAAACTTACACCTACATCTACTTCAGGAGTACTACAATACAAACAGGTTAAATTCTACTCCAGCCAGGCTTTGAAGTAAGTCATACACCACTCATTGCCACACGCAGGTTCTGCAAGAAGCCACATACAAACCAAGGGAGGTGGGGAATAAAACCACCAGCACGTACCATTACACAAAATAACTTTGCATACAGCAGACTCCCAAAACAATTACATTGTATAAATGATACAAGCTTATTAAAAATACTTGTTAAAAAACTCTAGGTGGAAATCTCCATCTAGAGTTACTGAATTAGGCTAAGATTTACATGCAGGCGTAGGTGAAAATGTTCATGAGTGGGGATCTCCACAAGTAGGTATACCTTTGTAAATTGGACCTATAGTATTCTATAAATATGGAGCGATCTGGTAATCATAACTAGCATCACTTTCTGGTATGCAAGATCTCAGAACTGTGCCTGCAGTAAATATTTTGACTAATGTTATGTTATGTTATATGTATTTGTAACATGCACTATCACCCTCAATGGTATCCTGGTGCTGAGCAAGAGTGAGTGGCTAGCCATGTCTAGTGTAGGTTGTTTAATTGAAAAGCCAGGTCTTCAGCTTCTTCTGGAATTCAGGAAGAGAGGAGGAAGTTCTTAAGTGGAGTGGGAGGTTGTTCCTTGTTTTGGGAGTGACAAAAGAGAACGTAGGTCCTCCTGATCTGGTTCTGTTTATGCGTGGGATGTCTGTGAATAGGAGTCCTGTGAAGTGAAGGTGTCTGGTATCTTAGTGGAATGAGAAGCTACTGTTCAGGTAGGTGGGGCTTAAGTTGTGTAGTGCTTTGAAAATGTGTGTGGATAGTCTGAAATGAACACATTTGTGTATCAGGAGCCAGTGGAGTTCCCTTAGGTGTCAGGTGATGCAAGTTGTCTGTGGGAGATTCAGGATGTGTCAGACTCAATCAATCAGTAGATTTGTGGAGCGCTACTTTTCACCCGGGATGGTATCTAGGCACTGCCAGGGTCAAGTTGATTAGCCGAATAGCCAGGTCTGGTTATCCAGGCGCTAGCAGGTCAAGTCGATTAGCCAGGTCTTCAGGGACTTTTGGAGCTCTGGAAGAGATGAGGAGTTCCATAGATGTCAAAGTCTTTGCTGATAGGTAGAAGGAGCGACCCCTGAATCTGCTACTTCAGATGCTGGGGGTGAGGGTTAACGAAAGGGACACAGAGCAGAGGTGTCTGGTGGGCTGATGAAAGTTTAGGCGGTGGTTCAAGTAGGTAGGTCTGCAGTTGCTTAGGCCCTTGTATGCTTGGGCCAGGAGATTGAACTGGCATATTTTCTGTACACGGAGCCAGTAGATTTTTCTGAGGTAGGGAGGTGATGTGGGTTCATCTAGGAAGAGCCAGGACGAGTCTGGTGCAGCTTCACTATGGTCTGTAGTGGGAGGAGGAGGTGAGCTGCAATCCCTGAGTAGAGAGTGTTGCCGTAGTCCAGTGGGCTTGAGATGAGGGCCAGGGTGACGGTGCGTCTTGAGCTTTGTGGTAGCCATTTGAATATCTTACGAAGCATGAGGGGGATGAAGAAGCACGAGGAGGAAATGGAGTTGACCTGAGTCATTATGTTTAGCTTGTTGTCCAGAATGATGCTTAGGTTCCTAGCATGTTCCTAGAAGGTAGGAGTAGGTCAGAGTTCTAAGGGTCATAAGGATGCGCCCCATGGGGAGATTTTGTTTCAAAAAGTCAGTACCTCTCTCTTATCTGTGTTGAACTTCAGGCAGTTGTCCTTCATCCAGTTGGGACGTCTGTTATGCAGCTGTGGAAGTTGGTCTTGGTGGTGTCTTTGGAGAGGGAGAGGATGAGTTGGGTGTGGTCGGCGTAGAATATAATGTTGAGTACGTGGGTTTTGGCAGTGCTAGCCAGAGAGATGTCATATAAATGTTGAAGAGGGTGGGGCTGAGCGGGGATGCTTGGGGTACTCAACATATGATTTCCTTGAGTTTAGAGGTGAAGGTGGACATTTTGCTTCTTTCCTGTGAGATCCTTCTGAGATCGGCTCCTTGGATGCCTATGTTGTGCAGCCTTGTGATTAGTGTGTAGTGGGAGACTGTATTGAAGGTTGCAGAGTGGTCTGGAAGGATCAGAGCCGCAGTCTCTCCTTGGTCGAGTAGGGCTCAGATGTTGTTGGTAGCCGCAATGAGGGCTGTCTAGGTGCTGTGGTTTGCCTGGAATCCGGATTGGAGGAGTCAACTAGAAGGTATGGTTCTAGATGTGAGGAAAGTTGTTGGTTGATGGCTTTTCCTAATACTTTGGCCAGGAAAGGGAGCAGGGAGATCGGTTGGTAGTAGTTGAGTTTGCTAGAGTCTCCGATGGTTTCTTTAGTAGGGCTTTAACTTCAAGTTTGTTTCCAGTCCTCTGGGAAGGTGGCTGTGGCAACTGAAGTGTTGAAGGTGGTGAATACGTGGCTGATTCTGGCTTTGCCTAGGCTGAAGATTTGATGAGGGTTCAAAATCTACAGCTAGGCACTTTGCAACAAAAGGGTCAGTTTTCACTGTGGTGCGTCAGTTGGGGCCCCTATAGGGACCAAGTTCATCAAGGAGACGATGTCCTGTGGGGCAAGCTGGCTTCATTCGGTTAGTTGGATGTTTGTGGTGGAAGTAAGCTCGTTGAGTTGCTTAAAGAAGTCGGTGGCCTTGGACTGGAGTTTTAAGTTACTGTGGATGTTGGTGATCTTGAAATGGAAGAAGTTTGCAAGGTTGTCGCAGAGTTCATTTGCGGGGTTAATGTTGTTTGCTACAGCTAATGGGTTGGAGAATTCTTTGACAATGTTGAAGACTTCTTTGCTTTTATTGGAGATTGATTTGATATGTGAGGCTAAGGTGTTTTTCTTTGATTCTCTTAACTGTCTGTGGCAGAGGTTGAAGGCGGTCTTTAAAATGGTCTTGTCGGTGGTGTCCTTGCTGATGCGCTATCTCCTTTCCAGTTGTTTTCATTGTCGTTTAACGGTTCTGAGGTCTTCAGCGTACCATCCAAGTTCTGGATGGCCTGTAGTCTTCTAATAAGTTGCTTGGTGATCCCAGTGTAGAGGGTGTTCTCGTAGTCAATTTGCTAGTGCGTGAGTGAGGTTTTTTCTAGCGCTGCTTTGGAGCCATTGAAGAACTTCCTCAGCGTCTTCAGGGTGTGGAAACTAGATGTAGTGACAGCTGTGACTTATGCGGTCATGTCAAGTTTGCTGTTGATGATGATTCCTAGGTTTCTGATGTAGGTTAGGGTCCGAGTTCAGCCTGGTCACCAGTTGGAGTCCCATGGAGAGGGATTCTTGCAAAAGATTGTTACTTCCGCTGTTGAGCTTGAGACTGTTGGCTTTCATCTAGTTAGCAACTGCAGTCATTTAGGCAGTAAATGTATTTCTTGTGTTGGGGGACTTGTCCAGAGATAAAGTATGAGTAGTGTGTCAATGGTGTAGGTGAGGATGTTGATGCGTGCACGGATGACGTTGGCAGAAGGATCATGCATGTGTTGAAGAGTGTAGGGTTGGGCAATGAACATTGAGATTACAATGCAACTGTGAGAACTGATGGGAGCCACTGCCATATCCATACCTAAGAGATAAGCGTAGAAGCCAACAGATGATAGAGCATAGGTTTGTGAATAATGAGCATAGGCAATACCAATAGGTCTCTCCTTTGGGATCTATTGGCTTTACCAATGGTTTTTAGCAATGCTGAACGGCATCCCCAGTATTGAGAAGCATGACCAAAGAGTAAACAAAAAAGATGGCACTTTGACATGTCCACCCACGTAATTTTGTAGGCATGCACAATGTGCATGCACGTGTCTACAAAATGACGCTAGGGCTTTGCTTTTTGTTTCAGATCTGTAAATAAAAAAAATGGCAGAGATAGATGACACCCTAGCGGGGGAAAAGCATAGTTTACCCCCAATCCCCCAGACGACTTATTAAGAGAAAGTACACTTTGCACGTGCACGGACACACCGAGGTAAATCTATGGAAATAATTCTTTAAAAATAGATTTAATTCCAAATATTTTTGCCATTCCATGCACTCTTATGGGAAGAGGGAGATAATTGTGACCTACCTGAAAAAATGTCCTGGGTAGACCCAATCTCTAAACAAGGTGATAACATCGGGGCACAACGATAAACACAGATCAGTGAATCAGTAGATAGCTTGTTGAGGGTTGTATATGTGACTAAGAAAAACAGCGTACGTGAAGCTGCATATTTCAAGCAGCAGGACTGCTGATTCGTCACAGTTGTCCGGTCTACGCGTTCTAATCCAATTTGTTTTGGGACTTAATAAAACTCATGGTTGTATGGGCACTGGCTATAGTTTATATAATTACTCAGAGGCTTTTGCTTAATTATTGGTAGAGAAAATTTCACTTCATAAGAAAATGTGAATAATTGACACTCATTGGTTCCCTAGCTACAAGGCCTGTGCTTGGGCTGGTATGTCGTGAGAATGACTTTCACAACTCCTATCTTTTCAAACAGTGCCACTAGTGGAGATAAACCAAGATTGGCTGAAAGTCACACGTATACGGGATCAGTTGACATACTACTCTCCAGAGTAATAAACGAGACAATAATACAGAGTATGCCTTTTTACATTCAATGTAGTAATGTTGTTCTTAACATTAATAAAGAGTATAATATGGAAATTGCATAACACTAAATTCAAACAAGTCATACAGACGACTTACTCTACAAATTCACTTATGAATTCGCAAAAGGAAAGGTAGCTATTAGATATTACTAAATGTACAAAATCGAAAGCAAAATGAATAAGCTATAAAAAAAATCGCCCATAAACGGGCAGCTGCCTACTCGTAATATGTTTGCATATATTCAAGTTGGAATTTTGATGCCGCTCGCTTTGCACTACATTATTCCAGTAAAATAACACAAAGTTTAAATTCTACCATTTCTCGACCAGAAGATTTCTGCACAACAGTTTTTCTGTCAATTAAAGCATGTCTTTCAAAACAGGTTCCAACAGCTGGAACTGCTATCCGCTGAAAGAGTATCATCTTTTCAAAGTGATTTTTGCAAAACGTTAATCTTTTAATTTAAATGGCTGTGCCCGATAGAAAAACAAAAGGCCGACTCGCTGCCTCGGGGGTGAGTTATTTTTTAATCATGAAACCCTGAGATAAGAAGGTTGTTTTCCCATGTGAGGAGTGTTAGTGGTTATCTTAAGTGAAGCATCAAAAACAGATGTTCGTAATTAGGAGCATGAGTGAGACATGATTTTCAGTCATTTCATATTTTTGTGACCCCTTACATCTAACCATGCCAAGAGGCACTTTTTCAACCTTTACATTCAAATATCCTACTAACAAGTACAATAACATTTAAAGATCTTATTTAACATTTATTTTACTAACAATGTACTAACAATGTATATATAAATACTTACTGATTGCAGCTTTCAGCCAGCCCTCATCTTCTATTGGTCTGTTTTGCGTCATATACACTTTCTTTCACACTACAGCATATAGCCCACTACAGCATGTAGCAAGGGGCACATGAACCAGCCCACTTCAGCCATTCGCTACCTTTAACAAGGAACACATCAATCAGCACAGTAATTTGATCCCTTCAGTCACGGGAACAACAATGGCTGTTGAGGGGTGGGAGGTATGGTAGTTCTCGGAGTGCTTGGAGATGTGTACCCCTGCCCTAAGTGCCCAACTGTACTGTTGTCTGGATCTCTAATGCAGATTTTTGACATAGGCAAACAAGAATCATGTCTGTGTACCTTTCTCACAGATTACAGTCTTTTTTTTAATAATTTCTTTTTATTGATATAAAACAAAACAAAATATCAGCACTGATACACAAAGCATATTGCAAATTACAAGTAGGAGGAGTTCATTCAATAACATTTCGATAAATCAGAGCAACAATCAGAATAAAGCTCTAGAGCACTGTTATTACAAATCATGATGAGGACAGGTCGTCCAGGTCAATGCTACGAGGCGGACTACGAATCTCCTCGTGGTACGTGTTTCAGGGCCCCCAAATTAACGACCATTTCTTCGGGCATCCCCTCGCAACATAGACCCGGAACATGCACCAGTCCATGTTTTTCTTCCATTCCGTGAGTGTTGGATGGCAAGCGGCTCCCCACTGCTGAGCTATATTTCTTTTTGCCAACATCAGTCCCAGTGCCACCCAGGTCCTGCACATTTTTCCCAAATCTGTAGGTTACCACATATTCAACAAGCATCTCTTCGCCTCAAGGCAGATATCAAGACTCAGTACTTCACTTAGTACCGCATGAATTTGGCGCCAGTATCTCTGAATGAGGTCGCATTTCCATATTATATGCATGAACGAACCCACAGACCAACACTGACGTCTGCATTCACTCCCTTCAGCTCGCCCCATTCGGACCAGACAGGGCCCCGTGACATACACTCTGTGAAGGATTTTGAGCTGAACTAGTCGCAACCCGGACGATATGGCCACTTCCTTTGGGGAAGATAACGCCTCCTGCCACTCCTCATCATCTAGCTCGAGCCATCCCTTTCCCATTTTGTCCTGAGGCCTTAGAGGGACTCAGCTACGTTGTTAATGGGTTTTTTGTAGGTGAGGGATATAGTTTTTTCTGGTAGGTACCCATGAAGCAGTCTATCCTCGAGAGGAGTATAATCTGGGAGTGTGGAGCCTGCAGGTATGTCTGTCTGCAGTGCATGGCGGATCTGGAAGTAACGGAAATATTCTGTGTTGGCAAGTTCGTACTTCTGTTGCAAGTAAGTAAACCCCTTAACCCACACATCTCCAATGGTCAAGATCCCAGTTAAGTCCCGTTTGTCGAATCCCTTTGACTTCCAGAGATCGCCCAGGGTCTCGGAGTCCCAGAGAGGCGTGGCTGCCGTCAGTTTCCTTTCCCAACCCAAACTCCTAGTGGCAGTGTGCCAGACCTGTACCGAGTGTTTCTTCGGCCCGGTCAAGGAAAATCGTTTTGGTCTGGAGTAAAGTGCTCTGTGGTAGTTTCCACCTGGGAGAAACCACCTGTTGATTGCATAACCCGGGTCATCCATTCTTCGGTACGTGCTGTGGTTAATAGCTGCGAGGTGTGCTGCCCAATAATATTTCTTTAGGTTGGGAAGACTGATTCCACCATCGTACCAGTTAAGGGCAAGTTTATGGAGTGCTATCCTAGGCTTCCCTCCCCATAATAAATCCCTCTGCATGCCTTTGATTTGTTTAAAATAGCTGGGAGGCACCGGGTCAGGGAAATTTTGTAGTGCATATAGGAAGCGAGGCAGGGACATCATCTTGAAGAGTGCCGCTCTGCCCAGCAGCGATAGCGGGAGAGCCCTCCACGCTGTATTATCTCGCTTTAATCTTTGTAGTTCCGGGAGTAGGTTACGATTGTAGAAGAGCTGGGGGTCACATATATTCCCAAATATTTAAAGCCCTCAGTGGTGATTTGGATTGGACAGTCCCTGGGGACTGGTGGTCCCCATTCAGAACGTACAGAAGGGATTTGCCCCAGTTAATGGAATAACAGGAGAATCTCCCGAAAATTGTGAATATATCCAACACTGCAATCAACGATTTTGTGGGAGGAGCTAGGAACAATAAAAAGTTGTCGGTGTATAATGAGATACGGTCCCCCCATGACGGAACCCACCTCAATCCCCGCATGACAGGGTACTTCCGAATCCATGCTGCGATGGGTTCCAATGCCAGAGCAAAAAGGAGGGGGGAGAGTGGAAAACCCTGTCTGATCCCTAGCCTCAGCTCGAAAGCGTAGACCTTCTATTGTTCACAACGACCTGCGCTAAGGGTTTGGAATAAAGGAGCCTGATCCACTGGATAAATCCCTCCCCAAATCCCATCTTCAGAAGCACGGCATAAAGGTAGGGCCATTCTACGGTGTTGAACGCCATTGTAATGAGACTACAATTGCTGGTTACTGTAACATGCCCAGCCCTCCATCACTCCATCTAGCCTCGGGAGATTCAGGGCTGTGTTATGGTGGGGTATGAAGCCCGACTAGTCTGGGTGCACCAGGTCACTGATCACCTTAACCATGCGGTTGGCAAGTAGTTTAGCAAATATTTTGGGCTCCGCGTCAAGGAGGGAGATGGGTCTATAGGACGTACAGTTCGATCTGGGTTTGCCCTCTTTATGGATTGTGGCTATTGTGGCTATTCTCTGGTCAATCGGCAACTCCCCTCTTTCCCTACTCTCAATAAACATAGCCTTCAGACGAGGGGCTAATTTATTAGGCGCCAATTTGTACAGTTCAATTGGGATGCCCGAGGCCTTGACCGCCCGGAGACTTCGAATTGCCGTTGCAATTTCATCATTAGTGAAGTCGCTGTCTAAGAGCTCTCGTTCCTCAGATTGCAGGAGGGGAACAGTAATGTCTCTGAGCATGGATAGGGAGTCGTTTTCCGAGTAGTGAGTGCGCGTGCCGTATATATTGCTATAATGCGCTGCGAAGATGTTAGAAATGGCCTGCGGTCCATGAGTAATTGACAGTTATTATTAATAATTTCCTGGACCAGTCTGGACGCCATCTTTTTTTTGTCCAGCCATGCCAGGAGTTTCCCAGCTTTATCACCAAGGTTATAAAACTCTACCCTCGGATTTCCTGGCATAGTTCTTCGCCCTCTCTGTGGCTATCGCTTTGTACTCATCTCTTTTGAGCTGCAAGGCGTGAGTCTTTTCAGGTATCACCCCCTCCTCTAACTCCTTTAGTAGATCGAGGGCTGCTCTCTCGACTTCCACCAGGTCCTTCATTCTAACTTTGCGCGCTCCAGCTATTAAGGAGAGAGCCTGCGCCGGATCACTGTTTCAAACGCTTACCACAATGTCTCGGGAGGAGTCGACTGTACCCTCGTTTTTCTGGACATATTGATCCATAGCCAACAAGAGGGCCTTGCGTATGGTAAGGTCACGGAGATGCCACGGGTTGATGGGGGACACTCTACCGCCCCCACCCCCTCCCCAGCGCCACATTGGTCCACATTAGGGAATGGTCAGATATGCCTCTTGCCAGATGTCTTATTTCACGGATAGATGTTAGTGTGTAGCTGGGACAATGATATAATCTATACGTGAAAAACTATTGTGAGCACCCGAGTGAAACGTGTGTTGGACACCATCAGGATGGAACGCTCTCCATGCATCAGCTAATCCGAGTTCTTCCATAAAGTCCGGCAACCATCTGGCAACTGTGCCAGTGTCCCGCGGGGGATATCTGTCCAACACTCCCGAGACCACCAAGTTAAAATCCCCTCCCATCAGTAGTAGGCCTTCTGGCAGTGAAAGCAGCACTGACCCGAGGTCCTTGAATGTGTGAGACTGCAGTCCAGGTGGGACATTGATTGACAAGCGAGTGATAGTGTGTCCCTCCCATTGTCCAGTGATACCTATGTATTGCCCTAGATCATCTGCCCATGTGGATTGGACAATGAAGGGAAGAGAATTTTACATCATTATACCTACCCCTCGGGAACCAGTAGTGAAACTTGCTTGCGATACTAATTTGTAGCCCCATTTGTTTAGCGCCTTGCAAGTATTGCCCACCAGATGGGTCTCCTGGAGAAGAACCACATCTGGTGCATGCCTCCTGATGTGTTGGAGCACAACGCAGCACTTGATCATGTCCGGCAACCCATTTACATTCCAGCTTAAGATTGCAGTCCCCGTGCATGTGTGTGCCGGTGATCGAAAGCTATCAGATCCTCCCATGTCATGACACTTTTTCGTGCTGACTTATAACAAACAAACGTAACAACATTACCCCGATACCAACAGCCCCCCTCCCTGCCCCCCTGTACTCTGGGCCTGAAACTGCCCATGTTTCTAACTTGCCTGCCGCCCAACTTGGAACTAAAAGCAGAAATGTGGGCGTGAAAGAATTGCGACATCCCTCCCTTCCTCCCAAAAAAACAGTTAGTGTCTCTTCTGTTTCTCTAGATGGCGAGTCCCAAAAGTCCTGCCTCTACGATCACTGTTAATCCCTTAAAGTCAGTGGCAACCCCCATGCCTTGATACCTGAGGCCCTCGCCGATGCTGGGAGCCATATAGTTGCTCAGGAAGGTCAACTGCGCCACATTCTTTCGACCATTTAGTGTCCAGAGAAGTGCGTTAGTCGTTGGAGCCGAGGTTACGTTGCCTGGCGCCCCACCAATTCTCCAGCCAGTCGGACGCAGATTCCGGGGTGTCAAAGAACCAAGTTTTGCCATCGTTCTCCACCCGTATGAGAGCGGGGAACAGCATGGCGTATTTCAATCCTCTGTCTCGGAGCGTCTTCTTTACCGCTAGGAAGGATCTGCGCTGTCGCTGGACTGCCTGTGTGAAGTCCGGGAAGAAGGAGATCGTGGCATTCTCATACTTGAGTGGTGGGCCTGCCATGGCATTCTGAAGGATTATGTCTCTGTTGCGGTAGTTTAACACTTGTGCCAGCATCGGCCACGGGGGAGCTCCAGGTTTCGGCCGTCTCCCCGCCCTTTCTATCACAAAGAATTTGGAAAGGCCTTTAGGTTGGAGGTGGGTAAGTATGAGGTCCTCAACAAATAGGTCAGGGGACTCTCCCTCAGCTTGCTCTGGCACTCCCAAAATGCGCACGTTATTGCGACGGGTGCGTCCCTCATATTCGTCGAGCTTACTCTCAGCAAACTTACGAAAGGTCTGCAGCTCAGGTATCTCCCTCTGCAGCTGGGAGGTGTCGTCCACCAGACTCGTTGCAGTGATATCCAGTTGTTTGACCTTATAGTTTATGTTTGACAGGTCTGCTCGTATCAGCGGGACGTCTGTGGATATCACGTCCATTCTGTGTTCCAGGAATGCCCTGACTCCAGATATAGACTCCATGACATATTTAAGCAGGAGTTCCTTGGGGTAGTCCTCAGTTCCACTGCTCACCTTGTCTCTGGTCCGGTGATCTTGGGGTGAGGCCTTCTGACACGTGTAGTGGTCCAGTATATTCTGTTGGACAAATCTGGCATTCTTCGAGCCAGACATTTTGAATGGGGCCGGTGTCTTCAGAGGTTGTAATACAGGTGCCACCACTCGCAGTCTTCGAGCCACCCTGGCAGCTTCACTTTAGGTGGGGGGCCTCGCCTTTCCCTGCGCCTTTATCACCAGTGACGCAAATGTGATGGGGTTGTGGCGGCATGCAACAAGTTGGCGTCACCAGTTCTGTAGGGCTTGCTTCCAGCACCTTCTGGTCCTCCGGCCCACGTTGTTCCTGGCTCCGGGCTAGATCAAGTTGCTGGGGGGCCTGTCTCCCCTGTTAATTGAGCACCGTCGGCTGCCCCCCTTCCTTGCCACTTGCCTGTGTGTTCAGAGTGCGCAGGTTGAAGTCATCACCAGCCACCACACTAGGAAGAATGAGGTCTACAGTACGTATCGGTCACAAAGACCGGGTGCCAGGCCAGGAAGATGTCGGTGGAAGCCTGTGTGCCTCAGGGGTGCAAAATTCAGACACAGTTCACTGTGCGCTACTCACTTGCAAGAGTGTGGGGTGAGCATCTTCGCCTTGCCTGGAGCTCCTGATGATGGGGCTGATCCGACGTTGAGGTCCCTTGATGGTGCAAGGCCGGCGCCGGCATGCGTTGTTACGTCATCGGCCTCTTTGACTACTCCACAGCCCGGCTGCAGTGCGTGCGGAGGCAGCAGTTGCCGGTCGCTGGAAATCCGTACTGCGTGGGCGCACAGCAGCAGTTGAGGTATCGGCAGTGTCAGCGGAGGCTCTGGTTTCATATTAGGAACTTTGAGACCGGATGAGTATTGTTTATAGTCGTGGTGAAAGGGCTTTAGGACAGAGCTAGTCTAACCAGCACCTGCCATGTAACGCAGCTTAGTTACGCCCCACAGAATACAGCCTTGTTGGAAAAATCAATACTTGGCCTACATCTGGTAGATGTGGAGTTCTGTACAGCACAAGAGTGGCGACTCTGAGCGGCTTGTATTTGTGCCTAGGAAGGGTACGGTACAGAGACCGTGCAGTATATATGTGGTTAGTGCATTACTGGGTGTATGTATTCCTGGAAAACATGACTCAAAAGATGTAGTGCTCTGCAGGGCGTGCTCAGTGTGATGGCTGTATGTGTGCTTGCATGAAGTACAATACATTATAGGAGAAGTGTTGTGCAGTGTGATCATTGTAAGTGTGTGTGCTGGCAGTGTGTGTTTATAAACAGCACACCTTCGTCAATTATAGCAAAGCTTTAGTGCTGAAAGTTCGCACAGACGGAGTGTGTGTGCTGAATGGTTATGTTCAGGTAAGGGTACAATGCATGGAGGTACTAGTGCAGGACAGTAAATGTGCTGTGAATGTACACTGAGTAAGAGTGCCTGTATTCGTACATTACATCAAGGACCCTGAATTCCATTTTGGGAAGCCCATGCCTGCCATGTGAATACATGAGGACAGGAATCTCCCCAGAAAAATGTGTGCATTGCTGCGTTCCAGTGAGCTGGGTGGGGACAGTCCTATGTCAGCTTGGATCTTTGCCATTTTTAATTTCAGTGTTCCATTGTGGCAATCAACCAAACCTGCTGACTGGGGGTGATTGGCGGCATGGAATTTCTGTCTGATCCCCATCCCTACACACACTTTCTTCATTATTTCCCCTGTAAAGTGGCTTCCGTTGTCGCTCCAGATAATTCTGGGCATCCCAAATCTGGGAAAAAATTCCTTCAACAGTATTTTGCCAGTGCTTATAGCAGTGTTGTCCTTAAGGGGGTATGCTTCGATCCACTTACTAAAGGCACACACAACTACCAGGACATATCGGAGATTGTTGCAGCTTTCCATCTGTATGTAATCTATTTGGAGCACTTCGAAGGGGTAAGATGGGGTTGCAAAATTCCCAGCAGGTGTTGGTGTGCCTTTTCCGGGGTTATGCATCAAACAAATCATGCAATGCCTGACTAACCTCTCAGCATATTTTGGAATGTGTTTGTTTTGCCATACCAGAGCTAGCAATTTGCAAATACCTTTTGCACTAATGTGAGCTGGGCCATGAGCCATAGTGACCACTGGCAAAACATAGGCATCGGGTAACAACCATAGCTGTTGTTCAGACAGATCCGTCCAACAGCCATTCTCATTTAATAGGCCTGTTTGCTCTTCCCAGAGAGCCTTTTCCTCTCTAGTCGCCTCTGCCTGTATTTCCTTTACATTCTCAATAGTATCCTCGTGCATCCCTTTTTCCGGTACCCAGTTTGAGGGGCCAGCTACATACATACGGGCAGAGACATCTTTAGCTGTTGCCTTTGCAGTCTGGATGTGAAAAAACAAGGACCCCCTGGGTAGTGATAGCTAGAGACTCCTAGGGCAGGGCTTGTCTCCCCCCCCTTACCTTGGACGGGTTTGATAAACTTGCGTTGCAAGTCAAATCTGGATCTCCATCCGATCCAGTAAGGCCTGCTCTCTTTCGAGATCAGGCTTTTATGGGACGTGCAGCTGTATGTTCCCTCGTCAACCTTTCCTTGGAAACGGGAGTAGTTCCAGCCAAGTGGAAGCAAGCTGTGGTGTCCCCAATTATCAAACAGCCCTCCCTGGACCCGGCCAAGCCTGAAAGCTATCGCCCCATTTCGTTGCTACCTTGGCCAGCCAAGATCACTGAGGCCCATGTCAACTTGGCCCTGTCTGAACATCTTGTACGGACCAATGCCCTCGACCCCACACAAAACGGATTCCGTGCCGGCCACAGCACGAAACCGCGTTACTTGTGATGGTGGAACATCTCCGTGCAAGGTTGGATGCTGGTCAAACGGCGGCGCTTATATTGTTAGACCTTAGCGCCGCCTTTGACACGGTAGACCACAGCATCCTCCTGCATCGGCTAGAGGAGACCGGCATTGGCGGTCAGGTGTTGCAATGGTTCCACTCCTTTCTAGATAACCGCTCCTTCTGTGTTGCCATCCCTCCCTTCAAGTCCAATTTCCAACCGCTGGCCATGGGGGTTCCGCAAGGGTCCTCGCTGAGTCCCACGTTGTTCAATCTTTACGTGAGACCGCTGGCTGATGTCGCTAGGCAGTGGGGCCTAACTTTGGTCTCATATGCCGACGACACACAGCTGGCGGTTACTCTCAGCGGGGATGCGGAGACTGAGGCCCCCAGGTTTCAGTCTGGACTGAAGGCGGTGGCTAGCTGGTTGACAGGCAACTGCCTTCAGCTAAATGCCACAAAAACGGAGGTGATGGTTGTCGGTAAGGGAGTGGAGCTGTGGGGTGACCAATGGTGGCCCTCTGAGCTGGGACCCACTCCGACCCCGGTATCTGAGGTGAAAAACCTGGGGGTCTGGCTGGATGCGGGCCTCTCCTTTGTAGGGCATACTAAAAAAACTGCGGCCTGTTGTTTCGGTCTCCTAAGGGGCTTGAGACCTGTTCTCAAGTTCTTTGACGCCCCGACCAGGCAGCTGGTGATCCAGGCAACTATCATCTCCCGCCTGGATTATGCCAGCTCTCTTCTGGCTGGGGCTAACCAGGCCGAGTTAACCCGTCTGCAGCGGGTTCAGAATGCTGCGGCGAGGACGATTGTCGGCCTGCCCAGATTCAGCTCGGTGGCAACTGTCCTTCGTACCCTACATTGGCTCCCTGTCAGGAAGCGCATCCTTTTTAAGGTCTTGTGTCTCGCTTTTAAGATTCTGAGAGGTATTGGCCCGGAAATCCTCTCCAGCTGTCTTTCCTTTTATGTTCCCACCCGCACCCTCCGTTCCCAGGGTTTGGCCCTTGCGGTGGTCCCCAGATTTAGGCTTAGTCGCATGGGTGGCCGCTCGTTTAGTGTAAAGGCCGCGTCAGCATGGAACTCCCTTCCTGTTGAAATTCGTCTGATGGAGGACCTCTTGACTTTCCGGAGGGCTTTAAAAACTTTCCTGTTTTAGCTGCTTTCATGTTTTTAGTTTCCTGTTGTGTTATGTTCTACCTTGTCTCTGCGCCGGGACGCCCCTTGGCTGGGGTATCTGTGCGCATAATAAATCAATATAACATAACATAACATAACATAACATAAACAAGTTGTGTGTACAAAAACTTCCTAGGCAATCTATAAGCCAGACCACAGATAATTAGACCAAGTAAGACTAGGAAGAGGCAACCAATAAAAAATAAAACATTAATAAAAATGAATCATGATTTTAATAAACATATTAAAAATCATATAAAGAACAGAATGTTCAAGTTACATGACATACACTTTACATAAAATAACACAATATACACTCTTTATGAGATAAAAAGACACCTGCAAAACTAAACAGTGTCTACAATAAAAAGTACAACAAATTTACTCGACGCGCGTTTCGGCGAGAACGCCTTCTTCAGGAGCCGTAAGTTACAATCTGTAATTACATATAAAATTAGAAAGGGTTATTACAACCATAGCCCTGGTAATTTAAAATGCATTAACACATTCATCATTTTTATTACAATAACAATCCACGGTAAATTGTACATTCAATTAGAGCCCCTAACCATAGAAATAAGTGGTCCAACCAATATATCTTGCGTCTGGTTCATCATGTGATGGATATATATCTAGACAAGACAATCGTGCAGTCTGGTCAGCAAATGCATTACCCCTTCCTATGTCATCAGTTACTTTCTTGTGGGCGCTACATTTGACCACAGCTATCTTTGAAGGAAGAGTCAATGCTTCTAACAACCTGCTGACCAGATGACCATGCTGTATCTTAGTACCGTGAGAAGTAAATAATCCCCTCAGCTCATAGTCGCCTAAAATTATGGGCCACTCCAAAGGCGTACTGGCTGTCAGTGTAGATGTTGACGGCCATCCCCGTACTCCGTTCACAAGCTCTAATTAGTGCCACTAACTCAGCAGCCTGGCCTGATTGGTAAGGTATTCTCTCACTCTCCACTACTGTCTGTAACGTGGTGATGGCATAGGCAGCAGTCTTGCTACCATCAGGAAGTTTGAAGCAAGAACCATCCACATACAGGGTACCATAAGGGTCAGTTAGGGGTGTGTCAGTCAAATCCACACGGCCTTTAGTCTCTTCCTCCGTCCGGAGGACACAATCATGTGGATCAGAACTAGTGTTATCATCAACAAAGGGTAGCAATGTGGCTGGATTGAGCGTAGTGCAGTGGCGGATGGTAATATGACTGGCTAAGAGAGTCGATTCATATCCGGACAAACGTGCACTAGTAAGGTGTTGAGTTTTCCTATTTAATAAAGTATCAACTGCGTGAGGAACCATAACTGTAAGTGCAGTGTCAAGGACCAGGCCAGCTTATTGGCAAATGGATATGGCAGCTGCAGCTGCTGCTCTCAAGCAACTGGGTAGTGCGTGGGCTACGGGATCTAGCACTGCAGAAAAATATGCACAAAAGGGCGTTGTCTGTCACCAAAACACTATGTTAGCACTGACAATGCGCAACCATTATGCTTGTGTACAAAAAGAGTGAAGGGTTTCTGATAACTAGGGGTGCCTAGCACCGGGGCCGAACACAAGGCTGTTTTCAGTTCTTCAAATGCATGCTGGCACCCATTTGTCCAAGGGAGTGGGTGGGGAACATCTTAAAGTGTGAGGCTCAATAAAGGTTTAATGAGTAAAGAAAAATTGGGTATCTACTGGCGGCAGTAGGAGGTGATACCAATAAAAGCACAAACCTCTTTCTGCGTTTTTGGTGGGGGCATCTAACTGATTGTATTCGTTCAGGGGTGAGGCGGCGTCCCTCCTTCGACAGGAGATGACCTAAGTAGGTCACCTCGTGTCGACAATATTGGAGTTTGCAGAGGGAATCTTTGTGATTGAACTGTGCCAGATGCAGGAGCAATTTCATTGTAGCCTCTTTACATAACGCCTCGGTGTCTGCCGCTATAAGCAAATCATAAACGTACTGGAGAAGGGCTGTACCTTGGGGTAGGGACAGGAAATCAAGTTGGCCCTTGAGGGCCTGACTATAAATTGAAGGGCTCTCTGTATATCCTTGTGGAGCTCTGCAGAACCGGAAACTTCGTCCTGCCAATGACAATCCAAAGAGATCCCTACTCTGTTCATTGACTGGTATACTAAAAAAGGCATTTTTTAAGTCGATGACAGAGAAAAAACATGCAGACAGGGGAACCAAGTAAATTGGGTGGTGATATCTGGGACCACAGGAAACTGGGGTACTACTATTTTGTTTATCTTGTGCAAATCAAAGACAAAATGATAAACATGGGGGTTGGAAGGATCGGTGCGTTTTAGGACAGGCACAATTGAGCTATTGCACTCGTTTCCTCTTGTCTCTTCAACCACACCCTTGTCAACGAGTTCAGAAATGATCTGGAGTAATGCCCTTTGCCCTTCTTTGGGTATTTTGTATTGAAGAAGTCGGGGAGGGCGAGCATTTTCCTTCAGGGTAACAAAAGGCCGACATCAGTATCACCTTGGGCCCAAAGAGCCCGAGGGACATTCTGAAGTTCCTGGGGAATGGGATCTGGGGAGGCTAAATATATTGGGTGTGTGGTAGGGGGACCCATAGTGATGTAAACCCCATCAGGGGAACAGTATATGGTGGCATGTAATCTTTTTAATAGATCTAAACCCAACAAATTTGCGCCACATGTGGAAGTCAAAACCAAAGGGGAATCAACTGTGTAAGGTCCTATTGTTAGTTCCAGTGGTTGTGAAACGGGGCTAAATACTGGGGTACCAGAAAACCCCACAGAAATGTTATTTGCGCCAGACAAGGGGGCCCCAGGGACTTTAGACCTAGCAATAGAACTTTTGGTTGCACCAGTGTCGACCAAGAATTTTTCCGTAGAGCCCAATGTTGTAACATGGACATACGGTCCCTTTTGGTCAACAGGAATAGGCACGGGTCCCTTCACTTGTCCTTGTCAATCCTAGTGGGGCAGGAACACCGTCCCTTCTTCACGCTCATAATCCTCAGTAAAATAATTGCGGTCCTCATAATTAGTAGTATCAAATCTATTCTTTTGCATAAGGGGGCGCCTGTTCTGTAACTGTGTTCGAGGTCCGCCTTGCCCTCGTCCTCTCTGTGGACGTTGTCCTGTGAAGCGGTCAGTGGGGGCAGAGTTGTTCAGGGCCAACAAGGGACACTTGTCGCACCAATGACCCTCCTGGCGACAATAAGCGCACTGGTTGGGTCCCAGGGATGGGCAAGGAGTCACAGGGGCAGGTCTCTGAGCTATTTGTTGAAACTTAGAGGCACCTCTGTTTTGGGTCTGGGTCGGGTATGCTTGTTGGAGTAATACCTTTGTCTTTAAGTCTTTAGTCTTTTTATCCATTCTATTTCGCTCTTCATTCTCTCCATTCTCATAGTACTGGGTCATTGTCAAAATACCAGATGGGGTGGAGATGGGCCATGCACTTTCTGACATTTTTAGCTTAGTTCCAAGCTCTGGTAACAGATTGGACACAAATGTATCCACAGCCGCTGTCCCCCTTCTAAAGTCATGTCCTGTCCACTATAGTCGGTGAATGTGCTTTCGAATCGTGTTAAAAAGTCAGAGACACTTTCTTCTTTCTTCTGTTTGCAAGCAGTAATCTGTCCCAAATGATTCGGTGAGGTGTCAACATCTTTTTCATGGCAGTAAGTATCTGGGCCGGAAGGGCTAAGATCATGGGATCGGGTTTCTCACCACCAGTTCGAGCTCTGTCAGCTTCCTCAAATTCCTTCCAGGTATGGCCAAATTCTGTTTGATCATTATGGCGTATTTTGGACCATACTTCAGTCGGTACTGACTGTCCCATTAACATATCTATATCTGCTAAAGTCATTACGCAAGATTGGAGTGTCTGAGTCAATTCCTTATAATAACCTGCTGGATTTTTACGCGGGTCAGGCAATTGGCTTTTAAGTTGGAGGACGTCAGACCTTTTCCAAGGGACATGGACCCACATTTGTCTAAAACCTGCCGGTGTGTCAGGGTTGCCATCTATGCCAATAACGCGCTCTCTCCAAACAGGCTGCACCTCCCTCATTGGAAAACCCTTACTTAACGTAACACCAGATAAGGAGTCTCTGTAGGCTACCAGCGTTATTAGATCGCATATTAGTGCTGGGTCTTGTATATCCCCTTTTTCAACCTTATGGTGAAGGTCAGACAGACCTGGGGGTGGACCGGATTCTACAAAATCCTCCCACATTTGGATCAGTATGTCACACATTTCACAAAAAATGTCAATTTGTTGAATGCGTGTCCACTGATCCATTGTCCTCCATATATCATGAGCGGTGTACATAGTGTTATTTTCCATCCACACACGAGCTTGTTGACTCATAGCGAGTTGTTCCTGTGTACTACCTATCAGTCTGCGCAAGGTGCGTCGTCTGGGAGTGGGTGGTCTGTGCGGAGTTACATAAGGGATATAATCATGGACCACTGACCAGGCATTCGCTAGTAGCCCTGCACTGGAGGAAGGTGACGGATGACTGTCAACAAGAAATGGGTTGTTTGAAACGGGAGTTGAAGGCATATTAGGTTGGACAGGTACAGGACCAGTGGAAGGTGCAACAAGAGGAAAAGAAGGGTGGACTTGCATTGGAACAGTGGCCTGAACAGTCGGGGCGTTGGGAACAAGTGGCTGAGGAATCGGGCAAACCAGGGCATGGGCAACAACTGGAGCAGTAGACTGGGTCAATTGGGCGGGATCAAGGGCTGGATACATGGCAGGAGTATAGGGTGGAGGGGTGTTCAACATGGAGGTCATGAGAGGGTCATCCTCCTTGTCCCGGGCCTTTTCGGGGACCTTTTTTGTAATGACGCTGCATGAATGACGCTGCAAGACTGATTTTTAAAAAAACGAGGAGAACGCATGCCTCCCCTCTCTTGCGCGAACTTAATTGGCTGCCAGTCAAACAGAGGGTAATGTTTAAAGGGCTTTGCATTACGCATAAAGCTCTGTATGGAAAGGCGCCAAGCTATATGAAAGCTCGCTTGGCCCCATAAGGCCTGGTAGGGTGTTGCGCTCATCGGAAGCCACCCTTTTAACCCAACCGCGCTTTAGATTGTCCACCTTGGGTGGTCGTGCTTTCTCTAATGTCTTTCCAGCAGTCTGGAATAGCTTACCAATCGAACTGCGCAAAGAATCCAATTTGTTGCCTTTTCGTAGAAAATTAAAAACAGTGCTTTTCCAGCAAGCATGGGGTGTGTTGTAATTTGTTGATTGGCAGTATGAATTCTGGTATGTACCCGACAAAGCACTTAGAGACCCCGGGGTTATAATGCGCTATATAAGTCGAAATAAATAAATAATGTAACATCCATCTACCTGCATTCGATTTAATCTATCCTGTATTACTATACCCTCTTCTAATCTTTGGTTATCATGATTCTGGGCTTTCTGAATCATACTCATACGCATTATTTTAGCTTCGTTCTTTTTGAGTTTGATTTCTTTCTGTTTGCACTTCTTGAGCCAAACCGGAAAGGAATCAAACATTGCAGGTCTAGCTTTTCTTTGAAACAACTTTTCCTCTAAATTATCTAATACAGGAGGTTCAAAACTACCGTACATTGGCTATTGTAATTCAGCACTACCTTTTGTATAATTGTGCCCAAGTGAGGAAAACATAATCGGCCCAACACCATATTTAGCATAGACTTCATGATTAGGGGTCCCCAAAGGAGGAATCGGACAAGATTCCTCTAATGCGGAGTCCTGTGTACAGTAACAACAACACCATTTCCGAAACTTACTAAATCCAGGCATCTCTAGACGCGTATCCTGGTCCCAAACATCAAAGGGTAAAATCTAATAATTTACAGCATATAACTGTACTTACCCTCTGGCTTCGGCTTTTGCAAAAGTCGAACAATACCAAAACCAAAATATAATTCACCAAAGAAGTGGGCCACTCTCACTTTTACCTGACCGTTAATCTTCCATCACACGGCAAGTGACATAAAGGTCTCGATCTCCAAAAACTAGGAGCCAGAACTGGGGCGTCAGTCGGGGCCGCAGTCGGGTAGCCCACTGGAGGGAGGAATCTCGCAATCGGAGACCTCAGGCCCACAAAGACAATTTTCAGCCGATGTAGTGGCGCGCCTACTTTGGAATTCGATCACAGACCCCTCATGACCTCCAGGCACGATGACAACCACTGAAGACGCCCACTTTGGGCGCCAAATTGTAGAACCGGCTTTTTGGAGACGCCTCCCCAACTAGGAGAGTCAAAGCCAGCGGTGCAGGGGACACCTAGAATCTACGGGTTCTTCTTGCTTAAATCATACATTACCAAAGAGACCAGGACAACCAGCCTTGGAGGGAAGAAAGTTATTTATTAGCTCGAGCTGAGGACAGGGTCCCAGAATGGTACAAAGACAATTCTACGGAGATTGCTGCTTCAATCCGCAGCGCACACATACTTATAGTACTAGCCACGCCCATTTGCACAATACATAGTTCCACATTTTGATAAGTTCTTTATCTGACAAGTTCTTCGCCAGTCTTGTGGTGCAATCGTGGCCAGGGGACATCTGTCTCTGATTGCACAATGTACACAGCCTCGTGCTTCCTTGCTCAATTGTGTGGTCACAGAGTGCAGCCTCGTGCTTCCTTGATCAGATTGTGTGGTCACGGGGTACAGCCTCGTGCTTCCTTGACCAGATGGTGTGGTCACAGGGCACAGGAGTTGGTCATGACAGGCTGAGTTACCAACAATGGACAGGATGTGTCTAAGTCTCTGACACAACTGGGGGGGGTGAGGCACACAGGCAGCTTCTCAGAATCGGCTTGACCACAAGGAAGAAGGAGGGTTGAGCAAGCTTCAGCAGGGACGTGAAAAGTAATTCTTCATCAGGTTGCCGAGAGCATGGAAACACAAAATGGAGTCTCGTGGGTCGGTTCAACATCTGCCAAGCAGCCAGATGGGCTGTGTGAGAAGGGGAAGCTCTACAAGACTTCTGCCTGTGACCAGGACTAGGGGCAAAGGCCTGTTAGTCTTCCAGCTGGGTCACGGTACATCACCCCGGACACCAAGATAACCTACCCTGGAGCTGCCAGCACCAGCGCCTGCCTGCCTGCCAAGACCAGGGTGCTATGTGAGGGAGAGGATAGTACTGGAGGGAGCGAGGTCCAGTGGGGACCCTGTAAGAGGATTCCCTGAGTAAGGTGTGAGGCTGTGCATCAATAAGGTCATTTCCCATGTACCGTGTCAGATCTGAAACCTCTGTATGCCAGGAGAGAGCCACTGGAGACTGAGCCAAGAGTGAAGCACAATGCAGGCTCGGTTGAACCCATACCGCCGCAGTGACCCCTTATACCAGACGAGTGCCATCGATAAAGTTAGCACTGCTGAATTGCTGGGACCTGTGACCGTCTCAGCAAGGGAGTTTGCATCAAGAAAGTCTGTTCCCATGTTGTCCAAGTACCGCAGCAACCTCGTATGCCAGGAGGGGCTACTTGTAAACCACATGCTAAATGATTTGGATTGTTCCCCAAAGGAGAGACTGAGGCTATGTTCAGCTGGTTAGATCCGCATTGCGAGGGAGATGCACCAAACTGACCAGATGGTGGGCAAAGACACCAGGGACAATGTTGAACCCTTACTAAGCTCCAGTCAGGAGCAAAGAAAGGGCTCCACCCGCCCACAACAAATGGCAACATACAATGACAATTACCATTAAGGTAACAACAATGATTACGCAAGTGTATATCACGTACAAGAATTTTAAAATAATTTTTGGCAGGGGTTGGTCTGCCTGCAGGCACTCCGTTAGTTTGGACAGATCTTGAGCGAACAGGTGGGTTTTGGGCTTCTTTAGAATTGTTGGAGAGATGGAGCCAATCTGCATCTCATGGAATTCTACCTGAACAGTCTAGGCCATACATTAAGACGACTTTTCTACCATGTGCTACCTATCGTTACAGTATTTTTAGATCTCATATCTTACCAGGGTCTGGCTCTGAGTGGGTGTGACCAACACCCTTAGTTTTTATGCAAGAGACCTTCGACTTTATTTGGCAGTATTCTTGTTCTACGTGGGTGCAACCTCCAAAGAACTTGCCATAGTTAAAATTGAGAATAGACTGGGGAGTCAACATGCTAGAGTTTTAAGTTATTTCATTGATACAGATTATTACACCACAGTAATAAACCAACCTTTGTGAACCTGAACCATTTGTGCCGCCAGAACGTTTATCTCAGGCTAGTATAATTTCAGAGGTGCGACTGACATATAATCATTTAATTCCATTGTTTGCAACTGTAAGCGCAATGACTGCCTGAAGGGAGAGCCAAGGTGCTTCTCTCAAACTGAAAGAGACAAGTGCAGCTTTCTTGAATCAATTGATCAAGCATGCTGTGTTGGAACAAACCTTTCAAGGAAGCAGCTGGTTTCTAGAAGCTGGAATTAGAAGTGTACTTCCCACTTCTATATGGGACATTGTCCATTGGCATTTTATTGACTTACACATTTTGTCACAAAGTGTTTTTAGGTCTCAGCTGGGCAGCATGCGCTGCTTTGATGAGACGTGTTGAGTCCTATCTATGGGCTAACAAGGTGCCAATTTCCTACTATCAGTAAAGCTCAGCATCGCTATAATTTTCTTTTATGCCATTTGTCGTGGCTTGTGGGCATCAGGCCCTCTTTTTGTGTTTGGCCTTCCCTTAGCGCATGGACCAAGCACGTCTCCTTACACTGCTTCCTGTTTGCCCAGCTATTTTTTTTTCTTTGCTTTTAAGCACTCCATAGGAGTACATGTCTTTTCAGACCATCTCCCTTGTACACATTCACACATATCACTAAAATGCATGGATATGTACATAAACAAATGCTTTTCCGTTAAAACCCGAGCAGCACTTTTTTTTTTGCACTATCCTATGGTATTGGAGCTTGTAGGAGGTTGGCATTGCCTCCTCTGCGTGACGCATCGTCTTCGATTTCTGACGCATCCCAGATATTGTAAGGGAGTCTGGATAATTCCTGCATCCAGCCTGGGCACTATCATGGGCGGACTGAACTTTTGGATTTGTCCCGGTCTTGAACAACCAGATAGTCCCACTTGGAGCTATAGACTTTCAAGCACTGCATTTTGATTTAAACTTTAACAATTAATATCTTGACTTGTGAATGTTGGATTTTTGTCGTTTTGGTCTTGTTTTACTGAGGTAAATATTGCCTATTTTCAAAACTGGTGTGGAGTACTTTTGTGGTGTTTTCACTGTGTTACAGTGTGTGTGTGTGTGCACAAATACTTTACACGTTGCCTCTTTAGTTTAGCCTGACTGCTTTGTGCCAAGCTACTAGAGGTTGAGCACAGAGGCGGAAGCCGGGAGGTCTATCTCTCGCTTTAGCGCATTATAAAATTGCGCGTTTTACTTCCAATTGGGCTTGATTTAAAAAGCTTTTATCTTTTACCTGTGACTACTTTGTGCTGTGACCTCTGTCCCCCCCCCATCCCCCCCCCCCCCCCCCCCCACCTCGCCACCGGACCGCTCTCGGCCGAGCATTGACGCTGAGAGCTGGTTCTGGTCAGGCGAGTGATTGACGGCGGCCATATTGGGTGTGGGCTATTGCTGGGACGCGCTCTAGCTGCGCTTAAAAGGGGACGGCCATGCCTCCGCGCAGCGGACGCGTACAGCGGACGCGCCGACCAGCGCCGGAGTCGTGCCAGAGTCCTGCCTGTCTGCGCCCGTCTGCGCACAACCGGGCCCAGGGGCCTATCCCCCTGGCCGTCGACTGATATATTCCCCAGGTGAGCTACACCGATTAGATTCAAGTACCTATACCCTAAGTTCAACTACTCTGGCCAAGCTAAAGGAGACCAGCATCCTATGGACCAATAGTAGCATGACTATGAATCTACCCACTCTGAAGTTAACTAGCCTGAATACAAGATCGTTACAAAAACATCATCTTGAAATTTTTACCCTCCTTCAGAATGAGGACATAGATGTCCTAACTCTCACAGAAACGTGGTTGGGCGACAGCTCACTACCAGATATCATAGCCGCCCTCCCAAACGAATATGACGCTATGTGGCACAATCGTGCAGATAATGTCGGGGGGGGGGCAATTCTGTTTAAAAAACATCTAACAGTTACCAAATTAATGGCAGAAACAGTCGATCTAGCAGATATACTTGGGGTGAAGATCACTTTAAAAAACACCTGCCTTGCTGTTCTTACAGTCTATTGTCCCCCAAAATCTACCCCATTGTTCAATGACTTACTTGCCCCCATCATCTCAGATATTTGTACACTCTACCAAAAAGTCTTAGTAACTGGAGATTTTAACGTCCACTGGGACAAAACTCATAAAGATGTGGCAACCCGACAGCTGAAGACCACCATGTCCACACTTGGGCTCCAACAACTAGTAGAGGCACCCACACATAATAAATGCCATATCCTCGATCTTATTTGGACCTTAGATCCGGAGGTAGCTCTCACAGGCACCCTACCCTGTATATGGTTGGATCACTACTTAATAAACTGTGATATCCCAATAGATGGGTACCTATCTCAACCACCAACCCCAAAAATTAAAAAAGTACGTCAATGGAGGAAAGTTGACTCAAAAATACTGACGGACACCCCCCTTAAATATACACAGTTACCTGATACCCATGGTGATCTAGATCAGGAATATGTGAATGTGATGCAAAATCTTAGTCAGGCTATCGATCAAATAGCACCCGAAAGGAAACAGAAGATAAATGGAGCAGTAAAAGGGGCCTGTGGTTCAACTCTTCTTTGAGGGAACGCAAAAGAAAGCTCCGCCATTTAGAGAGATGCTGGAGGGAAAACAAATGATCACATAGATCGGGATCATTATAAAGCATTTCTTAAGCTGTATAAAAAGTGTATTCTGTCAGCAAAAGCAGAATACTATGAATCCCAAATTAACAACGCAGCTAATATCCAGAAAGAAACATTTAAAATTCTAACAGAGCTGAGTAAGAAAGCAGAAAAATCAGAAACCCCGATAGATTGTAACACCTTTCAACACTATTTTCTTGATAAAGTGAAAACTATTCTCTCTGACATCAAAAACACCTCCAGCAGTCACCCTCCATTTCTGCACTCTCAACCCCCGCCCCCCCCAGAATATACCATCTCTAAGTTTCCCTTGATAGATTCTACAGTCCTCGGGCAGCTTATGAGTCGAACCAAGTCAGGCTCCCCAGCAGACCCATGTCCCCCTAGCGTCTTTCGACTGGTGCTCCCTACTTTAGAGAGTCATTTTATCTCCTTATTGAATAAATCATTAGATACTGGCCATTTACCCTCTAGCCTTAAAGAAGCACGAGTTAGGCCCCTAATAAAAAAAGCCTGGGGCTGACCCTGCCAACCTAAAAAACTATAGGCCAGCTGCCTTTTCTGTCCAAGATTTTGGAACAACACGTTTTGATGTCTCTTTCATCATTCCTGGAGTCACACCATCTACTCCAGGAGCGTCAAGCGGGGTTTCGTGCGCATCACAGCAATGAACTGGTGATGCTTTCAGTGCTGGATGAGCTCAGAGGTATGGCTGACAAGTAAGAAGCCGAGTGCCCTGATTTTACTAGATCTGTCAGCGGCATTCAATACTGTCAGCCACACCCTGCTTCTGGACACACTGGCCGCATTTGGGATACAAGACTTAGCCTATCAATGGCTAAAATCCTTTCTCTCTGGGAGAACTCAAAGGATTCAACTAGGTGACGGTACATCAGACCTGGGTACCCTTGAGTGTGGAGTCCCTCAGGGATCTGCATTGTCCCCACTTTTATTTAACCTTTATCTGCAACCCTTAATTGACTCTTTGGTAAACATGGGCTGCAGAACTTTCAACTATGCCGACGATACTCAGTTGCTACTAAGCATTGACAACACGGCATCTGCACAGATCCAAGCCCAAAATATTCTCAGACACACTGTGAGTTGGATGACAGCGAACTCGTTGAAGATTAATCCGGACAAAACAGAGGTCCTGGTGGTTTCAACTGCCGCTTCACCTTGGTGTGACCTGTTTTGGCCCCAAGATCTTGGCCCTACCCCGAAACCATGTCTTAATGTAAAAAGTCTCGGTATAAAGGTCGACCATGAGCTGTCAATGGCCAGCCAGATTTCCTCTGTTGTTGGGACTTGCACAAACCTAATTAGACAGCTACGAAAGCTAGTCCCTCTTCTTTCCCCTTCCACGCTTCGTACAATTGTCTCCGCCACAATAATTTCAAGACTGGATTATGGGAATGCCCTTTATTTGGGATTGCCTAAAACATTGACCAGCAGGCTGCAAGTGGTCTTAAACGATGTAGCTAGGCTAATCTTTAGGCTAATGCCTCTCCATTGCGGTGTAGGTTACACTGGCTCCCCATAAAACAAAGGGTGGAGTTTAAAAGTTTATGCATTGCCCATAAGGCAATCTATGGCCAAGCACCTGCCTATATCAAAGAACGCCTCAGGGTTTATAACCCCACACGTTCATTAAGGTCCTCTAACACACAGTTGCTGTCCTGTCCCCGTTACAAATTGGCAACCAAGGGAGGTAGATCCTTTTCTGTGTTGGTTCCACAGATCTGGAACAAACTTCCAGAGTCTCTCCGCAAAGAATCAAATTTGTTGCACTTCAGGAAGTCTTTAAAAACGCTCCTGTTTAGGGAAGCCTTAAGCACCGCTTAGTGCCACGGCCTCACGCATCTTTTTTCATTTACTCTGCTGTTGTTACCTCCATCTGTCATGAGCGCCTAGAGACCTGACGGTGATTTGGCGCTATACAAGCTTCAGTTAACAATAACAATAACAATAGCAGGTAAACTTTTAGTGTGTACAACACTTACCATGAGTAGAGTGTGGGTCCCTACTTGGACAGGGTGCATACCTCTTGTTGTTAGATCCCATCTACTGAAAATGTGAGTACCAGACTGCACAATACTTATTCTCAATCAATCAATCACCAAAATTTGTATAGCGCGCTACTCACCCGTGAGGGTCTCAAGGCACTGAGAGGGGGCGGGGGGGTCGCTACTGCTCGAACAGCCAGGTCTTGAGTTGTTGCCTGAAGGAGAGATGGTCCTGGGTCAGCCGTAGGTGAGTGGGGAGGGAGTTCCATGTCTTGGCTGCCAGGTAGGAGAAGGATCTTCCTTCGACGGTGGATTTCCGAAATCGTGGGATGGAGGCGAGGGCGAGGCTGGCGGATCGGAGCTGGCGGGTTGGTGTGTAGAATGTGAGGCGGCTGTTGAGGTTCTTCGGGCCCATGTCGTGGAGAGCCTTGTGTGCGTGGGTGAGGAGTCTGAACGTGATCCTCTTATTGACTGGGAGCCAGTGAAGGTCTTTTAGGTGGGCAGAGATGTGGCTGCGGCGAGGGATGTCCCGGATGAGTCGTGCTGAGGCGTTCTGAATGCGCTAGAGTCTTTTCTGGAGTTTGGCTGTGGTTCAAGCGTAGAGGGTGTTTCCGTAGTCCAGACGGCTGGTGACGAGGGCCTGGGTGACCGTTTTTCTAGTTCCGGTGGGGATGAATCGGAAGATCTTTCGGAGCATGCGCAGGGTGTTGAAACAGGATGATGAGAAGGCGTTCACTTGCTTGGTCATCGTGAGGGAGGAGTCCAGGATGAAGCCCAGGTTGCGTGCGTGGTCCGTAGGTTTGGGTGCGCTGCCCAGGGCAGGGGGCCACCAGGAGTCGTCCCAGGCGGAGGGAGATGGTCAGAGGATGAGGACTTCCGTCTTGTCTGAGTTCAGTTTCAGACGGCTGATCTTCATCCATTCTGCGACGTCTCTCATTCCTTCCCGGAGAATGGCTTTGGCGGTGGCGGGGTCGTTGGTGAGGGAGAGGATCAGCTGGGTGACGTTGGCGTAGGAGATGATGTTGAGGTTGTGTTGGCGGGCGATGGCTGCGAGAGGGCTCATGTAGATGTTGAAGAGGGTGGGGCTGAGTGAGAATCCTTGCGGAACGCCGCAGATGACTTCGGTGGCCTCGGATTGGAACGGAGGGAGGTGGACTCTCTGGGTTCTCCAGGCGAGGAACGAGATGATCCACTCCAGTGCCGCTCCTTAAATTCTGGTGTTGCTGAGGCGTTGTATCAGGGTGCGGTGGCATACGGTGTCGAAGGTTGCTGAGAGGTCCAGGAGGATGAGGGCAGCTGTTTCCCCGTTGTCGAGCAGGGTCCTGATGTCATCGGTGGCTGCGATTAGGGCGGTCTCGGTGCTGTGGTTTGCTCGGAAGCCGGACTGTGAGGAGTCGAGGGATCCGTTGGTCTCGAGGAAGGCGGAGAGTTGTCTGTTGACGGTCTTCTCGATGACTTTGGCTGGAAAGGGGAGCAGCGAGATGGGGCAGAAGTTCTTGAGGTCCGTGGGGTCCGCGGTGGGTTTCTTCAGAAGGGCGCTCAGCTCGGCATGTTTCCAGCTCTCCGGGAAGGTGGCGGATGCGAAAGAGCTGTTGATGATGTTCCGCAGTTGGGGTGCGATGATGGAGTCGGCTTTGTTGAAGATGTGGTGTGGGCAGGGGTCGGTAGGGGAGCCGGAGTGGATGGTTTTCATCATGCGGGTGGTGTCTTCGGTGCTGACAGGGGTCCAGGTGCAGAGGGTGGTGGTGGGGGGCGCTGGTTCAGTGGTTGGTTGCGTGGTCAGCGCGCTGAAGCTGTTGTGTATGTCGGTGATCTTGCGGTGGAAGAACAAGGCGAGAGAGTCGCAGAGGTCTTGCGAGGGCGTGATGTCGGTGTTGCAGGCGCTAGTGTGGGAGAGCTCTTTAACGATGCTGAAAAGCTCCTTGCTGTTGTGGGTGTTGTTGTCCAGTCGTCCTTTGAATGCTGTCTTCTTGGTGGTGCGGATCAGCTGGTGGTGTTTGCGGGTGGCGTTTTTGTGGGCGGTCATGTGCTCGGCTGTCTGGTCGTGGCGCCAGGCTTTCTCGAGGGTGCGGCAGGTTTTCTTGGAGTTTTTGAGGTCGTTGGTAAACCATGAGGCTTTCCTGCTGCCGGGTCTGTTGGGAGGGTTCTTCAGTGGTGCGAGTTCATCAGCGCAGTCGGTGAGCCACTGTGTGAGGTTGCGGGCTGCTTCGTCAGGGTCCGTCGTGTTGGTGGGCGGGTTGTGGCTGAGGGAGGTGGTGAGCTGGTCGGCGGTGATCTTGCTCCAGCTTCTGCGGGGAACCTGTTGCGGGTGGTGGTAGGTCGTGGTTCTCCTGAAGTTGAAGTGGGTGCAGCTGTGGTCTGTCCAGTGTAGTCCGGTGGAGGGGCTGAAGGAGATGTGCTTGCTGGAGGAGAAGACGGGGTCAAGCGTGTGGCCGGCATAGTGGGTGGGGGTGTTCACCAGTTGCTTGAGTCCGAGGTTGGCGAGGTTGTCCAGGAGGGCGGCGGTGTTGCTGTCCTTGTTGTTCTCCAGGTGGAAGTTGAGGTCCCCTAGGAGGATGTAGTCTGTGAAGGTGAGGGCGTGTGGACTGACGAAGTTTGCGATGGCTTCGCTGAATTGTGTGCGTGGTCCCGGGGGTCTGTAGATGAGGGTGCCTCTGAGGGTGGTCTTGGGGTCGGTGTGTATCTGGAATTGAAGATGTTCGGCGGTGGTGAGGGTGTCGTCGGAGTTGGTCGTGATGCGGAGGGTGTTTCTGTGGACAATGGCAATACCTCCTCCGGTTTGGTTGACGCGGTCCCTCCGGGTGATCTTGTAGCCCTCCAGGATGGCTATGGCGATGTCGGGGGCCGAGGAGGCGTTCATCCAGGTTTCCGTGAGGAAGGCGACGTCTGGTGATGTTGTGTCGAGGAGGTTCCAGAGTTCCACGGCGTGCCTGTGGACTGAGCGGGTGTTGAGCAGGATGCACTTGAGGTGGTTGTTGCTGGTGCTCAGCTTGGCGGGTGCGGTGCAGGTCCTGAGGCAGGTGAATTTGCAGGTTTGGCAGGTGAAGGGTCCGTGTGTGCGCCTCGGGGTGGCTTGGTAGCAGGCGGTGTTTCGGCCGGCGTTGAGTGCGTGGTGGAGGGTGCGGCGTTGTAAGTTCGACTGGTGCGCTGGCATCGTCGTGGACCAGGGGTCCAGGCGCGGACGGGCATAGACGGGCTTGCCTTTGGCGCACAATTGGCGCACCAGCTGCGCGCGTCCGCTGCGCGGTCGCGCCACGGTCGCCATAAGAGGGGAGGAGGAGGAGGAGGGGAGGAGGGGTCAGCTGGGAGGCGGGAGGGAATAGCCAAAGGGTGCCGGGGGGGCGGGGCCACACGGGAGGCAGCGGCGGGAAGACGGAGGAAGCAGGAGGAGAAGACCCCTGGCAATCACAGGCACGCTAACACACACACAAGGGGTACAGAAGGAAAAAAGGGGGCGGGCAGGCACACCAGAACACACTGGGGGTACAAAACGAAAAACGGGGCGGGCAGGCACACGGGCACTGAGCAGGGCCCAGGCAGTCCAGGTGACGATCGGGCAGAGTGCCAACTGTAGCGAGGAAACAGGTGGAACAGCGGGCAGGCAGGCAGAGCTGCAGCGGTGGGGAAGTGACCTACCCGAGGGTCAGGGGTCACTGTCTCCGCCGCGCCGTGGTAGCCTTAAGATGGGGGGAGGGGAGGAGGGGTCAGCTGGGAGGTGGGAGGGAATAGCCAATGGGTGCCGGGGGGGCGGGGCCGCACGGGAAGCAGCTGCGGGAAGACGGAGGAAGCGGGAGGAGAAGACTTCCGGCAATCACAGGCACGCTAACACACACAAGGGGTACAAAAGGAGAAAAGGGGGCGGGCAGGCACACCAGAACACACTGGGGGTACAAAACGAAAAACGGGGCGGGCAGGCAGACTCAAACACACTCGGCCAGAGAGGAAGGGGCAGGCAGGCACACGGGCACTGAGCAGGGCCCAGGCAGTCAAGGTGACGATCGGGCAGAGTGCCAACTGTAGCGAGGAACAGGCGGAGCAGCGGGCAGGCAGGCGGAGCTGCAGCGGTGGGGAAGTGACCTACCCGAGGGTCAGGGGTCACTCTCTGTTGCCTGAATAAGTGATTTGCTCCGTAACGAATATACCAAAGCTTAGCCGATCACAATTCTGATGAAAGAACAATAGTCTTACCTCAAAGTGTGGCTCACTGGTTAGAGCAGGCAGACCCTGAAGCAGAGGTCAGACCCGGGACCAGGGTTCAATTCCCGACGCGGCAGGGTCTTGAGCTCAAATGTCCACGGACTCGATAATTCTCGCTTCGGTGCCTGACCTAATCATGGGTTCACACTCTGCAACTCTGGGCATTAAGCTTGCTTAATCTCCACAACGGCCCCCCGCGGCGGGATGCCTGGCTTTCACCTTGGGGATGCCCGTTAGGGGCTATCTCACAGGGGAAAGCCGACGGGTTCCCAAGGCAAGCGCCGAGATGCCTCCGGGTAGTCGAGCGCTATATAAGAACATACAAAAAAAAAAAAAAAGTGGTAATAAGTGTAGCAACACCTAGATGTGGTGCAGTTGAGACCCTTCTATTTGCAGATGTTGGGACGGGAATGTCCCGTGCATAGCATACAGTGGTGCCCCAAGCTCTGTGTTCCCAAACTGCAAGTAAATGGAATCCTGGTTTTTGAGTTTTGGCCCAAGCCTGATGCTGATATAGCATGTGCATGATATTCTGAGCCTTCCTTTGATAAACAGCATGGAGGTGTGAACCAAGCATGCTCTCCGTTGTGTTAGAGGCTTACAGTCCTTGTCACAGGTTTATCCATGTAGCACAGGGGTAGCAGTATACCATGGTTTTTAGCAATTGTAGTGTGACCAAGCCTTTTTAGGTCTCGCCTGGCATTGCAGCGCAAAGCGCTCCTCGCTGGGTGAGAGATTTTGTAGGAGAGTAGATTTCAGAAGGGGACTTGAAGCCCCGCGCCTCATTTCCATTGGCTGGCGTCACCGTTTATACTAAACATCAGCCTGCCATTGAAAATGAGGGTTTTTTTGTTGACACCCTTTCATCTCCAATCCGACTGGGTCGGCGGCTTGGCTGCTGTCGCAAAGCACTTTCTTATCTTTATGGGGCCATGTGTTTCTAATTCACGCTAATTAGAAACACATGGCCCCATAAAGCAAAGAGATTGATGCTTGTTGCTCAGTTTCAGTCAAGCAGGAAGTTGGACAGAGAGAGAGCGGTACAAAAGGGGGTGGTGATGGACGTCCATCACCACCCCTTGTTGTACCGCTTTTGGCCGCCATAAGTGTGGCAGGGTATGCTCGGACGTGAGTCCCTTGCTCACTTTGCCACTGGATTGAAGCAAGCCGGGCTGAAGGCGGCTTGAATGCCAGAAACCGGTCCTCGAAAGCTTGTTTCCGGTCCAGGGAAGACATGGCTTGGCAGTTCGGGCTGGACTGTTCCCATGAGGCACAGGGTCAGACTGATTTGCATATAGCCATGTCTGAACTGGGGTGGCAGAGTGGGATAAAGAACGGTGATGGATTAAACCCAGATCTTTTGACTGGGTGTGAGTGTTTGATTGATTCAGATGCTCCGTCCATCACCACCCCCTTTTGTACCGGACAGAGAGAGAGGCATTTCTGTTAAAATATCAATAATCACCCCCTTAGCTCTCGTGAGCTCCTGAAAGCTGCCTCAATCAGCTGACTCTGTGGTCAGCTGTGCCACACTATGCCCTCAAAGCGTGAAGGGAACACTTGCCAACAAAAGACAGGCTCCAATATCGCAGCTCTCTCAATGACCCGGTAAAGGCCGTTCTGACCTCTTTAATAAATACCGGCACAGTCCCAGGCAGCAAGACACACCCCGCCTGAAGCACTCCTGCTGACCACAGTCACAGATTGAAACAGTTACCAGGGTCAAGACGTGGAGGCTGCAGTCCGCGCTGACGACTCCGCAGGCAGTTCTCTCTTCGCGGCCACTTTCCGGTCTCGAGCGTGGTCTTGCTGCCTGGGACTGTGCCTGCATTTATTAAAGAGGTCATAATGGCCCGTACTGGCTCATTGAGAGTGCTGCGATATTGGAGCAAACCCACGACACCCTTAGAACACCTCGGAGTCCGCTCACCTTGAGCTTCTGATTTTCTCCCGTTTTTTGCTGCCCTCCCCCTGTTTCTTCTTTTTGCCCTGGCCCTCTGGAGCAGTTAGCGGAGAAGAGTACAAAAATATTGGGCTGGCTGAACATTTATTTGTCCCAAAAGGCGTCTGAGCACAGCCTCTGTTTGCTTGTTCATCCATTCATCTGAAAATAAGCAGCTGCTCCCCCAGGGAGTTTTTTTTTGTTTTTTTGTCCTCTCAGTGAGTGTGTGTCAGTATAGTGTACTCCGCTGTACTTAGCCAATTCTGAGATCTCCCAAAAAGACGCATAAAAAGAAAGTGTACATTGGAAGAGGACGAGTAAAAGGAACGTTATGTCTGCAGATGCAGAATTAAAGAAAAAACACAAGCATTTTGAATATTGAAGCCAAGACAGCGCCCTTAGTGCAAAGAAACAGCATACTCTTTGAAGGAAGCACCATGCATATTTCACCTGTAGCGCCAGAAAACACCACCACCAAGCACTATATAAACATGTTTTCTTGGTATATGTCAGAAAAGTTATATATTGTATTTACAGCAGGAAATTGAGACTCGAACCGATCCTCGGTGGAGAAGCTCTTAGATGCGCCCAACCACCACAGGCTGAAAATCCCTTCCCACTAGCTTTAGCTCCTAAAGATAGATTAGATTACACTGCTCGCTAAACAAAACGCAGCCAACTGCACTCTGGGAGCTGTAGTCGAGACTCATTTAACAAGACCTACTGAACCGAAGCACTACGCTGTGGTCGATAAAAAGATAGACAAAAAAAACAGAATTTGTGGGGTTCAGAAGGGCCCAGGGGAGACCACTCTTAGTGTTGTATAAGGGAGCCTTTCCACACACCCCAAAAAGAAGAGGCAAAACTTGCACTGGAGAAGTGTGGCTCAATGGTTAGAGAGGCAGATCCTGATGCAGAGGTCTAGCCCGGGACCAGGGTTCAATTCCCCGCCTTGGCGGGTCTTGGGCTCAAAAATTCCAAGGACCTGATAATTCTCGCCTCGGTGCCTATTCCAATCATGGAGTCCCACTCTGCAACTCTGGGCAATAGCTTTGCTTAATCTCCACAACGGCCCCCACAACGCTAAGGATGCCTGGCCTCAGCCTTGGGGGAGCCCAGGAGTGGACGCCTCACAGGGAAAGCCAGGATGGGTTCCACAGCGGTATTCGTAAAAGCGTCTTGAGACCCTTGCGGGTGAGTAGTGCGCTATACAAGTATCAATTTACAATTTACAGGGCCTGTCCCTTTTATTTGAACATGAGTTCCTATGAACTCCCTTTCGCCTGCCGCACTTCCCTCTCAGCCAACAACAACTCCCTTAATCCAGGTTTTCCTCGTCTCTTTGGCACCTTTCATACATTGTACATGTTGTCATGGTTACCAGTAAGGACTCTCAAATATACAAACAAAGGAATCCATGTCAGATGTGCACTCACAGTCTCCACTCCATCCCCGCCAGCTGCAATTCATGATTCGCAGCCACTGTCACCTAACATCTCTGGGGTGCATGGGGATAGAAGTCGGGGTGCCTGATGCATTTACTGGACACTCACACCTCCCCACCCCCTCTTGAAAATCAACCAGAACGAATATACTCCTGACATGTCTTTAGTCAGGCGTGATCAGTTCATCTAGTCCTATGTTTCCCGTTGCATTCTGGTGCTTGCAAGTCTGCGTGTTCTCATTTTAAGTGCAGTACTAAATGAGCCATTATTCTCCTCAGCCTCCACCTCTATCAGATTGTGGGCTCCATTTCAAGGACTGCAAACATCTTTGAAGAAGGAGGATGTCTTTCTTTAGTGAGCGCCAACACGTCATACAGACGGTACAATCGAATGATCGCTACGTCCTGGTGCTAAGAGGGCGTGCTTAGAAGCCACTCACCACATTTTTAGGGGAGAGCAGGGAGTGGATAGAAGCACCGTCTCAAAGAGATTAAGAGTACTTGAATACACGTCCCTCAACCCAGTTAAGAATGGTTGTGCTTAGAAGTGAGTACCTCTTGGTATCATGAGTCGCTTTGGCTTTTTTTAGAAACATGCTCACCCCAATACTAAACACTGAGGTAATTCGAAACACGCCCAAATTAGGATTGGAAGCACCTAGAAAGTAGCTCACTTCGATACTATGGGTCGCTTTGACCAGAGAAAGTGTGTATTGCCAGGATTAAGGATGGCAGGACTTAGAAACATGTTGATGCTGTTATTAAAGATCCATTTGCCTAGAAACAAGCTCAGCTCTCGGAGTGGGACACGGCTGTCCCTAGAAAGCCCAAACACCCAGTTTTATAGACCAAATCTGTAAGCTGGCTCCAGGACTGTTCGTGCTTAGAGACCAAGTACCAAGCACATGGAGTGCTTAAATGCACATGCTCATGACTGGAGCGCTTAGAAACAAGTTCACACTCGTTATTAGGAGCTATATATTAACTATATTATTAGGAGCTATATAGAAAACTTCTGTGAGCTGAAACAGTACACAACTCTATCCTATAACACTAACCAATACACTCATCACTAACAAAACGCCAATCAACACCATACATAACTACATCCCCTTTAGACACACTCTCCCTGCTGTAATTACACCTAACAGACCACCTTTTACCACTAAAAAACATATAATCATCCCTCCATCAGTTGTCCAACAAACCCCCTCCTCTCCCTTCTACCATAACAACACTAACGCACAACACACACACTGCACACCACCACACTTTGTAACTCTTGCAACAAACCAGTCTAAGATAAACACTCTCATCTCTACTTCATTCCCTCCTACACACAACATACACTCTACTTGTGAAAAATGAATGCAAACTTGGTGAACATTGTCGGCGCCATCTTGCCCCTTTTCCAGGCCCATTCGTGCGCGTAAGCGGCAGCCATTTTGAATGCCATGGCCTCCCTGCCCCTCGCTGCTAGCCAGCGCGTCTCTCTCTCTCTTAACCTCGCAAGCATTCCCCCGCACGCTGACAACCCCCGCTCTCTCATGCCTTGGGTCATAAACCCCTCTTCAGCGCAGCTTCACCACGGAATCCCATCCTGTTCCCAGCGCGACACCTCCCCTCATTCCTTTCATAGCCTCAAACCCTTTCGATGCAAACCCCCTTTTTCCTGTGTCCCCGTTTGTCTTCCCTGTTCCCAGGCCGCCACCTGGCCCTGCGGATACTGTTTATTACCCCGTACAGTAGGAAGTTTCCCCTCCCCATCAAAAGACCCCCGAACCGATCAAAGCCCCCACCCCATGAGATCCGATCAACCCCATGCATTCCGTGAATCGGCGGAATGCCCTGCTGTGCGACAACCATCACCTGTTGTGACCGGGGTGGGGAATCCAACTGTAAATGTATGTGGGAACGGGTCTGAAGGGGAGATTCAGAGGATGTTCTTTCAAGTACTAAAGTATTGCGAGAATGTGTTATGTGCAATAAAGGTCGTAAACCCTAGTATAAGAGGCCAGGCCTCAGAGATGTGGTTAGAGCACCTCGTGACGATACTTGCTGTCTGAATTGATGTGTTCTCCTCCGGAGAGAATAAAATCCTCGTTTCCCGCCTTCCAGTCTCCAGCGCCTGCTTCTTCATTGATTAATATTGGTGGGTCATAGAGGCGATACCGCCGGGCAACATAAAAGGGTCTTTGGTTACCGGTTGTCTTTGGAACCCTTTTTAACAATTGGCGTCCCAAACGTGGGGCCCATCAGCGACTCGTGGATCCAGTGGGAGAGGTCCCGACGACAGAGTGAACGACTGCAACGATCGGAAGGTACCCTGTCCGATAGACCCTCGTCTGACAGCCGATCATCCGAACTTCACTGGTTCCGAAGAGACCTCTCTCGAGTGATCTGCGGTCCTGACTGGGAACCATCAGGAGTGCCACGAGAAGTACGAAGAGAAGAGGACGATCGGGCGCTGGATTCGGAAGACGAGAAACTGTCCATGCGGTCCGGGTAAGGTCGTGTAAACACGACGAATTGCGAAAGTGATAGATAATTGAAAATAATTGATAATTGTTGAGAAAATACTAGTATTACTTTTTGTTAATTTATTGGAGATTCACTGTCTACAAACGGAGAAACAACAGGCTCTCCCTTTTTAAACAGCGAAGGATAGGTACGCACCCGTCTGACCTATCTTTCTCCCCCACTGAACAATTGCCCCTCCCCCCCTATTGATTAACTGTTATAGATTGTTTTCTGGAGATTCTCTGTCTGCAAACAGGGAAAAATAGGTCCCCTCTTTACAGATAGTGAAAGGGTAGGTGACGCGAACCTTTGCGAGCCTGCTTATTCTCCCCATTGACCATATTGATTTTTTATTTTTGACCTAACATTGATTGATTGCTCAGAATTGGTTCATGAGGTATTCACTACGTGCAAACAACGTAGAATAGAAATATTCTGTCTAGTCTTTGCGCGCAGTGATAAGATAGGTAGTGCTGACTATTATCCCATTGTGATCCGTCATGCCTGTCTTCTCCCCACTGGTCAGTAGCCTGTTTTACCCGGACCGCTTATTAGAGATGAACCATCCGGCTCCGCTGGAAGGCACCCCTAATAAGGACATGTTCATGAAGCATGGATTAATCGCTATAGCCTATAGTGAGCTGTGGCATAAATATACGAAAAGGGATCGAGAAAGACAGTGGCCACTGAGAGGATCCTTTGATCTCGACAAAATAGAAACAGTAGAAATAGCCCTTCGTAGGAATGAAACAACACCTATTATGCTCGATAGCCTCGGCATGTGGCGCAAAGAAGCCACACGACGAAGGGAAGGCGATGAATTCGGAGAAGGTGAAGGGACACGACGGACAACCCTCCAAACGTCTAGTAGGCAAAGGGAAGGGCCAGCAATGGCACAGCCCCGAGGAGTAGACATGAAAAGCGAACGGTGCAAAGGGATGTGCCGACAAGCCAACCCCGGAACACAACGACCCGAAGGTAATCCCCCGACTTTACGCACAGGACGGACAGATTTAAAACAAAACCAATGTGCTTTCTGTAAATGTCTCGGGCACTGGAAAGCCCAATGTCCGACTTTGCAAAGCATAGGTAAGAATGGAGGGTTGACAGAAAGGACGGACCGACAGAAAGGAAAAAGGCGTGAAATAAAAACCAATCAGACTAGTACGGACAGGACAGATAGAACCACCCCGTTCGATTATGCTCGGTGGCACAGATTTCGTCAGACCAATTTTAACGACATGTTAGAGTTCTGGGACTGATTGCTCTCTGTTGCTCCCCCACTCTGAAAAACAAACACAACTGCAGGTCAGTGTAAACAACCCCCCCCCGTTAGAGAAAAGACTCAAGAAAGCCAAGCGTCTATTATATAACTTAGGATTTAATTACGGTAAAACACACAACCAACAGTAAATAGAATAACTAGTAGAACTCTCTAAAAAACAAACTTTACTAATAGGAAAAATGCAAAAACATATTATGCTCACTCCGGAAGTCTTCCAATGTAACAGTTTGATGGTCCCGCCCATCCGAAACACATAACACGTGTGGGGCGGGGCCTGCCAGCAACCATGGGCCAAAAAGAGATCGCTGGCGAGAAGGTACTGGAGACTCCACCAAGCAGGCAATGAAATGGTCTTCTCATACTACCCTTCCAGGGATGGCGTCCCCCGGGCCGTGAGTAGGGAGGGGGCGGATGAAAATGACCCCCTCCCTTGTATCTCCTGGTCCGGCCATCACGAATTCCTCCATCGAACGGATGCAGGGTGGGCAGGGAGGAAGAGGCGACGCGGACGAGCCTCTTCCACCTCCACAGGTAGGAGGCTTCCCTGCCCTGGCCCGACGCCGATGTCCTCCAGCCGGGCGACGGCCATATTTCCGCAACACAGGACACACAATGCCCGACTCGTATATTTTCTCAGTGCAGGACATACAATGTCCGACGGGCATACTTACGGAGCACCGGACGTACAGTGGTCCCCCAAGAGTCGGAATCAGGGGTGTAGGGTGGTCATCATGTGCGCCCCTGATTCCAAGGGACGGTGTAGGATGCGCCGGGAGAGGGAGACGGCACGGGTGAGCCTCCCTCACCTCCCCAGATGAAGGCTCCACTGCTGCACCCTGGCGCCCCGAACCAAAATGTCCTGCTCCAGCAACATGATGCTCCGTCTTTCACCATCACAAGAAGTCTCTTCCACTCCTGATGGATACGGCAAAGGTGGCTGCCACAGGGTCTCAAAATGGCGTCTGGGCCCTCGAAAGGCGGGTCTAGGCCGCTGGAGTAACTTTGTCCGACATTGCAACTCGGGCACTTGCCCACCTGGGCGCAAGCCCCCACCATCGACAAACATCCCCTCGACTTTGAAGATTCTACCAAAGTCCCAAGAGCCCTCGGCCCCTTCAGGCTTCCGGTGAGGAACAGTTGCATTGATCTCAAATGAAATAACCACGGCACAGCAACAAGATGGCGGTGCTCTCGTGTCTGCATCAGCTTCCGTCTGAACCACCCAGGAACATTATGGGCTAACGAACTCGAGCAAGTTCCGGCTGAACATCAACATGACCCGGTAAGAGAGACTCTACCCCCTCCCTCTCTTGATTGACGGTCCACACCACCAGCCCCTCTGTTAGCACAGTTTTCTTTTGAACTGCCGAAAGGGACTCTGGTCCAACCGCCAATTGTCGGGGATATTTTGCCCCTGATGCTACTTCCGGACTAAACCGGCCTCACCCAAAATGGCGCTGGTATCAATGGAAACTAACGGATGCCTCGTGGTGTTCCTCAGCTAATGAAACTTGATGTACTAAGATATATATATATATATATACGAACCATTGCGCACTCAATGTTAAAGGGAGGAGGGTTCACTTGGCGAACATTTAAAAAGGGTTCCGTAAAATGTTGATTTCAATGAACAATTTATTTTTTGATATTTGTTGTAACTGATACATAACGTCGCTCATGATGCACACCCGCGGTTTACATCTAAGAAATGTGATTACGATGAGCTTGACTGTGTTTCCATTTATTAACTGAAATGCCCCTGATTCCTTCGTCACGCAATGAAATGTTTTTGGTTACTTGCAAATAATTAATTAGACCTTTTTTACATGATCTTGTGCTACAAAATAACCCCCTACTGTATGTGCTTTCATCGACGACATGTCAGGCCAAAATATGAATTGCGCTCTCACATTTTACGTACTGAATAATTCTACAAAATAAAGGTCTTAAAAAAAAAGCTCTGGATAGGCATCGCATACTTTTGTAAATTCGGGTATCGGTGGGAGGGTTTTTCTGTGCGCAACTGTTCTGCTCTTTTTTAAGGTTATCCGAGAAATGGTTGTTCGGCCCTGGGTTGATGATCGAATCAAAGGTATGATACGCTGCCTCCAAGATATGCGACTAAGCTCAGGAACTGACGTATGAAGAAGGACCTCGACTTCTGAAGATGGGTAAAGTAAAATGGTGTGATTGATCAAAATGTTATAAAGATATGGTGGTCGAAGGTACTAAGGTACAGGGTTGAACGAAGAACTGATATGCCTTAGAACGTCACAGCTTTGGGAATGATTTAGGGATCCCGATGGCCGGATACATCTACAAAACCGGGTACCTCACGCTAGGCACCTCTGATTCCTCTTTTTTAGCGTTTTCACTACACACGATTCTTAATGCCATCCTCGAACCTCCCCATGAACCACCTATCACATTGCCTGCCCCCATGACTTTAGGAAACCAGAACCCTAAGGGATTATATCCCGAAGAGATAAGTACGAGTATGTGGTAAGTAAAGGACTTTCGTGCCCATACATTTGATGTGTTCGAATGTTGTCCCCCTACCTCCCCCTTTTTTTCCCCCTTTTTCCCTCTGCAGGTTACATTAGAATCCCGATTAGAGTATCATAAGGGATCTGGAACCACGTCACGCCCGATGCATGAAGACGGACTAGCGCTGCAAAACGGCACAACAAGGACGCTCTACCCAATGCGCGACCTTTTTACCTGATCTAATGCTTTTCTGTCCCAAAACTGCATGCTTTCTACATCCTAACACAGACCCGAAACGTCTAAACGTTAGGTCACGCACTGAATAGCCCAAACAATACACGGTCATTCCCCATGTCACACGTGTACTGTTTGGCCTATTGTCTCTCTCTCTCTCTCTCTCTCTCTCTCTCTCTCTCTCTCTCTCTCTCTCTCTCTCTCTCTCTCTCTCTCTCTCTCTCTCTCACTCACTCCTCCACCCCTCCACACTTTCCCTCTTCCTAGCAACTGGCACCTAATTGGCGAACCTGGTGCACCTCCTGATTGGCCCCAAATACCACAAGTATTTGCACAAATTTGTCCTAAATAAAATTGTATCGGTATCACGTTACTACCTCTCCTTTTCTACTAAAATATGGATGAAATTTAAATTGGCCGATAGGAAAGGGACAGGTAAGACGACTAAGGTTCCCTAAATTTGACCCACTCTGAGGGAACTATTTGTCAGTGGCTTCTATGATAAAATGTGTCTGTGGTAATGCGACCATCCCCATTGCAAATTGTCTCCGTACCCCAAGCTGTAAGAAATGATCGAGACACCCCCATCTACCCAAAATGCCCCCAGTTTGGTATCAGCTGCCCTGAACGAGAACTTGAAAAACGCCCCTTACTCTCCTAATCGTTTTTCATAAGATCCCACCTTCCCCGAGGATAAGTTTAATAATTATCGCAAACCACCCCCCGAGTTTTTGTAGTAACCAGGTTGCGAGGATTTATATAGAAAGTTGGAAAGATGTATGCAAAGTTAAAAATTAGATCGAAAAATCGAAAGACCTTGTTGCTGTAAGCCTTGCTGAAAATAAGATGTTTTGATGTAATGAAGACTTGTTTAGCCTATGTTCATCCCTCAGAAGGTTGCCTATCAGACTATGGTGAATAACACGTTGCACTTTTTGTAAAATACAAGGCCCTGAAGATCAGCCTAGCCTTTCAAGACTCGTACTAGGGAATTGGGTCTCTGCCAGAAGAACTGACATCCACTATAATAGACATATGACAAATAAACGTAATAATCATCAAAGCGTCAAAGAATTAGCCAACGAAAGGAAGTTGTAAGGAATCCAGCAAATCCATCATCAATTGTTTATACGTAAGCCGCAAAAATCTCAAATGTAGCGAGTGCTTACCCCCGTTGCTTGGTGTTGGGAGAGAAAATAGATTTATGTAATTACCTTTTTCTGCAAAATCTCTAAAGACTGTCTTTTCAACACTCATTTAAGGGTATCACTGTCGGAGGAGAAAGAGACCGGATGTGGGAGCACGCGGCCTGACTGCGGATGATGGAACATCAGCGACGGAGGCCAAGGCGAGACCACAGCAGTAAGGAGTCGCAGGACGGGGCACTGTTTCAAACAAAGCTAAGGAAAGGGCTGACCTGAAGCCCCTGCTCTATGATCAACGTGTGCCAAAAAGTCCCCGCTCTCTGAACATGGTTCCGGACCCGCCTGTCGCAAACACTCCGTCCCCCTGATCTGTTCCCGACTTGGCCTTGCTCCATCCCCTCCTCCTCCGACCTACCATAAGGACTGTTCACACCCGCACCTTTCCACCCGAACTCCCAAGTTCCTCCAAATCCTACTGAGCTACCCAGAGAAGAGTACTCCCTGCGTCAGAAGGGAGGGAGCTCCGACTAAGTAGACCACGAACTATGTTAATCCCAGAACGGTGACCTAGAACTCCACCAAGGGTCGCCCCCGAAGAAAAGATAAACAAAGTCTGTGGTTCTGCCCGCTACCAAGCACCCTGAAGATGATGGAAGCAACAGGAAATGCCCACCACAGAGACTCAAGAAACGAAACAGATCTCACAATTCTGGAACAATTGCATTTTCCATTGCAAAATCTATGCTCCGCATTACAAAAGAAAGTGCACCTGCTCCAAAACCGTAACGCATTGCTCCTATGAGGCCTGGCGAAGCAAGACAAAATGTACCCCTGCCCGCAGACCTCCAACGACTCAATCCACATGAACATTCCTGTTGACAGACCGAATTGTAATCCAGGTGCTTAACAGTGCCAACAGAAGACGACAAAAGACAACGAGAACTCTGACATATATATATTTTTTACTGTATCCCATTTCTCTCCCAATCACCATTGGACTGACTGTGCACCCGCCGTATGCAAAAAGGACTTACTTATATGATAACTTACCAGTTCTTATTCTATGATCTGTACCCAACGCCCTCGCTACGTAATTCTAGTCTGATATTGCATAACGATGACTTTTTTCTGCAACCAACTTAATGATGAACCCGCCTACTAAATGATGAGATTTTTCAATATGATGTTTATAATGCGATGTTTACGTACAGTTCTTTCGCCTAAGTCCCCTCTCCCTTACTTATGATCGCTGCATATAGGTGTAGATAGGAAATAGGCCAGCAAGATGTCTTGGAAATGTTAAAGGGAGGACTGTGAAAAATGAATGCAAACTTGGTGAACATTGTCGGCGCCATCTTGCCCCTTTTCCAGGCCCATTCGTGCGCGTAAGCGGCAGCCATTTTGAATGCCATGGCCTCCCTGCCCCTCGCTGATAGCCAGCGCGTCTCTCTCTCTCTTAACCTCGCAAGCATTCCCCCGCACGCTGACAACCCCCGCTCTCTCATGCCTTGGGTCATAAACCCCTCTTCAGCGCAGCTTCACCACGGAATCCCATCCTGTTCCCAGCGCGACACCTCCCCTCATTCCTTTCATAGCCTCAAACCCTTTCGATGCAAACCCCCTTTTTCCTGTGTCCCCGTTTGTCTTCCCTGTTCCCAGGCCGCCACCTGGCCCTGCGGATACTGTTTATTACCCCGTACAGTAGGAAGTTTCCCCTCCCCATCAAAAGACCCCCGAACCGATCAAAGCCCCCACCCCATGAGATCCGATCAACCCCATGCATTCCGTGAATCGGCGGAATGCCCTGCTGTGCGACAACCATCACCTGTTGTGACCGGGGTGGGGAATCCAACTGTAAATGTATGTGGGAACGGGTCTGAAGGGGAGATTCAGAGGATGTTCTTTCAAGTACTAAAGTATTGCGAGAATGTGTTATGTGCAATAAAGGTCGTAAACCCTAGTATAAGAGGCCAGGCCTCAGAGATGTGGTTAGAGCACCTCGTGACGATACTTGCTGTCTGAATTGATGTGTTCTCCTCCGGAGAGAATAAAATCCTCGTTTCCCGCCTTCCAGTCTCCAGCGCCTGCTTCTTCATTGATTAATATTGGTGGGTCATAGAGGCGATACCGCCGGGCAACATAAAAGGGTCTTTGGTTACCGGTTGTCTTTGGAACCCTTTTTAACATACTCATAAACACATCACCACCCCTCCTACGTCACAACCTCCTCTCACATACAATACTACCCAACCAAATCCATTCCATGAAACATATACACCAACACCCTTTTTCACTACTCCTCAAAAGAAAAACATCTCACACACACTAGCACAACAAGATTTTCAAAGCGCAACACTTCATAATACGTACCATCACAAAATACAAACATATACCCACCTTTCAAACCACACAAAGGAACAAACTCCAATGCCAAGCTTTCACTCTTCCACCACACCTAACACAGATACAGCAATATTGCACCTCTCTTCTAACCGCCTCTCATCCATTGGACAATTTAGAACATTACTACATGACCCACATGCTGCACCACCTCCCCTGACTCATACACCTTCCGCCTGAAACACACACAAAAAATATAAGCAACATGCCACACCTCACAACTTTGCTTCCCCATGTCTACTTCACAACAAAGTTACACCACAAAAGCAACACAGCACTCCAACTCACTCTCAAACACAATCTCCAACACATACACACGCAGATCCATCAAAATGCCTTCTTAGCATGCTGGCTGAGGAACACGATACAGAACAGCTACACGGTTGCTATCCTAATACAGCTAATACCAGCACTAAAAACACACCTGCTACAAACCCACACAATACTGATCACTCTTCTACCAAACAAAGTCCCACTATCGCCAAAGGCTACTCACTAAACTGTCTACTAATAAATGCTCGATCCCTCTCTAAAAACAAGCATCACATCTACGACCTTCTCACCGATGCAAAACAAGACATACTATTCACAACTGAATCATGGTTGGAAGAGGATATGGCTCCAGTCCTGCATGAAGCCATTCCTCTAGGCTATCAAATAATCACCCAAAATCGTACAGCCAAAAAAGGAGGTGGTTTAGCTGTTGTATTCAGGCAAACAATACACATCACTAAAATTGACAACATCTCCATAAAGAATTATGAGGCTCTTCTAACAAGATACAATCCTACACTGTCTTCCTCCTGTAACTTCCTGCTCCTTTAAAGACCTCCATCTACCATGGCAACATTCCCAGACGCACTTCTAGACACATTTTCAAATCTGATAACAATACACTCCAACCTATGCATTCTGGGTGACCTTAACATTTGGTTTGATAAACCCAATATGACCCATCCAAAAACAATAATCACCGGCCTAGACGCATTGAACCTGCATCAGATTGTCCACACACACCGCTGGACATATCCTAGATGTCATTTTTGCTAATACTGAACTAGTGACCTTTCAAACTAGAACTCCAGTCACATGGTCAGACCACCCCTTGCTTGCCTTCCAACATAAAACAATGCTAAGCGACTCACCTAAAACTACCTTACATCCATCCACTAACGGCCGTAGAACAAACTCAATTTGGAACACTTGGAAACACAACTAACATCCAGTACAAATCTGGAAACCATAAATTCTGTTCAAAATCTAGAAGCTTTTGACATCCTGATACCACTCAAAACCACACAACAGAACAAAAGAAAAAAAGCGCCTTGGAGAAACATAGAAATAAAAGAAATAAAACAACAAATTAGAAAGCTGCAACGTACCTGGCTCAAAACAAAAGCCAAACAAGACAAACTTCACCTACAGAAAATTAACAGATTATCAAGTCGGCTATCAAAAAAGCTAAGAAAAGGTACTATTCAGACAGAATTCAAAACGCTAAATGTGCAAATAAAGAACGCTATCAAATACTCAATGAATTTCGCAAACCAAATTGCCTAGAAGGAACTCATCCTGTTACTCATGATTTCACAGACAAACTGGCAAATTATTACACAGACAAAGCAGACACATTGGAATCGTACTTAAAACAGAAACAAAGCACCAGCACTAACCCTTGTACAAAACAACAATCCAAGAATGCTCTAATCAAGCCTCTCCATTCCTTCCAACACATCTCACACGATGAATTTATGGACCTGGTCAAAGCAAGCAGGCCTGCCGGCAGCCCTTCTGACCCCTGTCTGCCACAAACTTTCAAGACAATTCTTTTAACAACCTCTGCTGCCACTCCAGTAAGAAAAATCATCAACGATTCCTTAACTTCTGGAATATTTCCAGAAGAACTCAAAAAGTCATACATACGCCCTTTACTGAAGAAAACAAACTTGGACCCGCTGAACCCTGACTACTACAGACCCATTACAAATGGACCATTCCTGGGCAAACTGATAGAAAGAGCAGCGTTCGCCCCGATGTCACAATTCATTGAAGAGAATGACATACTTTCAGACTTCCAAACAGGATTCCGTCCGGGAAGAGGTACTGAATCTGCCCTCCTTGCCATCTGGGATGACCTAAAGAATACAGTTGACTGCAACGGGGTTGTTGCGCTACTCCTCTTGGACCTCTCAGCTGCCTTAGACACAGTTGACCATGACACTCTGAAACAAAGGCTCTATGAAGCTGGCATAGAGGGAACTGCTCCAGACTGGACCGCGTCCTACCTTCGAAACAGAACTAATGTCATCCATACCCCACCTTTCTCGTCCAAACCGTACTCCACAAAAGCAGCGGTCCCTCAAGGTTCTATCATCTTGCCCATGCTTTTCAACATCTACATGAAGTCATTACCAGTACTGATCAATACATTTTACCTTACGTGCTATAACTATGCAGATGACACGCAAATACTCCTTCAACTGGAATGCCCCAAAGACATTGGAAAATCACCACTTTTCAGCGGTCTCAGAGCCGTGGATCAGTGGATGACCTGGAGCCATCTCAAATTGAATGCTTCAAAAACTGAAATACACATGTGTGGAAACATTACAAACTGCTTGCCGCATGGCCTGATGAACCTGTAACACTGCCTAAAGTATCGAAGGAAGTAAGAAACCTCAGAATGACCATGGACTCCAAGCTGTAGATGAATGCCCAGGTGGATAAACTGGCAAGATCAAGCTTTCCTACTATAAAAACGTTGCGACGCATTTTCCCTCATTTGGGATTTCCACACAAGGTCCAAGCTACCATCTCCCTTGTTCTGTCCAAACTCAATTACGCCAATAGCCTCTACCATGGATCACCTTTAACGACAATGAAAAGACTATAACGGATTCAGAACTCGGCTGCCAGACTACTCTTGCGTATCAAAACGCGAGACCACATCTCCCCTGCCTTGAAAGCTCTGCATTGGTTACCGGTTGCCAGAAGATCCATGTTCAACCTGCTTTGTATCACCCACAAAGCAATACATGGAATGGGACCACTCTTCATCAGGAATAAAATCACCAAACACATTCAACAAAGGTACCTCCACTCTAAAGGAGCATCTCGCCTCAAAACCCCACCATACAAGAAAAAAACCATAGGTGGCACATCCTTCTCTGTTCAAGCAGCCAAACTATGGAACTCTTTACCACCCAACATAAGGTCCACCGACAACCACCTTATCTTCAGAAACCTACTTAAGATTTGGCTCTTCCCCACTGCCAAAGCCAACCTCCAGGAAGGAATGAGAGACGTTGCAGAATGTATGAAGATCAGCCGTCTGAAACTGAACTCAGACAGGACGGAAGTCCTCATCCTCGGACCATCTCCCTCCGCCTGGTGGTCCCCTGCCCTGGGCATCGCACCCAAACCAACGGACCAGGCACGCAACCTGGGCTTCATCCTGGACTCCTCCCTCATGATGACAAAGCAAGTGAACGCCGTCTCGTCATCCTGCTTCAACACCCTGCGCATGCTCCGAAAGATCTTCCGATGGATCCCCACCGAAACCAGGAAGACGGTCACCCAGGCCCTAGTCACCAGCCGTCTGGTCTACGGGAACACCCTCTACGCTGGAACCACAGCCACACTCCAGAAAAGACTCCAGCGTATTCAGAATGCCTCAGCACGACTCATCCTGGACATCCCTTGCCGCAGCCACATCTATGCCCACCTGAAAGACCTGCACTGGCTCCCCGTCAACAAGAGGATCACGTTCAGACTCCTCACCCACGCACACAAAGCTCTCCACGACATGGGCCCGAAATACCTCAACAGCCGCCTCACATTCTACACACCCACCCGCCAGCTCCGTTCCGCCAGCCTCGCCCTCGCCTCCGTCCCATGTATTTGGAAATCCACCGTCGGAGGAAGATCCTTCTCCTACCTGGCAGCCAAGACATGGAACTCCCTCCCCACTCACCTACGGCTGACCCTGGACCATCTCTCATTCAGGAAACAACTCAAGACCTGGCCGTTCGAGCAGTAGAGACACCCCCCCCCCCCCCCCCCCATAGCGCCTTGAGACCCTTTCGGGTGAGTAGCGCGCTATACAAATATTGTTGATTGATTGATTGATAAGCACCATACACAAATATAAATTTACAGCATATCCCTCTGTATACAAGCATTTGTTTTCACTATAGATATGTACATATCTTTGTGTATTACTTTGTATAAACATGTAAAATAATTATGTTGTTGAGAGAAAAATAATAATAATAAATAAATAAAAACCATCTTTGGTCTACATGTACATACTTCCATTGTGCTTCTATGTACCTTCCATGTACTTGGATCTGTGTGTCTGTTACTTTTCTCCTGAAAAAGCATCTCCAATGCACTACCCTATTTCTCATCTGGTGCCTCTATCAATATCTTTGATCTACATATACTTCCCTCCTTTAAGTATCTATATACTTTTAATGTAATTATGGATCTATATATTTATCACTCTCTTCTAATTTAGCATTTCAAATACACTACTCTATTTCTCTGCCTATACTTCACTGAATATATCTTCTAGCCCAACCTTCTAACTCATCTCAAACTTCTTCTACTACTCCTTCCAATGCACTACCCTATTTCTCATCCTATACATCTATCAATATAACCTCTACATCCACTCTCTCATTTATCCCAAACCCCATACCACTACTATGATTGCCAAAATAACATTTTCTAGACTCTCTCCTACACTACCCCTCCTTGCATCATCTGACACCTCTTTTACTATACCGATCCCCTAAAACATACCTTTCTAAACTCTTCCCTCTGAGTCCTCCCCTCCAAAACTTATTTTTACTCATCCAAAAGCCTTCTCCTACTGCTAAGACCTAAAAAAAAAACTTCACTCTTTTATCCCTCTACTAGCCTTTTCAATCAAAATTAACAGACTAACATGCTCACTTCTCAAATTCCATATTCAGTATCAGTATCACAAAGCTTTATTCGATTTTGAGAATTAAAATCATAAAAGCATACAGACAAATACCACAATACATTCTAAAAACATTTTAAAATAAATAAATCTCATATTCGCTTTAGATTTGCACAGTTAACATATTAAACGTTCTTTACACTATCTTTAGGTAACGTTATAGGTCTCAATAATCCAAAAGATTTAGTAGTCCAAAAGATTTAGTAATTACGATACAGAGGACTGTAAAAAGACGGTTTGGGACAGTTAGTAGGCAGTGAAAAACTATTGCCATTGCTTAAATGGGTTCCTCTGCCCACTGGGATGTTATCAAAGCCCCGTGTACTAGTTGAAAGATTATAGGGCATGTAAGGGTAAAAGTCATATAGATCCCAAATAGAAATAAGACCTTCTTCATTTTGAGGTAGCCATGTCTGCAGATATGGCACAATGTGTCTGCTCCTAAATCGGATCAGGATCAGATCCCCCAAAATGTCTTTTTTAAGGGGTCCAAGCCATCCCACCCTCCGGACACTTATTATGCGGCCATCAAGATGGTAAGGCAGAGGTCTGTTTTTTGATAACCAGAACTTGACCTTGTTCATAAGTTCAATGTGACTCTCAGTTTTGCCTTTTGTTAGTTCAGGGACTCCCGATAGAACTATTACAAAAGGCGCTGCTTCTGGCGGTAAATGTATATGGGTGGTTTGCACATGTTTAGGTGGAATATGGCGTGGTGTTGTCACTTTCAGGGGGCCTTTGGGTTTGGTGGGCAACATGGAAGTGGTGGTTGAGAGTTGAATAGGCGCCGCATCCTGAGGAGTAATCGGGTTAGATAGATTTGTAAGGGTGGTTGTCGGCGAGGAGTCAGTTGTAGCGACATGGGCTGATGGTTTCAAGAAGGATCCAATGGAACTCTCCAGCCCCGTGAGCTTATACTCTAGTGTATTGATTTTATCCATCAAGGGGTGTATTAAAGATTTCAGCATTTGCTCAATCATGGACAGGAGAGTCTGCTGGGGAGATGGTAGCAAATCGTCCAGATGAGCAACAGGTGGCACAGTAGGAGAAGAATTAATTAAAGGTGGAATTGGACTTACAGAAAGTTTATCAGGTGTTTGGCATTTCGTAAGACTCCCGATATCTTTGACCCCCTCGATCTTCCTTTTGGCAGGGGTGGCCCTGAAAGGTATAGATTTCAGCTCCCTTGTAGGTGATAGTGAGCTGCTATGTTTTCGCGTGGGGGAGAGTACTGCTGGGACATATTTGACCTTGCACAGACTATTTAGGTCCTCCAGCCATTGGAAGTTAGATGGTGAGTGTGCAAAAATGTCATCTGGGATTGTATTGGGCATTTCCCCTGCAACGGACTTGGGCATGTGATTATGAAATACAAGTTGGTAAATTACCTCGACAAACAGCCAAGAGGTGTAGCCCGTCCCCGTCCTCCTATGTCCGATGAGGGCCGTAGAGGCCCCTTCCCTTTGCCCGGGCTTCGCCCGGCGCTCCCGCGACGCGGGGCTGTTGTGGATTTTGTAGCGCCTCCTGGCGCAGAATTTGGTTCCCGCGGCTTCCTGCCGCAAGGCAGGCTGGGGATCGTAGTCTCCCCCGCTCGGCTGCCGCAGCGCGATGTCAGGAGCTGCGGCGGCGGGGGGAGACAGCTGGCAGGGTCCCACTCGGTCAGGTAGGTGCTGCTGCCGCACCGGGCTCCTCAGGTCCGATTTATTCTATGGCCGCCCGCTCCCCTGGACTGTTGTGGATTTTGTAGCGCCTCCTGGCGCGGAATTTGGTTCCCGCGGCTTCCTGCCGCAAGGCAGGCTGGGGATCGTAGTCTCCCCCGCTCGGCTGCCGCAGCGCGATGTCAGGAGCTGCGGCGGCGGGGGGAGACAGCTGGCAGGGTCCCACTCGGTCAGGTAGGTGCTGCTGCCGCACCGGGCTCCTCAGGTCCGATTTATTCTATGGCAAATTCCATATTAAACTATACTAATATACTATCCAAATAACTGAATAACATCCACTACTCAAATTACTTAATATTTTTACTATACTAATTTTTAACAGTAATCCCTTATGGGTTCCGGAGTGGCGTGCTACTCGTCAGAAAAGCGCTTCAACACCCATCAGGGGTAACAAGTGCTATATGAATGCAAGTCTTTCTTCCCCTTTTATCCCTTCGCAATCCTTCTCACTCCAAGTAACTGACTAATATCTACCACTGAAATTACTTCATATTCCACCATATTAATTCACCTCCAATCCTTTGTAGGCTACCTGAATAGCATGCGTCAACAAGCGCTATATAAATACAAACCTTTGTCCTCCTCTATCCTTCTTCTATCATTCCAAATCCAAATAACTGACTAACCTATCCACCACTTAAAATGTACTTGCATGTTTCACTAAACTAATTCAACACTAATCCTCTATGGGTCCCGCAGTAGCGCGCTACTCGCCGAAAAAGCGCTTTGACGCCTCATCAGGGGTAGTAAGCGCTATATAAATGCAATTACAATGCAATACAATTAGTGTTTGAGGCACCACGTCGAGTCCCCCCCCTTCCTACTCACAATCAGAGGGAGGGTCCCGTCCTCACGATGCGCCTCCAACTGTGCCCCCGGGGACCGCCCCGGTGGGAGGCTGTAGGGGGCGGGGGCTTGTTGTCCTGCCACAAGTAGTAACAAGAATTAAAAATGCAATAGGTCTCACCTTTCATTAAGTTAAAGCCATTTTCTTTGCTATACAATACCATTAGCAAAGCAAATGTCTTTAACTTAATCAAAGGCGAGACTTATTGCATTTTCAATGCTTGTTATCTGTGTCACTAGGGTGGAGGCCTACTGGCACGTTTGATGTAAATTTCAGCGGCTACACCCAAGAAGAAGGAGAGGGATCAAGACGTAAGCTGATCAGAGTACCGCAGTGGTTTTCCCAGACTCTCGAATGCTGCTTAGGTGTCCACAGGTGTCCAGCTGGTGCTGCAGCCGGCTCTTGGTCATTCCCGGTTTGAACTGAGATTCTGAACAACATTGGAGGAAGGGGAGGCCTTTGCACATGCACTCACGGGGCGGGTCTTGCACTGCATACCTCACCACCACTAGGCTCAGACAAAGTCTGTACCTTTGAACTCATGCTTACACATGTTCATGAGACATTGGAACTGTGTTAGCTTTCGGGAAAAGCTATGGTGGGGTTTGTGAGTGACCGGGGTATTGAAGGATTAGTCTATGAGTCACTGAAACACGTCTGCTATTGCTAATCACAGTGAATCTGCAACTGTGAGATCATTTTAAGTGTAATAACTTCTTGACAATTTTCCTTGAGTATCTGTTGTAGAAACCTGCACGCCCATTAGCATAATCCTTTGTGTGGTATTTTCTTTTGGAATAATGAAGTCCTTTTATAATAAAAAAAAAACTCAATTGGACAATCACCAATGGTGCAACACGAGCATGAGTGTGTAAATACTTCGAGCACAGACCACTTTAGGAGGAACAACACATTTGGGTGCAAAGTCAACAGAAATGTGTAAACACTTTTAGAAGCACAAATCAAATCCAATCACTTTTAGGTGTAAAATCACCTTTGGTGTAACATCAACAGAGTGTCGAAACACTCAACTGTAAAAATATATATCTGTGCAAAATTATGCTAATGTGCCAAAATAATACTTGATATCAGGTAAGCAAAACAGTATTGTCACATTTAAAAGGAAAATCACATTAAGATGCAAAATTACCAGGAATGTACAAAATTGTTTAGGAGCACATATCATATTTAAGGCTAGAAACATATTTTGGGGTAAAAACACATTTAATAGCAAAATCACAGTTGAAGCAACATGAACATGTGAGTTTAAACTGATCTATGCTTTGGGAGCAAAATCATATGTAGGTGCAAAATCACCACATTGGATGCAAAACCAGAAGGAGTGTGGTACAACACGAAACTGAAACACCACTTAGTATGGAGAGAAAATGTGGTAGTCATATGTCTTGTTAGATGTAAAGGTTGTGCATCAGTTTCAAGGGGTAGGCGGAATTCCGCGTAGTAACACAAAAACTCTGAGATTCTGCAGAGTTCTGCAAGCAGGAGGAATTCGGCATGTTACGCTGCTCATGCTGATTTTTAGCGCCAGGAGCTTGTTCCACACTGTAAAATCAGCACGAACAGCATCATCCGGTCTACCATAGAGCTCTGCTTTTTTCTGCCGCTCAAGTAGAGAGTTTCTACTTGGATGGCAGAAATCTCGCCGGGAGGCATTCTAGCGACTGAAAACTGCTCAAGGAGAGGCAAATTCCCGCTTCTCATCGCCAACTAAACGTTGGCGAGCCATCCGCAAGAAAAAAGTACGTCATGAGGGGTATGTGGAGTTTTGCCAGAACTCAGCATTCCAAGTGGAACACAGAGTGGGCACAATTCTGCAAAGTCCGCAGCCAGACCTGAATTTTTCACCCAACTCTTATCAGTATGACCGATCTCTCTTTAGTTATCAGCTGACTGAGGTGGCAAATTACCGATTGCTAAAGATCAGCAGAAGTGTGGCAAATGTTTAACAGCAGGAATCCGATTCAGTTTACAAATCCATTTCAGATTTGAAATCACTGTTAGGCGAAAATCAGTTTTAGATGAAAGTCATCCTTAGTGCAAAGCAGTGGCAGCTCCTCTGCTAAGGTGGAGGAGCGTCGCCCCACTGCTGCAAAGCAGTGCAAAAGAACAAATGCAATGATAACTCGAGGGTATTATCACTGTATTTGTTCCTGATGGCAGCTTTGCAGGGCAGGCGGGGGTTCTTTGCTATCAGAGCACGGGAGGAGTGGTTTAAAGCAAGGGAGGAGTGGTTTGTCCCCTCCAAGTGCGCAATGACTGTCCGGCCCTCTGGGGCCATCCAAAACAGACATGCACACTTTGCATGTTCTCCATGCAGGCTGCATAACAGCCTGTATTGAGAACATGCCCAGGCTCTCATTCCCTGGCTGAGCGCAGATCCACGGCGCTCAGACCAATCTGATTGGCTTAGGGGAGGGAGCCTGGCTGCTTCCAGTTCCGGCCCCATAGAGGAGAGATAGATGACGCGGGAGACAGCGGGAGAGCGGCGAGCAGGTACGCTTTTTTTCTTTTTTTTTACATCCCATTACAAATCCGACCCACATTACCCTCCCCACCCCCCACTGATTCCTCCCCCGTATCCCGCCTCACCCCTCCAGATCCATGCTGGCCACTACTGGTGGAAAATAAGTAGCATTGAAGAATCACATTTAAGAGCAACAACCCTTTAGGTGCAAAATTCACATTATGGTGCAAAATCACCATTGGCATAATATTAGCAGAATTAGCGAAACACTATTTGAATACAAATCATCATTTGGTATAAAATCACAACTAGGGCCAAAAGAAAACTTGGTGCAGCAAGAACAAACGTATGGAACCACTTTTAGGAGAACCTCTGTTGAGGAACATGCCTGTATTACTTCACTATTCATGCATAGCAATGAGAACCACTCAGGCAGGCGAACGAACACAGTTAATGGCTAACGTTGAGAATGAAATACTCCTCTGGCCTGATCCACAATCCAAAACAGAAATGGCACTTCCTTCAAGCAATGACTTTAGGGGCTTTACCCAAACGAACCAATGGCTGAAGGGGCTGCCCCAAAAGCCCCAATATTTTATTTTCAATGTTGATGGATGGTTCTAAGAAAAGTTAAAGCCTAATGTCGCCAAACCGTAAAACAATTCATTAAGAAGCCTTCATCAGGCACATTTGGCGATCTTATGTCGTGCAAGAAACCACGTGTCCAGCGATCTAGCAATCGTTTTAATCTCTCTACCGTTCTATGTTTTCATAACAGTTATACTTCCAACTCTGGTGGTATCACTCACAAATTGAAATTAAAAAGTCTGAAATTGGCATAAAGAAAATGAAAATGCTGTACTCACACTATTGGGGTGCTCTTTGGCAGCTTCACACTGCAGACGCACTCTCTGAGGCATCATCACGTCATCCTGTAATAAATAGGGCACTGTTATAGAACATGAGCACGGTCACAGTCCTGATCTCAGACACACAAGATGGTTTGTTAGGTTTTACTGTAGCTTCACCGCACGCCCGGCTGAATGGCTCCCTTCAATCGTGTGAGGTCAAAAAATAGGATTTCCTGAATGTTGGCAATTTAGTCATAAGAAACACAGAATGGACGAGGAATGAATAAATGAACAACTATGAAACAAATGAAATCCACCAAACAAGGGGATTACCTAAATAAAGTATGATATATTTAAGAGTAGATTGCTAAAGACTTCAAAACTGCTAGCAGATTTAATATGGAAACTTATGTCCTAATACCTGAACTTTGTTGAAAAAACGTACACAAATAAATGTGTTTCTTGTACAAATGTTTGTCAGCAGGGTAGGGAAGACTGCTGGGGAAACAACCTTTTTTCCATGCGGTCTTTACCAAGCGATAGCTTTACCACGCAATGCCTTTACCAGGCATGCATTAACAGCAAAAATGGAAGTATATAGCAGGTAAGTGAAACTGTCTATATGTAGCAGACAAAAGCATTTTTTGGTTTGCTAATAACTTTAGCACACTTTGACGAATCTTCACAGAATTTTCCCAACAAAGTAGTCTACCTTGTCTAGTTCTGCATGGAAAGTTTCGGGGTCATCCGTCAAGTGGGGGCAGAGAAAAAGGGGGGTCAAAACAATGTGGGTTTCCCATAGAGATTTTTGACACAACTACGGCCCGACCGTTAATCGAAATAACACCAAATTTGTCAGATAGCTAGTTCTTGGTCCAGAAAGAGCCCTTTTTGTGATTTGGTGTAAATCCATTCAATAGTTTTGGAGTTATTAAAGAAAAAGGATTTATAAATCACTAGGGATGCGAATCCTCCGCGGATCCAACAGATCTCATGCAAAAATCTGTTTGGCTACAAACACTTCAACCAGAAAGTGCTGGCAGCCATCTTGGGCCTCGACTCATCCGAGTCCCAGGAAAAAAGAAGAAAAAAACAGAAGGGGCAGGGTAGGAATACAAAACAAAAACCAAGTGGGGTTTCACGCGCTTGTAATTTTTTAGCGACCCAGGTTGGCCAGGTCCCGGGGGTGAATTCATTATAATATTGGGAGGAGGGGGTCCACAGCCCTCTTCCAGGGCCGATTTCGGCTCTGAGACCGCAACCCGCCCTGGGCCAGGCCAAACGCAAATAGGGGGAGGGGAAGCACAGCCCCCTTCCAGGGGCCAATTTCGGCCCCGTGGACCCCATCCCCTGAGGCCTGGCCGTTCGATCTAAAGGGAGGGGGGCCCGAGCGGCCCCCCCTCCTGATGCCATTAAAGGCCCTGGGCATCCCATACCCCAGGGCCAGGGCCAGCTGTGCAGCTGGGTGTCTACCCTGGGACATAGCAGTCTCCCTGTCCGCAGTAATGCGGGCAGTGAAACCTTTGTCTGTTCTTGCTTGGTGGAAGCAATTAAAAGCTCTCATCAAGCGAGAGATCAAACAGTAAGTCCGCTCCCAGCAGGTGTAGCATTAAAAATGCTCCCGCCTGCTAGGAGCGGACTTTTCATCCGTTTCATCAGGCAGGTAAACAGTTGAAAAAATTGCTCCCACACATAGGGAGCAGCATTTTGTGTTGCTCCCTTCATGCAGGAGCAATGCCAGCTCCCGATGGAAGCTGGGAGCCGGCAGGGACCCCTGAGGCACTGGAGCTCCTCTCAAAGCCCCCAACAAAAATGCAGTGGGTGCCCTGTGTGGGCTCCAATGCACCCACTCTTTATTGGCTTGGCCCCGGGGAATGGGGTTGGTGGGCCTGTGGCCCCCTCACCATTTAAAAATTAGCCTGGTCCTGGAGGATGGGTCCCAGTGCCAAAAACAGCCTGGGGAGAGGGGCCCTGTGCCCCCCATTATTAATTTTAAAGCCCCAGGGTATATGATCCCCGAGGCTAATATTGGCCGATGGATGGGGGCTGTCTGCCGGGGAATTGTATTGTATTGTAATTGCATTTATATAGCGTTTACTACCCCTGGCGAGGCGTCGAAACGCTTTTTAGTCAAGTAGCACGCTACTCCGGGACCCATAGAGGATTAGTGTTGAATTAGTATAGTGAAACATGCAAGTACATTTGAAGTGGTGGATAGGTTAGTCAGTTAATTGGATTTGGAATGATAGCAGAAGGATAGACTAGGACAAAGGTTTGTCTTTATATAGCGCTTGTTGATGCACGCTATTCAGGAAGCCTACAAAGGATTAGTGGTGAATTAATATGGTGAACTATGAAGTAATTTTAGTGGTGGATATTAGTCAGTTACTTGAAGTGAGAAGGTTAGCGGAGCGATAAAAGGGGAAGAAAGATTTGCAGTCATATAGCATGTGTTACCCCTGATTGGTGTTAAGCGCTTTTCTGGCGAATAGCACGCCACTCCGGAACCCATAAAGGATTACTGTTGAAAATTAGTATAGTAAAAAAATATGAAGCAATTTGAGTAGTGGATATGTTATTCAGTTATATGGTAAGTATATTAGTATAGTTTAATATGGAATTTGAGAAGTGAACATGTTAGTCGGTTAATTTCGATTGAAAAGGATAGTGGAGGGATAAAAGAGTGAAGGACTTTTTTTTTAGGTCTTAGCAGTAGGAGGAGGCTTTTGGGTGAGTAAAAAGGAATTTTGGAGGGGCGGACTCAGAGGTAAGAGTTTAGAAAGGTTTGTTTTAGGGGATCGGTATACTAAAAGACGTGTCAGATGATGCAAGGAGGGGTAGAGTAGGAGAGAGTCTAGAAAGGGTTATTTTGGCAATCATAGTAGTGGTATGGAGTTTAGGATAAATAAGAGAGTGGATGTAGAAGATATATTGATAGATGTATGAGATAAGAGATAGGGTAGTGCATTGGAAGGAGTAGTAGAAGAAGTTTGAGATGAGTCAGAAGGTTGGGCTAGAAGATATATTGAGCGAAGTATAGGCTGAGAAATAGGGTAGTGCATTGGAAATGCTGAATTAGAAGGAAGTGATAAATATATAGATCCATAATTACATTGAAAGTATAGATACATAAAGGAGGTAAGTATATGTAGATTAAAGATATTTGAATGAGGCACAGGATAAGAAATAGGGTAGTGCATTGGATATGCCTTTTCAGGAGAAAAGTAACAGGCACACAGATCCAGGTACATGGAAGGTAGATGGATGCACAATGGAAGTATGTACATGTAGACCAAAGATGATTTTTATGAATTTATTATTATTTTTTTCTCTCCACAACATAATTATTTTACATGTTTATACAAAGTAATACACAAAGATAGGTACATATATATATAGTGAAAAAAATGCTTGCATGTCGAAGGATATGCTGTAAATTTCTGTTTGCGTATGGTGCTTATGTGGGGTGGAGCCAAATCTTGAGTAGTTTTCTGAAGATAAGGTGGTTGTCAGTGAACCTTATGTTGGGTGGTAAAGAGTTCCATAGTTTGGCTGCTTGAACAGAGAAGGATGTGTCACCCGTGTTTTTTTTCTTGTATGGTGGGATTTTGAGGCAAGATGCTCCTTTAGAGCGGAGGTTCCTTTGTTGAATGTGTTTGGTGATTTTATACCTGATGAAGAGTGGTCCCATTCCATGTATTGCTTTGTGGGTGATACAAAGCAGCTTGAACGTGGATCTTCTGGCAACCGGTAACCAATGCAGGGCTTTCAAGGCAGGGGAGATGTGGTCTCGCGGTTTGATATGCAAGAGTAGTCTGGCAGCCGAGTTCTGAATCCGTTGTAGTCTTTTCATGGTCGTTAAAGGTGATCGGTGGTAGAGGCTATTGGCGTAATCGAGTTTGGACAGAACAAGGGAGATGGTAGCTTGGACCTTGTGTGGAAATCCCAAATGAGGGAAAATACGTTGCAGCATTTTTATAGTAGCAAAGCTTGATCTTGCTAGTTTATCCACTTGGGCATTCATCGACAGCTTGGAGTCCATGGTCATTCTGAGGTTTCTTACTTCCTTCGATACATTAGGCAGTGATCCCAGTTCATCAGGCCAAGCTGCAAGTGGGTTGTAATGTTTCCAATCACCACATGCGAGTATTTCAGTTTTTGAAGCATTCAATTTGAGATGGCTCCAGGTCATCCACTGAGTCAAGGCTCTGAGACAGCTGAAAATTGTTGATTTTCCAATGTCTTTGGGGCATTCCAGTTGAAGGAGTATTTGCGTGTCATCTGCAGAGTTATAGCACGTAAGGTGAAATGTATTGATCAGTACTGGTAATGACTTCATGTAGATGTTGAAAAGCATGGGCGAGATGATAGAACCTTGAGGGAACCCTGCTTTTGTGGAGCACGGTTTGGACGAGAAAGGTGGGGTATGGATGTCATTTGTTCTGTTTCGAAGGTAGGACGCGATCCAGTCTGGAGCAGTTCCCTCTATGCCGGCTTCATAGAGTCTTTGTTTCAGAGTGTCATGGTCACCCGTGTCAAAGGCAGCTAAGAGGTCCAAGAGTAGTAGCGCAGCAACCCCGTTGCGGTCAACTGTATTCTTTAGGTCATCCCAGATGGCAAGGAGAACAGATTCAGTGCCTCTTCCCGGACGGGATCCTGTTTGGAAGTCTGAAAGTATGTCATTCTCTTCAATGAATTGTGACATCTGGGGAACGCTGCTCTTTCTATCAGTTTGCCCAGAAACAGTCCATTTGTAATGGGTCTGTAGTTGTCAGGGTTCAGCGGGTCCAAGTTTGTTTTCTTCAGTAAAGGGCTTATGTATGACTTTTTGAGGTCTTCTGGAAATATTCCAGTAGTTAAGGAATCGTTGATGATTCTTCTTACTGGAGTCGCAGCAGATGTTGGTAAAAGAAGTGTCTTGAAAGTTTGTGGTGGACAGGGGTCAGAAGGGCTGCCAGCAGGCCTGCTTGCTTTGACCAGGTCCATAAATTCATTGTGTGAGATGTGTTGGAAGGAACGGAGAGGCTTGATTAGAGCATTCTTGGATTGTTGTTTTGTACAAGGGTTAGTGCTGGTGCTTTGTTTCTGTTTTAAGTATGATTCCAACGTGTCTGCTTTGTCCGTGTAATGATTGGCCACTTTGTCTGTGAAATCTTGAGTAACAGGATGAGTTCCTTCTAGGCAATTTGGTTTGCGAAATTCATTGAGTATTTTGTAGAATTCTTTATTTGCACATTCAGCGTTTTGAATTCTGTCTGATAGTACCCTTTCTTAGCTTTTTTGATAGCAGACTTGTATAATCTGTTAATTTTCTGTAGGTGAACTTTGTCTTGTTTGGCGTTTGTTTTGAGCCAGGTACGTTGCAGCTTTCTAATTTGTTGTTTTATGTCTTTTATTTCTATGTTTTTCCAGGGTGTTTTCTTTCTTTTGTTCTGGTGTGTGGGTTTGAGTGGTATCAGGATGTCAAAAGTTTCCTGTAGCCACTCATATAGATTTTGAACATAATTTATGGTTTCCAGATTTGTACTGGATGTTAGTTGTGTTTCCAAGTGTTCCAAATTGAGCTTGTTCCACGGCCGATAGGTGGATGGATGTAAGGTAGTTTTAGGTGAGTCGTTTAGCGTTCTTTTATGTTGGAAGGTAAGCAAGTGGTGGTCTGACCATGTGACTGGAGTTATAGTTTGAAAGGTAACTAGTTCAGTATTAGCAAAAATTACATCTAGGATATGTCCAGCGGTGTGTGTCGGATTGTGGACAATCTGATGCAGGTTCAATGCGTCTAGGCCGGTGATTATAGTTTTTGGATGGGTCATATTGGTTTATCAAACCAAATGTTAAGGTCCCCCAGAACGGATAGGTTGGAGTGTATTGTTATCAGGTTTGAAACTCTGTCTAGAAGTGTGTCTGGGAATGTTGCCTTGCTAGGTGGAGGTCTGTAAAGGAACAGGAAGTTACAGAAGGAAGACGGTGTAGGATTGCATCTTGTTAGAAGAGCCTCACAATTCTTTATGGAGAGGTTGTCAACTTAAGTGATATGTATTGTTTGCCTGAATACAACAGCTAGACCACCTCCTTTTTTGGCTTCACGATTTTGGGTGATTATTTGATAGCCTAGAGGAATGTCTTCATGCAGGACTGGAGCCATATCTTCTCCCAACCATGATTCGGTTATGGATAGTATGTCTGGTTTTTCATCGGTGAGAAGGTCGAAGATGTGATGCTTGTTTTAAGAGAGGGGTCGAGCATTTATTAGTAGACAGTTTAGTGAGTGTCCTTTGGTGATATTGGGACTTGGTTTGGTAGAAGAGTGATCAGTATTGTGTGGGTTTGTAGCAGGTGTGTTTTTAGTGCTGTAGCTGTTTTGTATCGTGTTCCTCATCCAGCATGCTAAGAAGGCATTTTGATGGGTCTGCATGTGTATGTGTTGGAGATGGTGTTTGAGAGTGAGTTGGAGTGCGTGTTGCTTTTGTGGTATAACATTGTTGTGAAGTAGACATGGGGAAGCAAAGTTATGAGGTGTGGCATGCTGCTTATATTTTTGCGTGTGTTTAAGGCGGAAGGTGTATGAGTCAGGGGAGTTATTGGCCTTAAAAGATTAATAGACTCTTTTAATGTTTATGTTAAAAGGAATGGTCTAAAAATAAATTTTAAAAAAAACTAAAATAATGACCATGGGAAAAGGTAAACTAGGTGTTAAAGAATGGAATATCAACGGTCTGGTTATTGACTGTGTAAAAACTTATAAATACTTGGGTATTACATTTCATCACAATTTATCTTTCAGGAGACATTTTAATAACCTAGAAGCTAAAGGCTCATCTTTTACATTTGCTTTTAGAAAATTGCGAGATAAATTACTATGCCCAAATCATGACCATTTGATGAAGGCCATGAAAGCGAAGTTAATTCCATCTTTGGACTATGGTTCTGTTACGTTTCGGGGCAAAGATGCAAAACTTTTAGATGATATTGAAATAAGTTCATATAAATCGGTCTTTAGAATCCCAACACACATTAGTCGAGCGAATGTTAGACTGGAATTTGGATTGAAGAAACAGTGTCTAGTTAGACAATCTACATTTTTAAAGTCTTTATTGTTATTATCCAGATCAGAGAAAGGCTCGTTTGCTAACCTTTGTTGGCTTGAGATCCAGAGAGGGGCCTATTTGGGAAGCTGGCGAACTTATTTAAATGAATGTTTGCATGCCTTTGAATGTCCGAACTTAGAGGATGAAACAAGGTGTAAAATGGTTTTCAAAAAAACAATCAATCAATCAGCAGCCCTTTTGTCTTGTATAACAGACAAAGACGATTTAAGGGAAAAACATCTTTGGACAATAGCAAACTCTTTTACTAAATTGTATCCCCAGCCTTACCTGCAATTTTATTTAAAACCTTATATCAAAAATAAATTTATGCTGTTACAGTTTGGGAGATAACCAACCAAAGATGGAATCCCAAAATGGGAAAATAATTGGCCTTCTAATGTTCTGTTCTGTGCTTTTATTGTTTTTCTTAAATCAGGTTGTAAATTGAATTTGCTCTCTGCTGTTTGTAAGGGTTTTAATTAATTAACAAAATAAACTTTACTTTAGTATTTAGTATTTACTTTAGAGTCAGGGGAGGTGGTGCAGCATGTGGGTCATGTAGTAATGTTCTAAATTGTCCAATGGATGAGAGGCGGTTAGAAGAGAGGTGCTGTATTACTGTATCTGTGTTAGGTGTGGTGGAAGAGTGAAAGCTTGGCATTGGAGTTTGTTCCTTTGTGTGGTTTGAAAGGTGGGCATATGTTTGTATTTTGTGATGGTAAGTATTATGAGGTGTTGCGCTTTGAAGATCTTGTTGTGCTGGTGTGTGTGATAGGTTTAGCTTTTGAGAAGTAGTGAAAAAAGGGTGCTGATGTATATGTTTCATGCAATGGATCTGGTTGTGTAGTATTGTTTGTGAGAGGAGGTTGTGACGTAGAGGGGGTGGTGATGTGTTGATGAGTAGAGTGTATGTTGTGTGTAGGAAGGAATGAAGTAGAGGTGAGAGTGTTTATCTTAGACTGGTTTGTTCAATTAGTTACAAAGTATGGTGGTGTGAAGTGTGTGTGTTTTGCGTTAGTGTTATTATGGTAGAAGTGAGAGGAGGGTGTTTATTAAACAATTGATGGAAGGATGATTATATGTTTGTTAGTGATAAAAGTGGTCTGTTAGGTGTAACAGCAGGGAGAGTGTGTCTGAATGGGATGTAGTTATGTATGGTGTTGATTGGGGTTGTGTTAGTGATGAGTGTATTGGTTAGTGGTATAGGATAGAGTTATGTACTGTTTGTAGGGGTTGGTTGATATGTGTGGTAGTTGGGATAGTAGGGTGTGTAGATGTGGTTTGGATGGGGTTGTAGTGCATGCTGGTACATTAATCTGTGCATAGTGTTGTGCGTGGTGTACATTTGGTGTGAGTGTGTTGCTCTGTTTGTGGATGTGGATGATGTGGGCTGGGTATTGCTAAATGAGAAAAAGAGCAGCATTTCTGGCCCTAGTTCCGACCAGTCTCGAACAAGCTCAAACAGGCAGCCTGCCCTTAACAGGCTCAAACAGGCAGCAGCCCTTGTCCTCTCTGCCCTTAGCTGAGACGCCCGAGCTGAGACGCCTTAAGCCTGGCCATTCATAGCCCTAGTAATAAGGTGACCCCTACAGTCAATGGGAACCCTAGCCCTAACACTATCCAATCACAACACTAGCCCTAAAATCTAGAACCAATAGGAGACCAGGACCTTACAGGCAATCTTAGCCCTAGCCCAAGCACCCAATCAGTTCAAAAACCCTGATCTCTACGTCCAATAAAGGCCCTAGCCCTACCAGTAGTCCCAAAACAAGTGCATGCAACCAATGGCACAGATAGCCCTAGTCCCTACTTCCAATAGAATGCCTAACCCTACTCTAAGTCCCACACCTAGTCCAGCAACCAATCAAACCAGAAGCCCTAATCGCTACTTCCAATTAAAGGTCTAACCCTAGCCCTAGTCCCACCCTACTCCCAACAACCAATAACATAGGAAGCCCTAGTCCCTACTGCCAATAGAAATCCTAACCCTAGCCCTAGTCCCAACCCTACAATGATTGAATCACTGACCCAGAAACCAATCAGAAACCTCAAATACCCAACCAATGATGACATTAACCCAATAGAAACACCAGATACAACCACCAATCAGTGAAGACATGTACCAACAACTAGCAGACCATATAAGGTCAGCGACCTCAGACACGGTTTGCTGGCCAGGGAGTTGGAAGCTGCTTCTCCTGTTCAGAATCTCCTAGGAGACAGACAGGCTTTGGATTGCAGCAGGTAAGGGCCTCACTAACTTGAAATCTAACAATACTGCTTGAATTAAACTTTACTCCCTCTGCCGGCCAAGTACCCCCACTCCTAAAAATATTTGGCGGACCGTGGGGATGGGGTGCTCGGGCCGAAATCAGCCCAGGGAGCTTAGCTGTGTGCCCCCCTCTGTTTGAATAAAACGTTACTCCCTCTGCTGGCCAAAAAACAAAGTGCACAGGCCCTAGTAAACACAGTTTAAACAGCTCACAGAAGCACCCTCTGATGTAGAAAATCCCTGTTGCTGGGGGGGAGGAGGGGGGACAGGGGGGCTGGTTTCACTGGCTTGTGAACACAAAATGGTGGCTGGGAGTGCACTGTTTTAACATACAGGTCTTAGCACAGAGCAAATGAGAAATTTGGAGGGAAAACAGAATTGACACCAAGGAATGAGAGAGACAAACTACAGAGGTTGGACTGCAAATCCCACAATTCAACACGCTAGATGGAGGCAATCATGAGCAGGGAAAACCACAAGTTTAAAACACAACACAGGTGATCAAATATGCAATTACAGGCAGGCTAACACAATTTTTAACTGTAACAACCACAGGCAAAGACAGTAAAAACAGAAAGTGAAAATCGTTTTTTAAATAACCTTTTGTCTTGGGAAGAGACAGCACTAGTCTATCTCCTTGCCACTTCCTGGACTCTGCTCACTGCAATCTGGGGCACATGTAGGCTGCAACTCACAAGATGGAGGAGAATGATTTGGGGTGCACCCAGCAAGGCCTTAAGGGGCCTGGGCAGGTGTGAGAGGAGGGCTCAGACTTGCCTGGTAGATGAATAGCCAATGATCTGCTGGTTTGGGGGTGGGGGCTGGGCAGCTGCTTCTCCTGTTCAGAATCTCCTAGGAGACAGACAGGCGCAATACACACTTTGGACTGCAGTAGGTAAGGGCCTCAATAACTTGAAATCTAACAATACTGTTTGAATAAAACTTTACTTCCTCTGCTGGCCAAGTACCCCCGCCCCTAAAAATATTTGGCGGACCGTGGGAATGGGGTGCTCGGGCCGAAATCAAACCAGGGAGCATAGCTGTGTGCCCCCCTCTTGGGTTGGCTACCTTTGGAGGGTTGGCCACAGAGCCTGGCCACAGGCAAGGGCCTGCAGCCAACCCTTTACTGCGCACGGCCAAAGGCTGTGTGCAGCGTGGGAATGGTTGCCAAAGGGGTTTAGACACAGGCCAGGCACTGCGGCCATCTCCCCACTGCTCATGGCCGAATCAACATATGGTAATTGAATATTACTTTAGATTTTTTTTAAACTAGAAATTCACTGGAAAAAAACAAAGGTTACAAGGACGTTATAGCTAGGAAATCACATTAAAAACATTTAGCAATTCACTGAAAACCCAAAGGTTGTAGTGACATTACAGTTAGAAAATACAATTTAAATAACCTTAGAAATTCACTAAAAAACAAAGGTTACAAGGATATTATAGTTAGGTTCAGATTTTTCAAACACAAAAATACATATAATACATTAAAATTCAGCAGTTATAGTTCATCTTAGGTAACTATAACTCGTGCCCTCGCCATGCACTAATTACCTCATATATTAAATCATTGATGACATCTTCTACGACATCACTGATATCACTGTAACATTTCCTGTAAAATTATTGATGAGAAAACAGTGCTTGGGAGGGGCACAAGTGACAGTTACCTTAGGGTATGAGTTATAGTTACTTGAGATTAATATAACTGATGACCTTCTATGGTTTTGTGTGTGTAAAATCGAAAACTAACTATAACGTCCCTCTAATCTTGGGTTCTTTAATGAATTTTGAAGGTTTTTTAAAATTATATTTCCTAAGTTTAACATCCCTGTAACCTTTATTTTTTCAGTGAATATAGGTATATATAAAAATATACACACACGTGTATTTATATTAAGGGGTTTCACTCGCCTGAGATATACTTACATTTTCTTGAAAAGGCATGAGTGGTAAAGGCAATGCGTGGTAATACATTGTGTGGTAAAAACATGTGAAGTAAATGCATTTGTGTTAAAGGCATGCATGCTAAATGCAAGTGTGGTTCCATCATTCAACTGACTGCTTAGTGTAATACTGAAAATTGTTGTAAACAGAAGATACATAGGCCAGGTATATAAACAGGATATCTTTATTGTAGCTTAGTTCAAGGATAGATGAGTAAAAGGATATTGGCCCCACCAGGAGCAGCCTCCCTGCTGCTCAGCCGCTGTTCACCAACTGATGCTCCACACACACACACAGGTACCCAAGCATTCTATGAAGTCATCACACATTCTAGCTGAGCAGTAGGGAAGAGACAAGAACTAGTTTATGACAAAAGTCATGTGCCACTGGACTCCTAACAGCGTTACCAGAGTGCCGCCTTCTCTCGTGCACAACAATTGGGCAGCCATGCCAAACTGAAAGGCGCAAGGCAGGGTTGGAAGTCAACTGGATCAGCATCACAAAGGACTTCATGTGTGGCAACTTTTACTTAACTCAAAATTCCTGTTGGAAGGCATAAGGCTAGGCCAGGTGCTATCTCGGGGCAAAACTGAACATCCAACTAGGATACCACCTACAAAGAAGCGCATAATGTCCAGCGAAACTTCACACAGAGCCCTACTGCCAAAAGACGAGGCAAAAAAGTGTATCTTTGCATAGGACACCCAAAATATTGCACATTGGCAAAAAGTGGGTATTATGAGCAAGTATAGGAAGGCTGATGTAGACCTTCAGTAGGAACTGATGTCAGAGAGATTTGCCTAAGTTTAAACATGCTCCTTAGTGGACACAAATATTCTCTCAATCTGCCTGTACATGCAATTTGAGGCAGAACTTATTCATACATATATGTGTTGCGCAATGTGTGTGAGATCTACACTGGAGTGCATAGGATAATGCAAAAGTAGATACAGTGGAAAGAGTCAATATTCAGTGTGAGCAGAGCAGCCACTGGGCTCGACGAATCTGTTAAGTACTGAAGTACTGTGAGGTGTTCATTGAGGAGGAGGAGCAATGCAAATAGATCAAAGCAACAGAAACCACTGAGCTCTCAAGAGAAGCAGGAGAATATAGAATACTGGCTTTTGGGGCATAAACACACAATGGCCTGAAAAAAACGTGTTTATGGTTCAATGGTAGCAGAGCACTCACATTGGTTCTGGGCCCCTTTAGATAGAGTCAGAACTAGAAATATGGCAACTTTCAAATTGTTGTCGGGTTCCTGCTCTTGCTTGATCGTCTCAAGCTTTGTGTCTCTTACCAGTGTTATTTTGGGTTCACTTCCTCGGAGAATTTGTCTCTTCCTCTGCCCAGTACAGAGACTCCAAAGACTTCCTTACATGTTACTTCAAATATGAATATTCTGATATTCTGGACCGCCTGACAGTGGTTTGACATCATCTCAGTGTGGGAGCCTATGAGGTCCAGTGGTATATCCTAGTGCCTGCAGGGGTTCAGCATTGTATTGAAGTACCTGGTATGTCACTAAAACATGTATCACATATATGTTATGGAATGATATTGCTTGCATTCATGTGGCTTAGGGGTGGAGAGCCAGACATTGATATCAGGAGGATAAAGACAGTGCTAGCTACCTTTAATATTTCCAAGAAGACTCTGATTAGTAAAGAGCTGCTGATTAGTTCTTCCAGAGCACTGGCATTTGGTTGATGGTAGAGGTAAGAGGCGGAACTGCAATATATTTTGTACAAGGAGAGGAAGTCTCTAGGTAAGGCTGACATTCTGTCTCTCTCTGATTACTGCTCCAGACAGAATGAGGACAGCCTGGTGCAGAAACCTCAAACTTTACTGTGCCCATATTGAGTGTTCTCATTTAGAGATAGTTCCAGAGCTATGATTCCACACTACCATTTTGCGTGCCCATCAACTGACTTAGACAACGTGAGCATCTGATGGTATTGGTGACAACAGGCACATTATTTTGCTACAGATGAACAGCTGCACACAACAAACACTCAGCAAATAGTTTGGCAAGGCTTGTGATCTGTTCCTTAAACAGCACCCAATCGGAATAATTCCTCCAAAGCATACGGTCTGATTCCCTTAATTAATCCAAAAACTCCAGATCAAAACAGTGGTCAGTAATATAAGAAAACAATTCATGCTTATCTAAAAAAACTAGTGGAGACTGGGGGAAACTTCTATCCTGATGAAGACCTCGTTGACTTCTCTCTATATTTGGACTATGGTTTAAATGCGTCTATAACAATTCGGAAACTGCATATGGAGTAAAACACTTTTAAAAGTAATAACAGTAGACTGGACATTTAAACTAAACGGAACAGGTTCCTGTAATCGGCAACTCCTGGAAGACCTTGTACAGTGCAAGACAGAGGGCATGGACTACTGCATCTAGAAAGCATCCGCTGTTGATCCTCAGAACACCTCTTCAATTAAATATTTTTTACTGCATGTTAAGAGGAAGTAGTTGTTCTTTATAAAGTTGAATGAAAACAAATTATAATACATTGGCACCTCCACATTTCCGAAAAAGGCTCTTTCTTTCTGTCTTTTCTGGTTACAGCCCTTTGCACAAATCTGCACTCAGGAACAAGTGTGTTTTTGTCTAATCAAAGATACAATTTATAGTGTCGTTTTAGGTATCTTGGTTAGGTGTTTTTTCCTGCTTTATGGGAAATGATTGCAAAGTAATGTAAAAAAAATATTTCTCATGTGAACAATTAAATTACACGCCTTTGAAAAATTAAGGTTTTCTGATCTACGGGCATTGGGTTACAGCACCCATGTGTATTTGTAATTTGCTCTGTGCAGACAAGATTCTTTTCATCAACAACCTACTGTTAGAATAGTCACTCCACACAAAGGCTGAGTCTGAAGATCAGCCTGAGAAGTACACTTGAAAAAAACCTCCCCAAATCAGTTCTGAAGGTTGAGTCAGTGAACCCACATCCACATCTAAAAAATGTGTATAAAAGTGTGTCCCAAACCATTGTCCTTTGTTCCAGTTACAAGTAAGGCACTGCTATGCAGAATACTTAAGGACTGCTGTGTGACCAGTACTGGGGTCTACCTGCCCAACCAGTCTCTCACAGGAGTGGGGATATCACCTGAAGTCTGCACTTTCTGCTGGAGTGGCTGAGGCAGGAGTGGACAGACCTCTGGGCATAATACCCGGAGATCTGCCTGCTGAAAGAAGTCTGGCTCACCCTGCAGGAGGGGAGACTGGCACGGAGGAGAAGCCCAGCATGAGCATAGATCGAGGGGCATCCAAAGAAAGCTGACACCAGAAAGTAAAGCCAGGAGCAGCCCATGATGCAGGAAGTCCCCTGGGTTCTCAGAAAGTTCCTCTGGTGTGGTGTAATAAGCTTATGTGAACACAACAGCCCGGTCAGGGCTACAACTGCTGTGGTGAACTTGTCAGCTCAGTCTGGGCTACTGCCTTGATGTATGCGTAGGCCGGTTGGGGCCTCAACTGCTCCTGTGATGGTGCAGGCCGAGCCCATACCTGCTTCAGTATCTGCCAGCAGCCCAAGCGGGGCTTTATCCATTCTAACTGGTCAGATGGGCAGCCAGGCTTGCACCTGTGCAGAAGTACCAAGGCAGTTGATTGATGGCCATGTTAGATGAGAAGAGGGCCGCGGTCGACCGCCTTGCCAGCTTCTGACGACAATAGTGAAATGCTATTTTGCTCTTTCAACGTCTTTTACACATGGTGCACAGCAGCGCTGGCTGCAGTGCAACATGGCTTAAAGTTAAAAAAAAACGCAATAACTAGGTCAACTGGTCGCGTCATAGCATTTTTAATTTTTTTTATTTAAGCCAAGCCAAGGTGGTGAATCAGCAGCCATGTGTAGTAGGAATGGCAGTTTTGTGATAATACCACATTTTGATAATCAGACACAACAGAGCTTTTGGTGTAAACCTTTGCTTTAAACAGAAGGGGAGGCAAGCAACAGGGTGTGGTGGGGTTGGATAGTGAAACTCGCAAAGACGTCTTCTGTTCCAAAAATGCTTTATTCCAGGAAGCAAGAGGGCAGTAATGCAAGAACCACGGTGAAGGCAACTGCAAAGCAGAAACCGAAAATGCAACTGCCTGAGCCAGGGTAGAACACAACATTACATAGATAACGTTCCAAGCTAATACATTCTAACGTATTAAAGGTACAGTGAAAGAATAACCCACTTACCACACAGTGGTCACTTTTTCACATTTTAATATTTTTAAATGACATGCTGTCATCAGGAGGTTTCAAATATCTATAAAGAACTTTTGCCTAACTGAATGCTTTGATGGCACACTCAAAGCACTAAATGCTCCTTAGTGGTTGAAAACAGGCTAGATTATGGATACTCTTGAACGGTACTACATTTATAAACCTCAAAAGGATCAAATACCAAGTGCACCCTCACGTTTCCAAACACATGACACCCACTTTATAAGCAGATCTTTGTAGTGAATGCATTAGTCCATGGAAGTACCGTGAATGCTCCTGGTACACCTACATGCGACAATACTCAATGCTCTTACGTATATTCACTTTCTGTGATGATGTCAGATGAAGTACCCAAAATCGCGCATTTTCTACCCATTTCTGAGAATGCATTAGACCCCTTATCCAACACCTGCACCTGCCAAGAATTATTAGCCAGGGTTTATACATACCATAAATTAGCTAGGATTTTAATTTCAGGATGGGAGTATAATTTCCCCATCACTTTCTTATTAGTCAGGTAAAATGTACCTTGAAATACGGTATTTTGATTTGTTTTTTAATAAAAATAAATAAAAATTAAGAATGCAGGTGACACGAAGCAGGTCCATCAGAAATGGTTAAAACTGGGAGCTCTGTTTGTTTAGTAAACAGAGTAAAAACTGAAGCATGTTAGGAGAATGTGTCTAAGTACCGAGCTGATTGAAAAACACAAACAACAATGTCTTACAGTCCATTGCCAAGGTATACCCCGTTTTCTCACGGTGTTTCCCAGACTGAAAGCCAGCACACTGAGAGTAATACTGGTGGAGTGGCTGTCTTTATGTGGCTAATCTAAAGCCGCGCGCCTACGTACACAAGGCTTGCTATAAAAGCAGGCCTCCCTTTATCAAGAAAAGCAGTTTCTTTATGGAAACGTGTTGCCCTTTGCCAATAACAGGTTCGAGTTTCGGTACGGTCCGTTTAGACGCAGGCAAATTACAGTAATCAGGGAAAGAAAGGGCGTTCTTTGACCTGCACGCTTTGGAGTGCCTCGAGCAGATGTAGGAAAAGTAAACCTTTGCGTTAGTTCCCCGGAGGAGACGTGAAGCAGCGCTCATTATTTCGCGGCCAGCTGCAGTCAACAACATAATGAGGCGGGCAGTCGTGAACAAGACCCCGCTGAGCGCGAGGGCCGGTGACATCACAGGGCAACTAACTCAAGGGCGCGAGACGTGTCTGAAGCCCACACGGAACCGCGGCCAGCCCAGCTGATAAAAATGTTGCCCGTCTTCGGAATGTGTTGGCCAGCCGCGCCACAAAACATTTTTTTTTCTGAAAGAGATTAGTTTCTTTAATCTCTGAATGCTCAATGCTGTCTTTACGTGGGACGGCTGAGGGTAGAGCAGGACGGAGCGAAAGTTTGGCACTCGCGCGTTCCCACCGTCCGCTCTTCAGTATTCAGTTACAGTGAAATAGAGTTGGATTAACCAGTCTTTTCTCCAATTCAGAAGTTCGCCAACAAGGTTGGAAAACCGGTCACAAGGCACCAAGAAAAATATTTCAAAGTAGATTGTTCTCTATACATAAGCAGACCCCCCAGGATATAGCGGCATGGATTAGCAAATTTAGCGGCACAAATATGGAAATTTAGCAGCACAAATATGGAAATTTAGCGATGTTGAAATGAGGGTACGCGGTAATAAGCATCTAAGTATTTATTTCCATATAGCCCCACAGGGAGTACGCTTAAGTTAGGCTCAGAAGAGAATTGAGGACAGTTCAGAATAGGGGCAGAGGAGAGGTAGCAGTGGAATGTTGGGACAGCCAATGGGAGGGGGGGGTACACAAGGATGCTCTCGCGCAGGAGAGTTCAGGCAGTTACTGTCAAGCGCTGGCAGTAGCGCGTGACAAGCATACAAGTTAATTACAACACATCTTCCTCTCTTGAATGTTTAACAATTATTTACAAACAAAGTAATCAAAACGTTTGGGTCTGTTGATAAATCTACCAAACCTCCCTATGGGACAGTGGTGGTCTGATGCGACCTCAGTGTCTAAATGGGAATCGCTATTGGTCCTACCAAACCTGCCCCTAAAGTGCTGACTGTCACATGCGACATCGGAGTCAGAGTGTGAATCACCCTCGCTACTCAGATCAAGCTCAGGAGTACTCAAGTTGATATCCTTAAGCTGGTCCGATGAGCGACACTCTGTGGAGTCAGTGGTGAATGGGGGAGTGTGATTTAGTACATCGTCACTAGCGGAACAACCTCTATTATCCCCGTAATCCACCCACAGATCTTTACCAGTACGGTTCGATTGGCTCAAGCTTGAATCATCTCTGGTGGTTCTAAAGGACTGATAATGGTTGAGCTCACTCCTAGTGGAATGACATTTAGCTAATCTGTTCAAGTGCCAAACTTTCCTATCCCTGAGTCTGGCAGCGTTGTTGTATAATTTGCTGATGTGCAGGGGGGACATGAATCTACTTTCTCCCTTCCTGGTTTTCCTTTCCATGCAAACTTTGACAAGGTCACCTATCTTGAAGGAGTGTTCTTTGACAGCATGTCTGGAGTCATACCAGTCTTGGTAGCTCATCTGTGCTTTTTCTATGCTGTTCCTGATGGTTTCCGGTGACCATTCGATTTGTTTGGAGGCTTACATCCAGACTAAGTCTTTGCTCAAGGGTTGTCTGCTTCTCATGAGGACAAAGGGTGCCATGTTGGTGCTGGCACATGGGGAAATTCTAAATGCCCATAAGAGTTTGAAAATTTCTTCTTCAGAGTTGAGATTTGCATTCCGGGATAGTTGTAATGTCCTTTAATGACTCGATTGAAACGTTCAACAAGGCCATTACCTTCAGGATGATACAGTGAAGTGGTGAGGTGGGTAATACAATTTCTCTCTAAGAATGATTTAAATGTTACAGATGAGAACTGAGGGCCGTTATCGGTGAGCAAGAATTCGGGTAATCCCTCACTCAGGAATAGCTTGTCAAGAAAAGAAATGACTGAAGAACTGTCGGTGCATGACACAATTTTTTATTACAGGCCATTTTGAAAAGTGATCCATGACAACCAGGATATACTTTTTTTAAAAAAAACTTTCTTTTTGTCGCAGATAATGATAGCATATAACAGTTGCGCCGACAGCCACAAGAAAGCAACGACATTATGTCAAAGAACATACTTCTGTATACACGGCCCATCAGCCCACAACCCGAAGGCCGGGCGGCGGTAGCTGGTAGCATGTAAGCCAGGTCATGAACCTAGCCCTGTAGCTGCACGGCAGGATATTCTGATCTGCTTTTCGTTTTCCTTTAATACAGGTTACCCCCCAACTCCCCAAAGGAACCCCTCCCCCCAAAACTTCGGCATTCATGACTAAAACATGTGTACACAGGTCGTTCACCTCAACCAGGATATACTTGATAATTCCATCATGACCTTCAATGGGTCCGGTGATGTCCAAGCCAATCCTTTCCCATGGCATTGTTGGTGGCTTGATTGGAGACAGAGGGACTCTTGAAGTTTTCAGACTCTTGTCCGAGTCATTGCAATCCACACAATCTCTGATTAGGATTTCTACCTGCTTGTCGATTCCAGGCCACCTATAGTTGCATCTGACTCTTTGTTTGTGCCTATTGCATTCTGGGCACCTCTTTCTACTCCTTTACTTTGTGTGCCTCTAGTCCAAATACCTTTCTTGTTTTCAGGAATACAGTAAATAGCACATTTTACATCTCATGTGCTCAGAGTGCCGTACATCTGATTCCCTTTACAAGCATTACACAAACACTGTTTTCCCGCATAACTCAAAATAAAAAAAGTTTGTTGGAGCGCCCACAGAGATGGTCGCACTGGGTGCCACCAACTGTAAAGCTGGCCCTGCTGTCAGCAATTAACAAACTGCCTCTCTTCCTTTGTGCTGGAAGTGCAGACTTCAGGCAGTGATGGCGGCGAGGTGTGAAAACATTCCTGTAGCTTTTGCAGCACAACAAAAGGGAAGGTCACAGGTCAAGTACAGGGCACGTCAAAGCACTTGCGCTTTGACATACCAATGTAAATGTAAATGTAAATGTATTTTAGCTTATATAGCGCACAGCTACCCGCAGTGGGTTTCTCGGCGCTTGCTTAGGGAACCCGTCCTGGTATTCCCCTGTGAGATAACCCCGGCAGGGTATCCACAAGGTGAAAGCCAGGCATCCCGCCGCGAGGGGCCGTTGTGGAGATTAAGCAAGCTATTGCCCAGAGTCGCAGAGTGTGAACTCGTGAGTCGAGAAGGCACCGGAGCGAGAATTATCAAGTCCGTGGAATTTTTTTGAGCCCAAGACCCGGGCTCTGCCACAGACAGAAGAGAGAGAGCAAATTCTTTCGTCCACACGTCCCCCCCACCCTTGTCCCACGCGTCCCCCCCAATAAAAAATCTGGGGGGATATGTCCCCCTCGTCCCCCACACTTCCTACGCCCATGGTTACATCAATATTTTGGCCATTGTAGCTGGCGGTAATCGATTCATTAACATCAGCGCTGGGCACTTCATAAATTGCGGATGCGATAAACCAGCCGACATGGAGCCGCTATACCGCGTTCTTCCTTCTCAGCATCTCCATTCGGAAATGGTGGAGAGTCCCGCCCCCTGCCTTTGACGGGGCCATCAGACGTGGGCACCACTTCAGCCATATCCGACTAGAAACTAAACTGTTGCTGAATAAGATGATTTAGAGGAGATTTTGAAAGGTGCAGATTGGTCTAGTGCTGGTGTGCTTGCAGAGTTTTATTTGTAACATATGGAGCATGCCTTGTCTGTTCCTATTCCCAACTTTGAACATGCATGATGCTAGCCTCCGGTGTTGACATGAAATGTAGATTCTCCAAGTGTTTTGATTAATAATCTGGATTTCATCAAAGACACACAGGCTAGTATTATCCCACCCTCCATTACCAAATAAAGGGCTGCTATTGAGAGATATATATATGTATACATAATGTTTTGATACGATTCATTTTCTGTCTGGTTTGAGTTAACAATATTTTAGGCTGTTTAAGTGTTGGTTTTACTTTTATTCCTAATTATTTTTGTCAGAAACTCAATGAATCTACAAGAAGATTTGTAAGGAAACCAGTAGAAGGTTTGGAAGTTCTATTTTTACTGGTTAACTTCTAGTTCAATATGGTGGCGGATTTGACCTCAGGGAGATGTAAAGAGGAACATGGCTGCTGGGTTGGAGTTTATAAGGCCAGGTATGTTCATTCTGATACTAGAGGTTTGAGTATAGTATCAAGTTTCTTAAATGGCTGCACATGGAATCCAAAGAAGAGGGTATGCAGTTTCTAAGGGCGTGGATATATACAGGCCCATATGATGAAGCATGACACCTAGCTGGCTGGGTGTGTGAGGGCCCTAGTTCCGCAGAGTGGCTTCCCCCTCTCGCCTCCTATTGCAGGGTATATATCTTGACCCTGTCCACAGAACCTAGTGTACTTCTAACTCTGTATATCCCCACACCCTTAGGAACTGCATACCATCTTCTTTGTACATTGTCTTGGACACGTATACTGGACCTGGAATAAAAGCCCTATCGTCCCCCCTCTTGTTAATAAAGTTACTAGCACGGCGTTCCCGTGGGACCACTACTTAAGGTTACTAGAGGTATTACTTGCCCCTCATGGCCCACCTTTTCCATAACCTTGGTTAACCTTTTTTTATTCCTCTTCTTACCTATTGTACCTCCAAATATGGAACATAATCAGGTACTGCGCTTCAATGATGAAGCAGTAGTTGAAATACTAAGGGCCCCTCCCCTCCTAGGGGCTGACGGCAGTTCAGCCTCGGGGGCCCAGTCTGAAGAGTGGACATCCCTGACATCTATGAAAAGGGAGTGGCTTAAAGTCACTCTGCATGGGGCATTAATGACAGAATATTTGCGGGCCAGCATTGCCTCAAATGGTCTTATTGTTAACAACTTTCCCAGGCTATTCCTGGAGGATGCCATTTTTAAAAAGGAATGGTCCCTAGTGGCATGGAAATGCACTAGGGATTGGCTCGTGCTGATCATTACCACGGCCAAAATGATTGCAGATGCCCTTTTGGTAAGGATACAGATTGCCGAAGGAGCCCTGAAAACGACAGTAATGATAACAGCACTTAAATCAAAACTGGCTAAGATTAACACTGAGATAGCCGACAACAATGACTACCTAATGAAGCAAAAAATAGCTAATCTTCAGAAGGACATAAGTCTGACAAAGAAAAGATATACCCTTATTTAAAGGCGGATAACACTTCAGCAAGAACCAGTTACTCGAGCGATGAGTGTACAGACAACAACAGAAGGGGCTCTGTCCCAATAGTGACTCCAGCACTGGGAGCGGATTAGCAATAACTCGAGGAGGGCAAATCGACCATACCAATATTACAAGATACCCGCATTTCCAGCCCCCCCGCCTCCATACTGTCAATACCCGATGTACCACTAGGGGAAACTTCAATTCTTCCATAACAGTAACCCTACTTTTTTAGACAGAGGCTGGGGCAGAGGAAGAGGGTGAAGAAGAGGAGGGCAGAAGCAAGTGCAATGGCAGGAACAACCGCCATACAACATAGAGACAAGGAGCAAGTCAAGAAGTCAGAGGAGTTGATAGTAAACCTTTCCCACATGTCACTCTCTGAGACAGAAGTAATGGTCTTGGAAAATGGCCTAGGCGTCATTCCCACTCCAAAGACTGCTAGATTCAGAGATCAGTTTGAACTACAGAATCTCTTCAGGAAAGTTCGCCTCAGGGCCTTTTTCCAAGATAGACCGATCATGTATCAAGAGGACACGGGGCTATGGAACCCCTCTACGTTCACACCTAGCAACAGTATGATCCCTGTAGAGGTGTTGGCTTGTGAACAAGCCATACTCAATGAATTGGCCTTACCTTCTAACAACACCCCTTTTCACAATCTGTCTGCAGCAGAACTGGCGGCTGCCAGGTTTCTGGCTGATGACACCACAATTACCATCAAGCAGGCCGACAAAGGCGGCGCTACTGTTATTTAGTCAACTATTGACTATGAAACAGAGTGCCACAGAAAACTGCAAAATACAAGGTACTGAGGATTGCACTGCATGGTGCGCTGATGAGTGAATACTACACAGCAGGTGCAGCACCCCCTAGCCTTTTAGTTAGAATTGAGCCCAGGATTTTCCTAGACGACGATAAATTCCGCCAGGATTGGAGTTTCATCGCTAACAAATGTACTAGGGACTGGCTCATTTTAATAATCAGTACCGCCCAACGTTTGAGCGAGGAACTTCTGAAAGAAATTATTGAGTTGGAGGAAACTATATCCAAGGACACGACCCTCTTGAATAGCAAGGAGCATCTACAGAGAATTCAGGACGATTTGGCAGACTATAAAAATTATATGGTCAATCAAAAAATCAAAGGGCTAACCAAAAACTTAGAGAGGTATTCACATGAGTGGGCTTTTCCGTATGTAAAGGAAGAGTACTACCAACAGACATCAGATCAGCAAAGTGTAGGTACACGGCAGAGAGGCAGAGGTGGTAGACAGCAGTTCAGACGTACTCCTAACAACTGGACGTTTGACAACACCTCTAGTGAAGAGGAAGAGGAACCCCAACAGGGCAATAGGGTTAGGTTTAACAAACAGAACCGCCAGGACGAAGATTTGGGGGCCCTACTACGCTCTTTTTTAGGGCAAGGTCAGGGAACCAATCACAACAGGGGGAGGGGGAACCCAGGAAGAGGCAGAGGGAGAGGCAACTCAGTACCCCAATGGCAGACCTACTCACCCAGGGTGACTCGCAGCAGAGGTCGCACACAGAATTAGAAGAAAGCATTGTTCTGAATTTGTCAGATTACACTCTAACACCTGATGAAGAGAGAGTCTTGAACAAAGGTTTAGGATTCGTTCCAACACCCAGACATGATGCCTTTAAATGCCGTACTGAATTCCATGAAACAATGAGGAGGATTAAACTAAAAAAGTTTTTTGCTAATAAAGAAAAAGAAAAAGATACTGACTCGTTTCAATGGACTACCCTTAAAAAACCTTCCACTTTTTGTCCTCCTATGGCGACTATGGGTCCGGAGGTGGCTGTTTTCGAGGAAAGGGTCTTACAAGACATAGAAAATTTTGAAAAATCCCAGGAACATCTTAGACACTCAAACATGACTTAAGATGATTGGAACGCAGTAAGATCACTTGAACAGAATAGTCTGCTTACTATAAAATCAGCAGATAAGGGGGGTGCGGTGGTTGTACTAAATACAAAAGATTACGATGCAGAGGTGCAACGTCTACTGAGTGTATGTACTAACTACCGCCCTCTCAACAAGGACCCTGTCGAGGAGCTATCCGAAATGATCAAAGTAATGGTGAGCAGGGCTAAGACTAACAAATGGATCTCGGTAAAAGAAGCGGAGTTTCTAGTTAATGACACCCCCAGGACCCCAGCTCTATATATCTTACCGAAGATACACAAGCCCACTCGCCCACCCCCCGGCAGGCCTATCGTGTCGGGGATACAATCTATCCTTGAGCCCCTTTCGCAATATGCGGATTATTTTTTGCGTGAGGCAGTGGTGAATCAACCGTCCTTCATAAAGGACACCACTGATATTTTGAACATCTTGGAGAGTGTTTCCTTCGATTCGGATGTACAATGGTTGGTAACCATTGATGTTGAATCACTGTACACGAGTATCCCTCAGGACGCGACGCTGGTGGCAGCAGCACGCGCCCTGAGGGACCTCGAGTGGTTCTATGATGTTCCGCAATCATTCGTCATGGAATGTGTTGAAGTGGCGCTGACTCGCAACTACTTCATGTACAAGAACCAACTGTACTTACAGACCTCTGGGACCTCCATGGGGGCCACGATGGCCCCCAGCCTGGCATGTATATATGTAGGCCAGTTCGAAGAGCACATCGTCTATCCGGATACCAACCCCTTCCAGAGGCAGATTTGCCTCTGGAAAAGATATATAGACGATGTGCTCTGCATCTGGTCCGGCTCAGAGGAGTCGCTACTTGAATTCTGCACTTGGTTAAACTCACAGGACCAGAGTCTTAAATTTACTTGGTCATACAGTCACACTAAGGCTACCTATCTAGATCTGGACATTGAGGCCAATGACGTCGGCACTTTGAGTACTCGGGTCCACCAAAAACTTACTGACAGAAATTCCCTCTTATTGTACAATTCACACCACCCGAGGGCCCTGCGCGACAATCTTCCGGTGGGCCAATTTCTTCGATATAGGAGAAATTGTTCTGAGACTAAAACTTTTGTTGAACAGTCCATTGATCTTACAAAAAAACTTGAACAGCGTAATTATCCACGCAAGGTTGTGAATAATGCAAGAAAGAGGGCGCTCAATACTCCTCGAGATACCTTACTTGAGCATAACACCAGGGATAAAAAAGACTGCTTACCGGTGGTTATGACTTTCGAGCCTACGGCCACGAAGATTAGGCAGTCAATCAGAAAACACTGGGGCTTATTAAGTAATAAAGATTTTACGATGCCCCCCCCAAGATTTGCCTTTAAAAGGTCAGGGAATCTAAAAGACAGACTTGTCCATACTCGGGACCGAGTACCTTTGAGAAGTGATACCACGACGATACCTAAGGGACATTACCCGTGTGGCATATGTTCAGTATGTCCACTAACCAGCAAATGCAGTAGCGTAACGTTATCTACTGGAAGAGAATGGTTCCTAAACCAATTCAGCAACTGTAACACCACTAATGTGGTTTATAGGCTGCTGTGCAGTTGTGGTCTACAATACATTGGACTCACCACGAGGAGAGTAAAAGTTCGCATACAGGAACATCTAAGTACCATCAGGGCTGGGAAGTTGATCCCCAAATTGGTCCAACACTGTTATAAAGAGAAACACAGCTTCACATGGACAGTGTTGGAAACAGTAAAGGGAAACCCCGCTAACGTTGAGTCAATCCTGATCACAAAGGAAGCGAAATGGATTTTCAGAGAGAGCAGTGACAAGCAGGGCCTTAATGAGATTATAGAGTGGAACAAGGTTAAATAACTGGCTAACCACCGCTAATGCTCTGTTTTCCGATTTGGCTCTCCGCAGCTAGTGAAGCAATTATTATTGTAAAACATTTTGTCTGGGGCTATACATCTTGCAATTAGTATTGGACATTAACAGTATCCGTAAATTTGATTCCACTAAGGTAACTACTTTTACTACCTGTGCAACACTCTATAGACATAACATGTTTTAGTCCTACTGTTTTACCCTAATTGCTTGCCATATGTACAACATTGTTTATTGTGCTTTCAGGTGTATTTAGACATAATTCTAAAATGTCCTTACCACTCTATAATGGCGCCCATATTGGTTATCGATTTCCCTTTACTTCTATGAGCATGCACACAGATTGGTGCAACAGATATATGAGGGTTAGGAGACTGATAAACATGAGGAGGGCTATTCAATTTATTCTATTCTAATTCTCAATCAAGTTCTCAGAGAATCGATATTCCTATCCTAACTCTTAAAACTATCCACTCGATTCCACCCCGCCGGTGATTTAGTAATTCCACAATGGCGCCCGTTTTGGAGAGTGAAGCCTTGCTCTTTTTCAGGCATCATCACGTGACGGGGGGGTCTACTCCGATCACGTGTTCTGGGTGCGCGATGCTTGATTGTCTGGCAGCGGAGGTTTAAATGGTGCACGTCTGCTCCTGCCTGTTGTTCCTGGGATGATACAACGCCCCAGTTCCTTTTGTGTACGGTAAGGAGAGGGCTCCGGGTCTCGGGCGCCGACGGCAGCCCGACTGTTGCATATCTGCTTCATGTACTGAGCAGATAACCCAAAAGCGGCATGTGCTTTATCGTAAACAACTCAGTTCCGGGTTGTGTTGATAGTACTTACACGCCGATAGCAAGCTGGTTAGGTGTTTTGCTAGTTTTTTAGTTTTTTACATTCCCGGACGCCGCGGGCAGCCCGACTGTTGCATATCTGCCTCATGTACTGAGCAGATAATCCAAAACCGGTATGTGCTTTATCGTACAGAACTCGGTTCCGGGTTGTGATGATACTACTTACACGCCGATAGCAAGCTGGTTAGGCGTTTTACTAGTTTTTTACATTCCCACTTGCACGCTACGAATGCATAGTCCCTGATTTATGTAAGCTGGTTCAGATTGACCTCCCTAGCAACAGCACTCAAGCTGCCCTGCACATATTGTCTAATATGGGGCCGGAGGAAATATGTATGTTATACGAACGCTCCATTTTGACTTCAGTCATATAAAATATATATTTTTTTTAAAACATTGAGCTGGTTTACCTTTAGCATAGATACCAATGAATGGCACCATGAGGTCAGACCATATGTATTGACATGGCAAAATAGAGAGGGTTACGCATTTGCATAAATGGGGTGGCAGCCCACGCATGCAAGGGCAATTATAAGAGCAGGCTAATGTATACTGATGATACTAATTATATACAAATACCCTACAGGTTGATGTGACAACCGACTGCTTGGCGGAGTACCCTTTGTTCAGCTGGTACGAGGGAGCATAGCTGAATAAGGGTAAACTCATATTGAAATATGAATTAATATTGAATAATTTTTGCTATAAAAAATACAAACATTTAGGTGGTCTGGACTATGAATTGGTCGTGATTTTAGTTTCATTTTATTTTTTTTCAACTCGGCAGCTTCCTGTTTAAAAGATGTTGGAAGTGGGTGCAGTAACAGAGCATTGACCCTGATGAATCTGCCATAAAGGTTTCTGGGCAGTGAAACATGTCGGTCACAGTTAGTGGTATGCAACTTTAAGCTACCAGCCTTTTTATTTCAACTTCTCACACCCTATTCATAAATAAAAGTAGTTCAAGTGGTGTGGCTGTTGATTTTATCCTTCACTCTGTTTTGTTTGTTCAAGGAGTCACGCTCTAAATCTCCTTGCTATGCAAATTCTCTTTACTTTCTTCTCACTTATTCACCAATTTTCTGGAATAGGAACGGCCGCCTATGATGAGAAAGGGGCCAAGTCTCTGGTAAACATCTGACCAGATTGCCCCGAGGGTGTTCGCCCGTGAGGTGCCTTCCTCTCCGCCATACATTTTTTCATTTATTATTTTGGTATATGTGTGGGTCTGTGTATGGTTCTATGCAGGGCTGACACATTTTTTTGGGTTGCGCCGAGTTGAAAATATATGGAACCCCCCACAATCAGTAAGTAATGACAGACTAGACTGTCTTAGGATAGTAAGGCATTAGAGACAACAAACACCTCAATATAGAATTAATATCGGGTGTTTTTCCGAGATTCTACCCTCTGAGAATCTAGGCGGATTAAAGTCGCATGCCTGTTAGATAATCACTAACGTAAGTCCCGGGTTTTGGGAATTCTTTTGGATTGTATTCAATGAGTGGAGGGCCTTTCCCATTAATACCCGTAATTTTCCCTCTAAGCTCCTTTTGTTATTGAATGACTATACCCCGATAAGACAACCCCACCACCATACTGACTACTAAGATCACTACCATGATCCATGAAGCAGAAACCAATGAATGGATCAGTAAAAAGGAGGCAGAATTCTTAATTGCCAAAGAACCAAAAATACCATACTTTTTTATACACTCCCTAAAATACACAAAGGTACTACACCGACCCCAGGACATCCAATTGTCTGGGCATTGGCTCATTATTTGAGCCTCTGTCAAGATTCGCGATTACTTTCTACAAGCTTTCGTGAAGCAGACACCATCCTATGTACGAGACACTACTAACATCCTCCGCATCATTGAGGAGGTAACGAATAGCAATAAAATAGATTACCTTGTGAGCCTTGATGTGGAGGCTCTGTACACAAACATCTCCCAACAAGCGACCCTGGCATTCATAGAAACTGCACTGGGCAAGACCGAATGGACATCTCCTACCCCTGTTACCTTCATTAAGGAGTGTGCAACCCTGGAACTGAGGGAAAACTTTTTTGAATTTAAGAACCAAATTGTATCATCAGTCCCAAGATACTTCAATGGGGAGTAGCTTCACCCCGAGTGTAGCCTGCCTCTATATGACTTCTTTTGAGGAAGAGATCATTAGGAACTCCAACAATCCCTACGTAAATAACCTGTCACTATGGAAACATTTTATTGACGACATCCTCATTTTTTTGGAAAGGTGATCAATCTGCCTGTGAAGAATTTGTGTTGTGGATTAACAACCAAAATGAATATCTCAGATTCACCCAGACCAACTCAGCTACTAACTGATTTGAATATCAGACTAAGCAAAGGCAAAGGAACACCACCCTGTACATAAAACCTATAGACCGGAATAGCTTATTGCTATATAGCGGTTACCATCCTAAAGCACTCAGGGACAATCTACCCGTGGGCCAGTTCCTCCGCATTAGACCAAACTGTAGCTAAATTGCAGATTACAAATCAGAAGCACGTACCTTGGCCTCTAACTTAAGGGAGCGGGGTTATCCAAAACGTCAGATCAATACATCTATGAAAAGAGCTAGGAACAACCTATGAGAAGCTCTCCTAGAGGTTAACATTAAACCCTCTGCAGATACCCTTACTCTTGTGACATCATTCACTCCTTAATCCAAAACGATAAAAAACATTGTTAAAAAATATTGTTAAAAAACATTGGAGTATTCTGGGCACCGGCAAACTACAGATTCACACACCAATGTTTGCCTATAAACGCACTAGAAATCTAAAAGACATCTTGATTCACACTAGACCCAAACAAACCCACTCAAGCAAACAAAGGTAACTTTGGAATTTACCACCAGTCACTGGCCACTACCCTTGTGGCACCTGTACTGTGTGCCGCTTCACATCTAATGTCAAAGAGGTGACCCTATCAGAAACCTTTAGGTGGAAACTAACCAAGCATACTAACTGCAATACTACACATTGCATTTACATGATCACTTGTCCTTGCGGCCTACAGTACATAGATATGATACTACGCATGGTCAAACCCCGAATTACAGAACAAAGGAACAACATCTGCCGCCAGAGGGTCAGCACTAAGATGTACACACACTTCAGAGTCTCCAATCACTCCCCTGAGTCCCTTCAGTGGTTGATCCTAGAGGCACACCCACATATGACACAAAGGGATCTGTTCAGGATTGAGCAGAGATGGTCCACTGACAGTAAGGGACTCAATGATGATATCTCCTGGGCAACACTAGCTAATACCTGATGCTCCATCAACTGCAATCATGGGTCGCCTGGACTGGATGTCACCAATCGTCCTTTTGTTCGGCAGTTGAGTAATCAGTAGAGATGTTACTGTACCAATTACAGAAGAAAACCATCCATTGCATTCAAACTTCACATGAGAGATTTCATTTACATGCATAACAATGAGGTGGGCATCCATACCTCAAGGGCCACTTTAGTATACCCCTATAGGACTCCCAAATACCACTTAGCCTATCACCACACCAGAATAAGATGGCAGCCATTCTGTTCAGACTGTCCGAGACATCATCCATGTTCCCGAGACTAGGCTAAAACGGCTGCCAGTCCCACATGATTAGTCCTTTCTCAGTTGCTGATACATCCAAAGAAGCGTCCGAGAGTCACACCCCCTTTCCGCATCGATACCGGTGTGAATAACTAAGGCCGGGGAAGGTAGCTGTACACCACCCGGTTCCGGCGGCGAGGGTAGGTCACTCGGCGCACATTCACTGGAGTACCGGTAAGTAAAACTATGACCTGATCCCCTGATCGTAGTGCTCAGTGCTGCACGATAGCCCTTGAATGAGCCTTGAGCCTCTGGACATCCAGCAGGGTTCACTGCACCCTCTAGCGGGCAATGGCAATTTTCCAAAGTCCTGTGCACAGGATTGTTTCCCGGCTGACCTGTGGGACCCAACATACTCCATGTAATGCCTTGGCACTCTGCAGCGGGCTCAGCCCTTGTTCCACGAGAGTCTGGATTAGTGAGAGATATGTGAAAGGAGCGTGTGCATAACCAATTGTGTCACAGCTCCTTCCTCATGATTATTACACGCCACTGTCCCCTGAATAGCAGGAGACTTTCTGATAGTGGCTCCACGACTAACCGGTTTACTTTAATATCACCCACAGGACACTAACTGTTGGTGTCCTTTTATCACGCTGGATACAGATGTGGCAAAGTTACTTAGGCCCTTAGCTCATAATGCTCAACCACTGTTGTTATCCTTGTTTTTAATTACCAGATACCTGTGCCTGGTTTTTATCACTGTGTGCAGCACCTAGACACAGTAATTGCGTGAATTTCCACCATGGAAGGCACAATACTTTGAACACCCCTGTGTGCATCTTTATAAGGCAATGAGATATACGATGATGATGTATGTATATAGTCTCTGTGACTTCGTCTCAATCTAGGTTCCTTGACGACTGTGGGATATTACCCACTGTACTACGACGCGGGAGGTAGGTTTCCCTTCCCACTATGTGTAGATAGTATTTTTCTCTGGTCCTGATGAATTGCCAACGATCCTCATGACAACAAAGGCAAGAAACATGTTGAACCTATGGAGAGTAGGGCTAAGACATCTAGACACTTACGGCCAGATTCATGAAACGAAAATCAGCTCGCAAAGGGCCAGATTCTGAGAATCTGGCCCTTTGCGAGTGCAATTTTTGCATTTGGGATTCATCATCCCAAATGCAAAAACCGCTAATAAAGAATTCGCAAATTTGCGAGGATTAGCATTTAAGGAATCTCTATTAGAGATTCCTTAAATGATATTGATGAAACATTTAAAAATTCGCAATTTAGGACCGCTATTTACCACAAAGTCAAACCTCGTGGTAAATAGCGAAAACTTAGAAAAATGCATTTAAATGCATTTTTCTAAGTTGCATGTTACACACACACATGTCCTTTGGACATGTGTGTCCACAACATTAGTGTAAATTCACATTTCAGGGGTGCTACAGGGTGTCCTTTGGACACCCCTGCACCCTTGAAATCGCATCCTTATTTGCGATTAGCAAATTGCTATTCCTTATTTGCGATTAGCAATTTGCTAATCGCAAATAAGGAAGCTGTAGGAATCGCAATTTATTTAGCGATTCCTACATGAATCCCGTTTTACAAGTCCTTAATAGCGATTCCTTAATAATCGCTATTAAGGACTCGCAAAATAGGACAATGATGAATCTGGCTGAAAGCTCCTACATATCCGCCGCTCCATATATTTTTAATCAGGAAGTTTACCTTCCAGAATAAAGTCAGTTCTAGGACTAACTGACCTGTTTCAACCAACTTTTTTCTTCACTTACACAGCATATACACCACAAGACCCCTCACCCCCACGGGGCCAAACAGGAACAAAAGATCTCCGGTAAAGAGCCCCATATTGGGTGCCTGTCGGGCATTGCAGCGCCGGCCCGACGAGGAGCAGGCCCATATGATGAAGCATGACACCTAGCTGGCTGGGTGTGTGAGGGCCCTAGTTCCAAAGAGGGGCTTCCCCCTCTTGCCTCCTATTGCAGGGTATATATCTTGACCCTGTCCACAGAACCTAGTGTACTTCTTACTCTGTATATCTCCACGCCCTTAGGAATTATATACCCTCTTCTTTGTACATTGTCTTGGGCACGTATGCTTGACCTGGAATAAAAGCCCTATCTTCCCCCTCTTGTTAATAATGCACATGGAGTAGTCATAAAAGATTAAGGCATAATGCTAGTCTCCGTGTCTTTAATGAAATCCAGATTCTCTTATCACAGCACTTACAGAATCTACATTCTCTGCCAAACACTTCACATTCCCATTCCTCAAACACGAATGTTACCTTGTGTAATGTAACTGGTGCTCATGTAAAGGCCTCCAATACCTTCTGGTCAAGTCTGCGCTACATAAAACTACACAAACAAGCAGTGGGTGAATATGTTAAGAAAAAGAGGCATCACATGGGTAATGCGACAAGTCGGAGCACTGCAGGAAACTTAACAAGCAAAGCAACCCATGAACACAAGGGGCTGTGCAATCACCGCGGAGAAGAGGAAGGCGTCGCGTGCTGGGGGAGGGGGGAGGAGAAATGCGACGCGACATGGCAGGCAGGGGAGGGGGCGGAGCGGGGGTGTGGGAGGAGTGCGGGAACAGACGGCGAGGGGAGGAGAGTAGGAGGAGGAGAGTAGGGGAGGCACTTATCGCCCGTTCCAAAAGGGTGCCCCGCAAACAGGCACGATCAGCGACTTGAACAGTAAACTCTAACTCACATTTTGGTTTTCATCATGTTTTTAAAATCTTCAGCATGAAGCTGCGCTCGGTATCAGGTGATTCTACGGCCAAGACGCAACCAGTTAAAGAACAGGAGAAAACACAAGCAGTGGGTGAATATGTTAAGAAAAAGAGGCATCACATGGGTAATGCGACAAGTCGGAGCACTGCAGGAAACTTAACAAGCAAAGCAACCCATGAACACAAGGGGCTGTGCAATCACCGCGGAGAAGAGGAAGGCGTCGCGTGCTGGAGGAGGGGGGAGGAGAAATGCGACGCGACATGGCAGGCAGGGGAGGGGGCGGAGCGGGGGTGTGGGAAGAGTGCGGGAACAGACGGCGAGGGGAGGAGAGTAGGAGGAGGAGAGTAGGGGAGGCACGGCCTAGCGGCCGTGCAATCAAGAAGTGAGGGGGCGGGAGAGTAGGCAAGGCAGGCGGCTGGGGGCATGTGCACGCGCTTTTAAGCTCAATGCGCATGCGCATTGAGCTTAAAAGTCACGGGCACTGCAAGGAATCGCCACGATTCCTTGCAAGTTGGACAAAGAGTGGATAAGCCCCCATAGTCTCGCTTGCTCGATGCGCATGCGCATCGACAGGCGAGACCTAAAAACGAAACAGTGGGATATGTGAAACTTCAATTAGGTATTGCGATCACAGCAGATATGTGTGTGTGTGTGTGTGTGTCGGACCAGAAAGACAAAGAATTGAAAACTAGTTGGTGCAGTGTGGCATAGTGACTTAAGTATTAATAGTGCTACGGGATCTCAGCCTGTAACCGAAAGCACTGTGAATATGTAAATCATTATTTAAAAATAGTACTACACACAGTATAAGCTAGGCTACTGAAATTGCTTTTTGCACTTTATAATGTATGGACTCAACCAAAAGGTATTGGAGCCCTTTACATGTGTACCAGTTACATTACACAAGGTCACATTCATTTCTTGCAGCACAGGGAGATCAAGTGATTTGCAAGGAATCACAGAATATTTAATTTGCTTTTATTTTTCATTTTACTGAATGTGGGCAATTTTATAAGCAATTATATGAAGAGATTACTACCCAGGGCCTTAGTTATAATTAGTGCAGCAGGTGCAATTGCATTGAGTCTCAGGAGTATGTGGGGTTCACAACATCCACTTATGAAGCAGGGCCAAGAGAAGACTATAAAGCTGTATTGACCACGTATAAAAACTTGATATTGGCGGAAAAAAGCAGCTTTTTTACGAAAAACATTAATGAGACTAAAAACTCGAGCAAAGCCCTCTTTGCTACAGTAAAGAAGCTAACAAAAATAGACAAAAAGAGCGAAATAGCAATGACGTCCGATTTCTGCAATCTGCTTGGCGAATTCTTTGTTAACAAAGTAGCATCAGTATACAAATCTTTGCAAAAGCTTCCTTCTAGCTACACCTGCACAGACAGATTTGGAACTCACTAGGGAAGTTGAGGGATCGCCAGAGAACCCAAGGTTCCAATTTAGACCTCCAACTGTTGACCAGATACTGAAAGAAGTGATGTCTACTAGGTCAGGCAGTCCTACGGACCCTTGCCTGCCGAAAATTATGCAGCTCTTTCCGGAACTGCTAAGCTCTCAATTGGAGAAATTGTTTTCGCAAATATTAAAATCAGAAACCTTCCCGCACGCGTGGAAAGTCACCTCAGTGATGCCACCATTAAAAAAATCAAACTTAGACGGCGATGAGCCGGGCAATTACAGACCTATTGCAAGGATACCCCTTGCCGCCAACATTTTGAAGAAACTCTTAAATAAACAGCTGGCACGTTTCCTCTCGGAGGCAAACACACTCGATCACTCACAGTTTGGCTTCCAAGAAGGTCATGGGACTGAAACGGCACTGCTAACAGCCGTGGAAGAACTCAGGGGTGTCTTGGACGATGGAGGGAAGGCCGCCTTGGTACTTCTGGACCTATCGGCGGCCTTCGATACGGTCAATCACGAGACACTCCTGATCCGGCTGGCTGAAGCTGGAGTCCATAGCTCGGCACGGGCCCTGCTAGCCTCGTATCTGCGTAACAGATTTTTTTCGGTCGAGGTAGGGGAAGCCAGATCAAAAACTTTCTGTTCCCCTTGCGGAGTGCCCTAGGGGTCATCTTTAAGTCCGACCCTCTTTAATTTATATGTCGCTCCACTAGCTGAAATCATTAGGGCAGCCGGGTTCACACCGGTGTCTTACGCCGACGACACCCAGATAGTGGTGTCGATTAGCCAGGATGTCAAAGAGACGGCGGAGAAATTTAGATCCGGCATGGTACAGGTCAGACAATGGATGCTCTTTGTGACGGGCGAGCCTACCAGACGAGGAACGAAACACTGACTGGTGGGACCTCACTCCCCTGTTACCCACTACCTTTGCTTCCCAACAGCTGCCTGACCCCACTTGGACAGAGGAGCAGGAAGCATGCTGGCCGAGTGAGAATGAGGACGGCGGTCCCTTTAACTACACGGCATGGGAAGACGTAGCCCCGCCCATCAACAGTCTGGGAGGAACTTCAAAAGAGAGACCAGCCCCGGAAACAGCGGACGGCGTTTCCCAGATGGAGAAAGGAGAAGCGAGATCGGAGTGTAGAGAAGAATCGAGAGACGGAGATCGGAGAAGGGAGACGGGGAGCGGAGATATCGACCCGAAGCCAGGAGGCCACCGGATCCACGATTCGCCCCGCTACGCACCCACTGGAGGGGCGTGGCTCCAACAGGTACGGGGCCACATAGCGGGTTGGGTCGGACATCGTATCCAGCCTCCTGACTGATTGTATAGCCCTTTGTAAACTAGTCCCCTCCAAGAACCCTTTCCTACACGAGCACCTCCCTCTCAACGTTTATAGTTTATACCACTGCAGCGGTTTCCCTCACCCCCGGTCCTAAAGAACTGTATGCTCTCGTATAGCCATCTGACACGGTTTCTCCCTCTCTCTCCTCCTTTTTACACGGTCTGGAGTCGGAAAGGAACAGAGACGAAGCCACCACCGTGTCTCTCGTGCAGCAAGCTGGATTCACCGAGAAAGCAGCCCTTTGATCCCGCAGCGTTTGCCAGAGAACGAATAACGAGTCGGCAAAGACGCTGCTACATCATGAAAACTTTAATAAAAGACTCAGCCTCTCCCTTAGCGTCCACCCCCTTGGTCACCCCTATAGAAACCGATCCGACCCTCGGCAGCCCCCCTACCCCGGGACACTCTTTAATTGTCTAAAATTGAATGGGGACAAAAGTGAGGTTTTAGTGCTAGGGGGTGACCCGATCATCTGGTCCCCTGAGTGGTGGCCGGATAGCCTGGGCAGCTCTCCTGTTCCTGTAGAGAAGGTCAGAAATCTGGGCATGACCTTAGACGTTAACGTCTCTATCGACGCCCAGGCCAGTAAACTAGTCTCGGCAGTTTAGTCTGTTCTGAAAATGATCAAAAATCTATTGCCCTTCATCCCAACAGACGCCAGGAAAACGGTGATAACTGCCCTTGCTCTGACTAGGATGTATTACGGGAATGCCCTGTATGCCGGAGCCAAGCAGCAAGTCCTTTAAAAAATTCAGCGTTTGCAGAATGCGGCTGCAAGGCTGGTGTTAGATATTCCTAAACATGAGCCAATCACCCATAAATTAAAATCCCTGCACTGGCTCCCCATTGCCAAAAGGATTCAATTTAAATCATTGTGCCTGGTCCATAAGGCACTCCAGGGGTCGGGCGCTCAGTTCCTACAGACCAGCCTGAAACAATATGAACCCTCCAGGTTTCTTAGATCCAGTCAAGCCAAACTAATCGTGGTGCCCAGATTTAAAAGAGCCAGATGGGGAGGCAGAAGTTTCATCTTGGTTGGTTCATCTCGGCTGGTTCTAAGGTGGCCCAGAAAATCATCAGCATCAGCCGCCGTAGACACGTTGCACTGGCTTCCCATTCAGAAACGCATACTATTCAAAATCCTTGTGATTACATTTAGATCTTTTCACAAGCGCGGTCCAAAATATCTGTCCAACAAATTTCACAGATACCACCCCACTAGAGAACTCAGGTCAGCTACTGCCAATTTGATGACTGTCCCCAAGTTCAGACTTGCCACCAAGGGTGGAAAATGACTGGCAGTTCTAGGAGCCAAAGCCTGGAACACACTCCCTGTCCACCTTCGCTTAATTACATCAGAACAGATCTTTAAAAAATCACTAAAAACATGGATCTATGGACTAGCCGAATCAGTTTGCAAATCTCTTGTCTAAACTATATATAACATCTACAATTCAGTTTAAATCCCTGCTAATCTATTAGCAATGAAGTCGCAGCGCCAGGATGCTCTTTGGAGTGACAGTGCGCTATATAAAAACCCCCAACATCAACATCAACATCTACAACATCTTACATACAGCAAAGATCTGGAACCTGCTCCCCATTTCCATAAAAAACAGTCCTTCACTGCTCTCGTTCAGAAAGACAGTGAAAACCTGGCTCTTCATGGCCGCCTCTTAGAGGTCTTGATTCGTTCAGAACTCCTTTTTCGGTCCAGCGCCAAGACGCCCCTGGGCATTCGCGTGCTTTATAAGTCAATAAATCAAGTCAAATCAAATCTTGTCATAAAGATTTGGAGAGGGGCCCGACTTCAAATCATCTTGCTTAGGGGGCTCAAAGCAAAAAAGTTTGAAGACATCTGACTTAGAAAGACAGTTCTCTACAAATGTGGAGGATCATAACTTGTTGGATGCTATGCAAATGGGTATTTTATCATGTAGGAGCACAGAAACGGCTCTGTCAATGAACAACTTGCAGCACATCATGCATGATGGTGACGCAGAGGGTTTGGACCTGCAGGGTCTCTCTGCTGCATTTGATACAGTGAACTATAATGTCCTGATGACCCTCTCTATTAACCAGATCTCCTTGTTCAACATTCGCTGATGTCCTCTTCCTCTCCATGTTTAGTTTTTATATTAATAATAAAATATGTACTTCTTGAACACTGACAAACCAATTTTCTCCTTGTATGTCACTCTTAAAACATATCAGAACTAAACAATTGTAACTCTAAATATATTTTTAAAAAGTCTCTCTTACCAGTTCCGGTCTTGGTCTTCGTTGTATTCTCTTCTACATCTATATTAGACACTGTATATATTCTTATTAAAACTCACAGTAAACATTCAAATATTATATAATTGTACTTGTTGAATGTGCAGGTTGATTGTCCATACACCTGCATACCTTGCCAAAACACAGACCCTGAATACATTAAAATTCTGTTTTAGTAACATGTAAAGTGACATATCAAGGTGCACCATTGTTTCTGCTGATAGGTGTGACAATCATGTGTGAGACTCCAGCTGTTATCTCCAAATGTTATCAGCTAGGCCACCACGTGGACAAACGGAATACTATTGTCCTTGGAGTGTTATGCAGTCGGGCCTTTAACAGAGAAAATGAGGTGTGGTAGATAGACAAGAGGTGAAAGAGGGAGGTGATTTGGAGAGAAGATGAGATAGAGGGTGGCAAAGTAGAGATAACAGAGTCAGGACACAGAGAGAGGTGAGGTTTAGAGTAATGGAGGCAGAATTGAGGTGCAAAGAGCTGAGATAGGGATGATGAGAGATACACAGAGGTGAGTTGGAACTAGAGCAATGACGTACTGAGAGAGGCATGAGGCTGAAAGAGAGAATTGAGAGAGCGACAAAGAGACGCAGAGGTAGATACTAAAATTGGTAGAGAGATGAGGTTGTGAAAGAGAAATAGATGCAGGTAGAAAGGTGCACTGACAGGGAGGTAGAGAACCCTGATAGAGAGAGAGGTATGTGAGGTACCTAGAGTTGCAGAGATAGGGGAGTGTGAGAGAGGTGAGGTAGAAAAGGTCTGGAGAAATAAAGAGTGAGAGAGAGAGAGACAAAAAGATTATATTTAGGTCTGGCCTAGAAATTTTAGTTGTCTTGCTAGTCAGACTTGTGTCAAGCACACAGGGAAAAGATAGCTGATGGTGCCGTGCCAATTAAAGGAGCACTGTTACGTACATTACTCCCATCTGATATGCAATGCTCACGTAAGGGGTGACATGTGTTTACAATCTTCAACGTGATAGTTGACATATGTTTACATTCTCCATCACAAAATGGGGTTGCCTTTTGCCCCTGTTGGTGCCACAATCAACCTTCCGCCCTATTGAAACACTCCTGTTGGAACTTATTTGGGGGAAGGGAAGAAGGAGGGTCAGCCTTAGAAAGATGCTACTAGCATTGCATAACAGCGGATTGGGGGTCCCCGACTTCTGAGCATACTACTACTCATGTCAGCTTCAGTGGCTGTCTTACTGGACGGCAGGTAGGATTCTACAGGAAATCGCATATGCCACTCGTGATCGGGAGCGAGGAACCCTACACAATTTATTGCTACCAAAAATTAAAATACCCCAGGAGGACCCCCATTATTGAAAACAGCACTACACTGTTGGAAAAAGGCCCTAAATTATACCTCCAGCATGATTCCGTACGCGAGCAATATTCCATTACTAGGAATACCAATCGCGGGAAGTAGGCTCACGAAGACCAGACTACAGAACTGGGTAGAGGGTGGGGTGGAAGAGGTAGGATCCTTGTTTGGGGATGGCACCCTATTAGACCATGATTTTTGCGTACAGGCCACCGGTGTATCAGGCCGCTTTTATTGGTTACATGCAACGGTGGCACACTACATCAGGTCGACATGGGCGCCTCAGCGAAATGAGCCCCCACACACAAATTAATCCATCTACTTTATTACATGGGCGGGGTGGCCACCTCGTCAAATGGCTGTACACAGGTATTCGAACACATGCTTCCATAACTCTTATAGACCTCCGCATGAAATGGGCAGAGACCACTGACACGGAACTCACGGATAAAGCATGGGAGAATATATTAGAACACCCTAAACGGGTCTCCCGTAATGTCAAAGTAAAATTAATTCAAAGCATGGTTCTACACAGATCTTATTTAACCCCGAAAAGAATACATTGCACGTTCCCTGAAGCACAAAACTGCTGTCCAAGATGTAAGGCGGAGGAGGCGGGCTTCATACATATGATATGGGCATGCTCCCACCTTCGGGATTATTGGAGAAAGATTCAGACTATACTGGGGAAGATCACACCTCACAATTACAGATAACATATTGGAATGTCTATTTGGATTGTGAAAACGTACTAAGGCCCTGAAGGTTCAATTACGTTTTTTGGACCTTGCATTTATTTTGGCCTTTAGAGCAATTACCATGCAATGGAAATCCCCTAGGAGCCCTACACCACAAGCATTGCGGGAAGAGGTAGCTCAGTGGGGCAGTGCAGAAAGTGCGGTACTGAGGCTCGAAGAAGCACAAGGATTACGGACGCACCCAATTGCTATGGAATGGGACATCATGCTGGAAGAACACAAACGGTTAGATCTCCAACCTATACCGGTTAATCCTACCCCATGAACAACCCAGGTAAAGAGAGTATACAAGTACCAAAAGCCTAAACAGACCCTATTGATTTGGCTAATGCACAACTGCAGCAAGGGACGCATAGAGATAATAGTCTAGGTATACTAGGAAGGACAGTTGGTGAAAGGATGGCTGACTAGGAAGTGGGTGGAGGGAGGGAGGAGGGGTTCCTTCAGTTTGTGACATAATTTTAAAGAACACAATTCACCCGCGATGTGTGCGGTTCTATTACATGTTATACATTAAGGCTGTTTCCAATATATGCCATATGTACTGATTGTGTTCTGTTATATTAACTGGCGTGATATGTTTTAAAATATGTATCAAAATGGATATTGGTAAAACTTGGATAACAAGCAGCAAAAACAAAAATACCTTGAATACTTGCTATGATATAAGGAATATGGATTGTGGGTTTCAATAAAGTGTGTTATAAAAAAAAGAAAAAATGGGGTTGCCAGTGCAATCGCTAGGAACATGCTCCCTCGTGGATGGCGTTTGCTTCCACAGTTTGGTCACTATTGGTGGAAGTGCCAATGAAGACACTGTGGTAACCCCTCTTCAGGGCTACATACAACTTATGTTACCATGGCTTGTGAGGTACCTTATCCTTTTTAGGTCTCGCCTGCCGATGCGCTTGCGCATTCGAGCTGGCGAGAGATATAGGGGCTTATCCAGAGTTTAACCAAAGTGGCGATTTAATGCAGTACACGTACGCTTTTAGGTCAATGCGCAAGCGCAATGAGTTAAAATGGGCGTGCACAGCATCAAATCGCCAGCCATCTGTTGCCCAGCTTGGTGCCGCAAGCAGCTCTTCCCGCTCCGCTCCGCCCCCTGCTGCATCAAAGCGTGCGCTCTGACTCAGCCATTTCTCCTCCCCTTTCCGTTTCACGGCCGCCAGGCCGTGTCTCCCCAGCTTGGTGTCGCCAGCAGCTCTTCAAAGGATTTCTCCTCCCCTAATTATTCACGGCCGACCGGCCGTACTATCACTTTCACGGCTGGCAGGCCGTGTCTCGCTTTTTTTTTACTTCTTCATGGACTCCTCTCACCCTCCCTACTCCTCTCACCCTCCCCGCTCTTGCTGGTATGTCTTTGACATGTCCGTGGTTTCTTATACCCTACTTTACCTATTTTTTTGTTTTCAACACATTTCTTCCAGTCTTTCCCTTTCTGTTCTCCTTATTCATCAAGCGATTTTCCAGAGTTTTCTGTTAGCCATGTTACTCTCTCATTATCCTTTTAATATGTATATTTTTGATTATCATCCGTTTCTATTATCCATCCGCTGATTTACTTTTTCTTCTATTATTATTGTTTCCCGTTCTCATTTTCTTCTGGTCCTCCTATCTTTCAGCATCTCACCGTTTACCTTTTTCTTACGATCTTTTACCCCATCCCCTTTTTAAGTATACCGTTTTTCGGAACTGGAATAAAAAAACGATATAAGGTGAACATACCGCAGTGTCCTCTGCTCTGTAATTGTGTCCTAACATCCCACGCACTTGTGCCTGCATGTAAAATCAATCATCTCGCGGATGTAGAAGAGACCCTTAAACACACCTGCTTTGGCCTTAAAAGATCACAACCGTTTTATGTCCTGGTCCCCTTTTTACTCACAATCACAGGATGGGGCACAAGCTCAATTATTGCTTCTTAATAAGACTGCAAGTGCGCCAAAAATACCAAATTCTCAGTTAGCGTATGAAAGGACCGATTCCCAGGGTTCTTGGCCGGCATCTGTGTTTGAAGTTACTGCTCGTTTCTCGTACCCGAATCACAATCCTTCCCTTTGAAGCCCAGCAGCAACTGTTGTTGCTATCACTAGTGCAGCAGGTGCAGTGGCACCGACGCCGAGTGGTTAGCAACTCCCGCTGCAGCCCCGTCCTTGCTGCATTTTAGTACCCACATGGTGGGCAAGTGTTACCCTTTTCTTTGGTTGCATAAGGTAGCATGGAACTTAAGTTGTGCTCGCGCGCTTCTGGTGTTCTGGGAATGGAAATTCATGTACTAGCTATACGCTTTAGATGTGTTTTCATTCATTCCAGTATTTTGCACTAAATGCAGGTGCACTGTCAACTTGCCAACGCTGAAAAACGGGGTGCTGTAGTGGGCTTGACTTGCACAACACGGCACCTCATTGCTCACACGCGTGATCTTGTTCAAATGCATCCTATAATCCACACACTGGTTCAAGAGCAGTTGGAAGTCTTTCAAGGCATTACAGGTACATGATGTGGTTCACGCTGTTCTAAATCTTCTCCACGTTTTTTTGGGTCATTGGTGGTAAACCTGTGCCGAAAGAAATCATTTTTGTGTTTTAAAATGAAATTTTTCGATGAGCAACCAAACACGTCGTCTTACAAGTGCACCTGCAACCAGCGGCACGAGTGTCCTTCCTGTGTCGACTTGTAGTTAGTTCGCGCGCGAGGAACGGCCACCTAGTCAGCCGCGGTGCGTCCATTGGGGCGTAGGGGCGTAGCCCCACCAGCCACAATGGACCCGCATCGCGGCCGCAATCCTATCTATAACATTGCAACAATCAGCCTCAGCCCACCGCCGGGAATTGTGCAGGGGGGGGTGGCCTGCAGCTTGAGTGACACTCAGGCTGCAGCAGACCGTAGTGCGCAGTCCCGCTGGGGAACTTACAGTGCACTCTGCGCATGCTTGGGATAGTTGGCAACTATCTCAAGCATGCGCACTGTAAGTTCCCCAGCGGGACCCAGGGGTACTTGTTCGCCTGCCACAGCCCGGGTTTTCAAAGGGCGACAGGGCGAGCAGCAAATCTGCCCCCCTAGCCAATCCTGGCGCTGCATGCAGCGCCAGGATTGGCTGGTCCACCACACAGCATCCATCATTGGATGCCGCGCGTGGGGGAGGCACACACTAGGGAAGATTCCAGGAGAGTGCCTCTTTTGTAGCTCTGATTCAGAAAAGGGGGTGGTGATGAACAGAGTGTCTGAATTAAGCAGACCACTCTTACCCAGTCCAAAAATCAGGGCTTGATCCATCACCGTTTTTCAGCTCACTGCACCATCCCAGCTCAGAACTTGGCTATATGCAAATTAGTCTGACCCTGGCCCAGTGCATCATGGGAACAGGGCAGACCAAACTACCAAGCCAATTCTTATACTGGGAAGGAAACAAGCTACCGGGGACCGGTTTCTGGCATTTCAGCTGTCTTCGGCCCGGCTTGCTTGAATCCTGATGGTGCAATGAGCTAGGGACTCACATCTGAGTATACCCTTCCACGCTTATGGTGGACAAAAATGATTCAGAAAAGGGGGTTCTGAGCTGGGATGGTGCAGTGAGATAAATAACGGTGATGGATCAAGCCCTGATCTTTTGACTGGGTAAGAGTGGTCTGCTTAATTCAGACACTCTGTTCATCACCACCCCCTTTTCTGAATCGTTTTTGGCCACTATAGGTGTGGCAGGGTATACTCAGACATGAGTCCCTTTCTCACTGCACCATCAGGATTCAAGCAAGCCGGGCCGAAGAAGGCTGAAATGCCAGAAACCGGTCCCCGGTGGCTTGTCTCCTTTCTGGTGAAGAATTGGCTTGGTAGTTTAGTCTGCCCTGTTCCCATGATGCACTGGGCCAGGGACAGACTGATTTGCATATAGCCAGGTTCTGAGCTGGGATGGTGCAGTGAGATAAATAACGGTGATGGATCAAGCCCTGATCTTTACTGGGTAAGAGTGGTCTGCTTAATTCAGACACTCTGTTCATCACCACCCCCTTTTCTGAATCGTTTTTGGCCACTATAGGTGTGGCAGGGTATACTCAGACATGAGTCCCTTTCTCACTGCACCATCAGGATTCAAGCAAGCCGGGCCGAAGAAGGCTGAAATGCCAGAAACCGGTCCCCAGTAGCTTGTCTCCTTTCTGGTGAAGAATTGGCTTGGTAGTTTAGTCTGGCCTGTTCCCATGATGCACTGGGCCAGGGACAGACTGATTTGCATATAGCCAGGTTCTGAGCTGGGATGGTGCAGTGAGATAAATAACGGCGATGGATCAAGCCCTGATCTTTTGACTGGGTAAGAGTGGTCTGCTTAATTCAGACACTCTGTTCATCACCACCCCCTTTTCTGAATCGTTTTTGGCCACTATAGGTGTGGCAGGGTATACTCAGACATGAGTCCCTTTCTCACTGCACCATCAGGATTCAAGCAAGCCGGGCCGAAGAAGGCTGAAATGCCAGAAACCGGTCCCCGGTAGCTTGTCTCCTTTCTGGTGAAGAATTGGCTTGGTAGTTTAGTCTGCCCTGTTCCCATGATGCACTGGGCCAGGGACAGACGGATTTGCATATAGCCAGGTTCTGAGCTGGGATGGTGCAGTGAGATAAATAACGGTGATGGATCAAGCCCTGATCTTTTGACTGGGTAAGAGTGGTCTGCTTAATTCAGACACTCTGTTCATCACCACCCCCTTTTCTGAATCGTAGCTCTGGGCACAAGGCCCAGCACCATTATCACACAGTGATATTTGTTTATAGGTTGGCACTGGCAGGTCTCAGGTAAGGAATATTTTGATGTATCTCTTATTCATTTAAGTATAAAACAACAACACAAATCAGGACCCGAAACATTTTTTAACTGACCGTAATATCAGAAATGTATAAATAACCCGGCCGCCGCCACTCTAGAAATTCACAGATGTTCTTTAATTTAGGTGTTGGTTACATCTGCGCTTCTTGGTGGATTTCAATGCGTGTTAGCACTCTCTTGCTGCTTGTCATGGGCGCCATGCTCAGCCGTGTTAGTTCTCTTAACAAGTAATCTGAGGCAAAGGATGCATTCCACTCATAAAAGAAAACAGAAGTGACTCTTAAGAAGCACGTTGTAACTACTTGACACAAAGGCTAGAGCTAGCATAAATTAGTTTTGCCTGGAAAGAACATCCTTTCAACACGTTCGGCATTTTGTGCACTGTATTCATGTCAAGTGATTAGTAAATTCTGAAAAATTAACTACATGCAAGCAGCTGTGGTGCCTCATTTGTGATCTCTAATTTTCCAACAATTATACATTCTATTGAACAACCTGTCACTTTTAAAAGGGTAAACAGGAAAATCATTTGAATTAAGTGCCATTTAAGAAGTTTAAAGTTTATATTGCTGCCCTTAGGGAAATGCGAGATAAAAAGGTCATTAAAAATATGCATGCAACTGCGTTTTGAGGAAACAACCTATTTGCAAGAGTTGTATATTCAGTATTCTTTCGTTTGCAAAAACGCCTTTGGAGACAAGATGTCATAGAATTAATGGGGTCTTTTTGCGCAATCGGTTTTGAATTTTTCAATTAATATAAAGCAAAGAGCCTGCATATTATATTGCTTGATTTCTGAAGGCTTCCCAAGCTCTGCCCCAATAGAACATGCCTGCGACTCCAATAGATGTAAAGCATGAAATACCGTGAGTTCCCCCTCACTGCACCCGTTTAAGCTCGAGTACACATGCAGGTTTTTATCCATTGCACAGTTCACATTTTCGTTGCAAAGGATGCATTTTAAGGTTCGACTTGTTTTGTATTGGAATTTATATAGCGCTTCCCATTCCTAATTGAAAACAAGTTATGTATGTACCCAAATGTTAATTGAACCCATGTCAAAAGAATGATTTTCAACCACTCTTTTTTCAGTGTTAAGCATGATAGGACTGGCGCTTAGCTGTACACAGTACACGTTTAGCTCTATGCCAACTTGTACACGGTACACGTTTAGCTCTATGCCAACTTCGAATAATCCTATCACATATAGCCGACGCTAGTCATTGGCAGCTGCTGAGGACCCCCATCTAGCCAATCAACATGTGGCCTCATCAGTGATGTAACATAGGCCCCCGCAGCCCCCACGGTGTGGCGGCCCAAGCTTCAGGGGCCACATTCAGCACAGTATCCTGGCCTGAGAGCTCCTGGTTGATTCCGGAGGGGGGACCATCCATTTACATTGCAAAGGGGGGCCTTAAGTTTCGTTACACCACTGGGCCTCATGCCCAGTAGGGAGAGGTGTTCACCGCCTACCTGCCCTCAGTAGTTTAGTTGACGGAGCAGACTTTATGCGTATGCTATAGCATTGCCCCGAGCGGGTCGCATAGTGGCAGTCCATAGGTGATAGGTTAAATGAAGCCACAGAGTGGGGAGTCCCTGGAGATGCTAGACAATTCCTGTTAAGGCAGGTATCGACACGCAAGAAGAAGGGACTTAGTTGGAGGTTCCTGTTGCTGGGGTGGCAGAGTGGCTATTCGTTGGATGTTCCCTAACCCTCAGATATGTGTAAGTGGGTTTGAGACATGATTGAATAGGCTGAGAAAGCTGTATGGGTGAATGCTGAATATACAATAAACTCGCTGATGACTTGCAGGCTTGGGCGGGGATGCTCGCAGACCAGCTAGACCCCCCCCCCCCACATGCAGCTCCCCTTAGACACTCAGGGAAATGGCGATTGATCTGAATATGCTAAATTATTCAAGCGGTGAGCTGTTGGGTTCAGGGTCTCCTCATCACATTGATGGTGATGATAGAGAAGAGGCCCTATAATGTTGCGTTATATAATGCACAGGGCCGGCTCTAGGGTGGTGCGACCGGTACCACCGCACCGGGTGCTGATTTAGAATGGGGGCGTGTGAGGAGACGACCCGCAGACCCCTACCAGGAGGCCCCCCTCCCCCTCTCGTACCTTGTCCGGCACCCCCGAGACTGTCTTCATGTCACCAAAACGCCGCAACAGAGACAGGAAGCCGAACACCAGCCATCACCAACGAAACCCCGCCCTTCTCTCTCCCACAGGATCCAACCAGAGCGACAGGGCAGGAGGAACCTTATCACGCTGACCCCGGAAGTCCCGCCCCACAGGCAGAGCCAGCACAGGATAAAAACAGGGATTCAACACAACACGCCGTCGGAGTTTCGTGGCAGGACCCTCTGGCTGGAGACGGAGAAGGAGAACCGACGTGCGAGGAAGAAGTGTGGACAGAGGAGTGGTGGAGTCCCTCGGAGGTGGCTGGAGAGCGGCCGTAACTCACTTGGAGAGTTACGGCGGACCGCGTGAGTGCCTTTTGCCTTCTTTATCCCTACTCATTAGGAGTCCGTGTTAAAGTCCCTGTACATATTCCCTCTCTTCATAGTCTCACCGCCCCTGCACTGTATTATACGTATATAGCACCTCACTCCAAGACCCCTTCCGTTACTCTCACGCCCCACCCCAGCACCCTCTCTATTTTCCCGACCTATATTCCGTACTCCCGGTACCTTCCTTCCCGCACGGTCGCTTTCCGCCCCTTCTTGCACTACCCTGGTGATGGTGAACAGTTGAGTCTCGGTACTTGCTGGATAGGACTAACGGTCCCTTGTTTTTCCTCTCTTCCGGTCCTCCTGGGAACCTCCCCGTCATCGGAACCTTCCCCGGACCATCGGCGGACGCCGAGAAGCAGAGAAGCACCGACCCAGAGTCCATCGCCTGGAACCACACCTTCCGCCTGGTGGAACTATCTGTACTGTGCAACCGTAATAAAAGCCAAATATTGCCCACTACATACGGCCTCCTCGCCTGCTTTTCCGGCCCGCTACGCTCACCCCACCACATCTGGTGTCAGAAGTGGGATCTGCCGGAGGTATGGAGGCCGTAGTGAGGAAGATGGCCGAATCCCAAGAACAATTCGGGGAACTTATGGAGCAGTTCCTGAAGACTGCCGAAGATGACCGAGGACAGCTCCACGATGTCCTGAAGGGTCAGGGGGCGACCCATGAACAGACCATGACAAAGTTAACAGACGCTCTGGGCCAACAAAGGCCGATGACCTCTCTCCCCTCTGTGGTCCTTCAAAAGTATGTCCCCGGAGAAGACCCGGACTACTTTTTCACAAACTTCGAGAGGATAGCTCAAGCCGCTAATTGGCCTGTTGATCGTTGGGGTCAATATCTGGGTCCACTCCTCACCGGGGACCTCCAAGCCGCATACCAACAGGCCAACATCCAGGGTAATACACCCTATGCAGACATTAAAAGATGTATATTAGAACGCCTTGGCATTGACGACGATACCTACAGGGTGAAACTACGCCAGGCCAGGGAAAAGCCCCAAGAGAACCCCAGAGCTCTCTCCTTCCGGATCCGGGATCTCGCAAACCGGTGGTTGCGCCCCGAAACCTCCACCAAGGACAATATTCTAGAGAAAATTTATTTGGAACAATTCCTTAACTCCCTGCACCCGGCCACCCAGCGCTGGGTGAGGCAGCACTCCAGACTCACGCTGGAGACTGCCATAGAGATAGCGTCAGCCTATAGCAGGGCACAGGAACTCCAACGGGGTAAGGACGACCACCCCCACAGGCCCTTGCCAGCGGCGACTACTCGCCCGACCCGACCTCCCCAGGGCCGTCGACCTGAACCAACACCCCTATTTCCCTCCCCGGTAGTGTTCCGAACCCCAACTCCTGGACCCCAGTGCTATTCCTGTGGAGGGTTCGGACACATCGCACGGATGTGCCCGCAGAAAGAGGAGCCGATGGAGGTCGGCTTTGTCAGAAACTATCTGTGTACCCCTCCTGGGTATACACCGCCGCCGTTCTACTGTCCAGTATCCATCAACGGACAGCCACTGAGGGCCCTCGCCGATACCGGATGCCGGCAGAGTGTTCTACGACCACAAGACCTTGTACAGCCCCTCAGCAATCCTACGGGGGTGGTAGCCATCCAATGTGTACATGGGGACACCAAACAATACCCCACGACTCAGGTACGAGTCCAGCATTCCCAAGACCCCGGCACCTCTCTCACCGTGGGCCTTGTACCCGCCCTGCCGGAACAAGCCATTCTAGGGAGCGATTATCCGGGACTACCAAGGCTCCTACAAAAGACTTCCGACTCGCTGACCCAGTGGTGGAAAGACGCTCCCTATCCTGAAAATCCCGATCAAGTACCCGATCCCAAACCCCACAAACCTAGGAGTCAGAAAAGAAGAGAAAAAAAAGAGCACGTCAGCGCTTATCCCGCCATCATTGAAGAGCACCTATGGCAGACTGACCGAGAGTTCAGGGCCGCTCAGCAGGAAGATCCTCTCCTACAGGAGGCCTGGGGAAAAGCACTTGATCACGAAGACCCCTTACAAGTAGGTCCTTACTTTGTTAAGAAAAACGGGTTGTTATACCGAAAAGGGGGGCCCCAACAGAATGCACAGTTGCTTATCCCCGGCCCCTTTCAAGACAAAGTCCTTTTCCTGGCACACAGTCATCTTCTGGGAGGTCATTTCGGGGACGAGAAAACCAGCCAAGCCATCTTGGAGAAATTCTATTGGCCCGGGGTGTATCAAAGGATCAAGACCTATTGTCGCGAATGCATAGTATGCCAAAAGAACAGTCGACACAGGCCACCCCGGGTCCCTTTACAACCCCTCCCTATCATAGATGTGCCCTTCAGCCGCATAGGGATGGACATAATCGGTCCCCTCTTGCCCTCCCGTAGCGGGTGTCGCTATGCGTTGGTCATAGTCGATTATGCCACCCGCTTTCCGGAGGCCATACCCCTCCGCCAACCTACTACCCAGGCTATAGCAAAAGCCCTGATCACCTTGTTTTCTCGGGTTGGCTTCCCACGGGAAATACTCACCGACCAGGGCACGCCGTTTGTTTCAGCACTTATGAAACGGGTATGTTCGGAGTTGGGAATCAAACAAATCCGGACGTCTGCTTATCACCCGCAAACAGACGGACTGGTACAACGATACAACGCCACACTAAAGCAGACGCTAAAAAAACTCTTAGGCCTAGAAGCAAAGAGATGGGAAGATATGCTTCCTCTGGCCTTATTTGCGATTCGTTGCAAAACCCAGAGCAGCACCGGGTACTCCCCATATGAATTACTGTACGGACGACCCCCTCGTACCCTGCTGGACATGGCCCAGGAAGCGTGGGAAGCTGAACCAGACCGGACCCGTCCTCTCCCCGAATATATGGAAAACCTAAAGACTCACCTGTCTATGATCTGTGACATCGTCAGACAAAATCTAGAGACCGCCCAGGACAACCAAAAGAGACAATATGATAAGGGCACTCGCAGTCGGGTCTTTTCTGTTAATGACCTAGTTCTCCTTATGATGCCCTCGTCAGATCAGAAATTACTGGGACAATGGCAAGGACCCTACCCCATCCTTCGGCAGGTGACACCAGTCACATACGAGGTTGAATTGGACCCCACACGGGGCACCTCCCAAATCTTTCATGTCAACCTGCTAAAAAAATGGGAAGGACCCCGTCCGGTGCTGTCAGGAACCAATAGAAACCTCACATTCTCTTTCGACCCTTGTCTGGACCCTTAACTAAACCCCGTACAAGTCCAGGAACTACGACACACCTTGGAACCCCTGAAAGACGTGTTCTCCTCCTCCCCCGGTCGAACCACGGTCACTGAACACAAGATTGAAACAGAACCGGGGAAAGTGGTCCGCCTGAGGCCTTATAGAGTGCCAGAAGCCCGTAGGAATGTTATCCGTCAGGAAATAGAAGCCATGCAGCAAATGGGAATAATCGAGCCCTCAGTCAGCGAGTGGAACTCCCCTATTGTTTTGGTACCGAAACCCGACGGCTCGGTCCGTTTTTGCCTAGACTTCCGGGAGGTCAATAAGGTCTCTAACTTCGACACCTATCCCTTGCCCCGGGTGGATGAAATGATTGAAAGAATAGGACAGGCGAAATTCATTTCAACTCTCGATCTCTGCAAGGGGTACTGGCAGATACCCCTCCGGGAACAAGACAGAAAGAAGACGGCCTTTTCTACCCCTGACGGGTTATACCAATTCTTAGTCATGCCCTTTGGTCTTCATGGCGCTCCCGCCACTTTCCAACGCGCTATGAACCACGTCCTGAGGCCCCATACCCCTTACGCAGGCGCCTATCTAGATGACATCGTCATCTTTAGCGACAGCTGGCCCCAACACTTAAGGCACCTTTCCAGTGTCATCACCTCCTTAGGTTCATACGGATTCGCCATCAATCCAGCCAAAACCACATTGGCGGCGAAAACGGTAAAATACCTGGGGTTTCTTTTGGGGGACGGCCTGATAAGACCCCAAGACAGCAAAACTGCGGCCATCCGGTCTCTTCCGTTTCCCCAAACAAAGAAGGATCTCCGAGCCTTCCTGGGACTCCTTGGGTATTATAGGCGCTTTGTGCCCAATTTTTCCCAAAGAGCGGCAGCCCTTACGGACCTGCTAAAAAAATCAAACCAGTCTGATGAAATGCTCCGGAATCCCTCCTCTGAAGCCTGGCGTGCATTTACAGACCTTAAAGGCGCCTTGACCTCCGGGCCTGTATTGGTACCCCCGAATTATTCGATCCCTTTCATCCTACAAACGGATGCGTCAGACTATGGATTAGGGGCCGTATTATCCCAGAAAGATGCCCAGGGGAACGAACGTCCCATACTCTATGTGAGCCGCAAGCTATTCCCCCGAGAAAAACAATATGCAGTTGTGGAAAAAGAAGCCTTAGCCATCAAATGGGCAGTGGAAAGCCTGCGGTACTTTTTAGAGGGTAGAGACTTTATCCTCTACACAGACCACGCCCCTCTGGAGTGGATGGCACGGAACAAAGGGCAAAATGACCGGGTCCTACGTTGGTTCTTGTCCCTCCAGCCGTTTCATTTCCAAACCAAACATAGAAAGGGCTCTGACCAAGGTAATGCGTATTTTCTGTCCCGGTACCCGCATTCTCCCTCCACTACAAGAAGGACAGCTAGGGGAAGGGGATGTGAGGAGACGACCCGCATACCCCTACCAGGAGGCCCCCCTCCCCCTCTCGTACCTTGTCCGGCACCCCCGGGACTGTCTTCATGTCACCAAAACGCCGCAACAGAGACAGGAAGCCGAACACCAGCCATCACCAACGAAACCCCGCCCTTCTCTCTCCCACAGGATCCAACCAGAGCGACAGGGCAGGAGGAACCTTATCACGCTGACCCCGGAAGTCCCGCCCCACAGGCAGAGCCAGCACAGGATAAAAACAGGGATTCAACACAACACGCCGTCGGAGTTTCATGGCAGGACCCTCTGGCTGGAGACGGAGAAGGAGAACCGACGTGCGAGGAAGAAGTGTGGACAGAGGAGTGGTGGAGTCCCTCGGAGGTGGCTGGAGAGCGGCCGTAACTCACTTGGAGAGTTACGGCGGACCGCGTGAGTGCCTTTTGCCTTCTTTATCCCTACTCATTAGGAGTCCGTGTTAAAGTCCCTGTACATATTCCCTCTCTTCATAGTCTCACCGCCCCTGCACTGTATTATGCGTATATAGCACCTCACTCCAAGACCCCTTCCGTTACTCTCACGCCCCACCCCAGCACCCTCTCTATTTTCCCGACCTATATTCCGTACTCCCGGTACCTTCCTTCCCGCACGGTCGCTTTCCGCCCCTTCTTGCACTACCCTGGTGATGGTGAACAGTTGAGTCTCGGTACTTGCTGGATAGGACTAACGGTCCCTTGTTTTTCCTCTCTTCCGGTCCTCCTGGGAACCTCCCCGTCATCGGAACCTTCCCCGGACCATCGGCGGACGCCGAGAAGAAGAGAAGCACCGACCCAGAGTCCATCGCCTGGAACCACACCTTCCGCCTGGTGGAACTATCTGTACTGTGCAACCGTAATAAAAGCCAAATATTGCCCACTACATACGGCCTCCTCGCCTGCTTTTCCGGCCCGCTACGCTCACCCCACCACAGGGCGCCTGTTTGGTATTTGCTTGTTTACATTGTGCGTAAATGCACCTGCTGCCACGCTCTAGCAATGTCCAGACAGCAATTAAAATGTCAAAAAAACTCCGGTGATTAATGTTCTTCCAGGCGAGATCGGAGTTTTGTCTAATAGACGTTTTGACTCGTCGAAGTTTTAATTCATGGTAAGGTAGTGCAGAGCAGAGGGTTAATATGCTTGCTGCAAAGAACATGTACCATGCATATAACAGTGAATGTAATGTAAACAGGTCAGTGGGTTACTGCTTTTGTCAGAGACTTCCTTTTGTTAGTTGTAGTTTACAGTGAACTATTAACTATCATCATCAAAGAACTGCGTGCAGACTTCAAGGTATAGATTAGTGTGTATGGATTTTCCCCCAGACTGTCATTATTCCAATGTTGGGAAAAGGGTTCACTTGGGTACAAATCAGTTCTTGTTATTAAAGAGAGCATCAATCCATTGTCTCCTCACCCACGCACACAAAGCCCTACACAACCAAGGCCCAGGATACCTCAACAGCCCCCTCAACTTCTACGCTCCCAAACGCCAGCTTCGATCGACCAGCCACGCCCTCGCCGCCGTCCCCCGCATCCGAAGAGCCACCACAGGGAGACGGTCCTTCTCCTACCTCGCCGCCAAGACATGGAACTCCCTCTCCACCCACCTCCGCCTGACCCATGACCACCTCGCCTTCAGGAAGCAACTCAAGACCTGGCTGTTCGAGCAGTAGCGGACCCCCCTCCCCCAGCGCCTTGAGACCCTCTGGGTGAGTAGCGCGCTATATAAATGCGATGATTGATTGATTGATTGATTGTGTTACATTTTAAATTCAGAGTTTGTGCTTCTCCAGACCAAGTACTCTTTATCTATACTGCCTATCAATATGGATGACATGTGAATTCACCCCTTGTTGTCGTTTGTCTTATATAACATGTCCTATACACTGTTTTACACACCTATGATTGCTAGTCTCTGTGTAATGTGTGCGTTATGTACAGTGGTGTTCATCATTCGACTTCCTATGTTGCTGGAGTGCATTTGTTTTTTTTGCAACCGAGTCTATGACTTTTTGGGGTGTATCCTCGAAAGTTTCCTGTTAATGTGGCTGACCTGCTTGCTGAAGTGCACTTTATACTTGCTTTTGAGTGACACCAAGTATTGCTGGTGTAATTCGATTCAGTTTGATGACTTGTGATGCACGGCTTGATGGGTGCATGCTTTTGTTTCCCTGTGACTAGTTTGTTCTGATATAATTGTCTTATTTGCAATAGTTTTCAGTACACAGTTTGCTCAATCAGTTATGATTTTGTGTGACTACCTGGATTCCTGGAGTGCCTCTGACTTTGTTCTGTTTCTTTACTTTTTGTGACTGTTGGTCCTGCGGGGAAACATTTTCAATTTATGTTGTCTTGTTTACTGGGAGCATTGCTTTTGTTTTCCTTTAGTGTAATAGGCTGGCTGCTGAAGTGCACTTCCCATAGTGTGCAGTCACTTCAATTTGCCTTTAGGTGACTACCTGGCTTGATGGTGGTTTTCAATTTGATTTCATGTAACTCCTTGTCTTGATGAGTGCATTGGTTTTAGTTTGTTTGAGGTAACTGCTTCAAATACTGGTTTCATCACACAGCTGACACCCACCCTGAGAAAGCCAGAGCTGCCCTGTTAGTGGTATCAACACCAGTGCGCTTAGGTTCCTTACAGCTCCTTCACTTGAAGTGGGTTACCACCTACCCGTTACTTTTTGTATCCTGCTCGTACCAAGTCAGATCCAGACCCAGACCAGTCCCCACAGTTGCTCCGGATTAAGGGACATTGTCATGTCATCTCAGGCGCGATGTAAAGACTCCCAGTGAGCTGAGGACTCTTTTGGCTCAAGAACCAACTAGCTGGAGACCCTTGTGGTTGTTTAAAGATTTAAGATCAGCCTGTAACTCAGTCTTGAGCTGGGTGGGAGACCTCAATTACAAAGTGGCTGTGCCAGATGTCCCATTATGACCCCTTTTGCCTGTCTCCCCTTCAGACACAGAGGGCATAAAACTGGGGGGTGCTCAACCCTGCCAAAAAACTGAAGGGTGACCCTAAGAGCACAGCTGCCATCCAATCAGGGGTGGGATGCTTTGGTGTGCTGGTCTGGTTTTCTGGGTGCATTGGCTCAAGTTTTTCCCATGTAATTGATTGGGTGTCTGGGTAAGTTGCTTTTATGTGAATGTCTGACTTATGACTCTGCATTCCTTTCAGTGTGCACTTGCTTCAGTTTACTTTTTGGGTCACTGTCTAGTTTGCTGGATGTATTGCTTTCATTTTTCTTTCATTAAACTGTTTGACTTGCTTGGTGCTTTTATGTTGGTGCCTGCATGCTGAAGTGTACTCTTCTTCAGTTTAAATGTATGTGACTGGCCTGTTGACTAGCACCCTGCTTTCTTTCAAAGTGAAGGTTCACAGGTTCACACTTGCTTTAGTTTACTTTTGTATGGGACTGCATGCACTGTTTTGCTGGATGCATTGCTTTAAGTTACTACTTGATGCATTGCTTTCAGTTTGCTTTCAAGTAATTGCCTCTCATTTTCCTAATGCTTTGTGAAGGCTGTTTCCCAACTGCTGTGCAACTTCTTCTACTCTTAGAGCTCAGATTTTCATGAAAGTCTTATAGTCTGAATTCAGCACCTGAGCGTAATAGGACGGAATGTGTGAAGCTCTGTGGTTATACTGAATAAGCAGCTACCTATGTTATGCCATCTATGAATGTAATAACTGCACTTTCACAATTGCTTTATTAACCTTCCTGCTTTCTCAAATTTGCTTGAAAATGCACAATTTTTTTTATTTTTTTCCAAAGTTTTCGTGGGGGGGGTAACCCCCCCAAGCCCCCCCTTTTGGGGTTCGGGATCGCTCGCTGCGCTCGCTCGCTACGGTGCTGTATGCAAATCACTTTGCGCCCCACCACTTTGAAATGTCACCCATCGCCCCTGCACCTAGTCCTCACTCTAACACAATAACTGCCTCTTTTAACATATACACTGGAGGATGTGTCTACTGTTTTTTTACTCTGGGAAACAGCGGTTCTACTGCCTTTACCTCTAACCTGCTGTATTTTCACCGATATGTCATGGGAGTATTCATTTTGGGCGTTAATGTTCAACGCTGCATTAACCGCTTTTCAGGACTACAGGTGGGAGAACACCTATGGTAAATAGATAATTACATTACAACAGTGACATTTTCACGGACACTTATTTGGATCTGTCAAATAAACAAATGAGGATTTTCTTTTTTACTTTTCTTCAGTCAGAGCTAGGAGTGTGCACATTTCAGCGAGTTAGAAAAGACAAATGCTTCCATGGGTTGTTTGAACAATCTGCTCGCGTATGAACTTTTAAACATTGTAGAATTCCGCCATTTGTATGGGGGCTTGCAGCGAGTTTCCAATACACAATGCTTCCCTGGCATTCCCTTTCTGAAAATAGTCAGCTCACGTATGAGCTTTGATGTAAAATTGCAGTATTGTAGCCTGCATGATTTAAGATTCTGAACTGGGAACTGCCACTCTCGCTTAGTAAATTAGACTCCAAACATTTGTTCTCTTGTGCCTTCAACATGATAAGCCGGCTTGGCAGTGAACTTGCAAAGTAGACAAAGTCGTTTGGCTCAATTCTATGCGAGAGACATTGACTTTAGGAACAGAATGGAACAGATTAGGCAACGCTTACTTACAGGGGAAAACTAAACATGTACCTTTACTAATGCTATAGATGTAACATTTGCTAATTTTATAACTATTGCCATTTCTAATAACAAAATTAATACATTTATATTTTGAAAAACAAACAAAAATTAAAAAATATTTACATTTTCCACACCAAAAGCTCAAACTTTTCTATTTTAGCAAAAAATAAACAAACATTTTTAACACCAAAAACTAAAACTTTTCTATTGGGAGACCTATTGCATTTCCAATGCCTGTTAAATATTGCTCTGTTACTTCCACCCTTGGTCACCTCCTCTCTTTGTTTGGCACTTCCCCTCCTCATCTTTCTCTTCTCGTTGACCCTCTCTCTAGACAGACACAGGTATTTCGATGAATGGCTTAGTAGATGAATGACTGAGATACCATGGGGTTTCATTAGAACAGAAAATATTATTTGTACCCAAGTAATAAATTACTCCACTCGAAGTTTTTTCTAAGGTATCACCTTCTAAGGTATCACCAGCTAATAATTTTCTTTAAAAAATGTATACATACATATATAAACGTATATAAATATATACAAAGAGCTTTGCTCCATCGGAAGCTTCTATTATGCAAATTATTATAATAGCAACACTTTTGACTGTGACTTCACTTTACCAGGGGGCCTCTTGAAAGGTGAGGTCTTATGCAAGTGTCCACTTTAGCCGTGCCATGCGCCAACATTTTCAATGCACCACTCTATCCTGGGACAAACGCAGCACCCTTCGGTCAGTGATGACACCTCTCCTAATAAGGGACTCAAAGGAACCCTCTGGATTAGTCTGCTACCATGCTAACACTCAACTTTTGCTGTTCAAAATATTGGAAGAGTTAGACAAATAAAACAACTTTTAATTTATTAGGGTAAATTAGTAATACCACATCTTCTTCTAGGGTTAGAGGAAAATGACAGCAGTAAGATCTAACAATCAAGCTTCTGGTCACATAAAGAATGGAAGAGCCCTCCTCACCACCTGAGACAGTATTCTCACCCAAGCAGCGATGCACGACCATCTAAGCCTTACACACAATCACTCTCAACACACCTTTCTATGAGCTCCAATCTGCTATCGGAACATCTGACCCCACACCACGCAAGTTCACGTGTTCCCACCCAGAAGTGGAAAAAATCGACCAAACTGGTATAACTGTACCAGATTTTTAGTCTAAAATCTCCAAATTTGACTTAGTTGTTTGTTCGAAAACAAGCTTCAATTCTCTGTCTGGTAGAAGGGAAGCAGTCACACGGGTCACAGAGAAGCATCAGCGGGGTCCAATGAAGAATAGAGTAGACATTTGCCCTCCCTGCAGACGTGCTCAAGACACTGGAATCGGAGCAAATGGGTCGATAACTGCTGCAGACAGCTACAAAACAAGGGGGCACACTCTGAAAGGTGAAGCTAGGGGATTATTACTTAAGGCAGTGATTCGGGAGCATTTTAACAACGGTGCAGATCTGACGGTGAGAATCAGAGCTAAAAACAGGTGTATTGCCGTCTGCACAAAGGCGCCGACAGTGTTCGGGAGATGGGGCCCCGGTAAGAATGGGGACCAAAGAGTTAATAAATACTGCATTTATGCAGGGCTCTGCAAGAAAAACATCGTTCAGTTTATCCTCTCTACTTTTAGCACACGAGAAAAAAAATTGTTTTAACACTGTCTGGCGTTCGCTAACTAAATTTTCAAACAGAAAGTAATTCTTATTTCCTCCGACTAAGACATGCCCGCATTAGGGAGCCGAGTATTTTTTGTACACAAGAATGCGTTGATGGGGGCGCAGGTCTTTGGAAACAGGAAAAAATGAAAATACTTTCCAACAGAATCAGCACAACAATCTCACACTGGCCAGACCTACAGCTGAGCGCATTTCTCCAAGAACCACCAATGGCAGCAGCTGGTACTTGAAGGCTTCGGTTCAGCGAGTCGGACGATGGACTGACTGACTGAGAGCCTGGCTGCGCTGAGGAAGCCTAGGCCGCAGGAATTGCTGGACGGCAGCCGGTGAGTTAGACAAATATCTGACATTAGGGCGGCTGCCCCACTCCCCTTGTCGACGAGTTCTGCAAAACTTTGCACTGCAATAGGTCTCGCATTAGTGACATGGTGAGATATTTGAGTTGCAAATGAAAAAGTTTGTTAAATTTTTTTACTAAAAGTAATCGAACAAAAAACTAATTTCCAATACAAACAAATGGAAACGTATTCTCTGCTACAATCTTTTTCTTTATAATTGCATTAAGGGTGCAGTACCTTATGTGGCTCCTTTACAACTCGATAGACCACAGGCTGTTATCTATTAACAGCTTGTGGTACTGCACCCTTTCCCTGCTCTTACAAAAATAAAAGACATTGATGAAGATGAAGTGCGGCGTGCTGTGCTGCAGAAAAAAACATCTCAGTGCTTGGTTCAGCAGAGTACAGGTGGAGGCTGCCGTGCAAAAGAAAAGAAAAGTGTGCAGCTGCCATTATTAAAGATTAAGCGTGAAGCACACCGTGCTGCTTCAGAAATATGAAAAAAGTGTTGGGCGAGCGGCAGATGAAGCCCGGCATGTTGCGCTCCAGAAAAAACATATAGGAGCATATTTACAAGCCCCTTGCGCCACATTTGCAAAATTTTTAACATGGGAAAAGTGACGTACGGGTGGCGCAAGGGGCTTGTAAATCTGCCCCTGAATGTTTAATAAAGGTATTTGGGCTAGCCGCGCAAAAGTAAAGAAATGCACGTGACCGCCATTATTAAAGATTAAGCATGCAGTACACAGTAAGCTTAAAAAACAGAGATACTATGTTCGCACCGGTCGTGGAGCGGGGAGGGAGTATCTTTAAGAGATAAAGCGTGGCCATCCATGATCGGGTGCCACGCTGAGTCAGGGAAATACGTGGACTCTGCTTTACGAAAGCAGGAGAGCGTGTTCTGCCTGCAACAGCATTAAGAAAATAGTGCTCACCAACTGTAACTAAAACACATTGAGAAACAACACATGTAAGAGGGGCAGTCCTTATGGGAGGTTACAACAGGAGAAAAAGAGGTATTAAGGACAGACTAGTAAACAAATTAACCAATGGAAAAAAAAAACATTTGTTAAAAGACAGTCAAAGAAGCCAATAAAATACTTGGGCAGGGGAATGGGCTTAGCTTAAAGCCCATACTCTGTATATAGCATGACTTGAAGAGACCGCAAGCGCTGCCTAGGCGAGACTTAAAAACGCATGGGAACTGTGATGCGTCAGTGAGCGTGGGGGCAGAGTCAAAGGTGTGGCTAAAAACGATTCTGTCAGTTTTTTGGTCTTTCACCATCAAGTAACTACATATAAAATAACGCCCAGCTAAAATAAAAAATACATTTAAAAAAAGTTTTTACTCCAGGGGAAATGCACTATAGTACATTATAAAACCTCTATCAGTTAATGCACTGCAGAATCTGTGTGTAATCAGACAGCGACAGAATTAGATCTTGGTTAATGCAGTGCAAAATAGTGACTTGTGTATTTTTCGTGCTACGAGGTCACAGGCTGTGCAGAAAGCACTTTGAATATGTGTCATTATTTTAAACTTGCATTACACAAAGTATATGATAGATTGCTAGAAAATGTGCAAAAAGGTTTAAGAGAAAAGGGTGCTTCCAAAATATAGATTTTAGTAATACCCAGACTGTACATAATGCAATTCCTTTACATAGCTGTCCCGTCAATCAATAAATCATGGGATTTGTAAAGCGCACTATATACCCGCGAGGGTCTCAAGGCGCTAGGGAACGGGGGGTGAACACTCCTACTGTTCAGAGAGCCAGGTCTTGAGGAGTCTCCTAAAGGTTAGGAAATCTTCGGTCTCCCGTAAGGCGGGTGGGCAGGGTGTTCCACCTCATCAGGCGTAGTAATCACTATATAAATACAGTTATAATTCATAGCACGCACTTCACAGCTCAGTTGTTAACTCTGCGCTACCACTCAAAAAGACTAAATTTTCATCATCATCACAAAGCTTTGAGTGATTCGATCAATTAATGCCAGTACGGGCTTCCAAGCACCTTTTACATTTGCAGGGAGACTACCATACCTTTGCCCACAGTCCTGGTCACAGGCAAAGGTCTTGCAGAGTTGCAGCGCACCCTGACTGGCTGCTTAACAGTTGACAATTTGTGGGGTCTTAATCGATCTCCCATTCTTACAGTCCATTTCCAGATACCAAATGTGATTTAGTCTAAATCCTTGACGTTTATGTTGAGGATACCCTTCATATACTGTAGGCACACATCCATCCAGCACACACATTTATCGTGCACACACTGCACAGTACTGCATTATCCCTGTATTGCACACTTGCCAGGCACTCATACATCCAGCACAGATACGCCACTCCTGCGCTGCCCAGCACTTCACAACAACCCGATATAGGTGAAGGGGTGAGATAAGCAAACAGCAATGAAACTCTGAATGAGTGAGCCCATCATGGGGCAATGGGGCACAGACGATCCATGCTTGCCAATGAAAACAAAGTTCTCATTAGGAATCCAGACATCAATACAAGTGGGGCACTCAAGGCAGGGGTGCACATCCATAACTATGTAGAGGAGTTTTCTGTCCCAACATCTTGCAATATATTAGCCCATCAGAGCGTGTCAACAAATTAAATATGATCAGGATTGAATATTCTAGTACAATAGTAACAAATCTGCTCTTTTTTTATTTTCTAGCCGACAAAATTTATACATTTATTAAAATTATTCCAGAGAAATAAGAATATGTATGTGTGCTCAAATATATCAGTATTCTGTTCAATTATTTTATGTGCTACTCATAACATAATGGTTAATGTGTAAAACAGCCTGTCAAGGGTCCTGCTCAATTATGATGCTCAGTGTTTTAGTGGTACAACTGCAACATGTTTTGGCTCTTCATTATGACTGAGTCTGATCAAAGTTCCATAGCTAGTGACTATAACATCTTACCCTTGTCCTACAGTTCTTGCCAGGTGTGTAGCAGTTTCAGCCTTGATTTACAGTGTTGCCATTGGCTTACCATAGGACACATTTCTATGTAATTTAACTATTGCCACTAGGCCAGAGAACATTTTTAATTAAAACGGCTTAATTTCAGGAAATTTCTGTTACACCTGTTATGAGATTTTCTTCAAATTATGCCACATTACATAATTATGTTGTCTTCCGCGGGAAAATTAGGGCAGGAGAGGGGGAACAAAGTGAACAACTGTTTTTCGTGCTTTGTTAGCGTGAAATGCATCCTCTCAAGGACACATTCCATGCTAAACTATAGCATATAGTGAACAGTGGCTTAGAGCGACACCCTGGCGGACGCAGCTTAGAGAAGCTCCGTCCCGCCGTTCATTAATCCTTCACTTATCCTCCCTTTCCCCCCGTTCCTGACTGCCCCAACTGAGAGTTTCCTGCATCGGAGGTTCACGCTGAGCTGTACGAGTGGGCTGATTGGTGAACGGGCGTCGGAAGCTGTGTAACGAGGCTCCGAGGGGTGAGGCCTGCCTCAGAGCCATAAACCGGGACCTGGAGTTTCGCCACCCCAACGGTCGAGAGAGGTGCAGAGGCGCTGGCTCGCGGGCGCTTGAGCCCACAAAGACATCCGGAAAGGGCGGAGCAGATCCCGCTGGCGCAGAGGATAGTGGCTCCTGGCGCGCCCCAGAGATCCAGAAGGCGGACCCGAGTAGAGACCTATTGTAGTGAAGGAAGCCGGGACCTCAGTTTTGGCGTACGCCCGCGAACGGGCTTGGAGGACGGCCCGGGCCCCCCTCCACACTCCCTCACAGCGAGCGCAGACACGGTGAGCTGTAGACATTATATACCGTGGCGCATTACGGGAAGGGTGTAAAAGGGATTGAATGCACCACACACTGGCACGATTGGGCATTGTGACCAATTTCCACAAGCAGGACAAACCCATAATTGAAAGGCACAATGCATGTAATAAAGAACAAAGGAAAGGAAACAATGTCTGATAGTGAGCAAGATAAGGTATGTGTAAGGAGACTAAAAGTTAACGATGTCCTGAACAATGATTGGTAATCTCAGACAACGATCAAACCAGGGAAATTGGAAGATGGCGGCTTAGGTGGACGTGTTATCCGGAGGCTCCCCGTCCTGAGCCCCCAGGCCCTACCTAAGCCGCTAACTACCCTGAAGCCGGACCCGGAGCTTTGGAACCGGGAGTAGGGGACAGCACACGGACGGCATCTCGACCGCCAACCGACGGTGCAGAGCCTCTGAAGACCCAGCAAGCGGTGAAGGCCCGGGAGGGACAGAGGGCGGACCGTTTCCCGCGCAGCAAGCGGGACCGGGAGGTCGGCGGTGGCCGCACAGCTACAGCGGAGGGCGTCAGAGCTGCCTTGGGCGCCCTGGGGGGCCCGCCGTGAGTGGACACCAGAGCTGAGCCCGGGGATTGAGGAAGAGGCCTGCACAAGCGGGCGCCGGGCTACCCGGCCGGGGGCGGCTAGGAAAGGCCCCGGCTGCGGCCCTGCGACCGGGGGGGAGAGCGACCCGCCCCTGTCCTTCAGTGCGGCCTGGAGGGACGGCGGCGCTCCTACTGCCTAGGGAGTGCTAGAGGAGTGCTCAGGCACTGAAGGGGGCCGGTCCGGCTCCGAGACCCCAGGTGAGCTGAGGGCAGAAAGAGGCACTGCGGGACCCGGCGAGAGCCGCCAGGAAAGGCCCCGGCTGCGGCCTAACCGTTGGGAGACCACAAGCCCGGGACTGTAGAGAGGGGGACACGTGGCCTGGTGGCCTGCGGCGAGGCCGTCCATGACGGAGGGGGCAAAGGAGCTGCACCGCCGGGGGCCTCCGGTGAGTGAGGGGGAGGCTGGGCCCCGCAGTTGTCCCATGTGGGGACCCATCGCCTCTAAGGAGAGACGCTGAAAGGGCTGTAAGAGGACATTGCTGGCATTGCGACAGGAGGGGGCCCCCCTCGACGACATCGGGCACCCCATCGCTGTTGCATCTCAGAGCTGGGCGGCTGAACTCTGGGTGAACACCCCTGCGACATCGTGTGACGACGGGGGACTTGGATCACTCCCCAGTACCCACGACGATACCAGGGCCCCAACGATCGGGGTGAGGGGGCCTGCAGCGGAATCGCGGAACAGGGAAGCAACCACGAGTCGACGATAGACCCTGCTCTGCACTTTGAGGGGTGACCTCCTGCCTTCAGGAAAGCGGCGGCAGCAGGGGGGACGCAGCGGACCAGGACCCACTGAAGGGGCCACAGGGGAGGGCGCTGGACTGGGAGCCGTGACCCACTGAGGGCTCGCTGGGGTTTCTGATCGGGCTGGGCTCCTGGCACGTCCCTAGCCCCAGACAGATCGTCTGCACTCCCGACGAGCAAGCGGAGACCCGGGCGGTGGTGGCTGGAGAGCGGGAAGATGGCGGCCAACAACCGCAAGGGGAACCGCACCATCACGGACCTGTTGTCGAAAGGGAATCCCAAACCCGAAAAGAGCCCGGACAAGCAGACTCAAGGGCCCCCAGCTAAGGGCGCCGATCGAGACGGGGGAGAAGCCCCGGCGACCAAAGCTTTCATGGAGGCGCTCTTCAACTCTCTCAAGGAGGACATTCAATTCCTCCGACAGGACATGGCGGGGGAGTACAGGGAGCTGCGCCGCGATGTGGATGACCTAGGGGAACGAGTGGCAGCTAATGAGCTTTCTGGACAAGCTAGGAGCGAAGAAGTGGAATTCCTCCGACAGGAAATTGTCCGGCTTAATGATCAGCAGACCGACCTCCAGTCCCATACGGAGGACCTAGAGAATCGTTCCAGGCGGAACAACATCAGGGTTCGGAATGTGCCCTCCTCGGCGGAGGGGGGAGATGTTGCAGGCTATCTCCACGGTCTGTTCCGGGCAGTCCTCGAGGTGGGTGACGACTTCGAGATTCGCATCGATAGGGCACATCGGGTGGGCCCTGCCCGTAGATCCCATGGGGCCTCCCCCTGACATCCTGGCTTTTCTGCCCGACTACGCCTTAAAAGAACGCATCTTGAAGGCGGCACGCCTCAAACAGCCCATTCAATACCAGGGCCACGCACTGGAGCTCTTTCAGGACCTCTCAGTGATCACACTGCAAAAGAGAAGAGCCTTCAAACCCGCAACCACGTTCCTACGCAACGAAGGGGTCCAGTATTCCTGGGGTCACCCCTTTAGACTGATCTTCCGCTGGAATGGGACCCTCCATCAATTGCGCTCCTTGAAAGACACTTGCTCAGTGCTGGGGATCTCGTACGAGGAGCCACAACTCGGTCTTGATGGGACGCTACGGGGTCTCCGGCCACATCCTCTCAAGCGACGAGCGACGGCTGGCAGAGGGTACGACGCGGCCGCTCATCAAGGAAACCGCTCAAGCCTGACCTAAAGACTGTGGAGCAGGAGAAGGCAGCAGCGATTCAAGAAGTCTCCAGAGACACAGGTGCTGGTACATGAGGTCCGGTAAGGGGGTTATACATAGAAACCTGGAGCGCGAGGGATGGGAAGTAGGGCGGGGAGTCTCGAACCGTCGAGCCGCCACCGCCGAATACCCACTACAAGTACTTTTTTGACTACAGTTCTGAACTGGAAAGATAGGGTCAGAAGTTCTGGCCCGGACTTTGGATCTCCAGTTGGGGTTTGTCGTTCTGTTCCTTTGTTGGGGGGGGGGGGATTGTGTGGTGAGGAGCTGCTGCATTGTGGTTCTCGGGGCCTTCTGATATCTGTGGAGTGGGGAATGGACAGGGGCCCGTGCCGGGGCAGAATTGAAAGAGCGACCCTGGAGGGCTATCCCGGCGCCTCCGCCGGCCATTGTGGGTTGTGGGGAGGGGACGCGAGGATTGTGGAGGTGCCCTGGTTTGGGGGAGAGGGGCAGGGGAGGGCACCTATAGCGGATTGGTCCGGATCTGTCCCTAAATGCCTATATCGATCGGGACATGGAATGTTAAGGGCCTAAACTCCCCGCAGAAGCGCCAGAAAGTGTGGAAATATGTGCTAGACCAACACTTAGATATTGTTGCGTTGCAGGAAACACATCTCCTGAAGTCGGATGACCATCGCCTCAAACACAAGAAATACCCCCTTATATATAAAGCCTCCGCGACGACTAAGCAGAAAGGGGTAGCGCTGCTGTTTAGTCCGGCCGCACAGTTTGAACCTATGTGCACTCAGAGCGACAAAGAAGGGAGATGGCTCATGGTCAAGGGTCGTTTGAAAGGTAAAGTGTGCACTCTGGTCTCAATTTATGCCCCCAACACTGGCCAAAAGAGTTTTTTGCTTACACTTCTGGGTAAAGTGACAGATTTTGCAGAGGGGCCTGTTCTACTTTTGGGGGACTTCAACCTAGTTTGGCACCCAACACTAGATAGTACACACACTAGAAGAGCTGACATGGGCATATTCCCGGACTCTACCCAGGCGCTGATGGAGGACATGGGGCTCCTGGATAGCTGGCGAGTGGCGCACCCGAACACACAAGACTTTTCATTCTACTCCCATGTACACCAAACCTACTCCCACCTAGACTACATCTTCTTCAGCCAGTCCCTCCGGGGTTCCTTACAAGACGCGAAGATCCTCCCCATCTCTGTTTCGGACCATGGGATGTACACTATCTGTTTGACCTGGCTGGGTTGTGCCCCGAAACCAGCGCGGTGGTACTTCCCGGAAGCGTTAGTGAGAGACAAGGAATTGTGCACGCAACTGAGGGAGGCCATCGGGGAGTTCTTCTCCTTCAACAACCCGGAGGAGACCTCTGAATATAACACGTGGGACACGTTCAAGGCGGTTATTAGGGGTAAATGCATTGCGCTTAACTCGGCCCTTAATAAACAGCGCGCTAAAGAGAGGGAAGGCCTGGAACAGGAGCTATCGAAGGCCGAACAGACACACAAGCAGACCCCCACCAGGCAGACGCAGAGAGCACTCACGGCCCTTAGAGGTAAATTACGAGCCATATACAACAATAGGGCGGAGTTCACCCTCCTCAAATTGCGCAGCCTAGCCTATACACAGGGGGACAAGGTGGGGAAACATCTGGCCAGACAGTTAAAGGATAAGAGAGAGAGGGAATATATCCGGGGCATACAAGATAGTGCAGGGGACCTACAGCACAGGGATGAGGACAAGGCTGATCTCTTTGGGGAGTTCTATGCGTCCCTGTATACAGCGGACACCCCAGACGCGGACCATCAGGGCGCCTTCTTGAAGGACCTGCCCGTCCCTCAGGTGTCCCCGGAGTGGAACGACATCCTCGTAGCCCCTATCACCCTAGAGGAAGTCCTAGCGGCGATCAAATCCCTCAAGGCTCATAAAGCACCGGGGACAGATGGGTACACAGCAGTCTTCTACAAGGCCTTTACCACCGAGATTGCGCCCCACCTGGTCCGCCTATTCAATTGCATGGCCACGGAGGGCAATTCAGCGACCTCCATGTGCGAGGCGGTGATCTCGGTCATCCCCAAGCCAGGCAAGGATCCCTCCCACTGCGCCTCATATAGGCCAATTGCCCTCCTTAACGTGGACGCCAAACTCTACTCCTCTATCCTGGCCACGAGACTGGGCGACCTTATGCCCCTTATCATCCACCCCGACCAGTCTGGCTTCATCAAAGGGAGGCAAACCCACGACAACACTAGGCGCATCATCCATTTAATAGAGAAGGCCAATAGATACAAAATCCCCGCAGTGTTGATCGGTCTGGATGCTGAAAAAGCGTTCGACCGAGTGGATTGGAACTTCCTGTGGTCCACATTGCAGCGGTTTGGATTCTCCCCTCACTTTATTACCATGCTCCAGGCCAACTATAGGCACCCGCGCTCTAGGGTCTCAATCAATGGGGTGCAATCGGCCCCTTTGGCCACTCCAGGGGGACGAGGCAGGGTTGCCCTCTGTCCCCCTTACTCTTCGCCCTTAGCATAGAACCCCTGGCTATAGCGATCCGGGAACACCAGGGAATAGAGGGTCTACCCTTCACTGGTGAGGCCCACAAAATCTCGCTCTTCGCGGATGATGTTCTCCTTTCTCTGTCCAATCCGCTGGGTTCCCTCCCACATTTACAGGAGGTGCTTGTGTCCTTTGAGGGAGTAGCAGGCTTTAGGGTCAACCTGACCAAGTCCTCCATTCTCAACCTGACTTTCTCCAGCTGAGGCCTCGCAGCTTAGAGCGCTATCTCCACTCAACTGGGCGCCCTCCTCGTTACAGTATCTAGGGGTCCAATTGACTCCCAAGCTCAACCAATTATATTCGGCCAACTACCCGGGGCTCATCACCCGACTCCAACGAGAACTCTCCCGTTGGAAGCCGCTCTTCCTCTCCTGGCTGGGTCGCATACACGCCATCAAAATGACCCTCCTACCTAAATTACTCTATTTGTTCCAGGCACTTCCTATAGAACTGGAGGAGGACTTCTTCACGCGTCTCAAGACCATGCTCCTGAAGTTTGTATGGCAGGGGGGAAGGGCACGTTTCTCCTTTTATATGCTAAGTCGTCCGCAGCGTGAGGGGGGGCAGGGCTTCCAGACCTTCGTCTCTACTATAAGGCAGCTCAATTGCGCATCCTGGTTGAATGGGCACAGATGGAGTCGGAAAAACACTGGCTCCATATGGACCGCAGCTTAGCGGGCAGAACAATCTGGGATCTGATATGGCGCGCTAAGAAAGACAGGCCCCTCAATGCGTACATCAGCACCCCAACACGCACTACCCTAAAAGTGTGGGACACTGTGGCTGAAAGGGAGGGCTGGACGTCCTTCCCGTCGCCGCTCACCCCGATCCATTTCACCTCTTCCTTTCCTCCGGCACTCCGAGAGGGGCCTTTCGATGCCTGGAGGACAGGGGGCTGTCTCGCACTCACGCACCTGTTCTACAACTACGACCCACTCACTTTTGACAACTGCAAGAGGGATTATGGGGTGGGGGACAGGGAGCGGTATCACCACGCACAACTCCTTCACTGGGCCTTGAGTCCGCAGGTTAGGGATGGTGCCACCAGACCTCTTACCTCACTCGAGTTATTCCTGCTCAAGGCCAAGTCCATGAAGGGGGCAATCTCGGCATTGTATAAGCTCCTACTCTCTACAGAGACTGCACCACGGCCACGCTATATGTCGTGGTGGGAGGGTTTGGCGCAGCGGGACATTGGGGAGGAGGATTGGAAGCACCTATGGGCAGATATCTTTCGCTTCAATTGCTCCACGAAACTGAGGGAGGCACACATAAAGGTAATGGCAGACTGGTACCTGTACCCGACTAGACTGGCTAAGATCTACCCAGGGACATCTGATAGGTGTTGGAGGGGGTGCGGACTACTGGGCGACTTCCAACACATATGGTGGGACTGCCCCTCCATTAGGCCGTTCTGGGAGGAGATCCTTGCGCAGGTAAAATCCATTTTAGGGTACCCGGTCCCGACCACGATGGCAGAAGCACTTCTGGGCCTTCGGGACCCCCAGTTAGAGCACCAAACCAGGGCAGATAAAAGGATTATGTGGTTATGCTTAGGGGCAGCTAAGCTAGCCATTGCAAAAGCCTGGAAACAGAAGGAGGCACCAGCGATGTCACTGTGGCACTCCCGCCTGTGGCAACTGCTCAGCCTGGAACGCATGTCCGACATTTCCCGTGAGGACTTCAAGAACTTCGAGTATCTCTGGGGGCCACTGGTCTCGTTCCTCTCTAAGGGCCTCCCATCTGCGGTATGCCCCTCTACAATCAGGGCCTTACACTTGTTCCAGTTTTAGAAACAGTACACAGGCCTCGAGGGATGACGCGACACTGTAGGGCACTTTCACCACTGGAGGGGTGGGGGAGGGCGTTTGGGGGAGGGGGGAGGGTAGTTGAGGGTTCTGGGGTTCATGTGTTGTGGGTAAAATGTCCACCTTTAGCGGTCCTGGCGCTCTGGGAACGCGAGAAGGGCAAAGGCTCTCACTGGTATGGCTGGAGCGTTGTGGTTGGGAGGGCCTGCTCTACGCAGGAGTATTGTGATGCGTCATGGCACTGGGGGACTCTTCCTTCTGGACTTTGCTGAGACTCGACCCTGGCAGCCCGAGCGATGACTGTTATAGACTTACTGTGCATGGACCAGGGGTGTCTTGAGTCGTGGTTAATTGTTGACCCCTTAACCTGGCTAAGCTTTGAATGCAATGCTCCTTGTCTTATGGGCCCCTGCGTGGGCATGTTGGCGGTTTGTGCCTTGCATATTTTTTTCGAATGTGGACAACAATAAAATCTGTTTACAAAAAAAAAAAACAGGGAAATTGACTCGACAGGGTCAGTTTCAGGGGAAGGCTTACAATTCACCTCGGAGCCAAGAAAGACCCTGTTAATGTGTAGGAATACGTGAAGGCCAGGTTGCTTCGTTTGTTCAACCACATTCATCGGCCTGCGTGATGGCAAGACAAAATGGAGGCCTCAAAACAAAATGGAACCCATGTTCGAAATGAAATCTCCAAATTACACAGCGAACTCGCTAGCTAACGCGACAAATTCACTCCACATTAGCCGTATTCGCTAAATACGGTCCGACATCACCAAAATCGTGATGGAACCATGACCTTTCGTAACGAGGCCCATTTTCACAGAACCACAATGTGGAGGGACCCCCCACCAAACTCCGGGCCCTCGCCACGGGGTTGGACTGGACTGATGTCTGGAGGTTTAGGCACGGCGCGAGCCGAGAATACACATATTTCTCCTCAGTACATGGTTCGTTCTCCAGATTGGATTATTTGTTTGTCCTTAGGGGTCTGGCACAAAGGATCGTGGCCTCTGATATCCTGCCAAGGGCCCTGTCGGATCACTCACCGGTGGCCCTTACCTTTAGAGTGGCCCGTCTGGGCTTCCGTTTTGTTGGCGCATGTCTGGATGGCAGCTATTACAGGCCCCCTATAGAGACCATATGTCTCGGGAAATTTACAACTATCTGACCACCAATCATAACTCAGTGGATTCCCAGACAACCCTCTTGGAGGCCCTCAAACCTACCCTACGCAGGGTAGACATATCCTGGTGTGTGGCGGCACGGGCAGAGAGGCGGCGGGATCTGATGAGGCGTTAGGCGGAGCTGGAAACACTGGAGCGCAGATGTAGGGAGGAGAGTGGTAGATTGATAGGGTGGCGGCTGGTCCTAGCCCAGCAGCAATACACGGCGGTCTTACTCGAGGAGGCGAGGCAGGCATGGCTTGCCACTCGTAGGCGGGTGTACCAATGGGGGATAAGTCCTGTAAGATGCTACACAGCCTGTGTCAGGGCACTCTCCATGCCCAGCCGATGCCCCAGTTGTTGGACCCGGCGGGTTCGCCGATCTCAGAGCAGTCGGATATCGCAGAGAGCTTCGCGACATACTTTGAGGGACTGTACGCGCCCCTGGAATACCTACCCGCTGAGACTGTTCAGCGGTTCATTGATGACCTCCCCCCACGCTTGGTTTCGGATGAGGTGCGAGACCTGTTGGACAGGCCCTTCACAGATGAGGAGCTGGGCTCAGCCTTAGGCGAGCTCTACCCGGGCAAGGCGCCGGGCCCCAACTGGTTTCCTTGCGAATTCTTTAAACGGTTCCATGTTCAGCTGGGCCCACGCCTGTGCCCGGTGATCAAGGAAGTGCGAGACATTGGGGTGCTCCCGCCCGACTGGAGACACACCGAGGTGGTGGTCTTCCTGAAGCCGTGACGGCCTCCGGAGAACCACGCGTCCTACCGCCCGATATCGCTGATCAATACGGAGGCCAAGGTCATGGCCAAAGCCCTAGCCAATAGACTTAAGCCCCATATTACGGACCTGGTCCACCCTGACCAGGCGGGCTTTATGCCCCGAAGGTCCAACCGACATAATATTAGGCGCGCCCAGGTGGCGGTCTTGGCCTGGAGACATCTGGACGAGCAGGCTGCCTTGTTCCTGGCAGATATGGACTGTGCTTTTGATTCCCTAAGTTGGACCTACCTGTTTGCCCTGCTGCGCCGCCTTAACATAGGTCCTCGCTTTCTGGCCTACGTGCAGCTGTTGTACACCGGTCTCACGGCCTCCATGTGAGTTGGGAGGGCTGTGTCCCGGCCATTTCCGGTTCGGAGGGGTACGGGACAGGGGTGTCCCCTCTCCCCATACCTGTTTGCGCTGGCCATTGAGCCTTTAGCCGCGTGGGTGCGCATTGACGCCCAGCTCAAGGGTTTTCGCTGGTCCCCGAGCCTTACGGACAAGATAGCATTATACGCTGACGATGTATTGTTCTTCTTAACAGACCTTGATCGATCAGGGCTGCTGCGCATCTTGCAGATCTTCGGGGAGTCCTCCGGTCTATATGTGAACCCGGGAAAATCAACCTTGTGGGTCCTGGGCGGCGGGCAGCCGGCGGGTGACTGGGCAGCAGGATTACAGTTAGCCCCAGGAGGATTGAAGTACTTGGGAGTCTTTCTGTCTGAGGATGCAGGTATCTCCCGCGCTCGTAACCTTGCCCCGCTGTGGGATCGCACGCGGGAGGATATGAAGGCGTGGGGCCGCATGCCACTGTCCATATTTGGGAGGTCAGCCATCTTCAAAATGGTGGCGCTCCCAAGACTTGTGTATCAACTACAGAATCATCCCTACCCCATTCCGCCTTGCTGGTTTCAACAGGTTAATTCGGCACTGGGCGGATTCCTGTGGGAGGGTGGGGCAGTCAGGGTTGCGCTACGGACATGCTTTCGGTCCACATACGTGGGGGGCCTCGCCACATCTGATATACTCTCATACTATCAAGCAGCGCATCTTCTGATCCTCAATTACCACCCCCTTTTGTACCGCTTTTGGCCGCCATAAGTGTGGCAGGGCATGCTCAGATGTGAGTCCCTTGCTCACTTTGCCACTGGATTCAAGCAAGCCGGGCTGAAGACGGCTGGAATGCCAGAAACCGGTCCTCGGAAGCTTGTTTCCGGTCCAGGGAAGGCATGGCTTGGCAGTTCGGGCTGGGCTGTTCCCATGAGGCACAGGTTCAGACTGATTTGCATATAGCCATGTCTGAACTGGGGTGGCAGAGTGGGCTAAAGAACGGTGATGGATTAAACCCAGATCTTTTGACTGGGTGTGAGTGTTTGATTGGTTCAGATGCTCCGTCCATTACCACACCCTTTTGTACCGCTTTTGGCCGCCATAAGTGTGGCAGGGTATGCTCAGACATGAGTCCCTTGCTCACTTTGCCACTGGATTCAAGCAAGCCGGGCTGAAGACGGCTGGAATGCCAGAAACCGGTCCTCGGAAGCTTGTTTCCGGTCCAGGGAAGGCATGGCTTGGCAGTTCGGGCTGGACTGTTCCCATGAGGCACAGGGTCAGACTGATTTGCATATAGCCATGTCTGAACTGGGGTGGCAGAGTGGGCTAAAGAACGGTGATGGATTAAACCCAGATCTTTTGACTGGGTGTGAGTGTTTGATTGGTTCAGATGCTCCGTCCATTACCACCCCCTTTTGTACCGCTTTTGGCCAACATAAGTGTGGCAGGGTATGCTCAGACGTGAGTCCATTGCTCACTTTCCCACTGGATTCAAGCAAGCCGGGCTGAAGACGGCTGGAATGCCAGAAACCGGTCCTCGGAAGCTTGTTTCCGGTCCAGGGAAGGCATGGCTTGTTAGTTCGGGCTGGACTGTTCCCATGAGGCACAGGGTCAGACTGATTTGCATTAGCCATGTCTGAACTGGGGTGGCAGAGTGGGCTAAAGAACGGTGATGGATTAAACCCAGATCTTTTGACTGGGTATGAGTGTTTGATTGGTTCAGATGCTCCGTCCATTACCACCCCCTTTTGTACGGCAAGACAAAATGGAGGCCTCAAAACAAAATGGAACCCATGTTCGAAATGAAATCTCCAAATTACACAGCCAACTCGCTAGCTAACGCGACAAATTCACTCCACATTAGCCGTATTTGCTAAATACGGTCCGACATCAGCAAAATCGTGACGGAACCATGACCTTTCGTAACGAGGCCCATTTTCACAGAACCACAGACCCTCCTTTTGCCATTACGTAGGCAATAACCTAAACTCACGTTAATCTGAATCTAGGTCTATCATCATCAGACCATCTAAGTGTTGCTGGAACATCCTCCTATTACTCTCTACTTCTCTCCTCGGGACAGGTCTCCGCACACACATCGTAGCAGAAAGACCACAAACAGTGGGAGCACACTGGATACAAACACAGCAAGAGAAGAGAATAGTTAGAGCCATACCAAAGAAAATCAGAACTCTCCATCCCCATTTAGACAACAATTCCCAAAACCATCCAATCAACGACCAGTTTCCTTCGTCTACATGAATAGACTCAGAAACCTTATGCAATCTGGAAATGGCTTGGTACACTGTCGGGGCATTATCTGGTATGTAAACGCAACAACAAGATTGGATCAATTTGCATACCCCTCCTCTATCTGCAAGTATGACATCCAACGCAACACGATTCTGCAATGTCATAACACGGTCAGCCTGTAGCTCCACTGTAATATTACTAAGAGCACCTGCAGTCTCATTTATAGTGGCCTCAACCACTCTTGTAAGCTGTCGTATGTGTCTGCTATTGGCCACAGGACCCCAAAAGGGTAGGAAACCCTTGAAGAAATCTCCTACTTCTTGTAATGCGGTATCTTCCTTATCCAAGACACCTCTAACATATCTCGTCCTGTGGTAATCCATAGCAGCCGTGTACGTAGGGGGAAGCAAAAACACTACATGACATGTGCCTGAAATATTAGGTGGCAACCATGTGTAGGCTCTGTCATGACATACAAAATATGTACCTTTAGCTGGCACAAACGGAGGAGAAGTCTGGGATGCATAAACGTAGGTTTCAGCACATACACTCTCACCTAGTTGAGCTTTCCGATTTCAACCATTACCACGTAAACAAAAATGGCCTCGATGGGGTACAATCCAAATCGGGGGAGACCTCTTTCGTCTCTCCTTCTCTGTCAGGCTAGTACTATACCCAGTAACATTCCAACCAATATATGCCTGTGCTTCATCCTTAGGGATAGCATTGTATGCATCGATATCTCTAATCATATCTACTATTCCCTTTATCAAAGCACTATTGCTCGGGTTGTCTCTCATGGAACGCATAGGGTACACCTCATTCGCATAAATGAACATTGTCTGCAAAGCCCATACAGACCCATTAGAAGAAAAAGGCAAAACCAGGTATGGCATACCTCTATCCGTCGTATGGGGCATAAGACCACATACCCAACAATTTGTAGTATTGACTACCGACTGTTGTTGATGCAAAAGCTGTATGAATGAATTGTTTACGAATTCCGATCTTTGCGTCTGTTCATGTTCAGGCAACGTATAGAATTTGTACAAAGAAACAGTAGTAGAAGAAAGCATAGGTTGTATGGTGGGTGCAGAAATCAGTGGTGTAGCATATAAAATACAACCCACACATGCCAATGTGATACTTAAAAACACAAAAGAACATAGTATAATAAAACATTTGTTACGAACCAATGTACACAATCTCATTTTAAAATTCATTTTCTCAACAACTTTATCTTTTACAAAAGACTCCATCCTCTAACGTGCTGTTCGCGGCAGTTGTTTCTCTTCACTCAAGTGTGCGTCTGTAAGTCCAAGGAACGCCCTAGAACAAAACAGAACCGCTGACCCTGCGTCCACACGGCTCACAACCCTGAGTCTTTATACCGCAACCCTACAGCTGAACCCGGATGGTGGTTCGCAAAAGAAAAACACACACAAAAGTCTCTTGTATGATAGAGTATAGTCCACTCAAAAATATCGAAAACACTCAGAACTTTTATTGGTTCGATCTGCTTCGCAGATTATAGCGCTCTTTGCCAGAAACAGTCTGATACCTAAATAATGTCTCTGGATTCGTAGTATCAAGTCTCATCGACGGAGGCACAGCTTCTTGCAAAACTTCATCATCCTCACGTTCAGACTGAGTCCATGTCAAATGCGCATCACTAAAAGGGACAAAGTTCACAATTCTGTCGCCTTCTGAATCAGGAATACCATCAACAATGCTTTGGTCATACAGCAAAGGAAGTGGAAGCTTTTTGGTGTGGGTGGCGTGCACCCAATTTTTCTTTCCGGAAACTTTGACAGCTGTCCGCGTAGTTAACAGGACTTGGAAAGGCCCATTCCATCTGGGCTCGAGGTTCTTCGTCCTCTAGAAGTTCTTAACGAAAATCCAGTTGCCAGGTTGGATGGAGTGTCCTGCATCCACAGAAGCTGAAGGTAAAGTATCATATACCTGTTGGTGAAGAACACGCAATTTAGCAGTCAAATCATGTAAGTAGTCAACCAACATAGGGTACTCAATGTCGCTGTATTTTTGTGGCTGCGGCACACCCCAAACATTCGCCGGACGTCCAAACACCACTTCATACGGACTAAGTCCCATACGAGAATGCACCGTCGTCCTTGTTGACAAAAGTGCCAACGGCAAAGCATCGGGCCATGCTAGGCCAGGGCTCGCTTGTATCTTAGCCAGTGTCAACTTAAGGGTGCCATTGTAACATTCAACCAAACCAGCTGACTGGGAGTGATTTGCGGCATGAAACTTCTGCCTTATTCCCAAACCTGCACACACTTTCTTCATAATCTGGCCCACAAATTCACTCCCGTTGTCACTCCATACCATTCTCGGCAAACCAAACCTGGGGAAAAACTCCTTCAGTAAAACCTTAGCTGTAGATAAGGCAGTATTATCCTTAAGAGGATAAGCCTCTACCCATCTCGAAAAGGCACAAACAACCACAAGGACATACTTCATGTTGTTGCATCTCTCCATGTGAATAAAGTCCACCTGTAGAACTTCAAACGGATAAGTCGGAGGAGCAAAATGACCTGCTGGAGTTGGGGTTACCTTACCAGGATTGTGCATCAAACAAACCATACAAGTTTTCACCAGATTCTCAGCACATTTCGGAATTCCAGCATTCTGCCATACTGGAGCCAACAACTTACATATCCCCTTCACAATGATGTGAGCCATTCCATGAGCCATCATAACCACTGGAAGCACATACGCATCAGGCAACAACCATCGCTGATGTTCTGACAAATCAATCCAACAACCAGTCGAATCAAACATTCCCGTACTCTCTGTCCAAACACTCAATTCTTTCTCAGTAGCTTCAGCCTGAATCGATTTCAAACTCTCTATTGTATCTTCACACATTCCTCTATCCGGAACCCATCTCGCAGGTCCTGCAACATACATTCGACTCATCACATCTTTCGCCGTTTCTCTCGCTACTTCATCCGCAAACGCATTACCACGACCAATGTCATCCGTAACCTTCTTATGTGCACTGCATTTCACAACCGCAACTTGCATCGGCAACGTAAGTGACTCAAGAAGTTCATTCACCAACTGTCCATGCTGAATCTTCGTACCATGGGAAGTAAGGAATCCACGTTCCTTCCACCAACGTCCAAAGCTATGGGCAACATCAAACGCATACTGGCTATCGGTATACACAGTCACTCTCTTTCCTTTCGACAACACACACGCTCTCGTCAATGCAATCAACTCTGCTGCTTGAGCTGAATTCTGTGGAATATGTGCAGCTTCAACAAGCGTGTGCAAAGTCGTAACCGCATACGCTGCAGTCGTATCGCCATTCGGAAGCTTAAAGCATGAACCATCTACCCAGAAGGTACCATCAGAATTCAAAAGAGGAATATCTTTCAGATCAATTCTACCCTTCGTTTCTTCCTCTGTCCTGAGAAAGCAATCATGCTGCTCTTGAACATGAGTCCCTTTCTCACTGCACCATCAGGATTCAAGCAAGCCGGGCCGAAGAAGGCTGAAATGCCAGAAACCGGTCCCCGGTAGCTTGTCTCCTTTCTGGTGAAGAATTGGCTTGGTAGTTTAGTCTGCCCTGTTCCCATGATGCACTGGGCCAGGGACAGACTGATTTGCATATAGCCGGGTTCTGAGCTGGGATGGTGCAGTGAGATAAATAACGGTGATGGATCAAGCCCTGATCTTTGGACTGGGTAAGAGTGGTCTGCTTAATTCAGACACTCTGTTCATCACCACCCCCTTTTCTGAATCGTTTTTGGCCACTATAGGTGTGGCAGGGTATACTCAGACATGAGTCCCTTTCTCACTGCACCATCAGGATTCAAGCAAGCCGGGCCAAAGAAGGCTGAAATGCCAGAAACCGGTCCCCGGTAGCTTGTCTCCTTTCTGGTGAAGAATTGGCTTGGTAGTTTAGTCTGCCCTGTTTCCATGATGCACTGGGCCAGGGACAGACTGATTTGCATATAGCCGGGTTCTGAGCTGGGATGGTGCAGTGAGATAAATAACGGTGATGGATCAAGCCCTGATCTTTGGACTGGGTAAGAGTGGTCTGCTTAATTCAGACACTCTGTTCATCACCACCCCCTTTTCTGAATCGTTTTTGGCCACTATAGGTGTGGCAGGGTATACTCAGACATGAGTCCCTTTCTCACTGCACCATCAGGATTCAAGCAAGCCGATCCGAAGAAGGCTGAAATGCCATAAACCGGTCCCCGGTAGCTTGTCTCCTTTCTGGTGAAGAATTGGCTTGGTAGTTTAGTCTGCCCTGTTCCCATGATGCACTGGGCCAGGGACAGACTGATTTGCATATAGCCGGGTTCTGAGCTGGGATGGTGCAGTGAGATAAATAACGGTGATGGATCAAGCCCTGATCTTTGGACTGGGTAAGAGTGGTCTGCTTAATTCAGACACTCTGTTCATCACCACCCCCTTTTCTGAATCGTTTTTGGCCACTATAGGTGTGGCAGGGTATACTCAGACATGAGTCCCTTTCTCACTGCACCATCAGGATTCAAGCAAGCCGGGCCGAAGAAGGCTGAAATGCCAGAAACCGTTCCCCGGTAGCTTGTCTCCTTTCTGGTGAAGAATTGGCTTGGTAGTTTAGTCTGCCCTGTTCCCATGATGCACTGGGCCAGGGACAGACTGATTTGCATATAGCCGGGTTCTGAGCTGGGATGGTGCAGTGAGATAAATAACGGTGATGGATCAAGCCCTGATCTTTGGACTGGGTAAGAGTGGTCTGCTTAATTCAGACACTCTGTTCATCACCACCCCCTTTTCTGAATCGCTCTTGAACATCTGTCTCTACAGAAATCGGCAACAACGTAGCTGGATTCAACGTGTTGCGTCGCTTTATGAGCACATGACTCGCCAAAAGCGTCAACTCATAACCTGACAAACGTGCACTGGCAAAATGCTGTGTCTTGGTCTTATTCAATAAGGTATCCATTGCATGTGGGACCATCACAATCAACGTATTATCCAATACCAGACCAGAAGACTGTCGGACAGAAACAGCCGCTGCTGCTGTAGCTCTCAAACAACTCGGCAACGCTTTAGCTACTGGATCTAACGTAGCTGAAAAATACGCACATGGGCGTTGCTTGTCTCCAAACTGCTGTGTCAAAACTAACAACGCCCATCATTCTCTCTTGTGGACATACAACGTAAAAGGCTTACTATAGGCGGGGGTACCCAACACCGGAGCCGAACACAATGCATCACGCAATTCAGAAAAACTCTTCTGACATTCGACAGACCAAGGAAGAGGATTCGGAGTATCCTTAAGAGTAAGTGCCAACAGAGGTTTCGCCACCAGTAGTGAAAAATTCGGAATCCTCTGTCTACAGTACGATGTGATACCCAAGAAAGTACGCACTTATCTCTGTGTGGATGGTACAGTCATTTGCGCACTCGCTTGTATACGCTCTGGGGTTAACCGTCTTCCCTCCTTCGACAAGAGATGACCTAAGTAGGTTACTTCTTGGTGACAATATTGCAACTTCGAAAGCGACATTTTATGATGGAGGTCAGACAAATGCCGTAACAAAGAAAGCGTAGTTTCTTTACAAATCTCCTCATCATCAGCAGCAACCAACAAATCATCCACATATTGGATAAGAGTCGCACCAAAGGGCAAAACAAAAGAATCAAGTGGAGTCTTTAAAGCTTGGCTATAGATTGATGTACTCTCACAATAACCTTGAGGAGCACGCTTAAACCGGAAGCTTCGGCCTCCTAAAGAGAAGCCAAAAATATCTCTACTCTCTTCAGCAATAGGAATACTAAAGAAAGCATTCTTCAGATCTATCACAGAGAACCAGGCAGCCGAAGCCGGAATCATAGTCAACAAAGCAGTAATGTCCGGGACAAAAGGAAACTGCGCAATCACAATCTTATTCACTTCTCGAAGGTCTATCAATCAATCAATCAATCAATAAATCAATCACGACATTTGTATAGCGCACTACTCACCCGGGAGGATCTCAAGGCGCTGGGGGAGGGGAAAGTTCCTGCTCGAACAGCCAGGTCTTGAGCTGCTTCCTGAAGGCAAGATGGTCCTGGGTTCGCCGAAGGTGGGTGGGAAGGGAGTTCCACGTCTTGGCTGCCAGGTAGGAGAAGGATCTTCCTCCGGCGGTGGCTCTGCGGATGCGTGGTACGGTGGCGAGTGCGTGGCTGGTCGTTCGTAGCTGGCGGGTGGGCGTGTAGAAGGTCATGTGGTCGTTGAGGTACTTGGGGCCCAGGTCGTGGAGAGCCTTGTGTGCGTGGGTGAGGAGTCTGAACGTGATTCTCTTACTGACGGGGAGCCAGTGCAGGTCTCTCAGTTGTCCGGTAATGTGGCTGTGTCGGGGGATGTCGAGGATGAGTCGTGCGGAGGCGTTCTGGATGCGTTGGAGTCTATTTTGAAGTTTCGCTGTGGTTCCGGCGTAGAGGGTGTTCCCGTAGTCCAGTCGGCTGGTGACGAGTGCCTGGGTGACGGTTTTCCTGGTTTCCGTGGGGATCCATCTGAAGATCTTGCGGAGCATGCGCAGGGTGTTGAAGCACGAGGTTGAGACGGCCTTGACTTGTCTGGTCATTGACAGGGAGGAGTCCAGGATGAAGCCCAGGTTGCGTGCGTGGTCCGTTGGTTTGGGAGCGGTGCCCAGGGCCGGGGGCCACCAGGAGTCGTCCCAGGCGGAGGGTGATGATCCCAGGATGAGGACTTCCATCTTGTCTGAGTTCAGTTGAAGGCGGCTGTTCACAAACCGATACACAGGTGGCTGAGAAGAGTCAGTACGTTTAAGGACAGGCAAAACCGGACTGTTGCACACATTACCTCTCGTTTCTTCAATCACATCTTTCTCAACTAAATCATAGATGATCGCTAAAAGAGCTCTTTCGCCATCACTCGATATTCGGTACTGCGGAATGCAAGGCAACTTAGCATTCACCTTAAGGGTAACAACGTATGGTGGAATCTGCAAAAGGCCAACATCATTTGGACCCGTAGCCCAAAGAGTATCAGGGAGAGAACGCAATTCCAGTTGAAGCCGATCTTTAGACAAATACATCAGAGAAATCACTTTCTTACCTAATGTAAGATGTACTCCCGCAGGAGAACAGTACAATGTTGCATTCTATCTTTTCAATAAATCCAAACCCAACAGATTCTCACCACAACCTGTCGTTAAAATCAGAGGTGCTTCCAGTTCACAAGGTCCAACAGAAAGAGACAAGGGACAGGAAACCGGGTTATGAACTGGGGCGCCAGAAAAACCTACCGAAACATTCGTCAAGCCAGACAAAGGTGCGCCAGGGAGTTTAGAGTGCATGATAGAACTCTCTGCCGCACCAGTATCCAACAGAAAAGGCTCTGACACACCAGATGTAATCACTTCAACATAAGGTCCACTCTGGTCTACTGGAACTGACACTACTCCCTCTCTTTGCCCATGGCTGTCCTAGCAATCATTACAGTCAGCATTCTCACTCTCGCCCCATAGTAATCATCAGCGTAGTATTGAGTCGACTGACCAGACGCAACATTCTGCTGATCAAAACAATTCATAGAATTCTGTGGGGGAAAGGAACGTCCATTCTGGGGGAACACACCACGTCCTCTACCCCTAGGTACTTGCTGAACACCTCGACCTCTCACACCAGACGCACCATTCGCGCGCTGTAGCAGAACCGGACAACTATTCTTGAAGTGGCCTTCTTCCTTACAATACGCGCACTGATTAGGGCCTACCGGAATTCACTGCTGAAAAGACTCGGGCTTCTGCAACACTCTCTGAAACTGCTGAGGTTGCTGAAACTCACGCTGATTAAAGCGAGGCGGATACGCCTGTTGCAAAAGAACCCTTGTCTTTAATTCTTTAGTCTTTTTCTCTGCTTTATCTTTTCCATCTTTATCTCTATTCTCGTAATATTGTGCAGTAGCCAATATCTGGGCCGAAGATGAAACAGCCCATGAACTCTCGGAGTCCTTCAACTTATTACACAACTCGGGGAGCAAATTATGGACAAACTTATCCACAAACAACCTTTGGCCACCTTCCGTACTCATATCTTGACCACTGTGATCGATAAACGTCTCTTCAAACCTAGTGAAGAAATCAGACACACTGTCGTCCTTCTGCTTACATGCTGCTAACTTATCCCAATTCACTCGCATAGCAGGCATCAAAGTCTTCATGAAATTAATAATCCTACCAGGGAGTTCCGCAACTAAAGGCTCAGGTTTAGCCCCTCCACTTTGACGACCATCTGCGGCAGTAATATTAGCCCACGTATCTCCTAACTCCACTGCATGATCCTCGTGACGGATCTTCGCCACAAAGGTTGAGGGACAACCTTCCCCAACAACATACCTATATCAGCCAAATTCATCACACACGCATCAACTGTCTGAAACAACTCCTTATAGTACCCTGCAGGTAGAGTCTGTTTAAGAGACAAAACTTCAGCTCTCTTCCAAGGGACATGTACCCAAACACGCTGAAAATGTGCCGGTACACCCAGAATACCCTGATTAGCATTAGCCACAACTTCCTCTTTCCATATCGGAGGAACTTCTCTCATGGAATACTGCTTCACTTTTCTCCTAACCGAAGGATCAGGTTCAAACAATGGTTGAGAAGGAAGTCTACACCTAAACGCAAGAAGCGCCTCTACCGCTTCTTCAACATCAGTACCCACTATCGTCCCTTTAGCAAAATCGGACTGAACATTCAATAACTTTGATGGAATCGGACCCATTTCAGTATCGTCCCACTCTTCACGAAGAAAAGTACACATAACATCAAAAACATACCTCTGCTTTGGCGGTTCCCACTGTAGAAAAACATCCATAATCGCTTGCAAATCATACCTGGAAGCATTCAAAATCCATCTACGAGCAAGGAGATCTAACACTGCTCGCTCCTCGAAACTCGGGAGCTGCCTACGCGTTTGTGTCCTCGCCGAAACTGGGGTCATATTAAGCGACCCAAAAAGTGGAGACAAAAGGCTAGTAACAGTTTCAACTATTCCTTGTCGAGTAGAAGGAGAAGAAGTAGACACGAGAACAGGAGACAAAGTATTCTGAGAAAACAAAGACATAGGGTCAGTAGAAAAAGAAGTTAAAGGCAAAGGAGTTGAAGGTAAAGGAGTAAGCAAAGCCGGCGGCCCTAGGGAAGGCTGCGCCGGAGGTGGGAGAACCAACTGTGGAAGAACCGGTGGCTGAAAAACAGCAGGAGGCACAACAACTGGAGGTTGCGCAACTGGGGGTTGCCGTAGCACTCTGCATTTAAGGGAGTGGTGAACTCAACAAATGCGACATCAAAGGATCCTTTTCAGAGTCCTTTGTCACATTTGAGACAAGAGGTGGCAAGGCCGGATAACACTTATCAATGGCCATGCAATGCTGTCTATCTGACACCTCAATCTCACGATCTTCTTCATCTTCTTTGAACTGCCTAGCAGCTTGCATTATCGACATATTCCTACCTTTCCTATCTCTTTTAGCTTGCTTAATTTCTCTCTGTTTGGCTTCCTTATGCCAGAGGCGGAAAGAGTCAAACATCGCCGGCCAGGCTTTCTTCTTAAATAGCTTAATTTCCAAATTATCTAAGATATCTGATTCGAAACTACCATGATGTGGCCATTTTAAGACACCACCTTTCCTTGTATAGCGGACCCATACTTCATTATACATAATGGGACCCACTCCATGCTTTGAATAGAGCTCATAAGTCAGAGTTCCAACCGGAGGTATCGGACACGAGTCCTCCAATCGGGAATCCCTGTTAGAACTACACCAAAACAAATTCCTAAGTTTGCTAAGACCAGGCATCTTCGCTCACTAATCTAGCTTCAAACTTCAAGGGGTTATCTAACACGATACTATCGCAAATGAACGAGCCCCTCTGCTTTGGTATTTGCAATTACCAAATCAAAGAACCCAAGAAACAAAACCAAGTCGTGGGAGCGACCCACTTATACTTAACCAAAATGTCTTGTCACGCCACCAAAAAACCGTCTATCGTCTCGCTCTACAAATCTTCACAAAAGGGTCCAAGACAGTACGACAGTCAGGGCAGCAGTCCTTCGTAGCCGTCGGAAAGGGGAAGCCTTGCAGCAAAAACCTTCAGTCCACATTCCACATGCCGGGGTCGATGTAGTGGGGGCCCTCTTCCAGAATTTTCTCACGAAGCTCCTCACGATCCTCGGGCTTGGACTGGTACTGCTGAAGTCGCCCCAGGTTGGGCGCCAACTGTAGAACCGAGTTTTTAGAACCCAGCGGCACCAGGGGCATGCCCCAAGTCTTCGGATTCACCTGTCTTGGTTTACAGAGACACGGAATACTTCTGGGTGGCGTCAGAGACCAAGTTTATTATCTGCAGCTAGTAACAGTGATCCAAGAAATACAGAATGGTGAAATTTCAGGAGACTGCTCAAATTCGTAGAGCAAGACATCCCTTTTTATACACAATAATCACATTTTATGAGGATACACTCCCACTGCGGCAAAAGTCAACCAATGAAATACATTCCCAAACAAAGTATCACATGATGTGGAAAATAAATACAAACTTGGTGAACATTATCGGCGCCATCTTGCCCCTTTCCAAGCCCATTCGTGCGCGTAAGCGGCAGCCATTTTGAGCACCATGGCCTCCCTGCCCCTCGCTGATAGCCAGCGCGTCTCTCTCTCTCTCTTAACCTCGCAAGCATTCCCCCGCACGCTGACAACCCCCGCTCTCTCATGCCTTGGGTCATAAACCCCTCTTCAGCGCAGCTTCACCACGGAATCCCATCCTGTTCCCAGCGCGACACCTCCCCTCATTCCTTTCATGGCCTCAAACCCTTCTGATGCAAACCCCCTTTTCCTGTGTCCCCGTTTGTCTTCCCTGTTCCCAGGCCGCCACCTGGCTCTGCGGATACTGTTTATTACCCCGTACAGTAGGAAGTTTCCCCTCCCCATCAAAAGACCCCCGAACCGATCAAAGCCCCCACCCCATGAGATCCGATCAACCCCATGCATTCCGTGAATCGGCGGAATGCCCTGCTGTGCGACAACCATCACCTGTTGTGACCGGGGTGGGGAATCCAACTGTAAATGTATGTGGGAACGGGTCTGAAGGGGAGATTCCGAGGATGTTCTTTCAAGTACTAAAGTATTGCGAGAATGTGTTATGTGCAATAAAGGTCATAAACCCTAGTATAAGAGGCCAGGCCTCAGAGATGTGGTTAGAGCACCTCGTGACGATACTTGCTGTCTGAATTGATGTGTTCTCCTCCGGAGAGAATAAAATCCTCGTTTCCTGCCTTCCAGTCTCCAGCGCCTGCTTCTTCATTGATTAATATTGGTGGGTCATAGAGGCGATACCGCCGGGCAACATAAAAGGGTCTTTGGTTACCGGTTGTCTTTGGAACCCTTTTTAACAATTGGCGTCCCAAACGTGGGGCCCATCAGCGACTCGTGGATCCAGTGGGAGAGGTCCCGACGACAGAGTGAACGACTGCAACGATCGGAAGGTACCCTGTCCGATAGACCCTCGTCTGACAGCCGATCATCCGAACTTCACTAGTTCCGAACAGACCTCTCTCGAGTGATCTGCGGTCCTGACTGGGAACCATCAGGAGTGCCACGAGAAGTACGAAGAGAAGAGGACGATCGGGCGCTGGATTCGGAAGACGAGAAACTGTCCATGCGGTCCGGGTAAGGTCGTGTAAACACGACGAATTGCGAAAGTGATAGATAGTTGAAAGTGATTGATAATTGTTGAGAAAATACTAGTATTACTTTTTGTTAATTTATTGGAGATTCACTGTCTACAAACGGAGAAACAACAGGCTCTCCCTTTATAAACAGCGAAGGATAGGTACGCACCCGTCGGACCTATCTTTCTCCCCCACTGAACAATTGCCCCTTCCCCCCATTGATTAACTGTTATAGATTGTTTTCTGGAGATTCTCTGTCTGCAAACAGGGAAAAATAGGTCCCCTCTTTGCAGATAGTGAAAGGGTAGGTGACGCGAACTTTTGCGAGCCTACTTATTCTCCCCATTGACCATATTGATTTTTTATTTTTGACCTAACATTGATTGCTCAGAATTGGTTCATGAGGTATTCACTACGTGCAAACAACGTAGAATAGAAATATTCTGTCTAGTCTTTGCGCGCAGTGATAAGATAGGTAGTGCTGACTATTATCCCATTGTGATCCGTCATGCCTGTCTTCTCCCCACTGGTTAGTAGCCTGTTTTACCCGGACCGCTTATTAGAGATGAACCATCCGGCTCCGCTGGAAGGCACCCCTAATAAGGACATGTTCATGAAGCATGGATTAATCGCTATAGCCTACAGTGAGCTATGGCATAAATATACGAAAAAGGATCGAGAAAGTCAGTGGCCACTGAGAGGATCCTTTGATCTTGACAAAATAGAAACGGTAGAAATAGCCCTTCGTAGGAATGAAACAACACCTATTATGCTCGATAGTCTCGGCATGTGGCGCAAAGAAGCCACACGACGAAGGGAAGGCGACGAATTTAGAAAAGATGAGGGGACACGACGGATAACCCTCCAAACGTCTAGTAGGCAAAGGGAAGGGCCAGCGATGGCACAGTCCCGAGGAGTAGACATGAAAAGCGAACGGTGTAAAGGGATGTGCCGACAAGCCAACCCCGGAACACAACGACCCGAAGGTAATCCCCCGACACTATGCACAGGACGAACAGATGTAAAACAAAACCAATGTGCTTTCTGTAAATGTCTTGGACACTGGAAAGCCCAATGCCCGACTCTGCAAAGCATAGGTAAGAACGGAGGGTCGACAGAAAGAACAGGCCGACAGAAAGGGAAAAGGCACGAGATAAAAACCAATCAGACTAGTGCAGACAGGACCACCCCGTTTGATTATGCTCGGTGGCACAGATTTCGTCAGACCAATTTTAACGACATGTTAGAGTTCTGGGACTGATTGCTCTCTGTTGCTCCCCCACTCTGAAAAACAAACACAACTGCAGGTCAGTGTAAACAACCCCCCGTTAGAGAAAAGACTCAAGAAAGCCAAGCGTCTATTATATAACTTAGGATTTAATTACGGTAAAACACACAACCAACAGTAAATAGAATAACTAGTAGAACTCTCTAAAAAACAACTTTACTAATAGGAAAAATACAAAACATATTATGCTCACTCCGGAAGTCTTCCAATGTAACAGTTCAATGGTCCCGCCCATCCGGAACACATAGCACGTGTGGGGCGGGGCCTGCCAGCAACCATGGGCCAAAAAGAGACCGCTGGCGAGAAGGTACTGGAGACTCCACACAGCAGGCAATGAAATGGTCTTCCCATACTGCCCTTCCAGGGATGGCGTCCCCCGGACCGCGAGTAGGGAGGGGGCGGATGAAAATGACCCCCTCCCCTGTATCTCCTGGTCCGGCCATCACGAATTTCTCCATCGAACGGATGCAGGGTGGGCAGGGAGGAAGAGGCGACGCGGACGAGCCTCTTCCACCTCCACAGGTAGGAGGCTTCCCTGCCCTGGCCCGGCGCCGATGTCCTCCAGCCGGGCGACGGCCATATACCTACGCTGCACAGGAAATATAATGCCCGACTGGTATATTTCCGCAACACAGGACATACAAGACCCGGCTGGTATACTTGCGTAGTACAGGACATACAATGTCCGACGGGCATATTTACGGAGCACCGGATGTACAGTGGTCCCCCAAGAGTCGGAATCAGGGGTGTAGGGTGGTCATCATGTGCGCCCCTGATTCAAAGGGACGGTGTAGGATGCGCCGGGAGAGGAAGGCGGCACGGACGAGCCTCCCTCACCTCCCCAGATGAAGGCTCCACTGCTGCACCCTGGCGCCCCGAACCAAAATGTCCTGCTCCAGCAGCATGATGCTCCGTCTTTCGCCATCACAAGAAGTTTCCTCCTCTCCTGATAGATACAACGAAGGGCGGTTGCTGCAGGGTCTCAAAATGGCGTCTGGGCCCTCGAAAGGCGGGTCTAGGCCGCTGGAGTAACTTTGTCCGAAATTGCAACTCGGGCACTTGCCCACCTGGGCGCAAGCCCCCACCATCGACAAACATCCCCTCGACTTTGAAGATTCTATCAAAGTCCCAAGAGCCCTCGGCCCCTTCAGGCTTCCGGTGAGGAACAGTTGCATTGATCTCAAATGAAATAACCACGGCACAGCAACAAGATGGCGGTGCTCTCGTGTCTGCATCAGCTTCCGTCTGAACCACCCAGGAACATTATGGGCTAACGAACTCGAGCAAGTTCCGGCTGAACATCAACATGACCCGGTAAGAGAGACTCTACCCCCTCCCTCTCTTGATTGACGGTCCACACCACCAGCCCCTCTGTTAGCACAGTTTTCTTTTGAACTGCCGAAAGGGACTCTGGTCCAACCGCCAATTGTCGGGGATATTTTGCCCCTGATGCTACTTCCGGACTAAACCGGCCTCGCCCAAAATGGCGCTGGTATCAATGGAAACTAACGGATGCCTCGTGGTGTTCCTTAGCTAATGAAACTTGATGTACTAAGATATATATATATATATACGAACCATTGCGCACTCGATGTTAAAGGGAGGAGGGTTCACTTGGCGAACATTTAAGAAGGGTTCCGTAAAATGTTGATTTCAATGAACAATTTATTTTTGATATTTGTTGTAACTGATACATAACGTCGCTCATGATGCACACCCGCGGTTTACATCTAGGAAATGTGATTACGATGAGCTTGACTGTGTTTCCATTTATGAACTGAAATGCCCCTGATTCCTTCGTCACGCAATGAAATGTTTTTGGTTACTTGCAAATAATTAATTAGACCTTTTTACATGTTCTTGTGCTACAAAATAACCCCCTACTGTATGTGCTTCCGTCGACGACATGTCAGGCCAAAATATGAATTGCGCTCTCACATTTTACGTACTGAATAATTCTACAAATAAAGGTCTTAAAAAGCTATGGATAGGCATCGCATACTTTTGTAAATGCGGGTATCGGTGGGAGGGTTTTTCTGTGCGCAACTGTTCTGCTCTTTTTTTAAGGTTATCCGAGAAATGGTTGTTCGGCCCCGGATTGATGATCGGATCCCAGGTATGATACGCTGCCTCCAAGATATGCGACTAAGCTCAGGAACTGACGTATGAAGAAGGACCTCGACTTCTGAGAATGGGTAAAGTAAAGAGGGGCGATTGATAAAATGTTATAAAGATATGGTGGTCGAAGGTACTAAGGTACAGGGTTGAACGAAGAACTGATATGCCTTAGAACATCACAGCTTTGGGAATGATTTAGGGATCCCGATGGCCGGATACATCTACAAAACCGGGTACCTCACGTTAGGCACCTCTGATTCCTCTTTTTAGCGTTTTTCACTACACACGATCCTTAATGCCATCCTCGAACCTCCCCATGAACCACCTATCACATTGCCTACCCCCATGACTTTAGGAAACCAAAAAGCTAAGGGATTATATCCCGAAGAGATAAGTACGAGTATGTGGTAAGTAAAGGACTTTCGTGCCCATACATTTGATGTGTTCGAATGTTGTCCCCCTACCCCCCCTTTTTCCCCCCTTTTTTCCCTCTGCAGGTTACATTAGAATCCCGATTAGAGTATCATAAGGGATCTGGAACCACGTCACGCCCGATGCATGAAAACGGACTACCGCTGCAAGACGACACAAAAAGGACGCCCTACCCAATGCACGACCTTTTTGTACTAGATCTAATGCTTTTCTGTCCCAAAACTGCATGCTTTTTTTACATCCTAACACAGACCCGAAACGTCTAACGTTGGGTAACGCACTGAATAGCCCAAACAATACACGGTCATTCTCTATGTCCCATGTGTACTGTTTTGCCTATTGTCTCTCTCTCTTTCTCTCTCTCTCTCTCTCTCTCTCTCTCTCTCTCTCTCACTCTTTCACCCCTCCACACTTTCCCTCTTCCTAGCGACTGGCACCTAATTGGCGAACCTGGTGCACCTCCTGATTGGCCCCAAATACCACAAGTATTTGCACAAATTTGTCCTAAATAAAATTGTATCGGTACCACGTTACTACCTCTCCTTTTCTACTAAAATATGGATGAAATTTAAATTGCCCAATAGGAAAGGGACAGGTAAGACGACTAAGGTTCCCTAAATTTGACCCACTCTCAGGGAACTATTTGTCAGTGGCTTCTATGATAAAATGTGTCTGTGGTAATGCGACCATCCCCATTGAAAATTGTCTCCGTACCCCAAGCTGTAAGAAATGATTGAGACAACCCCATCTACCCAAAATGCCCCCAGTTTGGTATCAGCTGCCCTGAACGAGAACTTGAAAAACGCCCCTTGCTCCGACTCGCTGTGTTCCTAATCGTTTTTCATAAGATCCCACCTTCCCCGAGGATAAGTTTAATAATTATCGCAAACCACCCCCCGAGTTTTTGTAGTAACCAGGTTGCGAGGATTTATATAGAAAGTTAGAAAGATGTATGCAAAGTTAAAAATTAGATCGAAAATCGAAAGACCTTGTTGCTGTAAGCCTTGCTGAAAATAAGATGTTTTGATGTAATGAAGACTTGTTTAGCCTATGTTCATCCCTCAGAAGGATGCCTATCAGACTATGGTGAATAGCACGTTGCACTTTTTGTAAAATACAAGGCCCTGAAGACCAGCCTAGCCTTGCAAGACTCGTACTAGGGAAATGGGTCTCTGCCAGAAGAACTGACATCTACTATAATAGACATATGACAAATGAACGTAATAATCATCAAAGCGTCAAAGAATTAGCCAACAAAAGGAAGTTGTAAGGAATCCAGCAAATCCATCATCAATTGTTTATACGTTAGCCGCAAAAATCTCAAATGTAGCGAGTGCTTACCCCAGTTGCTTGGTGTTGGGAGAGAAAATAGATTTATGTAATTACCTTTTTCTGCAACATCTCTAAAGACTGTCTTTTCAACACTCATTTAAGGGTATCACTGTCGGAGGAGAAAGAGACCGGATGTGGGAGCACGCGGCCTGACTGCGGATTGTGGAACATCAGCGACGGAGGCCGAGGCGAGACCACAGCAGTAAGGAGTCGCAGGACGGGGCACTGTTTCAAACAAAGCTAAGGAAAGGGCTGACCTGAAGCCCCTGCTCCATGATCAACGTGTGCCAAAAAGTCCCCGCTCTCTGAACATGGTTACGGACCCGCCTGTCGCAAACCCTCCGTCCCCCTGATCTGTTCCCGACTTGGCCTTGCTCCATCCCCTCCTCCTCCGACCTACCATAAGGACTGTTCACACCCACACCTTTCCACCCGAACTCCCAAGTTCCTCCAAATCCTACTGAGCTACCCAGAGAAGAGTACTCCCTGCGTCAGAAGGAAGGGAGCTCCGACTAAGTAGACCACGAACTATGTTAAATCCCAGAACGGTGACCTAGAACTCCACCAAGGGTCGCCCCCGAAGAAAAGATAAACAAAGTCTGTGGTTCTGCCCGCTACCAAGCACCCTGAAGATGATGGAAGCAACAGGAAATTCCCACCACAGAGACTCAAGAAACGAACAGATCTCACAATTCTGGAACAATTGCATTTTCCATTGCAAAATCTATGCTCTGCATTACGGAAGAAGATGCACCTGCCCCAAAACCGTAACGCATTCCTCCTACGAGGTCTGACGAAAACCAAACAGAATGCACCCCTACCCGCAGACCCCCAACAACTCAATCCACATGAACATTTCTGTTGATAGGTAATCCAGGTGCTCAACAGTGCCGACAGAAGACGACAAAGGACAACGAGAACTCTGATATATATATATATTTTTTTTACTGTATCTCATTTCTCTCCCAACCACCATTGGACTGACTATGCACCCGCCGTATACAAAAAGGACTTACTTATATGATAACCTACCAGTTCTTATTCTATGATCTGTACCCAACGCCCTCGCTACATAATTCTAGTCTGATATTGCATTACGATGACTTTTTCTGCAACCAACTTAACGATGAACCCGCCTACTAAATGATGAGATTTTTCAATATGATGTTTATAATGTGATGTTTATGTACAGTTCTTTCGCCTAAGTCTCCTCTCCTTTACTTATGATCGCTGCATATAGGTGTAGATAGGAAATAGGCCAGCAAGATGTCTTGGAAATGTTAAAGGGAGGACTGTGGAAAATAAATACAAACTTGGTGAACATTATCGGCGCCATCTTGCCCCTTTCCAAGCCCATTCGTGCGCGTAAGCGGCAGCCATTTTGAGCACCATGGCCTCCCTGCCCCTCGCTGATAGCCAGCGCGTCTCTCTCTCTCTCTTAACCTCGCAAGCATTCCCCCGCACGCTGACAACCCCCGCTCTCTCATGCCTTGGGTCATAAACCCCTCTTCAGCGCAGCTTCACCACGGAATCCCATCCTGTTCCCAGCGCGACACCTCCCCTCATTCCTTTCATGGCCTCAAACCCTTCTGATGCAAACCCCCTTTTCCTGTGTCCCCGTTTGTCTTCCCTGTTCCCAGGCCGCCACCTGGCTCTGCGGATACTGTTTATTACCCCGTACAGTAGGAAGTTTCCCCTCCCCATCAAAAGACCCCCGAACCGATCAAAGCCCCCACCCCATGAGATCCGATCAACCCCATGCATTCCGTGAATCGGCGGAATGCCCTGCTGTGCGACAACCATCACCTGTTGTGACCGGGGTGGGGAATCCAACTGTAAATGTATGTGGGAACGGGTCTGAAGGGGAGATTCCGAGGATGTTCTTTCAAGTACTAAAGTATTGCGAGAATGTGTTATGTGCAATAAAGGTCATAAACCCTAGTATAAGAGGCCAGGCCTCAGAGATGTGGTTAGAGCACCTCGTGACGATACTTGCTGTCTGAATTGATGTGTTCTCCTCCGGAGAGAATAAAATCCTCGTTTCCTGCCTTCCAGTCTCCAGCGCCTGCTTCTTCATTGATTAATATTGGTGGGTCATAGAGGCGATACCGCCGGGCAACATAAAAGGGTCTTTGGTTACCGGTTGTCTTTGGAACCCTTTTTAACAATGACGTAAAGCTCAGTTTGCAATGTCCCAACCCAAAGTTAATCATTGGGAATGTCCCAAAATCCAATTTCCACAAGCAGGACAAACCCATAATTGAAAGGCACAATGCATGTAATAAAGAACACAGGAAAGGAAACAATGTCTGATGGTGAACAAGATAAGGTATGTGTAAGGAGACTAAAAGTTAACGATGTCCTAAACAGTGATTGGTAATCTCAGACAACGATCAAACCAGGGAAATTGACTCGGCAGGGTCAGTTTCAGGGGAAGGCTTTCAATTCACCTCGGAGCCAAGAAAGACCCTGTTAATGTGTAGGAATACGTGAAGGCCAGGTTGCTTTGTTCGTTCAACCACATTCATCGGCCTGCGTGATGGCAAGACAAAATGGAGGCCTCAAAACAAAATGGAACCCATGTTCGAAATGAAATCTCCAAATTACACAGCGAACTCGCTAGGGAACGCGACGAATTCACTCCACATTAGCCGTATTCGCTAAATACGGTCCGACATCAACAAAATCGTGACGGAACCATGACCTTTCGTAACGAGGCCCATTTTCACAGAACCATAATGTGGAGGCCGGGACCCCGCATCAAACTCCGGGCCCTCGCCACGGGGTTGGACTGGACTGATGTCTGGAGGTTTAGGCACGGCGCGAGCCGAGAATACCCATATTTCTCCTCAGTACATGGTTCGTTCTCCAGATTGGATTATTTGTTCGTCCCTAGGGGTCTGGCGCTAAGGATCGTGGCCTCTGATATCCTGCCATGGGCCCTGTCGGATCACTCACCGGTGGCCCTTACCTTTAGAGTAGGCCCGTCTGGGCTTTCGTTTCGTTGTCGCATGTTTGGATGGCAGCTATTACAGGCCCCCTATGGAGACCATATGTCTCGGGAAATTTACAACTATCTGACCACCAATCATAACTCAGTGGATTCCCAGACAACCCTCTGGGAGGCCCTCAAACCTAACCTACGCAGGGTAGACATATCCTGTTGTGTGGCGGCACGGGCGGAGAGGTGGCGGGATCTGGTGAGGCGTGAGGCGGAGCTGGAAACTCTGGAGCGCAGATGTAGGGAGGAGAGTGGTAGATTGATAGGGTGGCGGCTGGTCCTAGCCCAGCAGCAATACACGGCGGTCTTACTCGAGGAGGCGAGGCAGGCCTGGCTTGCCACTCGTAGTTGGGTGTACCAATGGGGGGTTAAGTCCTGTAAGATGCTACACTGCCTGTGTCAGGGCACTCTCCATGCCCAGCCGATGCCCCAGTTGTTGGACCCGGCGAGTTCACCGATCTCAGAGCCGCCGGATATCGCGGAGAGCTTTGTCACATACTTTGAGGGACTGTACGCGCCCCTGGAATGCCTACCGGCTGAGACTGTTCAGCGGTTCATTGATGACCTCCCCCCGCGCTCGGTTTCGGATGAGGTGCGAGACCTGTTGGAAAGGCCCTTCACAGACAAGGAGCAGGGCTGAGCATTAGGCGAGCTCTACCTGGGCAAGGCGCCGGGCCCCAACGGGTTTCCTTGCGAATTCTTTAAATGGTTCCATGTGCAGCTGGGCCCACTCCTGCGCCCGGTGATCGAGGAAGCGCGAGACATTGGGGTGCTCCCGCCGGACTGGAGCCACGCCGAGGTGGTGGTCTTCCTGAAGCCGGGACGGCCTCCGGAGAACCACGTGTCCTACCGCCCGATATTGCTGATCAATACGGAGGCCAAGGTCATGGCCAAGGCCCTAGCCAATAGGCTTAAGCCCCAAATTACGGACCTGGTCCACCCTGACTAGGCGGGCTTTATGCCCTGAAGGGCAACTTGACATAATATTAGGCGCGCCCAGGTCACGGTCTCGGCCTGGAGACATCTGGACGAGCGGGCTGCCTTGTTCCTGGCAGATATGGACTGTGCTTTTGATTCCTTAAGTTGGACCTACCTGTTTGCCCTGCTGCGCCGCCTTAACATAGGTCCTCCCTTGCTGGCCTACGTGCAGCTGTTATACACCGGTCTCACGGCCTCCGTGCGAGTTGGGGGGGGCTGTGTCCCGGCCATTTCCGGTTCGGAGGGGTACGCGACAGGGGTGTCCCCTCTCCACATACCTGTTCGCGCTGGCCATGGAGCCTTTAGCCGCCTGGGTGCGCATCGACGCCCAGCTCAAGGGTTTTCGCTGGTCCCCGAGCCTTACGGACAAGATAGCATTATACGCTGACGACGTATTGTTCTTCTTAACAGACCTTGATCGATCAGGGCCACGGCTGCTGCGCATCTTGCAGATCTTCGGTGAGCACTCCGGTCTCTATGTGAACCCGGGAAAATCAACCTTGTGGGTCCTGGGCGGCGGCCGGCCGGCAGGTGACTGGGCAGCGGGATTACAGTTGGCCCCAGGAGGATTGAAGTACTTGGGAGTCTTTCTGTCTGAGGATGCAGGTATCTCACGCGATCGTAACCTTGCCCCGCTGTGGGATCGCACGCGGGAGGATATGAAGGCGTGGGGCCGCATGCCACTGTCCATATTTGGGAGGTCGGCCATCTTCAAAATGGTGGCGCTCCCAAGACTTGTATATCAACTACAGAATCATCCCTACCCCATTCCCCCTCGCTGGTTTCAACAGGTTAATTCAGCACTGGGCGGATTCCTGTGGGAGGGTGGGGCAGTCAGGGTTGCGCTACGGACATGCTTTCGGTCCACGTATGTGCGGGGCCTCGCCACATCTGATATACTCTACTACTATCAAGCCGCGCATCTTCTGGTCCTCAATGACTGGTGGTACAGGGACAGGGGGGATCCAGCATATGCTGTTGAAAGCCACCTGATGGATTAGTCGTCCATCCATGTCCTTCTGTACTCTGCACCGTTCCGGCGGAATCTCCCATCCGCCACGCAAGTGGTCTTCTCCGTCTGGCGGCAGGCGCTGCGCCGGATGGGATGGTGAAACGTCCTTACTCGGGAGACCCCCCTTTGGCACAATGGTCACTTGCCCCAATTGCTGACCCTCAGGGGTTTTGGCAGGTGGGATGCCATAGGAATCTCCACCTTGGGGGATGTGATGTCAGACGATACCTTGAAGTCGTTCCAAGATCTGCAGAACGACTTTGGGATGCCTCGCTTTCAATTCTTTCGCTTTCTCCAACTCTGACATGCGCTGACACCATACCTGACGGACATGGACACCCTTCCAGACTTTAGCCCACTTGAAGCCCAGCTGTTTATGGGGGAACTGCCTGACAAAAAACTGTCCCGTATATACCAGCCCCTGGTGCGACATTGTTCCTCGGACCTACAGAGGTTGCGGGAGGCGTGGGTGGGGGATGTTGGGGAATTAGAGGAGGAAGACTGGATGGAGGCTCTGGCGATTCCCAGGGGGCGGCTATTTCCACACGTCTGAGACTTGTACAATTCAAATACCTCCACCGCACATATTTCACAAGGGAGCGCCTGTGGAAGGCGGGTATGATAGGGTCCCCTGAGTGCCTGCGATGTGGCTCTGAGGTAGGCATACTCTTGCACACAACATGGGATTGTCCTGTGCTGCATAGGTTCTGGACCGGGGTCTTTCGATATTTATCAGAAGTATTGGCATGGGAACTGTCCAGGTAACCGAAGTTGGCTTTGTTGCATGTTATGGAGGGGGTTGGAGGCAATCGATATAAACGTCACTTATTGTTGCTGGGTTTGACCTTGGCCAAACGGGACATAGCAAGAGCTTGGAAGGCACCCCTGGCCCCGCCTCTGGCCGCCTGGAGGAACGGCATGGACTTCTGTAGGGGCTTGGAGCAGCCTGTCAGCCTGTCTTCCTAGCCAGAGGGTGCCCCCGTAAGCACTTTCGGATTTGGAAAAGGTGGGGAGACTACAGGGGGCTGGACCTTGACCACCCCTCCCCCCCCCCCGAAAACGACTCCACTCTGACACATTAATCACTAGGGAGTGCTGGAGTACGTTGGTAGTGCTCCGACGGTTTTGGCATATGATCATTGTTTCTCTTATTGGTCTCAGTAACCTGGTACATGGTAGCAGCGCAACCGGGGGGTGGGGGGTGTTTGTGTTATATAAAAATGTCTGACACTGCTGTGCCTGCTTCATTGATGTGTGCAACAGAACCCGGTGACCGGGGCTTTGCATTTATATTTGTGCACACTAATAAAAAGAGTTTTGAAAAAAAAATGATATAGCATATAGTGATGAATTTGCATTACAAGTAATTATGCACAATTGTCCGGAAATTTCCTGAAGGCAGATTACACGAATTTTGCACGCCCCTAATTTGCCACCTGTTGCACAACTGGATAAAAACTGGGGCTGAGTAACACACACATCTTACAGCCAAATACAAAACAAAGCAATACAACTAACCACTATAAAGACGTATGACTCCCACTTACAAAAAGCATTACGTCTCTTTGGAGAAGTGAAAGGACTGGAGTACCTGTAAAGTGGAACCATATTTAATATACCTATTTGACAGGAGTGGAACCAGGCTCAATTGTTAAGCCCATTCTGATAAGTACTTGAAAAGGAGAAATACTTGGCGACACAAAGATCCCAGGGCACAGGCACTGAATTGCACATCAAAGACGACAGTATGCAATAACTGCTGCGTTTTTGTTGTTGAAAAGTACATTTGCAATGCAGCAGTACACCTTGCGACTGGTCCTCCCTATCTGTTATAGTTCTCTCTCCCACCGTCCCGAATCTACCCCTCATCTCTCGGTCTGCAGCTCTAGCTATAATTACTCCATCAACTTTCTCCTCAGATCACTCAGATCCCTCATTTGATTATCTTTCAACACTTGTACTCTCTCCAACTCATGTAAGGGCCTGTTTAATCTATATTGCTGTAGGCTTCTTCTATTATTGTAATTTCTGTCATTTCCAGTTTTCCTTCCTCCTCTATCCTCTTCTAGCGCCCCTTTTAAAAACGTCTTTCCTCTTATTAGACCCATCTCATTCAATTGCCCTTCACATTGTGAGTTCTACATCTCATTCTCAAACTTCTAACATACTCTATCACACCTCTCCATCTCGTTTGACCACATCTGTAACTAACAAGTCTTGCACTTGCCTCTATGTCTCTTGAGTTTCCTTACAACGCCATCTCCATTCATAAACTGTCCATTAATAAGCTGTCTCCTCAGGTTTGTTGAATATTTCCAACCATTGCTTACTCTGTAAACAAAGTAAGTGCAAGCCCCCCCCCCCTCTCACCTGCTATCATTGATACAAATTAAGTATTCCCCCCCCCACTTTATCTCTCTCATTCTCTCAGCTTGGTCTCTACCTAACCTCTGTCTCTTAGTTTCACTTCCACCTCTCCTTCTCCCTCCATCCTTTCATTTACGAACAAGCAACACAACTGACGTTCTCCAGTTTATACTGTTGACTCTGCACAATGTATATTCAGAAAACCCGGGATCAATCTTGGCTCCCTGCTTTACCAAATTGTGTGATCCTTGTCCAAAATTGTATTACACTGGGCCTCCTTTTTCTTCATTATCACATATGAGAGCACATTCAAATATACAAGTTCAGGATGTACACTGTACAAAACCCTCTTGTGTTTGATTTAAAAGACTATACTTTTGCTCCATATTTAATATACATTTGGGCCACATATTGAGTGCATATGACAAATGTGTCCTCATATAATGCAACTGGTGCTATGTAAAACGCTCTGATACCCGATTTGGGTCAAGTTTGCGCTATATAAAACTCTGTCAAATAAAAAAACTGGATTGCCGCTCAATTCACTAGTGGCACTGTCACAAGGGTGGGAGTCATCAATGTTTCTAAGTTCATGTTGAAAAACTATGACTTCTAAACAAAACAAAAAAGAAATGACTCAACATAGTGATGTACTAAGATGAAACATTTCTGCACAGCGGCGGCACCTTCACTATAGTGGAGGAGCGTCGCCCCACTGGTGAAATGCCAGCACACAGTAGAAAAATAAAATGACAATAAAATTATTTTATTGTCAAGTTATTTTACACTTCTAGTCCGTGACTGTGAGTCTGGGGTATGGCGGGTCCAAGTCTCTGCGTCAGCAAGGGGGGAGTGGTGAAAGGCACTGAAAGTGTGCTTGTAGGTTTTGCCGGTCATCCACGGCCAGCCAGACCGGCATGCGCACTTTGATATCTCCAGGCTGTTCCTGGGAGATATCAAAGTGCTCAAGGCATAGGCTCCCAGTCCCCATGGAGAGTTAAACTGGCCTGCTACGTCCAATCCCAGTGCTTCTCTCATGCTGGGAATAATTGCATGAGAGAAGTGCTGGGATTGCGTAGGGAGTCTAGGAGCCTGTGCTCCTCAGGATTGTAGTGCCAGGAGCAGTGAGGCGCGGCAATATGAGGGAGCAGAAGAGTACCGGCCGGCAAGTGAGCAGAAGAACACAGACTAGCGAGGAAGCGGAAGAACGCGGGCCCGCAGCTACAGAGTAAGGGGGTCATTATGATGGCGGATTCCCCGCATACTCCGGGCGGCAGAAGCCACCGCCGGCCCGGAGTATGCGGGGAATCCGCCGAGGAGGCCTGAAAGACCCACCGCCAAATTAGGATGGCTGGTGGGTCTCACAATCTGTCCTCCACTTTTCCGCCGCGGTCGGAAGGCGAACACGGCGGAAAAGCACTAACATGGCTGGTGGTGTCTATCAGACACCGCCAGCCATATTAGGATGTAGGGAAAGTAATGCTTTTTCGCGGCGGCTTTTCCGCCGTGGAAAAGCATACGGACATTCACTTTGGGGGCCCGTTGTGGGCCCCCTGGGTGAAGGTTGCGTGGGGAGTGCACATGGGGGATACCTATGGTACCCCCCTGCCTTTGCGTGCACGAAGCGGCAGGCACCGCGCGTGCCTGCCGCTTTGTGCATGCAAATGCACTGCTTTCATTTTTTACATTGCGGCGGGTGCTGCTTCAAGCAGCACCCGCCGCAATGTAAAACATACAGGATGTGACCGCCAGGGTGGCGGTCACATCCTAATTGCCATGGAGGGACCGCCGCTGTCCATGCGGACGGTCCCTCCTACCCAGGGGTGGCGGACGGACGCAAGTCCGTCCGCCATCCTAATCGACCCCATAGTGTTTAAACTTTTTTTTCCCCCTGCGCTGCTCAACCCCCCCCCCCCCCCCCCCCCCCCCCCCCACACACACACACACACACAAGTCGGATTGGCAACAGCCACTGCATGCATCTGCATGTTAAATGAATAAAAAAAAATCATTTTAAAAAGACTACTTGATGTCTTTTCGCACGATTTACATGACAAATATTTTCATGGCATGGCGCACCCATGAGCTTTTCTATGTTCAATAGCTTGCCCACCTCTTAATGAAGCTAACTTTCTGCTACAACTCATTTACTGTGCCCCGAGAGGCTGCCACCTTCCACTGAAGGGCCCACCCTAGCTCTGATTCTTTACCTCTCTGAGTTGAAAAAGTACAGTTCTATCGATACTGACTTGTGTGCTAGTGCCACACAATAGGCCTCAGCCAGCCTCACTGCTACTTCTGAATTGCTTGTTTATTCCTTTGGAGCCAGTAAGCTGGGGCTGTGGAAGGCCCCCTCTAACATGAAAGGTGGGCCTTCCCTGCCCTGCACAGCAGAGGTTGCTGAGCTCTCCATTAGGCCCCTTCTTATGCTGGGAACACCATTGGTGCACCTCTCAAAGGCACATAACAGGTTCTGGTCCTCACATTACCAGGGAGAAGCTTAGGGCTCTGCACATACATTAGAATGCCTTGTTGAAAGGCAAAACAAAAATTCAGGATCCCCGTTTCACATGCAGTCAGGCACTCAAGGGTACTCTACGGCAGAGTTACATGCCCAATCATTCCGCAAAGTGACACACTACTAGATGGTTGTCTAAGTTACATGTGCTTCAGAATCCCATTATGCCATCGCTACATTAGAACGGTCACAGGTAAACTCAACAGCCATACTTTTGATGTGACATTGCCAATACTTCTCATCAAAGCTTCTTCGCTTGTAATGGACACTATTTGGCACTTCTAAGAAGACTGTACTTTATTTTGATGGTACAAGCACTTCTCAGTTATCCTTGAATTGAGACTTTACCCACACTTTTCCCACAGCCTTTTATACTAGTAGTGGACACTGCTGTTGAGCTTACAAATGAGAAGACACACACTTTCAACAGGGAGGCTATGCTAGGAATTGAGAGTACCAGCACTTCTTAGCATTGCTGCTTGTTTTAATTGGGGTAGTATTAGCAGTTCTATGCAGGCCTGTCATACTTTAAATAAGGAAGTTGCAACAATTTTCTGCAGTACTGTCATACTTGAAAAGGGACATTACCAGCGATTCTTAGAAGGAAGCAATTATTAAGAGAAAAGCATTTTCATCTTTGCTAGTCTGGAAGTCTCCCCGACGCTCCCCCTACACAACCCCCACCGCCCCAGGCACACCTAACAGCTCACACTGAATAACTATGTATGTTTGTGCTATTTTATTTAAGGTAAGCAGGCATACGTTTTCCTTCAGTGCATAGACAGTTTTTATGTTAAGGCAGTGGTTATTGCTCTATACAGTGCTTTTTTGGTGTGCATTGATGTTCGTAGCACATGCTCAAGCTTATGCTTAAGGTGTTTTTTTTTACCTGCGGCTAAAACATGCCTTGTATGTGCTCTGTTTTGAATTTCCTTTACAAACATGACCCCTATTCTTTAGTTAACTGCCTTTGTGGTGAAATCTTTCTGGGCTGCACATTGCAGTCTTTGATGGTGGCCCTACTCTGCTATGTTGTGAGTGGCTGGCCTCCTCCATCTTAGTATATTATGTGACAAAGTTGTAGATTTATTCTTCACTTTCCCTCGGGTGTCAGACCTCTTGCGACTCCCTTGTTTGGCTCTGATAAGGCATTATAGGGCATGAGGCCACAATCCCCGCTCCTCCAATAAATAACATCACTGCCAACAAGATACCAAAAGAGCCACTATCTTCAAGACCTGTCCTCAATAAGTTTTGGCACTGCCTTCTGGACTAGACAGGCCTGCTTCAGCTAGTGTGTGGTTCTTTGTGATAAACGTGTGCGGAATAAACTGTTCCCCATGTTCCTTTTTGTGGAACAGTGGTGTGCCTGCAGTGTAAGGCTAACTTCAGATAAATGAACTGCACCGTGGACATTTTTTATTAATAACATGACATGCAATACAAGTCTCTTGTTACGATTTGTGCGTGCATAAATGCTTGAAATAATTTCCACATGATTGTTTACTTTCACAGTTCCAAGTGTGTTGTACTTTTGCACTTTAATATTTGTGTGCATCAGACTACATTGTTTGTGTCCCTAAACTGACTCGGTTCTTCGTCTTCATCGCCTCTCGCTCTCCAAGATCCCTGTAATTCATGACTCTATCCTCAGGAGGTTTTGATTCCCTTGAATTGTAAAACAAATTCCTTGGAGTCCACAGGTGCTAAACCTGCTGAGTTACTCCACTGCTGTTCCAAGGTCGACTATTTGGATGCCTGCACGCAGTGCATGATCTGGGTGGCCCCTCTGCCACTCATGGATCGGTTAGATACAGCACCTGTCCCGAATGCCTATCTCCAGTGCATGTCTGTTGTATGCCCTCTGGTGCTCTATGCCGGCCTATGCCACTGCATACCTGTGGGTTGGTCCTCTGTTCCTCATGACTTGACTCGATTGAGCATTTACCCTGGCTTCCTAGAATCACTGCTTCCCAAAAGGAGTCTCCTCTGTCACTACTGAGTAGATACATGGGCAAAGATGACTCTTGCTTATTGGGATGGTTGGATTAAAGGAATTTGAGAATAATTCTGGAGCCTACCAATCCAGAGCAATTTCTGTTGAGGAAGGATTATAGGTATGTATGCCCTGTGGAAAATTCTTGTTGGCGCAACATGTTTCTTGGTGCTTCAAGGAAAATTGGGTTTGGTGAAAGGCTTTGTACATAAGAAATGCTTTAAGGATAAAGCTCAACCTATAACTCACAAAATGAGTACCTCTAGCCTTAAGGTCAGAATTTAAAAAAAGAGTTGGGAAAACTGTGTGATCAAGATGTCATAGAGCCCGTTCAGGTTTCAGAATGGTTGGCGCCAATTCTCTTGTAGTGCAAAACCAATGGGTCACTGCAAATGTAGGTGGATTTGCCTAATTTGAACACGAAGATTTGGATTGATCGACATCCACTGCCAAAGATATCAAAAATGATGAGCACTCTAAAAGGTGGAAAAATATTCACTTTGTTGAATATGACTTTGGCATATCATCAAAATAATTTTCACCTGGAAACAAGACATCTTACTAACTTTATTACTCCAGAAGGTGCATTTCGCTTTAAACATATGCATTTTGGATTAGCAACAGCGTCCTAAGACTTTTAGAAGGTGATTGAAGGCTTATGTAAAAATATTGAAGATGTCCTTGCGTTTCAGGATGATACATTTTTGATGTGAATTAGTAAGAACATAAGAGTGTAAAAAAAGTATTAAGTATTTTAACAAGCATTGGAAATGCAATAGGTCTCGCCCTCGTTTAAGTTAAAGCAATTCTGTTTGTAATTAGGTGTTTTTTTAGCTTTGCTTTTATTAGTGTTTTTCAAACTTTAATGTTATGTTATGTTATAAATTTATACAGCGCACGATTACCCAGAGGTGTCTTGGTGCTAGCAGAATGGGAAACCAGGCAGAAAGATTAATCCGTGAATAGCCAGGTTTTAATAGCTTTCCTGAATAGTGTCAGAGTTGGGAGACTTCTTTTTTTTTTTAAACAATTCTTTATTGAAATTTTTTAAAAGTTTAATCCGCCCCCCCACCCCCAAGATAAAATACCCCCCATACAGGCAACATTGGTTTCTAAACGCGTACATCCTCTTAATGTTATCCCGAACAAGATTAAATTAAATAAGGCGATACAAATAAAATGGAAGAAAATAAACAAGAACCAAGAAAAAAAAGCACAAGAAAAGCGAAGAAGAACATTTCTATTACAGTAATTAATCAACTAATCAACATTACACATCCGGTCTCCCTATCCACTGTGTGAGAGGATGCCATATTCCTAATCCTATTTTTTTCTTCTTTAAACCCTTCTGGCTGTATATAGCTATTTCCAGGCAGTATTTAGCTAAAATCGTGCTCGCCATTGCTGAAATGTAGGTGGATATGGATCTAACCAAGCAGATGTCAAACAAATTCTTAACCCCTTCGCTGAGGGAGATATTCCCCCGCTGTGCTGGGGAGAGGGGGTCGCGCACAGAGCTCACATGTTCACGACGAGCAGAGCTCGTCATGAGGCACGTCGCTCCTGTGCTCACGACGAGCTCAGCTCGTCACGGCCACACCCGTTCCTGTGAAACGCTCAGCACAGCAGGGGAATTATCCTCGCATGCGAGCGTTCCAAGGCTCATGACCAGCTGAGCTCGTCATGAGCACTGGAGCGCCGTGGCTCATGACGAGCTCAGCTCGTCATGAGTTTTCAAGGGGTTAATACAGCCATTGAGATAAACAGCAGTCCCTGCAGGGTAACGGGTCTAGCATTCCTATCTACCCCTAGTATTATTTCAGCTGTAGTGATCTCGATATTACTCTCAAAGATTCCAGATAGAAACGTGGAAATTTCTCATCTGATGGTATTTAGGGTTTGACATGTGGCCAGCATATGTATCAGATCGGCTTCGAACATCGCACATCGAGGACATAATGTGCCTTTGCCAGTACTCCATTTAGATATCCTATCTGGGGTATAGTATAGTTGAAAGAACGTCTTGTAAAATTGGGCTTGTAATTTGGTGGACATTAATGAAGAGTTTGAAATTTCTAATGCTTTTTCCGTCAGAGTCTCTGACTAGTTGGTTTTGCCAGTTAAGGATATGTTGATCTAAGTCATCTGGAAGGCTTGCAACTAGATCCATATATATTTCACTAATTTTGACCCAGTCCGTTTGCACCACTGTTTCAATTGCTAGGGTTTTCTCCAAGGCCACACTGCCACCCCCTTTTTTTTTAAATAAAATCCCTAACTTGTAGATATTTATAAAAATTGTGAGATTCTAACCCAAATTTGGTTTTTAAGGATTCGAATGAACGGAAGCCCATTGAATCATACAGCGAGCCGAATTGTGAAATTCCCAATCTGACCCATCGCATCATACAGGGATCAATAAAAGTCTCTGGGAGATTAGTATTTCTATCTAGAGTAGTATAATAGGAGAACCTACCGAGCCCCAAGAGTTTTCGGACGTGGTTCCAGACGGTATAAATACCTTTAAGTGTTTTAAAGCACACTTTTTTAAAATGGCAATCGTATGTTAACCTCCACAGATGGTCACTTGTCTCATTGCCAAGAATAAGTTCCTGTGGGGTTGGAACAGACCAATCTGGATTAGACTCCTGCTTGGGGGTTAAGACCACTCTACTATATTTGAGAATAGTAGCTCACCAATAAATTTTAAAGTTGGGCAACGCCAGACCACCTCTTTCCCTTGGTAGGGTGATGAATCTTTGGGCTCTACGTGTTCTTCCATATCCCCAGATAAAACGAGTAAAGATATTATCTATTGCTTTAAAAATCAACGGGTCGAAATTTAAACAAATTGTGCGAAAAAAGTACAAAAATTTAGGAAAAAATAACATTTTAATAAGGTTACATCTTCCTATAATCGTTAGTTGTAAATTATGCAAACTGATTAAACTTTTTTCTGTCTGTTTTAAAAGTGGATTCAAATTCAGGCTCACTAAATTATTTAAAGTTTGACGGCCACAAGCATCTTGTTATCCAATGGTGTTGATTCCAAATGAGCCCCTTGATATAATGCAGGAAAAAAGTGGTGATAATAAAATATGTATGGCTAGTCAAAAACAAGATGATAGAAAAACTGCCAGAATAGAACAGGTTAGAGTTTTAAAAAATGCATCAGGTGCATCTAAGGAATTAAATATAGCTTACGGCATCAAGATAAGGAGTAGCCAGTCTGGTTTGCGAACCTGTGAAGTATTGAAGAAAGTCCCAGAGTTACAAGACGATTGGAGCTGGCTCCCAGGAATATTAACTAAACAACATTTTGAACAGAAGGAATGATGCCGTTCAAATCCTCTGGCCCTCTGTTCCTGGAACACCAATGGCGTAAAATCGCTAATTGAAGACCAAGGGGTAATGGATTTCCTGAAAGCTTCTAGTATAATAATGTTGCAGGAAACCTGGTCGACGTCTAATGAACCCCTTATCGGCTATATTGAATACTGTAATAATGCAACACATGAAGCTAACTCAGGTCGCCCATGTGGTGGTCTTTCTATATATATTTCTACAAATCTTAAAGCATCTCACTTTGAAATTGACCTCCATGTAAAATGGCTCCAGTGTGTTAAACTAATAGCCAGTCACTCAATTATCTTATTAAATGTGTATTTAAGTTGTAAAAAGAAAGTTAGATCCTCTCAAATAATCCTGCTATGGGGAATGGTAAAAACCTTATATTATGAGCATTTGGATTCAGTATTTATTATTTCAGGTGATTTTAATATGCACTTTGTTCCTTTTAATGGGCAGACTCTTGAGTCAAAACGGTTAGGTCAATGGACAGAATATGAGTTCAAAAAATACAACCTAAAGATTTTGCATGATTCAGATAATATTCCTACATTTAATAAAGCTGACTGTTCCTCTGTAATAGACTATACTATACTGTCTGAGAAATTATATAATTTAGTAAAAAATTACGAGATTGTCCCAAGGATTGAAAGCGATCACAATCCCCAAGTCATTCTCCTTGACATTGATCCGGAGTATCTGCCAGAAACTAGGACGTTGATAAAAGCTCCAACGGCCTTTAATCTTAAAAGGTTAACATGGAACGGAAAAATTGAGGACAACATTTTGGGCGTTCTTGGCTGTTTAATTCAGGATACGCATTCTGCTTATGCTGAAGGGCAGTCTATGGTTGAGCTTTGGTCCCATTTATGTGATAAATTAGTAGCTAAATTTGCTAGAGACGAGCCCTGTAAGGGTATAACACTAAATCCTAGGAGGCCAGGATGGTATTCTTTCCACTTAGTATATCAAAAAAGAAAACTTAACAAAGAAATAAGATTACTTCACAGGAACAATAATAGGCTACCGCGTCTCAATATATCATGTAAAATTAGAGAGTTAAAACAGAGATACAAGAAGGAAATATGGATAGCAAAACAAGCCTATTATGAATCAACTTGGGCAAAAGTCCATCACGCATGTAAATCCAAAGATCTACGGTTATTCTGGAGCATCATTAATGATATTGAGAACGGTAATAATAGAGGCAGCAGTGCTAATGTTGATGAAGTTGGGTGAGCTTTTTTAATGAAAAAATTAATTCAGAATATTTAGATAATGATACATTTAGTAATAATAGTTTAGTTGATATGCATAAAGTAAAAGATAGGGGAAGTGGGGGTGGCATTTCTCCCCCTCAATGTAGAGTGGATATGGAACCCTGGTCGCTTGACAAAGTAAAAAAAGCGATAAAAAGGATCAAATCAAACGGAGCACCGGGTCCAAATGGTATCCCGAATGCAATATTTAAGGCTGAACTGAGAATTGGCCGGAGTTATTAATGCTTTTATTTAATGAAATTCTTAAAACAGGTTTTCTTCCGTTATCCTGGCACGGGAGTATCATACAGCCGATTTACAAATGTGGCCCGCAGGATAATCCGTCTAATTACCGTTTAATTACACTCACTGATGTAGAGGCAAAAATATTTGCTAGTTGCTTGCTGGATGAGTTAGAGACTTGGGCCTCACAGGAGGAGTTGATTCCTAAATTTCAAACTGGGTTTAGAAGGGGCGAATCAACCCATACGAATTTGATTTTATTAACGTTATTAGGGGAGAGAGCCAAAACTAGGAAGCAAAGATTATATGTTAGTTTTATTGATTTAAAAGCCGCTTTCGATTCTGTGCCACGAAATATTCTTTGGAGGAAGCTACGGAATTGGGGTATTCCTGAGTCTCTATTAAAAATGATTATACTGTTATACTCCAACAGCTGGGTGCAAATCAAAATAGGCGATGGTAAACATGTGACCCAACGTTTAGCTACGAATGTGGGACTAAAACAAGGCTGTGTTTTGGCTCCTTGCCTTTTTAATCTTTTTATGGCTGATTTACCAACCCATTTTAAAAAATATAAATTCGCATTCGCCTTTTATTCATGGTCAGGAAATCAAATATACTCAATATGCAGATGACAAGATTTTAATGAGACAAACAGAAATAGGATTAAAAAGGTTAATTAACTCTTTTAATGGTTATGTCAAACAAAACGGTCTGACAATTAATATAAAAAAGACAAAGATAATGACTATGGGAAAAGGGAAGCCTAGGATTAAAGAGTGGAATATTAACGGTATGGTAATTGAAAATGTGAAACTATACAAATACCTTGGAATCACGTTTGATGACGGTCTGATTTTTAGACATAATTTTAACAATCTTGAAGCCAGGGGTTGCTCACTTGCATTTGCTTTTAGAAAATTAAGAGACAAACTATTATGCCCCAACTACGACCATCTGATAAAGGTGATGCGAGCAAAATTAATGCCATCTTTGGAATATTGCTCAATTATCTTTAGGGGCAAAGACGCAAAAGTGCTCGACGACATAGAAATTAGAATATATAAAACTGTTTTTAAAATCCCTAAATATATTAGTTGAGCAAACATAAGACTGGAATTTGGTTTGAAAAACCAATCCCTGGCGCGTCAATCTACATTCTTGAAGTCTCTTTTAACATTGGCCCCTTTCGGAGGAAGGATCACTGGAAAAGTTATGCTGGCTTGAAATCTCAGAAGGGGAATATTCAAAAAATTGGCAGCTGTATTTTAATGTATGCATAAGTAACTTTGACTGCTCTAATTTGGCTGATGAAATGAGGAGCAGGATAGTTTTTAAAAAAGAAATTTAATCAAATGGCCGCATTATTAACGACTATATTGGACAAGGAGGAACTAAGGAAAAGAAGTCATTTCTGGACAGTTGCTAACTCTTTCGGTAGGCTGTCACCTCAATCTTACTTGTCTTATCATTTAAAACCTAGACTTAAGAATACATTTATGTATTTAAGGCTGGGAAGATATCCGACAAAGGATGGTATACCAAAATGGGAAAATCGATGGTCATCGAGCATTTGCAGGCTTTGTAGTCAAAGGGAGGAAACATTAACACACATAGTAACCTTATGCCCAGCTTTGGCAGAGGCACGGAGGTTAATCCTAAAACCAATTTTTTATGAATTAGGAATTAGAACATGCAGGCAAGCAATGATTACCTGTTTGAGTGGGGCCAATATAAAACTTATTTATCACTTTGTTAAGTTCATCATTATTGTTGAGAAGAAACTCAAAGACGAAGAACAAGTAAATAATCATTTTTCGTGATATAAAAATAATCAAAGAAATTTATTTTAAGAATTGCTTAAATCAAAATGTATGTCAGTTGAAGGGTCTATTAGTATAATTTACTATAGTTATGCACATTGAACTTTATTACAGCTAGCAAATGGAAAACAGCAAAAAATGTATCTATACTTGTATTTCCTACTGCTAACACCTATCACTTTAGTTAAATGCTGTTATAATAGTGATTGCTGCTAATATATTGTATTTTAGTTAATACCTGTATTTTAATCATTGTGTAAACGTTTTAATATTATTATGGAATAGACTGTATTAATGCAATTTTAGATGATCATTTTAGGACGATAATAACTTTGTGCATGGTATGTGGTTGTTTATGTTGGTTGCTTTTATCTATCCTTGTTTGTAATGATTTTAATTAATCAACAAATAAATACTTACTTATTTAAATTTGAAGTGATATTGACGCCGAGATATAGTGCATTATCTGCAACCCTTTCGTCTGAGTAGTTAATTTGGCTATTAATTATAATCTGGGTTTTGATTTGGTTCAATTTATACCCTGATATCTCACCGAACCTTTTCGCTTCTTCTTCCATTAGCTTTACTGTCACCCTTGGATCGGCTGTAACAATTGCAATATCGTCTGCAAAAGCCAAGGTCTTAGTTTCACCATTGGCAGTCTTCATGGGTAGTATTGATTGGTTTGTTTCTAGCCTCAAAATAAATGGATCTATAAAAATAGCAAACAGTAGAGGGGAGCAGGGGCAACCTTGCCTTGAACCTCTAGTCACTTTGATGGTATGGGATATGTCCCCATTAACCATGACCACTGCTTTAGGAGTGGCATACATCGTCCGAACAGCTTTGATGAAATGGTCCCCAATCCCGCTTTTTGACATGGCTGTCCATAGGTACTGCCAGGAGACCCTATCGAATGCTTTTTCTGCATCTAGCAGTATTAGGGCCATAGAGTCTCCTGTTACTTCTGCCATGTCAAAAAGCGTAATCACCCTCTGAATATGGTAGGTGGTTGATCTCCCTGGGACGAAACCATTAATGGTGAGAGTTTGCTAGCTAACAGTTTAGAATATATTTTTGAATCATTATTTATTAATGTAATTGGACGATATGCACCTAGTTCTGTAGGGTCTTCATTTTTTGGGGGAAAACAATCATTTTTGCCCGGGCCCAAGATTCCGGAGGGCGTCCACCTTGAAAGACATGAATCATTAAGAGTTGGGAGACTTCTGACGCTAAACGGGAGAGAGTTCCAAAGCGTAGTAGCACCCACTATGAATCTTCTGCCACCCCAATGGGACTTAAAAACTCTCTGGGAAAGTATCACTTTTGCTCCTTGTGATCTCAAGCATCTATTTGGGGAGTACCAGTGTAGTGACGGTCTTAGGAACGGAGGACCGGCCCCTTGAAGTGCCTTGTACGTAATACAAAGGGTTTTGAACTTGATCTGTTTTGTTATTGGCAGCCAATGCAATCTTTGGAGATGAATACCCACAGACTGGAATTTGGGAATCTCCAAGAAGTCTGGCGGACGCATTCTGGATCATTTAGAGCCTTGGAGTTGTTTAGTAGGTATGCCAAGAAAAAGTCCGTTACAGTAATCCAATCTCGAAAGGATTAGAGATGTAACCACCGTAATCCTGCTTTCTGAGGGAATCAGTGGAAGAATTTTTTTTTATGGCCTTGAGGATAAAAAAACTGGAAGATGACACAGCTTTGACTTGAGCTTCAAAGTCAAGTCTTTGATCTATGACTCACCTTGGGAACCGGGGTAGGTGCTGACCCTAGATCATCTGGCCACCAGATTTGTTACTAAGATGGAGAGAATTTACCAAATAAAATCACCTCAGTTTTCCCGGAGTTATATTTAAGACAGTGGGAGCTCATCCAAGAGCTAACTGCTGACAACAAGTCCCTAAACCTGCTTACTGGTGGTGAGATGTTTTTAGTGATGGTAACCATGATTTGGGTATCATCTGCGTATGACGTCAGTGCCATCCCAAAAGATCGAATAAGGGATGCCAGTTCCAGAAAATAAATGTTGAAAAGCGTGGAACTTGAGAAAGAGCCCTGAGGCACTCCACAGGGAAGTGTGAAAGATGAAGAGGTCAGTTTCCCCAGGGCCACCGGTTGTATTCTATCCTCAAGAAATTAGGATAGCAATGTCAAGGCCTTTCCGGAGGTGCCCAACGCCTTCAAGGTTTTTAGCAGGGTTTTATGATCAACTGTATCGAAGGCCGCCGACAAGTCAAGCAACACCAGGGCGGCGGCACCCCCTGTGTCCATGACTGTTCTAATCTCGTCGGTGGCCTTAATCAGTGCCGTTTCGGTGCTATGCTCTGATCTGAACCCAAACTGCGCCTCATCCAATAAGTCATGTTCTAGTAGTTACGTGGTCAATTGGATATTCATAACCTTTTCTACCAGTTTAGCTGGCACTGGGAGACGCGAGATGGGTCTGTAATTCCCTGGATCCAGAGCATCAAGATTAGCTTTTTTTTTAAAAGAGGCAAAATTGAGGCTCTCTTCCAAATTGAAGGAAAAGTCCCTTCTGCAAACATACAGTTAAAGGTGGAAGTTAACCTCAACCCAAGTACCTCCGGGGCTTTTTTGAATATCAAGGGTGGAAGTGGATCGTAAGGGGAACCGGATCTTATTTTAGAGATGAGGGTTGTTATCTCAGCTACTGTTACTTCTCTGAATTCCGCAAAAATTGGGTCGTTAGGAGATAATACCTTTGATGTATTGTGCTTCTCTAAATTTGGGTGTACCCCATTATCAAAGTTGGTAAAAATTTGCTCAACTTTATTTTGAAAATGCTGGGATAGATGGTTGCAAAAGGCCTGCGAGTGGTTACAACTTTCTCTAACTGGGGGCATAGACAGTTTGGTCACCACTCGAAAAAGTTCTTTGGAGGAGTTTTCAGCCTCCTTAATTTCTTTTGCGAAGTAAGTAGCTTTTTCCGCTAGTATCAATTTTTTATAGCCTGCTATTATTAGTTTGAATTCCCCCAGTTCTTGTTCACTATAGTTACTTCTCCAGCAACGCTCCTGCCTTCGACACTCCTGTTTTTTTGTCTAAGAGTGTCGGTAAACCAGGGAGCAGGTGGAGTATTCCTATAACCTGTAGCCTTTTTAAGGGGAGCTAATGCATTGGCCGTTTCTGTGAGCCTTTCATTGAAATGGGCAGAGGCTAATTCAGGTTCTTGTGGACCCTTTGTAGATGTTAGGGTAAGCTGATCATTAAGCTGGTTGCTGTCAACCTGTTTCCAGTTTCGATATAATCCTGTTGATTTATTAGGTTGGCTGGGTTGGACCTTGACTGGGTTCTCAAGCTCAAATATGATGACACTATGATCAGTCCAGCACTGTGGTTGAATTTGCTTAACCCCAAGTGCTTTATGGTTAGTGAAAATCCCATCCAGTGTATGGCCGACCTGATGAGTGGGGCCTTTGACCCTTTGATTTAGTCCAGCAAGTGTCATAGTATCGATCAGGGCAATGGTATTAACATCTGTATCTACTTCAAGATGATAATTAAAATCACCAATTATAGTAAAGTTATTTTCTAGTGCACAGGTTTCCAACAGTGTATTAAAAGAGGCAAGGAACACATTTTTCTTTTCCCCTGGTGGACGATAGATTAGTATTCCTTTTAAGGAGGATACAGTTGGCAATTTTAAAACTAAATGACAGCAGCTCACAGTTTGTTGAGGGAATAGCCTCAAATACCCCCGTGTAAGTGTCTTAATATATGACAGCAAGACCGTCACCCTTTTTACGCTTCCTATCATGTCTGAAGACGGAATAGCCTGGAGGTACCGCCGAGCAAAAGTCTGCTTTGCCCAGGTTTCAGTAACAAAGAGTAGATCTAGTCCCTGGGCATCGATTAGCTCGGAGATGTCTAGTTTATGTTTGTGCACTGATCTGAAATTTAAAAGTGCGCCTCGGGGTGTTTGTTTGTTCTTGGGATTGTTGCTCCTAAGCGGCCAGTTATTCAAATGTATATTTTCTGTGGGAGGGCCGTAATTTACTTTAAAACCACATTATTGCATTTCATGTGCCTTATTTTGTCTAAGCCTTTACCCAAGATATGAGTGCAGCTTTCATCTATACTAGGTAGAGATGGATTTAATCTCAACCTAATCTCTACATATATGTATTCACTGAAAAAATCATAGGTATCCAGCAGGTTATAGTTAGGAATTATCATTTAAAAAACCTTAGAAATTCAATGAAAAAACCATAGGCTTCAGGGTTGTTATAGTTAGTAGGGGTGGGCGGAATTTGGGTAATCGCGTTACGCAAATCTCCGGGAAACTGTAAAAATCTCTACGAACACACAAATTCCGCGAACACGCAGAATTGCTGTTTGCGATGCTTTTTTACTGTTCGCAATCACTGTTCGCGTGCTTAGGGGGAAATATCTTGCGAACACGCGTTTGAGAACGCGAACAAGCAACAAATTTCGCGAAGTCGAGGAAGGCAGAATTTTGGGCAATTTTGCGATCTTCGCGGAACGCGAAATTACCCAAACTCTGCAAATTTTGCGAACGGAACGGAATTTTCCGCCCAGGCCTAATAGTTAGCTGGACATTTCACTCATTCAAAACCATTGAAATTCCTCCGTTATAGTTAGTTGTACTAACTGTAACTCTCGCGCCCGCAATCCACTGGTGATGATGTCACATATTACATCATTCATGACAAGGTCAGTGACATCACTGATGACATCTCAAATGACATCACTGATGACATCACTGATGACATCATCCAGTGAATGTGGTTTGGTTCGTTATTCAAATATGTATTATATATACACCAATCAGCCTTAAAGAATCAATGGATATATAAATATCTTGATGGAGGATTTAGTAGCAGTGTGATTGACTGTTTACTTGACTAATTTATAGTGTCTCACTAAATATATTAGATAGTAACTAAACTGTATGAATATCTATATTACTTGGTCAGTTGTTGTGTAAACTACTGCACAAGTTGGCTACTGACTATGTGAAAGACTATATTAGTTATTGATTAGTTAACTGACTATTTGTACGGGAGAGTGAATGTGTGTGTGAATCGGTGGGGGATCTCTGAATGCCCAAAGATATGTGAATAGTTAATTCAGTAGGTATATGACGTTAAGACTACATGATATAATAGTTGTTTGGGTGAGTGAATATCTTTATGGGTGTGGTGATGTGCAAATATATTTCTCAATGGTACATGTCCAACAAAGTATAAAAAATGAAAAGCAGTGTATGTGATAGTTGTATATAAATAAGTATACGGAAAACTCATTGATAGCATGAATGACTATATAGATAACTGTATACTTGTAATAGTGATTTTATAACACACTAGGTATGAGTTACTATCTATATGAATACATGAAGTGGTGTTTGTATAAGTGGGTAGCTGACTAAATGAAAGTATGATCCATTGTTTGCATAAGTGAGTAGGATGACTGCATAAGTGAATAGGATGTGTGCTGGTGTATAATGTCGATATAGTTAAATGATGCAAGAAAGAACATTCCTAAATGTCTGTACTGAGTACTGCCTTCAAATGTACACTGCGCTCAACAGAGTTCACCACTTGATACCAAAAGTGCATCACCACTGCATACAACTTTGAATTCATTCTCGATGTATTTAAGGCAGAGACAATTGTACTGTGTCCTCAGATTTTAGGGTATGTTACAAAAAAGCATTCCTCGATGTCTGTGTCAACTACTGCCTTCGAGCTACACTGCGGACCGCAGGGTTCACAACTTGAAATCAGCTTTCCATCTAATCTACTGACAGCATTGAAGTTAGCCTTGGTTTATGTAAGACAGAGAAAATTGTACTGTATGTGTTCAGATTTTGTTGAAATAAGTGACAAAAATCATTTGTCGATATTTCTGTTGACTACTGCCTTCGATCTACAGTACGGACAGCAGGGTTCACAACTTGAATCCAGCTTTGAATCTATACTACGAACAGCATGAAATTTAGCCTTGATTTTTTTAAGATAGAGATAATTGTACTTTATGTCCTCAGATTTTGTTAAAAGATACGACAAAAAGAATTTCTTGATGTCAGTGATGACTGCCTTCGATCTACATTGTGAGGGCTCATGATTCAGGTAGAATGGCGATTGTACATCACACATTCCAGTAGACAAGAGACATTATACCACTGCGACCCCTCCAAAACAGGAATCATCGCAGAATGAGCACACGCTGAGTTCTTTCGGTACCACTAACTCACTGCACCACAAGTCATCTCCCCGTAGCTTTATTAAGACAGAATTCACTAGGCAAAAAACATTGATCCCAGTGCAGCCTCCCTGCACTACGCATTATCGCAGGATATGTAGAAGCTCAGCGCCAAAGATAGAACTAAGTCAGTGCTCCATAAATCATCGCAAAGAAGAGTGAACAGTTTTATGTCACGGTGAGACATACTGTCCCTTTTAAATGTCCCTGAAACATACATATTTTAATAATGTATTCTATTCACATTCTATCTTTCATTTCAATCAAGATTGCAGATGATGCAGTCCACCCTAACATCTACATTGCGGACAGCAGGGTTTACAACTTGAATTCAGCTTTGAATGTACACTATAGACAGTAGAGAATTCAGCCTTGATTTACTTAATGAAGAGACAATTATACAGTATGTATTCAGATTTTGTTTAAATAAGTGAAAAAAAGAATTCTTCAATAACTGTGCTGACTAGTGGCTTCGATGTACACTGCGGACAGTAGGATTCACAACTTGAATTCAGCTTTCTAGCTACGCTACAGACAGTAAGGAATTTAGCCTTCATTTATTTAAGGTGCAAACAAAAATACTCCTATGGCACTGCTAGTATGCACAAGCACCTTGTAACCCTGCAGCCTGTGAACTATGCTCACAAAGAATGTAGAAGACTGCGTCTAAATGTTCCTCCACCACCGGCAATACCAAGTACCTCTAGGGCATTGCCACTAGACATAGGACCCCGTTTTGAAGAAGTTAGAATGCACAGCGTGAAATGCAATCGTTTAATTTGTTTTGGGAAGCAATCACTAGACCTAGTTTGCAGAGCAATTGATAACCATTGATAGTAGTATTTTTCCCCCTCAAAATTCATGCAGTCTAGTATACAACAGTCAAAGCTTTCAGTACAGACCGCTAGAACCACGCATCATCGCTGGGTGAGCACACACTGAGCACCAGACGTACCACTAACTCAGTGCGCCATAAATAATCGCCATGTGGCCTTATTAAGGCAAAATTCAGTTGCCAAAGATATTCTTACTAGTGCGTTCTGCTTGAACCACGCATCATTGCAGGCTCTACATAAACCGCCCCTACCTCAGTGTACCACAACTCATGAACCCTTTACAATGGAATCTTCTGTGTATAATTTCACATACAGTGCTCCTACCTTTGTACAGCAGAAGTCATAAACCGTTTATGATTGAATATCTGTGTATGATATTATGATGACAATTCTACTTGTTACCAACAGCAACGTAATAAAATGGAGTCGAGCACACGTGCCCATACCCACTTCAACTATCTATCTGTGTCTGTATACTTATTATATTTGTAAAATGCTGCTCCTGCGCCCTAACACATTATATTGTTATGTAAATAGCGTATGCAACCTTCTTACCTCTGCCAATAACAAAAACTTCGATTATATAACTTTCTCTCGCTCATTCTACAAATACGAACGTACAAAGTGGATCATTACAATATGGCAAATAAACTGTATAGTCAATTTATAAATATTTTTTTTTAGCATATTTATATAGCGCGAAGTCAACCCAAAACTATATCAGCAATTTACTTGAGCACCATATTTACAGTACATTTTCAGGCACAAGTTGATTATGTCATTACTCTACAATAACAAGATGTGGACACAACTCCGAGCCTCGAACAATGATTTCCAGCACCAAGTTTGACAGTATACCTGAATGACCACATACATATATATATTATCTGTCCTTCATGTGCTAAAAACTGCAAGCTAAATTTCTCATGGCCCTGTATTACTACAGCTACAACACTCCACTAAATGTACAACAAACATTCATATTCGCAGAAATACGTCATGTCCACCATCTTTTATGTGTGCATCTATGGGTGAATATTGGGTCAGTGATACCCCGTACCTTCTATGTTAGCCATATTGTAGATCTTTACAGACATAATGACACATTTGCGTGTAAGACCCAGGTGACAGCAGCACTACAACACGGACACCCAAATCAGTAGATTTTTCATATAACTCATGATGGAACCACACCCATAGCTCTGGAGTCATCGTTCACAGCCTTGCGCAGCACTGGCATACGTCAGTCCAGCCGACACAACAACGCTACATGGCTAGATTTCCATTGTAGTGATTTCTTAGTTCTAGGTCTAGTTGTCAGAACGGCACACACACACTCTCTCATGGCTGGTATACACCCACACCACACCCATCCAGCACATGAGTCACCACACACGTGATCCTACCAATAAAAAAGACGGGGCGCACGTGTTCTATGCCATTTTTGAGTTGCTCCCATCGCAAGCGCTCTGATGGCCCGTCCTAGTGGTTCCCACGCCTCATGTAGGCCCGAACCACAGAGCAGGGGGGCCCACCACTACGTCCGTGGCCTCTTTGGTCACTGAGGTAGTAGTACCGCAAGGAATGACCGGGTGATGAACCTGCGATGATGATGGGAGCACAAGTATGTCGTTAGCCATAGCGATATCAAGGCTCAACACCAAATGTTACACTTCTTGTTTGCCGAGCGGGACTGCAAAATGTAGAAGGTGCCCTGTCCACGAAAAGGTGAGCAGTTAAGCCTGAGTGCGCTGCGGAGGGAGTGGATGGGGTGCAGCAGACTGGATACAGAAAGGCAAAGCAGCGATTTAGGCGTACGCAGTGGTATACACCGTATCTTATTACATTTGCATTTTTTTTCCAATATTAGGAAAGCTTTTATGATCGGTCAAAAGTCCGTCACTTGTGATGATCGAAAGCACGTGTATCACTGCGCACCACTTGCTTTTAAAACCGGATAAAAAACATTGCTACTATAGTAATTTTACAAAAATCCAAGTTGGAACTGTACAAATAGTTGTTTTTTAAATGCGGGAGGGAAGGTTTGTGAAAGGACGATTTAATTGTACTCCACATTAAGATAGTAACAATTACCGATCATAACATCTTTCTTTTACTATCTTTTAGATGTAAAGCTTCAGGGTGAATTATGTCCAGGCACGTGGTGAAAGACACACCAGTGACAGAAAGGTGAGCTGCGAATATTCTTTTCAATCACTCTTTCACTTCCTCTCTCTTTTGATAAAGAAATGACGCACAATATTAACTTATTTTTATCTTACAGGTTGTGTTTCACAAATTGGGGTCCCCCCCAACACCTCCAAAGCTTAACGTTAGAAGATTCTGCGATGATGCGTGGCCATCGTAACAACGTCTGAGAAGGCTGCTTCGACACGTGGTGCACCCTCTTTGAATCAAGCCAATGGAACAAGGTGAGCAAAGAAGCTTGTTTCCCAAGCAACGAGAAGTCACCTGTGTGCTGAGAGAGTGGGTAGTGTGCAGCAGTTTGACTACGTACGAATGTATAATTACCTCCGAGCACTGGGAGTGGAAAGGTTGCCACAGTCTGAGGGGTAGATTTACAAGCCCCTTGCGCCACTTTTGCATCACTTTTAGTATGGGAAAAGAGACGCAAAAGTGGCGCAAGGAGCTTATAAATCTGCCCCTGAGTGTACAAGAAGAAGCACTCACCTCCGGACTCTGGGAATCAATGGGATGCAACAGTCTGGGTACGCAGTAATGAGAACTCACCGCTATCCAGTGGGAGTGCATGGGGTATAGTACTTTGGAAGAAAAATATCGCACAAACACCTCCTTGCAGTGGAAGTTGATGAAATACAATATCCTGAGTGTACAAAGACATAAAGCAAAAATATACTTATGCAGTTGTATGTACTATGCTATCACTAACTCTATACTATCTTTCAGATTACTAAACTGGAGGGTGCACTATGAACCAGCACGTGCTTGAACACACAACAAAGTCAAAACGGTGAGCTACAAAGATTTTCTCCAGTATTAACTGCTCCATCTATTACTTTCTCTCACACTTTTTTTTTTTCACAACCAATTTTATTGAGCAAGTAGGCAATAAAATTGTGGCACCCCACAGTTCGGAGGTCACCACCAACAGTACAGGTACAGTATATCAGATGAGTAGCAAATGTACAAGCAAGCATCGAAAATAGGCTCAATATGAATAAACCCCCAACCCACCCTACCCCACAACCCCCGTCCCCCCCAACTCCCAGTACCTCCCCCCCACCCCTCCCCCCCACGCACGTGTACATATAGCAGCAGATAAAGAGTGTAGGTGCAGTGCAACAGGAGTGTCGCAGAATCAGGCCAACAATGTCCGTACAATCAAATGTCCTCTTCTCACTCCGCTGGGGGATCCAGTGACAGACACCGGTAGTCGGCCCACCGCTTCCAAATTTTGTAGTGTTTGCGTGGGCAGCCCCTCGCCTCAAAGATCGGCTTTTCAAGGCCCATATAATAGTCCAATCCAGCTTTCCACGCAGACAGGGGAGGGGCCCTCACACCCTTCCACGCCCGGGCCAGGTCCCGCTTGGCAACAACAAGCCCCAAAAGCAGCAGATGGCGCTTATAGATGTTCCCACCAATGCCCTCCATAACATGATGCAACCCCAGCCGATGGGTGCGGGGAAGGTCCCAGCCTAGGACCTCAGATAGACAGCTCCACACGCCTCTCCAAAATCCAGACAACCGACCACACGACCACACAGTATGGAACAGGGATCCAGGCGCCGCCCCGCAGCGCAAACATTCCGGGGATTCAATCAACCCAGCTCTCCACAATCGTTCACGGGTGTAGTAGGCCCGGTGCAGGTACTTAAATTGGATGAGCCGGAGCCTTACAGCAATGGCGGTCCCACGCGGGGATTCTAGCACCTCCCTCCAATCGTCCTCATCCAGGGGGCCCACGTCCACCTCCCAAGCCGCCCGAAGATAGTGCAGGGTAGAGGAGCAATGGATAACTAGCGTCTGGTATATCCGGGATACCTTCCTATCCCCCAGGTCTCCCATAAAGACCTTCGCCTCGACTGGGCTGAAGTCGGGTAGGGAGTCCAGGTTGGCAATGCTCGGGGTGAGGGCATGGCGCAGTTGCAAATAACGGAAAAACTGGGACTGAGGCATTTGGAACTCCGTGCAAAGTTCCTCGAATGATTTGAGGGTAGTGCCGGACATGACCTGGCCCAGTAGCGAGATACCTATCGCCTCCCAGCCCTCAAAGCCGGCCAGGGCCGAGAGCTCCGGGAGCAGGCCATTATGCCAGAGTGGCGTCTCAGCCGTCAACTTGCCCCACCAGCCCATGCGGCGTAGGGCCTGTCTCCACACTGCAAAGACCACTCTGGTAACCAACGGCAGTGCACGACGCAGACGAGCTGAGTATAGAATGGTGTGTAGTGTGTGATCGCCCATAAGCGACCGCTCCAATGCATCGCCGGGTCCCCCCTGTCACTGTACCACCACTCATTAAGAACAAGCAGTTGGGAAGCTTGGTAGTAAGATAGGAGATCAGAGGTGGCTAGGCCCCCGCAATAGGTAGACAGGAAGCATGTTTTCAACGCCACTCTGGCCGCTCCACCAGCCCACAGAAAACGACCCAGCGTCGAGTTGACCTGGCGAAACCATTGCAGGCCGATAGGGTAAGGGAAGTTCTGTAGCTGGTACAGCAGTCGTGGAAGCGCCACCATTTTGAAGATGGCCGATCTTCCAAATATAGTGAGGGGCATTCTGGACCAAGTCTTGACATCGGCCTGGACCCGTTCCCACACCGGCAGGACGCCACGATCCCAAGCCACGGCGCGCGACTCCGAGAGATAGACGCCAAGGTATTTCAGCCCATCCGTTGCAACTCGCAGTCCCGCAGCCCAAGGGTCTACCACGACTCTGCCACCCAGAACCCATAAAGTCGATTTGTGAAGGTTGAGCCGGAGGCCGGAGATCTCGCCAAAGATGAGCATGACCTCCAGAACCCGGGGACCCGAGTGTTGCAGGTCAGTGAGGAAAAAAAGGATATCATCCGCATATAATGCGATTCTATCTACCAATTCACCGCCCCACACAAACCCGCGTATCTGGGCATCCGCACGCACCCGAGATGCCAGGGGTTCCATCGCCAGGGCAAACAGGTATGGGGACAGTGGGCAACCCTGTCGGGTACCCCGACCAATCCGAAAGCGCCCGGACGTGGCTCCGGCCACCCGAACCGAGGCCGTGACGTTGGTGTACAGCAGTTTCAGATACGATAGGAACACTGGACCAAGGTTAAGGCGAGGCAGGAGCGTAAACAAGTAAGCCCAACTCACAGAGTCAAAGGCCCTGTCCATATCCGCTAGTAGAGGTGCCGCCCGCTCATCTCGAGCCCCCATGGCATCAACCGCCGCCTGCGCCCGCCGGATATTGTGGCGAGTTGCCCTACGGGGCATGAACCCGGCCTGATCAGGGTGGACCAGGTCTGTAATATGGGGCAGCAGGCGGTTCGCCAAGGCCTTTGCCAAGATTTTGGCCTCTATGTTTAATAGCGAAATGGGCCGGTACGAGTCGTGCCTGTCCGGGGCTCTGCCAGGTTTCAGAAATACCACGATCTCGGCATGGCGCCAATCTGGCGGTAACTCCCCCTGGGCCCGTGCTGCCTCAAGCGCGCGTCTGTACTGAGGCCCCAGCTGGAGGTGAAACTTTTTGTAGAATTCGCACGGGTAACCACTCGGGCCCGGCGCCTTCCCTGTATTGAGCTGTCCCAGCGCTTCCCCGAGTTCCTCAGCCGTGAGCGGGACGTCCAGCGCAGTTCTAGTGTCATCGGAGACGGCCTGTGGCAGCAGGTCATCGAGATATATGGATATCTCCTCCATCTCCAGGGAGTCCCGGGGGGCGTATTGTGTCTCAAAGTAATGGGCGAAGCTAGCCGCGAGGCGGGCCGGGTCCGTCACCACCGAGCCATCTTCCGCCGTGAGGCCTGGCAACGTGAGAGGCTGGAAGGTAGCTTGACATAGTCTGTGGAGCATCGTGCAGGACTTGTCGCCCCATTGATAAACCCTGCTATGCGTGGCGAGCCACGCCTGTCTGGCTTCATCATGCAGGACCGAGGCATAGGATTGCTGCGCCTGCAAGAGCTGCCGTATCGCAGCCTCATCCCCCCCATCCCGGCCACGTTGTTCCAAGATTTCTACGCGAGCGGCAGCGGCCGTAATGGCCTCCCGATGCTTCCGTCGGGCGGCTGCACACCAAGCGATATCAACTCCCCGTACCGTGGGCTTCAACGCCTCCCATACCGTTAATGCGTCAACGTCTCCCACAAGATTATCGCGCCAATAATTATCAACTGCTTCGCGCAAGTGATGCACATATTCAGGTTGCTGTAGGTGCCACGAAGACATTCGCCAACGGAACGGCTGTCGTTTCGTGGGAAGGTCTATGGTAGCCACAACAGGGGAGTGATCAGACAGACCCCTGGGTAGGATAGCAGCGTCACTCACACGGCTCAAGCAGGCACCAGGCATAAAGATGTAGTCGAGTCTCGAGAAGGAACCATGCACTGCCGACACATACGTGAACTCACGCGCAGCAGGATGAAGATGGCGCCACACATCGACCCAGCCCAAGCTGTCCGCCGTCGCACGCAGTCTAGTATGCGGGGTAGAGGCGGAGGGATCTACGGCCACAGGCAAACGTCGCTGGCAGTCCGAGCTCACATCCATAACTTCATTCCAATCGCCCCCAACCACCGTCAACACATCCGGCATTTCATCCCACACCGCAAATAGTCTCTCCGACAGGGCCCACTGCATAGGAGGAGGGGCATAGACACTACCAAAAACCACTGGTTCGGGACCCATCTGTCCCTTGATAAAAACAAAGCGGCCCTGAGGGTCAATCCACTGCTTTTCATGAACGTACGCCACCCTGCGATGAACCAAGGTAGCCACCCCCCTCGATCCCCTCACAAAGCCGGCATGGTAAACCTGCTGGAAGCCGAATCTCTGGAGGCTAAGGACCTTGGAGCCCAGCATATGAGTTTCTTGGAGCAACAGCACGTCCACCGCCTCTCTCTTCCCCCAGCGCAACACTGCTCCACGTTTGATTTTATCGAGCATCCCCCTCACATTCCATGTTATAACACGAATGGCCTTATTAGGAAGCACAGCAGTTTGATCAGCCATCATCTAGGCAGTCCCCCCCACTAGGCCCCCCGCGCCACCCCAGCGCACCCCACCATTCATTCGATCCAACATCAATATACACGTGCGGTCCCACCCCCCCAACCCCAAACCTCCCCACCCCACCCCAGCCCCGAACCCCCCCAACAGCAACAAACCAACTCTCCCCCTATCCCCGCTCCCCCCACCCCTATACCTCATAGAACACTGAAGTATCTGTCGCGGCATGGATAGACCCGGGTCCAAAACAGAGGACCCAGGGCCAGCCATACCAAAGGATCCCAACACCCCGGTCACCATACACTCACCCCCCCCCCGACAACACCCACAACTCGTGAGGGTCTAAGGCCCTTGGAAGTCGCCTCCCGAGCCCCACAGCATTCCCACAGGTAGCCTCAAAATGTCTCGAACGTATATAGTCTGGCATTAACGAAACCCCCATACAACAGCCCCACTAGCTAATCCATCACAAAATAGGGCAACACTTTACCGGATAGGACCAGGGTCCAGGCCCCACCAGAGTTCAACTGCCAGCATCTGAGTGTTCAGAGTCCATAGTGCCACTGGCCTGTGTCGCACTAGCGGAGGCTGACCGTTTGCGTGATCTGGACCTCCGATGTCGTCCTTTTCGGTTTTGGCGGTTCGTCCGCTCCTGCGATGATCCCCTCGACCCGCCCGGGTCCAGCCCCGGCTGGGCATGCGGCCTGATCCTCACTGCCTCGTCCGTCCACCGAAAGACCTCCTCGGGTGAATCGAAGAAATGTGTCCGGGACTGGTGTACCACCCGCAGGCGGGCCGGGTATAGGAGAGAATACTGGAGCTTCAGACCCCGCAACTTGGCTTTGGCAGCCACAAACGACTGTCTCTGCTGCTGCACCAGTTTCGTATAATCCGGGAAGATCATAATAGTGTGATTTTCATAGGAGAGCGAACCCTTTTTCCTCGCCTCTCGCAATATGACATCGCGGTCGTGGTAATTCAAGAGTCTTGCAATAGCAGGCCGAGGGCGCTCACCCTCCGGCGGCCGCTGTGTTAAGGCCCTGTGTGCCCGCTCGATCACGAAACAAGTAGACAGTGCCCCCTCCGGGAGCCAGCCCTCCAGCCTTTGGGTCAAAAACTGCTCCATATCATCCTTCTCACACCTCTCCGGAAAACCTATAAAGCGAAGGTTGTTCCTCCGTGCGCGCCCTTCGGCATCTTCCACTCAGGTAGCGAGAGTCTTTTGGGTACGCTCCACCTCCGCCATTCTCTGCTTCAGCGCGCCAATGTCCGTCTCCGCCACCGTGATGCGAGATTCGGTCTCAGTAATCCGTTCCACCGCATTGCGGAGATCTTGGCGCAGCAGCGTAACATCCGCACCCACAGCCCCGATCTTGGCATCGAGCATGTCCCGGGACTGGGTGATGGCCGCCAAGATCGTCGCATTGTCCGGCCCTGTCCCGCTGCCGCCGCTGGGCGCCCCTGATCCGCCACTGGGCCCCGTAAATTTGTCGATAGGGCCTTGCTTAGGCGGGCCTCCTCCACCACCCCTGGTCATGGCCGCCTGTAGTCTCATCGTTGCCACTCCTTGGGCAGCCGCCTGTGGCTCCGTCGCCGGAGACCTCCACTCAGCCGGGCCTTACACTCGAGATCAGGGCGGACACCTTCCGCGACAATTCCCAGCAAATCTCCAGGAGCAGACCCACAGCGGTGGGCACAGGAAGCTTCGGGCCCCGGCCGGGACGCCGCCGCAAGTGTCTTCGGATTGAAGAGCGACAATTACCGCTTCCAGCCTAGGCCAGTCCCAATGTCGCGAAACTCGAGGCCCAGGTCTCACAAGGGCGGTGTAGGCCTCCACCACGCCGTGTCGCCTGTAAAAGTTCTCCAAGGCACAGCACCAGAACACAGGGCACCTCTGCGACTCGTAGGCAACTGGAGCTGCAAAGTCGGGCCGGGACCCGCCCAGTTGAAGCGACCTCCGGCAGTCTGCCACCGACCGCCACCTGGCGTCCTGAAAATCGAGGTCTCGGGTCCACCGCCAGTGACTAGGCCGCACTTCGCTGCCGGCGCCGTCGGGCCCCGGGAGAGATGGAACCGCGGGATCAGCACACCGGAGGGGTCAGAGCACTCCCTGGAACCGATGCCACTCACGTGGTACCAACTGCGGGCTCGGGGGCCAGGATAAATGAGCAAATTGTGTCCGGGCCGGCGGGAGCTCTACAAGGCTGCGACCGCCATCTTCGCCCGCTAAACCACGCCCCCTTCTCTCACACTTTTAATGTTGTTTTTCTCTTTTTCTCTCTCTCACATTGTTTCTCTTTCTCTTTTAAAGTTGTGGACGCTCCTGTCTACTCTGCCGATAAAAAAAAATCAAGGCTGAATTTAATACAGTCTGCAGTGTAGAACCAAAGCTGAGTTGAAGTTGTTAACTCTGTTCCCCAAAGTGTTTACACAAGGTAAGCAGAGCGGCCTAGATACACAATGCCTCCGATTAAATGCGTTCCAAATAAAGAATATTGTCCTCTATAATGACGTGATCTCTCACCTAATTCTGTCTCATCTCTGAATCATTTTAAAGACATGTTGGTCCATACTGTAAATCTGACGCAGTAGGCACTTCCGTACAGACACCTCTTCAACGCGGGCTATAAGAGAGGTGGAATGTATCAGGCACACTACAGACGTGCAAATTAACAAATATTGCCAAGTGTTACCTTAATTTGTGATCATTGACCTCATTCAGTCACATATATCTAATTTTAAACACTTATTTTCATTTTTGTTTTGAAGATTACCTACCCTCCTTGCATTGGAGTCCATCGAACATTTTGTTTATTATATTGTTATGTTAAAGTTATGTTTTTAGTTATTTATTATATTGTTATTTCAAAGTTACGATTCTAGTTGTTTATTGTTATTAATTTAAAAAAAGTATATACGTCTTCTTTTTCTGACAACATTTCACTATTATTTAGTGTGATAATCATATGCTTACAAAATATTTAACAATTAAAATATAACTAGAAGTATAATACTGAGGCTAGCTCTTTACCAAAGTCTGTACCTGGGATTAACGGTTCCTATAGAAAATTTTAAAAACTCCAGCACAGTAACTGTTTGGATTAGCAACATTGTGTGGTGAACTTGTAACCTGTGTGCTCATTTAAGTATTCCATGAACTGTTACTATGGTAACAGGCAGTAAGCAGTTTGGAGGTAGGGTTGAAAGGTACTGGCTATACAGAAACCGTTAAATTTACCCAGGATCCTCTACATAACAGAAAGGAAAGCAAACTAAGACAGAACACTGTGTAGCAGATTTACAAGCCCCTTGCACCACTTTCGTGTCACTTTTCCCATGTTAAAAGTGATGCAATAGTGACGCAAGGATCTTCTAAATCTGCCACATCGCATATTAAACAAGCTTAAGTCTACTTCAGAACAGATGTTAGGAACTGACATAAACCGCAATTAGCAAGAGTTTTCCTATCGGTACTCAAATCCAGGGCTGCCTTATAAAGACAACGCTATTATCATACCTCCCTCTTCCTTTTTATATTCTCATAGAAACACCTACCTTGCCACTGAGAATACCTACATTGCAACTCATTGGAGATGTGAGGCGAGCCCTTAGCAAACCGGCTGCTAACCTGCATTAATGCATCTTAGCGTCACCTAGTAAATAGGGCTATATCATTTACACTGCATTTTTGGCTTTTTTTTTAAATTGCAGCTAAATGGCAATTGTTAATATGCCCTCAAGTTTCCTATGACAGAGTGAGAACCTCGACTCCCGCCCTGCCATTCCAAACAGCAGTATCCCGGGGGTAGACACCCCGAGACACAGCAGGAGCCGCTCCTGGGGGGTGGTGTTCCCCAAGGCTTTCGACTGCTCCAGAATGCAGACCACGTGGCCCCCCTCCAAAAATATAATAAGCACCGGAGGGTAGTAATCCCCCGGGCTTAGAAGGACCTTTGAGCTCCCTCACCCATTTATTTTGTAGCACAGAGGAATGGCGGTCCCCATGCTACAGGGCCCCTCTGGACCCCCATCAAATGTAATATTTTAGACCCTGGGATTTGGCTTTCCCAGGTAGCTAATTTTTAAACAAGCACAGGAGCCCGCGCTTCATTTTTATTTTTATTACGACGGATCCATGCACCCAACGCACATTTCTCAGTTTAAAAAAACAAACAAACATTTTTTTGGGGACCCTAGGGATTCCTGTGGGACCCCCTGAGCAGGTCTAGAGGGCCAAAATATTTCTTACCTGCCCCCTTTATACATTTTGAACACTTGTTCCACTAATTTCTAGACCCTCGCTTCTACCGAGGCAAAAATGGCTGCCAACACTTCCTGGTTTCGAATGTTGACAACCACTTGACAACCAATTAGCATTCAGCGCGTTATCGGGACGGTACGCTTAGCGTGCACGCAACATACGCGCATCCACCGAGGCCATAGATATATATGTACTTTTACTTGTAATTTTCTCAGAAACTCTTGAACGTATTCACACCATTTAAGCAAAAGGCACGAGTCTGAACCGAGCACTGCCTCTTTGCCAAATTTGGTATAATTCCATTCAACCGTTCGGGCTGTAGCCGCAATGAACAGTTCCTGTGGAAAATTGCATGGGGAAAACACGTTTTGGGGCCCCCTTTTTTCTCTGCCCCCGCTTCAAATGCAGTATTTTAGAACATTGGATTGGTCCTTCCCAGGTAGCTAATTTTTAAACAAGCACAGGAGCCTGCGCTTCGTTTTAATTTTTTTACGCAGGATCCATGCACCCAGTGCACATTTCTATGTTTTTTCAAAAAGAAATTGGGGGGCTCTAGGGGTCCTTATGGGACCCCCTGAGCAGGTCTAGACGGTAAAACATTTCTTACCTGCCCCCTTTATACGTTTTAAACACAGACACAGCCCGGTCTAGGCACTGAGACAAAGTTCTTCCACCACACTGACCCAGACACTCGCGGGGTCGCCTGTATCGGCGCAGTTCACATGCATTTCTTGGCTAGGGCCCCTGCCAGACTCCCGTCTGATAACTGTCTAAATATAGCTGCAGTATTTATTTTCACTTCCATTTTTGCTGTTGTAGCCAAGCAACAAATAACATTGCCCCCTCCTCTCAGAGATTACTTGTCCTTCGAGGGGCTATATTAACTGCTAGTCACGCCGCCAGCACCCAAAATAAAGTGATGTTCAGGGCTTGCCAGGGTCTAAGGGTCACCATTACCCGCCATGCCAAAACATGTGGGTCACATTGAGGAGGCGGACGTATCTTTATTACCTTTTAAGAGTAGAAATCTCAGGTATCTTCTACTCAGGCGATCACCGTTAAGAGGCGAATGAAGCTAATACCATCTACCTAAGATCACACATAATGACAGTGGAGGAATTGGAATAAATCAAGTTAATGTCTGAGCTCCATCACTCCCACTGACACGTGAGGCCCTGCCGGTGCGGGGAGATGGATATCAGTCAGCGTGCAACTGGGGGCCAGGAGAATGTTGGTGTAATACGGAGCACATCTTGATCAATCTTGGTGTAATACGGGGCATAGCTTGTAAGACAAAGACATTTGCATGCTAGTCCTGCTTCCACCAAAAGGCAGTGCTGTTTTCGTCAGGCGCCCGACACGTGGTCCCTTGGGCACAGACAGGCTGCAAGATGGACACCCAAAGTTGTGGCTTGCTGAATGAAACACTGGCCATTACTTCCTAACTACGTCCAGCTGTACGCTTTCAGCAGCCGATAAAGAGGAAATCCCTATAAAAACCAGCACAGTAAGTTACACGGAAGCACTTGCATAATCACTTGCTTCTTTGGGACAGAGAGTTTGTTTAGATTAAAGTGGTCTGGGGTCCCACGGTTAAAACTTCATCAAGTACAGCAATCAGTATCATGACTTTCTGTGCCTGGGTCACGGTCTAATTGAAGAAGGCCGGTAAGCCCATCGAAAAGATTAAAAAGCACCAAAAAGGTAATTTATGTTCTAAAGTCAGATTTACAAGTGCCCAAATGTGACGAGTTACTCATAATGGACAACTCAACTTGCTGTCGCTTGGGACTCCCCAGGAAACTGTTTTGACTACTAAGGTAGCAAATGCATGAGGCTCCCTCCCTTCTGTAGTGTAGTTCCTATTTTCCCTATAGGCTCTGCGCATTGAAATAACATAAACAGCAGTGTAGACGTAGGACTGCGGTCTTCTAGGTCTCTACTGACTATGTTAGACTTAATTTAGGTTTGCGCCAGCTAGCTCAGAGGTCACTGGAAACTTTCTTGACTGAATAGGAAGTGATCAGCTTCCCTGGGTCAGACAAGAAGGGATTCAGCTTCCGACAACCGCATAAACATGACAACTTTGCTCCTCAGAATAAGAGTCAATCTCTAGAGTTGTGTGAAACAATAGACAGCTATTTCACTCAGTCAGTTGTGCAGATTTAATTTCACCAGGGTGCAGAGAATAGAGAGACGGGTGTTTTCAATAAAAGGTATTATTTATTGAGCAGTCTTCTTTCTCATGCAAGAGAAATGAATTGCCACAATTGCAAGACTTGTTATTATAAAAAGTGCATACAGTAAAAGGAGTATTACGAAATAATACTGTAAAAGCATTGATATGGTTTCTTAGCCATAAGATGGTTAAAATGAATACAATATATACATTCATATATACATTGGCTAACGACCTCAACTGGTGCTTCTAACTACGCCTACCTGACCTAAGCCTAAAACGTGGGAGGGAGTAAGTAAGTAGCAGTTTAAGTTAAGTTGGTTTTGCCAAGAGTTTGATTCAAGAATTCTCTCTAAGGGTTTAGTCAGCACCGTTCCTCTGGAATAGAATGTAGGAGGTTCTGGTATCCCCTCTCAGGACCCGATATCCCAGTCACCCGCAAGGGTAGGCTGGAAACGCCGGAGCTGGATTTTCTCGGCAGGAGAAAAGACAGCGTCTTTCTCAGCGCGTCAAGGAGGAGGGGCATCGTCCGTGGGCTTCTCGCATCTGCTGGGCTCTCTGCAAGGGGACAGCTGTTCTGCTCCTGTATTCACCACCACCGTGTGCTTGCTTAAGGCAACGTTGGTAAATTTATACCTGAAAGGTGCCGAGTTTGACGTAAGTTTTTGGACATAAGACGTCAATAAAGATGTCACTAAGAACTGGTCGTTCTTACAGTGCTCGCAGGAGTTCTATTACTAATCAAAACAAAGCAAGCGGGGCTTTCCCAGGTTGCTGGTGGTTTGGTATGTCGAAAGAACTCGGTGTGCTATCTAGGAATCTAAGGAAGTGGCTTCTGCTGTGTCATGGACTGTCATGGACTGCAGAGGCGAGTTACTGAAATATGGCTCTGATTATTATGCCATTTATAGGGATATGTATTGATTATAGCCGTATAGGGGCATGAGGTCACAATATTGATCGGGCCCTAGATAAAACACATCACTTCAACTGAGGGGCATTTTGAGTACCGACTTGTGAACAACGCTAAATTGAAGTGTGGCCTGGTTCGAAGGGATGAGCGCTTCGCTTAAGGATTTTGGGTGTGGGACTCAAGACTCCTGTCTTCGCTGATAAAGTCAAGGTTGTGCGTGGCATGCCCAACCCCACTCACTACCGAGGCTTGAACAGGAAACTTCCATTATTACCCAAGTTAAACATAATCATTTGTGACAGTGAAACTTGCTTGGACTGTATGAAAACACGCTGTTCGGTTCAGCAGATACATTAACGCACTAAGCTATCTTAGAACGTGTTATGTGTCATTAATTGCAGGACACAGGATGCACTTTGCTCGACAAGACCTTACTTACATGGAATGTTTTCCATATTTTGTGCTAGTTGCAAAACTCACCTGGTGTGCTTAAAAATGCCGAGATCACATACGTGTTAGCTTCTAGAGCGATGTTGCTTTAACATGTCAGAGTGCAGGTCAGGAGTCAGCCACGTGTGCAATGCCGGACACAGATTTACTTTACTCCAACCTAGAAGCCATTCATAATGTGACACCCAATGCCCGGAACTGGCAGGCTCTGCTGCGCCCTGCACCAACACAAGATGTCATGACGTTAACTGTCTCCACAGCCAGCAGCATTTCTGGGTGTGCCAGCCTGTGCCTGGCGTGTAATCGAGTCTGCTCAAGAACAGGAAGTCTCTCATCGTACTTAGCTTGTCACATACCCAACTCAGCACCGGCATTGTGGCCTTTTATCAGCACCTGCCTCCCTAATCTTCGTCCCCCAGCATGTCTGACACGTGACTGATGCCTCACATAACTGGCCATGCTTTCTGTCGATCAGCTGTCCTGCAGTTCCCCGGGGCACAAGCAGGCATCCACTTCTGTCAGGACAGCTAATTGCTGCAAAAAGACAGAAGTAGATGCCTGCTTGCGCCACGGGGGAACTGCAGGACAGCTGATCTGAACAAAATCACAGAAGTGGATGCCTTTTTGTGCCCTGGGGGAAGTGACATTAAAAAAAACTTCGAAGCGGCATTTTCGTTGCTTTGGGAATGGTGTGGGACTGTCCCTTCGGACACTTGCATGCAGTCTGCTATGGACAAATGGCAAGAGCAACCATGTTTGTCCATGCGGACGCGTGCACCAAAGCCCTCGGCATAATCGATTACAAAAGGTACTCGCAATAGCGAGAGCAGCGCAAGCGCTGCTTTCGTCAGGCGAGACCTAAAAAAACATGGTGTTACGCTCAAATCAGACAAGTGCAAATTAGGGTACACGTTGTTCTCTGAAGGGATTGAACCTAAAAGTAGCCGTGTCAAAGTGATTGAGGAGTTTGGCATTCCAATCGGTAACAATCAACTCAGATCATTTATAGGTTCATTAGAATTTCATACCAGGTACTGTGTTGTGAAAACTCATAATATACGCAATTCGTTGAAGAAGAATGTACGGGATGAATCGTGTGTTCGAGAATTTTCACTTATAAAAAAAGCAATTTCTATAAAACCATTTGATACCCATGATGTCAGCATTATAATGACTGATGCTAGTTAGAGGGGTCTAGGGACTGTTTTACTATAAAGACAGTAGTGTAAAGAGGAGGTAGTAGCATTTATCTCCAAGAGACTAAAAGGGGCAGAGTCTACTTCTTCTGCCATTGAAAAAGAGGTTTTGGCATGTTGGTGAGATAACTCATTTTAAAACACATCTTTGGGGTACCAGATTTAGGGGTCAATTAGGATGGCGGACGGACTTGCGTCCGTCCGCCACCCCTGAGTAGGAGGGACCGTCCGCATGGGCAGCGGCGGTCCCTCCATGGCAATTAGGATGTGACCGCCACCCTGGCGGTCACATCCTGTATGTTTTACATTGCGGCGGGTGCTGCTTGAAGCAGCACCCGCCGCAATGTAAAAAATGAAAGCAGTGCAATTGCATGCACAAAGAGGCAGGCACCGCGCGGTGCCTGCCGCTTCGTGCACGCAAAGGCAGGGGGGTACCATAGGTACCCTCCATGTGCACCCCCCACGCAACCTTCACCCAGGGGGCCCACAAAGGGCCCCCAAAGTGAATGTCCGTATGCTTTTCCACGGTGGAAAAGCCGCCGTGGAAAAGCATTACTTTCCCTACATCCTAATATGGCTGGCGGTGTCTGATAGACACCGCCAGCCATGTTAGTGCTTTTCCGCCGTGGTCGCCTTCCGACCGCGGCGGAAAAGTGGAGGACAGATTGTGAGACCCACCAGCCATCCTAATTTGGTGGTGGGTCTTTCAGGCCTCCTCGGCGGATTCCCCGCATACTCCGGGCCGGCGGTGGCTTCCGCCGGCCCGGAGTATGCGGGGAATCCGCCATCATAATGACCCCCCTAGTGTACATGCAGATCATAAGCTTCTCATTCATTTATTTACAACCAAAGGTGCTGCCATATGTACTCTAAGGATTGCTGAGTGGAAATATCGGTTACAGGAGTACAACTATGTACTAGATTACATTCCAGGGGCACAATATGTGTTAGCAGATTGACTTTCTTGTCTTTCTATGAAAAGAAAATATACCTTTATGAAAATAATCATGATGTGAAGCTCTGCCCAATCACAGCTAGGCTCCTGCCCCCCTCCCACAGGAGAGGAGCAGACTAGGGGGGTGTACCCACCCCAGGACAGGGACCCATTGGTCCCTGCCTTTGCCCTACCTGTAACGCCCCTAAATTCTGTATTTAGGGGCTCCCTGAACCTTCCTTCCTCAGATCCTGATAAGAAAAGAAGAAAGAAGATCAAGAAGAAGACCTGCAGTGCAGCTGCTAACAACAGGACGACACCCACTGACTTGTCCCCAGCCCTACCGGCCTGTCGATCCTGGAACCTGCTCCTGCTTAATCCCGGCAACTCCTCCAGACAGCGACCTTGGGACCTCCGGAGGACCTGCCTGCCTTGACCCTCTTGAAGACTGGGACTCCCATAAGCAGAGGCTCTGCTTCAACAACCATACCCCTGGTGCCAGCCAAGAAGCACCGGACCAACCCACTCTGCACCCGCCGAGCCCGGCCCGTGCCCGAGTGAACCAAGAACAGGAGGACGTCCCCCCGGCGACTGGGACCCAAAGTCCAGTGCCCAAAGACCCTCCTCGACGAACCGGACAACGCCTGCAGCCTCAGATCCAGGGACCCCTCCAACTGCGACCAGCTGAGGGTAAGATTTCCCGATGCCCAAAGACACCCCTGCACCCGGCACCCTGAGGCCCCCTGTGCCTTTGGGGTACCTACCTCTTCTCCAAGATCCCAACTTACCTCTCGAAGTGGTGGTCGCACCTGAAGAATCACCGTCCCCGAGTCTGCAGCCTTTGTTCCCTTTTTACCTTTCCCATTGAATAACATTGAGAGCCCGACGCCTCAAAAGAACCCTGCACCCAGCCCAGCCGCCAGCCAGCACTGTACCTTGTAGCCCAGTACTGAACCGGAAAAGTAATCCTAACGGGGTTTACTAGTTACCTGAATTTTCTCCATAGGAATCCACTGTCTGCTTTTCTATGAAATTTCTTCTAAGTGTCTACTTTTGAAAACTTGAAATATTCCTTAAAAATCGTACCAACTACTGAAACGTAATTACTCACCTGCCTTAAGTAGAGATCCCAGTGCTGGACCTAGGAGCCCAGTAATGGATTACAAAAGTAACGAGAACGTACTTTACCTGTAACCTGAATTTTCTCCCATTGGATAACATTGCTAGATTTTCTCTGAAAAGTTTCTAAGTGTGAACTTTTAAAATACCTTTATATTCCTTAAAAAGCATTGTAATAACCAAAACGTTTTTACTAAACTGTTTTCAGCTTACACCCCAGGAGTGAATCTAGGATCCAGTCCTGGAATTACAAAAGTAATCTACAAAGTAATTAACTACATTTTTGTAGAAAGACCCTTTGAGCTCAATGTTAAATTGTGTTTAGAATTGTGTTGCCTACTGCAACCCCTGTACCTATTGAACTCTCTAGTCCATCTGGATCAGGCAGGTTTCATACCAGGCAAAAACACGACCCTGAATACAAGGCGACTCCCCTCTATCTGGAATCGGACATCAGTGCAGAGTGGGAGGGGGCGATATTCACCATAGATATAGAAAAGGCCTTAGACAGCCTGAAGTGGGAATTTCTCTATGCTGTGTTAGCATACACGGTTCAGGGATTCATACGCTGGGGAGACTGCTGTACGCAGGCCCGTGGCTAGGGTGCGCACGTGCCGCATGATCTCAGAGAAAGCAGTATAGCTTGATATCCGGGACCGCCAGGCCTCCCTCATACATCCACTGTTGCAACTTGTAGAGGGCAATCCTGGGTGTACCCCCCTGCCATAGTAGTGTGCGGAGCTCCTGTGCCACTTGTTTAAATAAGGTTGGGGTGGCTGGGTATGGAGTGTTTTGCTGAATATATAACAGACGCAGTAGGGAAATAATTTTGTATAAGGCGGTTCTGCCCATCAAAGACAGCGGCAAAGTGCGCCAGTGTTCAATGTCCGTGCGAATGCCGGGAGGAGAGGGGCAAGCGTCAGGGGTGTCCCATCTCCCCCCAGCTGTTTGCACTGGCGGTGGAATCCTTGGCCTGTGTGGCGCGGATGGGCGACAGATACAGGGGACTATGACTAGGGGGACAAATACATCATATAGCGCCATATGGTGACGCCCTCATGCTGTCCCTAAAAGACTTAGAGGGGGACCTGCAGGGGACCAGGAATATGATGGAGGAGTTTGGGGCTCTTTAGGGCCTGAGAGTAAACTGGAAAAAATCCAGGTAGTTATCCATGGTGGTGGACAGCCATCCGAGGGTTTGGGGGACGTGAGGTGGGAGCCCTGCTGTTTCTGATACCTGGGGGTTTAGATTTTCCACTTGCTCTGGGACGTACAGGAAAGAACCCTAGGGGGGGCGCTGAGGGCCTTGAAAGACAGCATGGGATTTTGGGGGGAAACTTCCCATCTCGGTAGCGGGACAGACCTCGCTGCTAAAAATGGTGGGCCTTCCCCGACTGCTGTACTTTTTTCCACCCTGATGAAAGCCCAGGACTTATTTAGGCCATTAAGGAGGCTGAAACATGTTGGTGCCTATTTTAGGGTCATAGGACCATTACATCCTGATACCCAAATATAGTGTTTTTAATCTTCCCTCCCACTCCATCAATAAAGGAGACTTTAGGAGTGCATGAGGAATTTTATCTTTAAAGGTACGCTTCCATACACCTAATCATAAGTGCTCCCTGAAAGACGGTTGGGCCCACCCCGACCTTTAGGATTTGGGGTGAGCCCTATGAAGAAGCATGTCACTACTAGAGTGAGTGAGGGTTATATAAAGAAAAATGTCTTACTCCCTTCCCACCTCTAGCAACAGGTTGGTTGCATATCAGATTCTCTCAGTATAGCCCACTTGAGAGAATAACCATCAAACACTTAGGAACCCCCCCCCAACCCCTGCCTCTTCTAACTCTGGAGGAATGACCAGTGTTTTCTCTGAAAGGGACATCCATTAGGTTCCTTGTATATTGATTAGGGAGGACGTGCCCCTTCTAATCTCATGCTTGAGGACCTCTCTACCCTTCCGGCCCACTATTGTGTGTGACAGTATTTTAAGCAGCACCAACCTGAATCTTGTGTGGATTGCTATTTCTGTGGAGCTTTGCATAGCTTCTGTCCAGTCCTCATCTTCCATATTGCCTAGATCGTCTATCCAGGCCCTTCGAAGGGAGGCCATCGGGTGCGGTGCATTAGTTATAAGTTTCCGATATATGGCTGATGTCGCCTTGTCAGGGATAGGATCCACTAGCAGCCTGTCTTCTAAAGGGGAATGATCCGGAAGGATCGTGCCCCGCTGTATATGTCTGTGTAGGGCATGCAGTAGCCTCAAATAGGAAAATCTTTGGGTGGGTGTCAGATTGTACTCTTGTTGGAGATCGTCAAAGGGAAAAGGAGCTCCATCCCTCCATACGTCACCTAGGTGATCGATACCTATTGACTGCCATCCGTTGAACCCCTACAGGGTAGCCACCCTCAGTCGATCCCCCAACCATACTGGTGTCATGCCCGTCAACTGTTTCTGCCATCCCAGAAACCTATTTGCCTCCTTCCAGCAACTAACCACTGCTGCAGTGTGTTCTGGCCAGTCCGGGTGGGTCTTGTGGGTGTATAGAAATGGCTCTTGGCCACCGCCTGGCATTGCGTCTCTGTCCACTCTATAGGCCGGCTCCTCTTTAGCCATATAGACCCAATCATTTATTACCAGAAGCTGCAAGGCCCAGCAGTATAGCTTGATATCCGGGACCGTCAGGCCTCCCTCATACATCCACTGTTGCAACTTGTAGAGGGCAATCCTGGGTGTAACCCCCTGCCATAGTAGTGTGCGGAGCTCCTGTGCCACTTGTTTAAATAAGGTTGGGGTGGCTGGGTATGGAGTGTTTTGCTGAATATATAACAGACGCAGTAGGGAAATAATTTTGTATAAGGCGGTTCTGCCCATCAAAGACAGCGGCAAAGTGTGCCAGTGTTCAATGTCCGTGCGAATGCCGGTCTAGCTGGGGAGTAAGGTTTCTTTGTAGGAAGTCCTGGTGGTCATGGGTCATCTGGATGCCCAAGTATTTGAAACCATGCATATTGATCTGCACGGCGTACTTCGCCGGGATCCTCGAAGGGGGGCCCGACAGAGGGAACACCACTGACTTACTCCAGTTATGGTGTATCCCAAATAGCTCCCAAGTAGTTTGAAAATATGCAGGACCCTTAAGATGGAGTAGTAGGGCCTTAAGAGATCTAGAATTATGTTGTCTGCATATAAGGAAATACGTACCTCCCATCCTCCTGGCGCCACTACGCCCCAGATCATTGGGTCTGTCCTAATCCAGTGTGCCAGAGGCTCCAGTGCCAATGCAAACAGCAACGGCGACAAGGGGTAGCACTGTCTGGTGCCTCTGTGCAGTTGGAAGATTCTGGATACCAGGCCATTAACTCGTACTCTTGACAGGGGGCTCTGGTAAAGTAGTCATAACCACCCAAGGAACTTGGGGCCAAAGCCTAATCTGGCCAGTAAGGGGAACAGATAGGGCCACTCTATGCTGTTGAAGGCCATCGAGGCATCCAGAGCCATTAACGCCGTCTGTTGAGGTGATTGATCTTTTGTCAAGTGAAGGACTCCATAGATTCTCCGTAAGTTATGGCGGGTGCTACTGTGTGGCATAAAGCCGGATTGATCAATGTGAATAACGGTGTCTATAATTGTCACTAATCTATTAGCCAAGGCCTTCACTAGCACTTTCGCTTCCATATTCAGCAGGGATATCAGCCTGTAGGAACTACACAGGTCTGGAAGTTTGCCCGGCTTATGTATAACTACTATTGTGGCGGTGTGTTGGTCCGCCGTTAACAGTCCCACCTCCTTGGTTTTCTACAGCATGTTCTTTAAAGGTTGTGTAATTTTGGTAATAAGGTCCTTGTAAGCTCCATGAGGAGTCAGTTTGGGCCCACTAGTTTCCCTGACTTCAGTGACCCCAGGGCACTGGATAATTCCTCTTCAGTGAGATCAGCCTCCAACGCTTCTATAGCGCAATCGGTAGTGTCTGCAGTGGGAAGCCCGATAGCAACTCCTCACAGTCCCTCATAGAACGAGCACTTACTGGGGAATACACGCTCTCGTAGTAGGAGGCAAAAGTCTCCGCTATTTCTGCGCTAGATGTTTGGAGTATCCCGGTCCCATTCTGACACACCACCCATGACCTTTCTTTATGTCTTTTGTCTAGCCAGCCTAAGAGCCTGGAGGCCTTGTCACCTATATCGTACAGCCTATGCTGCATTTCCACAGCATATGCTCTCGCTTCATTGTCGGCAAAGGCACGTAGCTCTTGCTGGCGTAAGGTTTATTTGTGTCGCAGGTCTGCGCTCCAGCTGGCTTTTGCCTCCCTCTCTCTAGTACCTGGATCTACTGCTCTAGGACCTGTACTTTGGATGAATCTTCCTTATTCTTTCCCCTTATTAATGCTTGGGCCTGTCCCCTCATCACTGTTTTAAAGGCTTCCACTAGGGTCTGGTGTGATGCAACCAACCCTGAATTTTCCTAGAAGTATAGATCGGCCCCCTCCCGGAGTGAGTCTCTTAAGTCTGTGTCTTTCAGAAACCAGGGGTCTATTCTAGGACACACTGCTCTGTTAATGGTCGGCCCTCTAAGGGTGACGCTTACTGGGAAGTGGTCTGAGACGCCAGCGCAAAATGCGTCGCTTGTGCAAAGCCCCAACCCTGTCATGCTGAGTGAGTAGGTAATCTATTCTGGAAAATAAACCATGTCTGGCCGAGTGGTATGTGTACTGCTTCTCATTGGGGTTGTGCATCCTCCACAGGTCTACTAAGCCCATTGCTGACAGAAAGCCTGAGAGTCTGTTCCCTCCTCTGTCCCGTTGTTACATGTGATCGATCTAAGCCTGAGTTTGTCACTGCATTGGCATCTCCCCCAACCAGAGAGTGCCCGTGGGAAGTCCCACCAGGAGTGCACTCATTCTGCGGAAGATAACAGCCTGCAACCTAGGCGGCACATAAAATGAACAGAGTGCGCAAGGGCGCCCTTCACAATTGCCCGCTGCGCCCAGGCAGCAGCCAGTCTCATCGTGCCAGGTGATATTCACCGTTAAAGGTAGTGTGTTTCATATCAGAATTCCTACGCCACGGAGGTCTGTAGAACACCCTGAACAGGTTATCAATTTGTATCCAAAACAATCTAGGTCTTTGTAATGGTTCACTTTTTAAGTGTGTTTCCTGCAACATCATTACATCAAGGGAGTGTCTCTTGATGTGCTGGAGGACAAGAGTCTGTTGACTTTTTTTCCAGACCATTCACATTCCAGGACCATGCTTGTATGTTAGTAGTTTCTCCTGCTATCTAGGAGGAGGCGATATGTAGTTGTAAGCCGACTCCCCCTACCCAATAGCCTAGTGCATGCAATCATTGTGTTAGGAATACATTTTTCTTGAGCAACACTAATAAACCTAGTAACAAAGCTAAACAGTTTCCCCCAACTCACTCCTCCCTGCGACCCTGCTAGGTGAGTTACAAACCTCCCACCTCCCCAACATGCAGAGTGCCTGTTGCCCAATCGGTGCTATAGTAACAACTGGTGAGGGGTAGTGGACTAGCCGCCAGCATCGATGCAAATGTCGCTTCAGGCAGATAAAAAAAAAAAACCTGAACTACTTGTAAAAGAGCACATATTGACATTCACTGTGACAGTTAAGAAATCTTAACACAGAGTAGTACATTTGCGATATAGTTTTAAACTATTGGGTTCAAATTGTCCCAGCTGGAGACCTATATCACTCCCCCTGCCTGTGTCAACCACCACATGGAATATGGACCCTTTGACTCACTGCAACATCCATGTAAAGTCACTTATGTGGCTCTTGTAGCTGGTTGGACCTGCCTGGCGGGGAGATGGATCTTCGCTTCTCTCGGCCTTGCTCACTAATGGTATGAGCCAGTTCTCTGCCCTCCTTCCACTCAACCGCCCTACAACCTTCCAGCCAGTCCCATGTTTCTTCCGTCATTGTAAAGAAGAACGACTTTCCCCCCGACGTTGAGCCTTGCCGGGTACAACATTAAATATTTCATGTTCTGCTCTCGAAGTGTCCGTTTCACTGCATCCAAGGTGCACCTTTGTCTTTAGACCTGTAAAGGGAAGCCTGGGAAAAAGCGAATAGTGGCATTGTCATGGTGGAGGTCACCATGTTTCTCTGCCGCCTGCAGGATGCCGTCTCTGTGGTTTAGTATGCGAACTATAATTGTGCTTGGCACCAGCGCACGGCGTGCCCGTTCCACTGACAAAAAGTTGGATTGCCTTTTAGATTTAAGCTTACAGATAATAAAATTCCTGAGGAAAAGGTCCACCGATGGCCCCTCCAGGATGCCCACCACCCGGATGTTATTATGGCGGGCTCTGCCCTCCTGGTCTTCTAGCCGGGCCATCATGTCTGTTTGTCGGTTGGTTAGGACTGTCACCTGCACCTCCAGGCATTTTGTGTTGGATTGTAGGTCCCCAACGCTTGCTTTACCTGATGACATTTTATCGGCGAGTTTCCTAAAATCAGCCCTGGAGAGATTCACTTCCTCCATCATAAAATTAAGTTTGGGTTCTAGCGTGCCCCGTAGGTCCCTGATTGCTGCCATTATGTCTTTCAATGTGGGGTCCGGGTTGTGGTCCTCCTCTTCGGGTGTCGGTGCAGCACCAGTAGCGCCCTCCTCGCAGCCCATAGCCACTGTGTATTTGTCAATTTGGTTGGCTTGGGCTGGGCCTGCACCCTTGGTGTGAACCATTGTTGGTGACTCCTGGCTATCCTGGGTAGTCACATGAAATATTCGGGTATAGATAGCTGGTGCTTCCCAGGTGCAGTCTTGAGTCCTTGTTCCTACTTCTATGTGTCAATGCTTGTGGTAATGAAGCTACGCTCCTTGGCCGTGCTGGGAGGTTGCTAATTTCTATCTGCCAGCCTCATTTCGCAGGCCCAGCTGCGTCTTCACGGATTCCCTGTCTAGCGGGGGCAGAAAGTAAGGCCCCCCCACACCAGGTCCCCTTTTCTCTCAACTCGTCATGACATGCACCACATTTGCAGGTTGTTTATGGAGCGCCTATCAGTGTGGCCAAAGGGGGGGACTAAGGCCACCCAAGATCCCAATCACTGTCTCCTCGGCTTGTACTTCAGCTGTGTGCCCACGTTCCTTACCAGTCTGCGCCAGTAGTCAGTCAAGCCCTTTCTGAGTCGAGCATCGAGCCCTTGGTGATGGGTTTCTCCTTGGGCATCTCTTCATGGTATTCAGCGGCCTACGCACCTCAGGCCCGTTTCCAGCACGCTTTCCCAATGGGGTATCGACTTGGTCGCTGCTTGCTCAGGCGTTAGTTTGCGTCCTTTCTGGGCTTACTGTATGGGGGGAACTTGGTGGCTGTGTCACTCAGTCAGTCTGGCCGCTTATGCCAGTCTTTTCACTCGATGCTCCCTAGAATCCCATTTCCAGGTGTGTCGCAGGCCTCCCTCTCCCTCCCTCTCAGGCACGGATGAACGCCTTCTGCTGATTTGCTTATCCTCCCAGGCATGTAGATGCGTAGTGTGCTCGGCCTAGTTAAGTGGGTGCATCGTGGCTAGACCTCTAGGCGGCCTTCAGAGCCGCAGGCTCGACTGCTTGCGAGCCCACGCACTGGCTGCCTCTCCGTCACCCGCAACAGGACCAGTGGTACCAGTATCGTCTTCAGCGTGAATCGGGTGGCCCAGCCTTGCTCAGTGCTTGGTTGGTGTCCGCTTTGTGGTGCCGCATGTGCTCCTTATTTCCTGGCACCCACGATTCAAGCAAGCATCGCCATGTCGGCAGACAGAGCTCCGTTGCCAGTCTCAGTTTTCTTTCGTTCGGAATCGCGGTCGGAGTCTCCTTTTGGTTGGCAGACCACGGACTTCGTTTAACTCAGCTACCCCAGCTCTGCAACTCTCTTCTCCTGAGCAGATTGTGTCGATTGATCGGGGCTAAGGGCTGCCGGGTAGCGCAGCTCGTTTAGTGTGCAGCCATCTTTGCTGGCTTCAGGCCACGCCCCCTCACCTTGAATGATTCTTAAACATAAATTGTTTTAAATACTATTTGCCTTTAATGTGTTTTTAATACGAGTTATGTGAGGGAGTTTATTACAGATATTTTGCACAGAAACATTGTTTGTTTTTCAACACCATGCAACATCCATAAAAATGGTTCTTTTAGATCAAAAGAGGACCTCGGTAGCAGAGATTATTTGCAATAATACTAGTGACTTGCTCCTATATTATAATATTAAAAACACATATCACTATCCCTGAATATTAAATAAAAACACATTTAGAATTTTGACCAGTGTTCTTGTGTAGTGTCGGTCACCTGGCCAAAAAGGGCGTGAAAAGCTGAAATTTGATCACAAATGTAAAGCTGTTCCAAACAGGTGCCCCAAAAAATATGTTTGGCCCAGGGCCCCAAATATCCTTAAGCTGTCCCTATCCATAGCCATGAAAGGGTTGAAAGGCAGACTGGGGACGTTTGGACACTGATATGCCCAAGGACTTGGTCATAGCCAGTGAGTCCTTAAAGTGCTCCAGCACCGTGTCTGCCTTGTCTCCAAGGAGACGGGTGTCATCAAAGGGCATGTCCATGGGGGGCGTGGCTTGGTGCCGATGGAGTGAGCAGCTAAGCTTGCACACTCCGGTCGGCCGGCCGCCACCGAGAGCCATCCTGACACCCTGAGAGGGCCGAGAACCCCGGCGGTGCACCCACACACTTGCACAAGGGGGGAGATGTGCCCCAGAAGTGGGGAGGCCAGTCCTGCTGGGCAAAGGCAGGAAACCTGGGGTTGCGGAGGCCCGCAATTCGGCGATCTAAGATGGCAGCGCCCAGGGGTCAGTAACGGCACTGAGGAGGCTCTGAAAATTGTGGCGCGCATTGGACCGCGGCGAGCTGAGGGCCGAGTGCGTTAGCATACTGCTGCCGAGAGGATAGCAGCCTGGCCCCCAAGTCTCCTCCTGGACGCCGAAGAGGATTTCAAAAGTGACGAGCGCTGTGCGGCTGAACTTTCCGCGGGGTGGTCCTGGGTGCAGGGCCGGATTACCGCTCGAGTCCGCCTGCTGCACCGAAGGTAGCGGGCAGTCCCCGGGGGCGATGTGTGAACTGGACTGGAAGTTGGGAGGTGGGAGGATTGCTGCGGGGGAGGCTCCTTCCTCACCCCTCCTGACAAGTAGGGAGAGGTGTAGCCATAGGACCCATAGCAGGGGGCAACGGTGGGGAAAGAGTGTGCTGCCCTGGATGAGAGAGGTATTGTGTGGACCCAGACGTGAGCAGTGGGGAGGCCCAGCTACCTTAAGGGCCTAGCGATCATTGAGACGTGGACCAGCGTGAGGGGCCTCACCAAGAGGCTCAGCGGAGACACTGCTTGCTGGTGAACTGGGGGGGGTCACGGCTACCTCCCCTTGGGCACCGGTCTGCACAGGGACCAACAGCGAGTGGCAGGAGCCAACAGAGGGACCTAGTGTGGGAGAACTAGCCCAGCAGAGCAGCTGAGGCAGAGGAGTGAGCTCGGGGCCTGCCTGCACCGGGGAGCTGCCTGCAGCGCAGCAGGTAGAAGCGGCTGGTTCTCACACCTTGGAGGATCAAACCGGGAGCCTCTCTGTGACTGGAGGAAGCGTGTAAGGCCCGACAGTGTGACCTGGGAGGTGCCAGGAGGGTGCAGGGAGCCAGTAGACGACTGGGTAGTCCTTAGAGGTGAAGCCTACTGAGAGGATGCCCTAAGGAGGTCGGCGGCAGTGTTTGAGACCCAAAGCAGTGGAAGACGTGAGCGGGAGTGGCTGGAGGCGGCGCAGCCCTTCCCTCTGAGGGTGCCTCGCCACGGCCAAGAGAGGGGGACGACCGGTGAGGAAGCTGGGGCACTGAAGAAGTTACTGCCGTGGGCAGAGTGTGGGGACACATCAAACTGGAGCCCTAGACAGGCACCGAAGAGAGCATGTCTCAGAACTGAGGGGGAGTGACGTGCAAAGACAGCAGATTTAGCCTACACAATGGATCGCGGAGCACCCAGCAGGGAAAGTGCACTAGTACGCCACAAAATCGGCTAACAGAGCCCAACGAGCCTACGTGGTACCAGAGGCCCCCACAGACCTCGAAGGCACGATGGGGAAGGTTCAAAAGAAAAAATATAGAGAGGAGGCCCCAAAAGAGCAAACAACAGAGGAGAGAGGGGGGGGGGGGCCAGCACCAAGCGGAGCACTCTGGAGACCCCACACTACAGGACATTTTACAGGCCATCACCTCTTCGAGTGCAAGACTGGAGGCCAAGATCGACTCAATGGGGCTGGATCTGGGCCTACTTCGTGAAGACCACAAAAAATTGACGGACAGCTTTAAAATAAAGGAGGACCACTTATCAGAGGTGCGGTGGGCATTGCGATTATGCAGGGATGACTATCATTGCTTGAGGCCCAGTTGTGCACACTGGAGTTTTGGGCAGATGCTGAAAATAGATCAAGGAGAAGTAATGTCAGAATCATAGGTTTGCCTGAAAAAATAGATGGCCGCAATATGATCGATTACTTGGAAAAATGGTTGCGAGAAGACGTCGCGCTCTACGGTTTATCGAGTTTCTTCACCCTAGAGAGAACGCACTGAGTACCTACGAAACCGCCTGCACCGGTAGCCACGCCGCGAGTGGTTATAGCAAAATGACTTCACTACAGGGACAGGGACAGGGACCACATCCTTCCACAACCACGTATAAAGGTAGACATAGTGGTGGACAACTCCATGGTGTGAATATCGACGGACTTTTCTAGCGAGGTGCAACGTCTGAGAGGCTCTTACCGAGACGCGAAGCAATGGCTGCAGCAACTGAACTTTAGGTACACAATGCAATATCCAGCCACGCTGTGAGTGGTCACCGGACGGGGTACTGAGTTCTTTAAGACAGCGCAAAAGGCTTCGGAGTGGTTGGACAGCCATGCAGAGATGGCGCCACTAAGAGTCCTGGAAAGGAGACGGAGAAAAAACTTGCCACTCCCGAAGTCAGAGAACCTTAAGAGAGACTTTAGCCCCCACGCAAGAAGAGGCACAGCTGGAGCATCGGAATGCGATGCAGGTGGTGGCAAGGATTAGCGGCGGGGGGAGCAGCCCAGTCCCTCCCGAGAGCAGTGAGACGGCAGCTGACTCTGGATCGGAGCATGAATCTAGTGACTCCGAGGTGCTAAACGTGGTCCTCCCAGACATCACGCCACAAGCATGTTGCGAGGGGATCAGCATCAATGCAGAATTAAACTATCCTGGCACCGAGGTATTGGGGTTGCTAGGGGGGGCGCTGTTGGAACTCCTTTGGTACTACAAGAGGGAAGGGCGGCCACAGAGACCCGGAGAGAGGTGAACGGCCAGCCTTCCCCCCTACAATTGACTGATCAAACTGCAAGTAGTCACTTGTGGACTCTAAACCTTAGTTTGGACGGGGGGGTTTTCCTACTTATCCTGGGAAGCAGGAGTTGGGGGAAATGTTTCAAGTTTTAATGGGGGAGCCTTGAGTTGCAGCATGCAAAGCACTATAGGAGACTGAGCGAGTTGAGGGGGCCCTGGAAAGTGAGCGAAGGACATGGCAGGCGGAAAATTGTTAACCCACCCAATAGCTGATGCGCAGAGATACAAATGTATGACTTGGAACATTAGAGGGATGCACACAATGACAAAGAGCCATAAAGTTCTGTCATATGTCACACGGAGGGGTGCCCAGATAGTCCTACTTCAAGAGACGCACCTCACACAGAAGGAAGGACAAGCGCTGCAGAGGTGGTGGAGGGGCCAGCTCTTCTACATCACCATCTCTGCATATGCGCGGGGGTGCTCATTTGGATTCAGAAAGTGTCCCATTCCAGCTACTGGATTCGGTAATAGATCCGGAGGTTCGCTTATTAGGCATCAGGGGGCGGCTTGAGGGCCGGGAAATAAATATAATCAATGTATATGCCCCTAATGTAGAGCAGCAGGCCTTTTTGCGCAGTTGAGTCACTGCCTAGCGCATTACCTAGCGAGCAATACTTTGGTGGGAGGAGACTTCAATAGTGTAGACGACCCCTCTTTAGATAGATTCCATCCCCCGCTGCAAAACTCCCAGGCAGCGCTAGCCTCACAGGCTTCCACTACCTGGAGACAGAGTTGGGGACTGATAGACACCTCGAGGGTTCTACACCCGCAAGATAGAGACTACTCCTGCTTTTCAGCAATGCATAACGGGCATGTCCGTTAACGCTTTTTGAGGCTCGGTAGAAGTCCACCACACAGCCGCTGCTGCGGAATATCTTTTGCGCACCATATCAGACCATAACCCATTGCTCCTCTCACTGATCTGGAATCAGCCGACAGCGGCGATTCCTAAATGGAGACTCCGCCCGGACACCCTGGATGACCAGGTCTTACAAGAAAAGATTAGGGGAGATAATGCACTACTTTGAGACTAATGCCGGAACGGCCTCCACAGCGAACGCTGAGTGGGACGCCTTTAAGGTGGTTTTGAGGGGCCAGTGCATAACACGCTCCAGAGGGGTTAGGCAAGTCATTCTGGGGGAAGTGGAAGGAGCAGAAGCGACTCTTAGGTCCCTCAAACGCAGAAGACCAGAGCACCCAGAGCTCCAACACGAGTTCATAGAGCCTAAGGAGGAGGTGGCGAAACAGACGGAGAGACTCAGATGCTTTGACTGCAAGAAATTTCTAGAGCGCTCGCACGCGGAGAGGGACAAGTCGGGATCGCTCCTGGGGTTGGGCGGAAAATCCAGTGAGCAGATATCAACCACAGGTGGATATTGAAGATGAGGCACCCTACGCATCTGAAGATCAATGAGGTCTTTGCTCGCTATTATGCTAGGCTTTATAATTGGTCGCAGATAGGTATGCAGTCTGACGCAAGGAAGAAACTAGCAGACATGCAGATGAGGAGACTGGACCCTGAAGAAGTCGAAGAACTAGGAGCAGACATTACTCAGAGGGAAATACGAATCGCCATCAAGGGTATGGCGCGGAATAAGACCCCAGGCACTGATAGTCTGCCGGCGAAGTTTTTATTTTAATTTTTTACTCTTAGATTGATTTATTCAGCATGGTGACAGAAAATATTGTTTACTCAAAAAAAGGGAGTTTCCCCAATGTGAAAACAAAGGGACGGGGTACAAAGCAGACAACAACAGAAAAGTCCCTATATTCTATAAAAAATGGGGTAAAAAAACCTACCCCATGACCAATGTCAGTGCTACAGTAAGGATACTGGAATGGCAGTAATTATGTGGTGGCTACCAGATGCAATTTACACAAATTTAGCACTCCGATTTGCACAAAAAGTTTTTCCACACAGGATATATATCAGATCCGGCACTTACATAAGAACATTTTAAAACAGTTTATTTGATACATGGATTGATCAATATACATTAAAATCAATTTGTTAGGACAACTGCCTAATAATACCTCCCCGAGTGGGTTACAATCTATTACAAACACATAAAAACACTATTTTTTTAAAAAGTTGACACTGCGTTTCGGTGATCTTTATATGTTCCACCTTCTTCAGGACGAAAAAATAGTTTCATGAATCTAAATACAAAAAGGGTCATATTAGATCTCGAATCGTAACAGTGAAAAATCCACATACGGTATAATTTCAACATTTTACTCTATGCTAGCTCTAATTCTTATCTGGGATACATTGAGTCTTTATTACTATCAACAATTTATCATACAAAATATCTCCCAACTATTGCATTCAGAACATACTAAAAAAAAGCCACAGGGTACAGTAACTTGCCATTACTGACTCACTCTAGGTCCTAAAGTTTCTTGTTTGTTTGAGCTTACTAAAGCTGCTCTGCCATCATACTGTTTCTACTTAAGTATGTATCATGACCGAATAGTCAGTTAAATCTATCCGTTCAAAAGATTTTTCTTTTAATTAGACATTATGTTGGAAGAAAATTGCATCTTAATTCAAATCAATTTTTTTTTTAAACGGTGTTCTAACATAGTCTCTTTATTATGGATTTCATTTTGTAGGTTCTTGAGGGGGCGTCTATTTCTACCTCACTTTTTTCTTTGCAAGGTAACAATGAACACATACCTCTTATTCGATAGTACTCTTTGTGGGGGAATGACCCTCCAACGTCATCAATGATTCTGGCTTTTAGATAGGCCTAGGAAGTGAAAAATACCTTATTCAATGCCCGTTATTCAATACATAGGCACTTTTTATTAAAATAATTGAACCTTAATTTAGGTAAGTACCTCTTATCTTTCTGTGCCGGTTTTTAATATCCGCAAGAGCCACCGTTGTTGTATATTAATTAAAACAATCTTGTGACATACATTCTTACTCTTCTCTCTATAAGAGAAAGGAAAATAAGCGATGCTTTAACAAAAAAAGGGGGGTAGCGGTAATGCAGTTCCCCTAGCACCTCCTTTTATAAAATTATTCATTATTGCTATCTTACCATCGAGTTCAGTTTGCTGCAGACTTTATGCAATTTTCAATTATGCTGGTAAAGATTTGCAGCATGTGAATATCAATGATGCTGATTGACGCTTTTTTTTAGAAAACATATTTATTTAGCTGTCTGTTCGGATCTCAAAATTTCAATCAACGATAATACCCATGACAGGTAAAAAGTCAACCTTGTTTAAATAACGCATATTAATTTTTTGTCATTGTGCCGGTTTTAATTTGGCTCTTAGTATGGTTACTAAGTCCACTAGGTTCTTATTTAAATACAGCCCTGTCCGCATATGTAGCGAACTCTGTGGTTTACCAAGCTCATCTGTGTGCCCCTGCTGCTTGCAAACAGACATGAAGTACGGGGTTTAATAAAAACAGTCATATCTGCCGGTTACATAGTATGCAAAATGTTACCGGGTGGCGTTATAAGCAGGAAGGGAAATCCCTCTAGTCTAGGGCAAAAGCTGTTACATTTGGAGAGCTGTTTCTCTGAAGCCATAGAGGAGCGAACTACCCGTCACGGAGTTTCGTTTTAGCGAAAGCCGGTTGTTTTTAAAAGTATGCGATACTTGGCTTTTGGTGTTTAAATTTGAATGGACAACTTTTAATTTACTAATTGTCCAGTTAGACAATTATGTGCCCCAATATTTGTTGATATTACGCGCTAGCCATACATGCTGTTACGATTGCTTGATAACCGCTCTTCTAATAACTGGGAAGGGCGGACAAGGGGGTCCCGTATAGTTTTCTCGGTTTTGCCTCAACCGATGTACAAACGTATTCAATACCTTGCTTTTGATGTTAGCGTTTACAAGGACAGTTTTGAATTTACTATTTATCCAATTAAAAGGATATTTGCCCCATTATTGATGCTACTAAAACCAAAGATGCCACGTAACATAGAAAAAACTTATTTATGGTACATGTTAAGATTGCTTACGGGTATATTGTGCTATGAGTTATAGTGCCGAATATCACAATTCAAAATATTCAATTAAAAATTACTACACTAATCCCTTCCCTTCTTCAACGTTCCAGTTACGCTTTAGACATTGCACCGCCCAGACTCACCGTTCAATACAAAGTCGACCTCCCTGCTCCTGCGGATTTCCCGGAAGTGACGTATGGTGTATGCCACAGGAGGCGGGCTTATATTCTAAAAGAAAACGGACTTCCGCAGTGGGTGGAGTCTCGCCTTTTTGATATTATCACTCTACTAAATGTTTATTATTAATTGTTTATACAATAAATAAACAAACAGTAAATAAACATTCTATTGGCCCATATCGCTTTATTCTCTTAACTGCAATATTTTTTACGATTCATCCTCTTTAGAAGGTTTATCATTATTTAACCAAAATGTTACTTTTCAAATCTGGTTGCTGTTATTTCAGGTAGTTTCAAAGTAGATGGGACAGCATTAAAATATGATTCATTATACTTATAGCATATATGTGGTGATTGTCTCTCTCCATACTAAGATGGCCGCTATAGCTATATCGGTATTGATCTGGACCTTGTTGGATATATAGGAGAAATAACATTGTATGATTTGAGAACAGTATAATGTTTGTTCTAACCTTCAACTCATGTGATTATGTTGTATATGTTGTTGATGCATTGTGATTATAAAATATACAGAATTATGTATTTTGATATTCAGAAAGAAAATAATATGCAAAACAAAATTAAAAAACATATATTTTTGATAATAATCAAGCACTATGTCGTTTTATCAGGTGTGAGATGTCCTGATATAATTCCATATATTCATGCTTGTTATTAGCTTGTTCTTTCTCCCTTTCATAGCTAGCAAGCACTCATTGTTATATGTAGGGGTCCCCTTGTTTATCTAAACTACATACCTGTATGAGGTCCTAGATAGATTGGTCTAGGAGGAGGCTTTCTGGCATGGGTACAACTATTATGTGCATCTTCCAACCTTAAACCTACTGCTGACGTCGGCACGTTATTGCATTTTTTTTGTACAATTTTTCCACTTGTTAGGGCTCTTAAAGAGCCAGTGCTTCATATTCATTCAAAGTGACAATGCTTTATCGACACATTGTGCAAACTGCAATTGGGGTATGTGGCATACCGCACATCAATATCAGGCTGTAATAGAATTGGTTATAGCAGCCATAACACAAATTTATTTATTTATTTATTATTTATTTATTAATTAATCTTATAGAGCGCGACAGCTACCCATAAGGGTTTCCCGGCGCTGATTGACAGTAGACACATGATTGATTCTGAAAAAGCAGAATTATTGGGCAAACAGCCAGGTCTTTAAGGCTTTTCGAAAACGGAGATGGCACTGCTCCATTCGTAAGTCCATGGGAAGAGAGTTCCACAGTTTGGGTCCCAGAACAGCAAAAGAATGGCCTCCCATTCTGGAAAGTCTGAATCTAGGTACGCAGAACAAATGTTGGGAAGAAGAACGGAGTGAGCGTGTGGGTAAATAAGGCTTGACGAGTGCTCGAAGGTAGATGGGAGCAACATCAATTTTAATCTTATGCATAAAGCATAGTGCCTTGAATTTTACACGGTTTTCAATATTAAGCCAATGAAGTTGCTTAATGCGTTTCGTGATAGGATCATATTTCCGACATCCACACAGGAGTCGGGCAGCAGCATTCTGGACCAATTGGAGACGACGCAAGATCGCTTTGGTAACCCCCAGATAGAGCACATTACTGTAATCCAATCTGGAGGTCACCAAGGCCGTCACAACAGATCTCTGGGTGTCAGATGGCAGAATCCAGAAGATCTTTCTCAGCCATCTAAGAATAGTAAAACAGGTGGCTGAGACTTTATTGACTTGGTCTTTCATCGACAGATCCCTGTCAATGAGAACCCCGAGGTTCCTAGCACGTTCAGAAGGAGTAGGTAGAACGCCCATGGTTGACGGCCAGTGTCTCGGACTCCAAAGGTCAGGCTTGTTGCCGAAGACAAGCACCTCCGTCTTTTCGCTGTTAAGTTTTAGAAAATTACGGCTCATCCAGCGAGAAATGTCACTAAGACCGGATTGCAGAGAGGAAGGTGAAGAAGGGTCAGCTTGAGATAAGGAAAAAACAATCTGAGAATCATCAGCATAAGTGAAAAGATTAAGACCAGAAAGCTGTGCAACATGAGCTAACGGAACGACAAAGATTAAAGAGGAGAGGGCTAAGGATAGAACCCTGGGGAACACCGTGAGGGGAATTGTGAATGTTCGAAGTGGAAGTATTAGAGAAGATTTGAAAAGTCCTATCAGAAAGAAAGGACGAAAACCAGAGTAAGGCTTTATCACAAATGCCAAAGGAGGCAAGGCTATCGAGAAGAATACTGTGGGAGACAGTATCGAAAGCTGCACTGAGATCAAGCAAAATCAGTGCAGCTGTTTGACCCTGATCCAATAATTGGCGAATGTTCTCAGTAACACCTAGTAGGGTGGTTTCTGTGGAAAAGCCTTGGCGAAAGCCAGATTGGGATGAGTGAAGAAGATTATTAGAAGTGACAAAACGTGAGAGATGTAGATGAATGTGTTTTTCCAAAATTTTAGAAAAAGCTGGCAGCAATGAAATAGGCCGGAAATTGGCAGCGACGTTAGGATCTGCAGTAGGTTTCTTGAGGAGTGGGGTAACCATTGCATGCTTCCAGCAATGGGGGACCGTGGCTGAAGCAAGGGAAGCATTAAGCAAAGAACAGATTACTTCAAGTTGGGAAGATTCAAGCTGGCGTAGAACCGAAATAGGTACGGGATCCATGGGTGAGCCAGATTTGATATTGTTTAAAATTTCTAAGAGAGTGGCAGGTACAAGATCAGGCCAAGTCTGCAGAGAGGCCAAGGGAGAAAAAGTAGTAATAGGGGATGACCCAGGGCAGGCAGTAGATTCCTCGAGAGATTTAATATCTCTATAGATTGTGTCGATTTTAGATGTAAAATACTGAGCAAGTTCGTCGCATTTCTTACTCGAAAGAGGAGGGGGTATAGCAACTGTCTGTGAACCGGCAAGGTCTTTTACCACTTTAAATAAAACATTTGATTTATTCATGGCTTCTGTAATCAAATTTGTGGCATAGGTGGCTCTGGTGTGAGCACAGGCCTTGTGGTATAGTTTCAGTTCGGCTTTATACGTAAGCCCGGCAGCAGTAGAGTAATCTTTCCTCCAGGCCCGTTCTAGTCTCTTACATTGGGCTTTGTGAAGGCGAAGAATTTCATTATACCATGGGGCGGGAGAATTATGGACAACATTTTTTTTGTCTGTAAGAGGAAGACAGATATTTATAGCATCAGAGAGCCAAGAGTTCACCGAATTAGCAGCTAAGTTCATATTATCTAAGTACAGTACAATGAATAAAGTGACAAGTGCTGGTACTTACAATTATTAATTAAAACCATCAATATCCTACTGCAATACTCAATGTTTCATATAAATATGCAAATCTATTCACATAAAATCAATTATGCTTAAAAGCATCACAAGGGGGGCGTGGCCAAGATGGCGGAGTGAGTGGTCGCACCCTCCGTGAGCTCCTCCAAGCCTGGGCCCTTGGACCGCTAATATATGCTGATCTCCCCCCACGTTGCTGAAACTCGGCAGCGGGAGGAGGGGAGACCCTAGCGACGCCGCCTGGGGCGACGACGGACTCCGTGGCTGCGGTGGGAGGACCCCGGAGGCACTGCCGGGAGCGACAGCGGCCCTGTGCATGGACCGGAGGCGGAGACAGGATTAGTCTCGCAGCAGCGGCATTGCCCAGGAGGTGCCTTGGAACTGCGGGGCCTGCCTGGCGGTAACGGCTGCACCTGCCCGACTTTGCGGAAGGTCCCGGAGGCTTGGGACACCGGCACCAGGAAGCGGAGGGGCTCATTTGAGGGCCCCCGCGTAGGACACTACGCGAGGCCGAGGCTGCGGCCTATGCATCGGACCTTGGTGTTGCTCGGGGACGCCCTCGGCCTGCGGCACCCCACTGAAGGAGCCAGGAGGGAGCCGAGCTGCGTCCCTGGGGCAGCGAGTGAATCCGGCAGCGGCGTGGGAGCCCCGAGAGGACGGTCGGGGACTGCGGCGCCACCAGACGAGTGAGGCCACGCGACGCCGTGGCTGCGGCCTATGCTTCAGGCCCCAGTGTTGCTCTGTGGATGGCTTTTGGACTGTCAGGCCTCATTGGATGAGGTGGTGAGGGCCCGCTAGGCTTCCTCACCATTGAAGACGACCTTGGCTGCTGTGTCGACGCCTCGGGCGGGAGAGGCCTTGGGGCGGTTCGGCATAGGAACAGCCTGCCTGGCGATCGCCCTTCCAGGTTCGTCTGGGGCGCGGTGGCATAGTGAACAGGTGGCGTGGCCTAGATTGCCCCTTTTGCGCAATAGCCTTCGGAGGTGGAGGCGGGTGGTTCGCGCTCAGCTTGGGGTACGGGAGGGCCTCTTGAAGTCGTGCCAGATCAGGAGGAAACCTACGCCGCAGGGGGAGCGGCGCTGGTGGCGATCGCTTTGCGCGCCGAGTGCCCGGGGACCCCACGACTTATACGCCAGCAGTGGAGACGGAGGGAGTTCTCCCCTCGTGGCCGCCCTGGGACCGGTGTCAGCCCGGTACTTGGATTAGAGGGCCCAGGAAACGGTCTGGAATTAGAGGTGAGCGGAATGCTGAACACGTGACGGGGAAGCTGAGTGTACTTGAGAGCAGTACGGCCGGTCTGTTGGTGCCCGGGGGCGAGGTGAGCGACTGCGGCTGTCCGGCGAGTCGCAGGCCGCCAAGGAGTGCGCTGCCCCGCGCAGAATGGCCAACAACAAAGGGGCCAGGAAGGGGGATCATACTTTACGAGGCAGGATCGGAGGCAGCAATCCCCGAGCCAACCGGGCGGCTCCCAGGGGGCGAGCGGAGGGGAACCACCGGTCACCAGGTCCTTCCTGGAATCTCTTTTCAGCTCCCTGCGGGAGGATTTTCAGACATTGAAGCAGGAGGTGGCTGGAGAAGTTCGAGAGGTGCGGAGGGAGGTCGATGGCTTAGGGGAGAGGGTGACCACGATGGAGGAAGCCGGACACACCCGAGACGAGGAGATCACGCAGCAGGAGCAACTCGATCTTCAGTCACATGCCGAGGACCTGGAGAACCGGTCCCGGAGAAACAACATTCGAGTCCGGGGAGTTCCTTCCGGAGAGGAAGGGGAAGACGTGGCTGGATACCTGAGAGACTTGTTCAGAGAGGTACTGGGAGAATCAGCCGACTTCCCCATCCGGATTGACAGGGCGCACAGAGTGGGCCTGCGGCGCCGGTCCTCAGCACCCCCCCCGATATCCTAGCCTTCCTACCGGACTACCCCCTGAAGGAAAGGATCCTCCGTGAAGCACGAAAGAGGCCATCCCTGGAGTTTAAGGGTCACCGGGTGGCCCTCTTCCAAGATCTGTCGGCGATCACGTTACAGAAACGCAGAGCCTTTAAAATAGCAACTGACTTCCTACGGGAGCATGACACTCAGTACTCATGGGGCCATCCCTTCTGACTCATCTTCCGTTGGAACGGGACTCTGCATCAGCTACGCTCCCTCCAGGATACCTGCGGGGTGCTGGGAAACACTGCGACGGACGAAGATGCACCCACACCGCGTCGTCGACGCATCACTAGAGATGGCTGGCAATTGGTCCCTGGTCGACGGTCTTCTACTTCTTCCTCACGACCAGACTCGCCTACTATCCGAGCGGAAATGGACAGTACAGTGCGGGAGGTGGCCAGGGACACGGCATCCGGTGATATTGCACTGACGGCCTGAGAGAACTCCGGGGGGAGATCGACATCGCTTCGACTGTAATGCAGGTTTGAGGGTCCAGGGGAGGGGGGGGAACGGGTGGGTGCGTAGTGGCTGGATGACCACTTTTGTCACTTTCCACAGACTTGTCCGCTGCGGACCGGACTGGGGCAATGGACCGGGGGTGTGGGGACGGGGATGTTGGGGTGGTTCTAGTTGCGGGTCGGGGCTGGGGACGGTTGGGGAGTTGGGATGGAGGGAGGGGGGGATAGTTGGAAGGGGAAGGAGGGTTGAGGTAGGGATCTGGGAGTTGGGACGGGGGGGAGGGTCGTCCAGTGCACTGTGCGGTTATTAGATTTTCTGGCGATATTCATCCATCTTAGTTCACCCAGACGGGGAAGCTGCGCGAACACCTACACTTTCTTCTTTGCCTTGCTGCTTCTGGTGATGTTCTGTGCGCTCATACACTCCGCCTTATTCGGGCGGAGCCTTTACGCCTTCTTCCACATCTTTCTCTATGCCTCCTGACACTTTTAAGGTTGTGACCCTGAACGTCAGGGGTTTGAATAATCCGATCAAGCGGCGGTCAGTGCTTTCTCTCCTGGAGAATACACATGCGGACATATGTCTACTTCAAGAGACGCACCTGCTGCCACAAGACACACATAGGTTGCGCTCCCATAAGTTCCCATCACAGTTCTTTTCCTCCTGTACCACTAAGACGGCGGGGGTGGCGATACTGGTGGCCAGACACTGTAAGGGGGAAATCCTCCACAAGTTCACCGAACGGAAAGGCAGACTGTTAGCGTACCGGTTTAGGATTGGGGGTCTTCCCTTTACGATCGGGTCCCTGTATAGCCCTAATGAGCGGCAGGAACTTTTCCTGCGATCAGCGGTTGAGGATATTACTGCCTCGCAAGATAGACATATTATTCTCGGGGGAGATTTTAACATGGTTTTTGATTCTGCCATGGACAGGTCGGCGCAGCGCTCCCCGCAGGTCGGGGAGTTCTCTGCCGGTTGTAGGGCGCGCCTGGCGGAGGTGGACCTCCTGGATCTTTGGCGACACATACATCCCACGGACAGAGATTATTTGTACTATTCCCACGCACACAAGACGTATGCGATGCTGGACCACCTTTTTGTCACGTCTCCGGTGCAAGCGCTGGTCTCGGGGTCGGACATGGGAGTGTTGTCTCTATCAGATCACGCCCCGGTTGATGCTACGATGTGTCTGCCTCCGGCAGCTCTTCCGCCCAGGACATGGCGCCTCTGCGACACCCTGCTGCACAGACCAGTGGTGGTGGACCGCATTGAGGACGCGATCTGGGAATACCTGACCCACAACGACAACTCTGACACACAGTGGGCGGCCTTGAAAACAGTCCTCCGGGGGAAATTTTTGGCGATCTCCTCTGCCGAAAATAAAGAGCGACAGGCCAAGAGGGAAGAACTCACCGATAGGGTCCGCGAGCTTGAACAGATACATCGCAGGACTGGGGCCCCCAGAATTTGGCGGCAGCTCAAGGAAGCAAAAAAGCTTTTGGCTGCCCTGGACTTGGACCGAGCGGAGTAAGCTGCACTCCGGCTGCGCCATACCTTTTACACAGGGGGGGACCGTTGTGGCAAATTACTGGCCAACAGGCTTCGAGTAGCGCACCAGAGTCAGCTGGTGAGGGAGATCTCTGACCCTACGGGGACGGTGGAGACGGAAGACGCTCGTATTGCAACCGTATTCCGCAGGTTTTATGCGGATCTCTACACTAGTGAGCCACCGGATGAGACGGCCTCGGCTGCCTATTTGGACTCGGTTACCTTGCCCTCACTGGACCCCCTGCAAGCAGAACACTTAGATCGAGGTATCAGAATAGAGGAGGTGATTTCTGCCATCGCTAGGCTCAAACATGGCAAAGCGCCAGGCCCAGATGGCTACACCACGCTCTTTTACAAGACGTTTTGCACGTCGGTGGCCCCTATCCTTACTCGTCTTTTTAACTTGTTTGCCGAACCGGGGGCCATCCCGCCTGATCTTTTACGGGCCTCCATTACAGTTATCCCCAAACCTGGGAAGGACCCGAAGCACTGTGGTTCCTACAGACCAATATCTCTTTTAAATGTCGAGTTAAAATTGTACACGGGGATCCTAGCCGCCCGACTAGCCCCTCATTTACCCGGTCTTATAGATCCTGGTCAGGCTGGTTTTGTCCCGGAGAGGCAGACGGTTGACAATACGAAACAGATCGTCCACCTGCTAGAGAAAGCCTCCCGGACTACAGGGGAACAAATGAGGCTGGCTGACTAGCTCAGAAGAGGTCGCTCCCCCACACTCCCAAGGCTTTGGTGACTCCGTGACCTGAGAGCGCTTGAAAGCTGTCCTGCAATATCGTAGGGCCTTACAGCTAAGTCATCAGCGCGATCATTCCCCCGCATCACTGCCGCTGCCTGCATTGCGTGTTTTCCATTTATAGTGCATTGTGCATTGTGCGTTTACCATTCTGAGTGTTGCATAATTTAATCTGCGCATTGTTGTGTCCGCATTGTATCAGCAAAGTACTGTATATGCTCCATTGTGCCTCTGTCTGTCCGCCAGGCTGGCCCAGTTTCGATTTATCCCACTTGCAGCCATTTCGTTGTTTGTTGTGCTTCCTAGTCCGTAGCTCCACCCCGCGCCCGCCTCCCAGCTGACCCTGCCTCCCACAGATAGTTGTTGTTCTGCCCCACCATCCCCTCACCGTGACTCTCCTGACTAGCTCAGAAGAGGTCGCTCCCCCACACTCCCAAGACTTTGGTGACTCCGTGACCTGAGAGCGCTTGAAAGCTGCCCTGCAATATCGTAGCGCCTTACAGCTAAGTCATCAGCGCGAACATTCCCCTGCATCACTGCCGCTGCCTGCATTGCGCGTTTTCCATTTATAGTGCATTGTGCATTCTGCGTTTACCATTCTGAGTGTTGCATAATTTAATCTGCGCATTGTTGTGTCCGCATTGTATCAGCAAAGTACTGTATGCCCCATTGTGCCTCTGTCTGTCCCCCAGGCTCGCCCAGTTTCGATTTATCCCACTTGCAGCCATTTTGTTGTTTGTTGTGCTTCCTAGCCCGTAGCTCCACCCCGCGCCTGCCTCCCAGCTGACCCTGCCTCCCACAGATAGTTGTTGTTCTGCCCCACCATCCCCTCGCCGTGACTCTCCTGACTAGCTCAGAAGAGGTCGCTCCCCCACACTCCCAAGGCTTTGGTGACTCCGTGACCTGAGAGCGCTTGAAAGCTGTCCTGCAATATCGTAGCGCCTTACAGCTAAGTCATCAGCGCGATCATTCCCCCGCATCACTGCCGCTGCCTGCATTGCGCGTTTTCCATTTATAGTGTATTGTGCGTTTACCATTCTGAGTGTTGCCTAATTTAATCTGCGCATTGTTGTATCCGCATTGTATCAGCAAAGTACTGTATGCCCATTGTGCCTCTGTCTGTCCCCCAGGCTCGCCCAGTTTCGATTTATCCCACTTGCAGCCATTTTGTTTTTTTTTGTGCTTCCTAGCCTGTAGCTCCACCCTGCGCCCGCCTCCCAGCTGACCCTGCCTCGCCCCCCCCTTCCACTATCCACATATGACAGATGCATCTGCGCGCAGCGGTTGCGCCCCATGCGCGCCGAAGGTGCGCCAAAGGTAAGCCCGTCTACGCCCGTCCGCGCCTGGACCGCGCCCAGCACCAGACCCTCTGTCCCCCGCAAACCGCATTCCTCTCGCATATCATATGACGTCGCCACCCTCCTAGCCCTTAACCCCGGACGCACACCACAATGCTATGAAGCTGCCCCAGGACGTACCCACTGTCCCTTCACCTGCCACTCCTGCAAGTTCGCCTGCATCAAGACCCACACCAAATCCACAAGCTCCAAACACAACTCCGACTCTAACCACCTGAAGTGCATCCTGCTGAACACCCGCTCGGTCCACAGACACGCCACTGAACTCTGGGACCTACTCGACACTGCGTCACCAGACATCGCCTTCCTTACAGAAACATGGATGACCGCATCATCAGCACCCGACATTGCCATAGCCATCCCGGACACCTACAAGATTATCCGACAAAGACCACACCACCCAAACAGGAGGAGACATCGCCATCGTCCATAAGAACACCATCAGAATCACGACCAGCTTCGACGATAACCTCGCTACCGCCGAACACCTTCACTTCCAGATCCACACCGTCCCCAGGACCACACTTAGAGGCACCCTCATCTACAGACCACCAGGTACCCGTAAACAATTCAACGAAGACATCACTGACTTCATCAGCCCACATGCTCTCCCCTCCGAGAACTACATTCTACTGGGAGACTTCAACTTCCATCTAGAAAAATGACAGCAACACCACCACGCTCGACTCCATCTTCACCTTCTGCAAACACATTTCCTTCGATCACACCACAGCTCTCCATTGGACGGACCACAGCTGTGTTCACTTCAGCTACAAAACTACCACGATCCACAACCCATTCCCCGAAGAAACTGGAACAAAATCACCACCGACCAACTTATCACATCGCTCAACCAAAACCCTCGCACCCTCTCATCGGACCCAAACGAAGCTGGCACCAAACTCAAACAATGGATTACTCACAGCGCTGACGAATTAGCACCTCTGAAAAACCACCAAACCAAACAGGGTAGTAAAAAGGCCCCTTGGTTCAACGAGGACCTTAAAAAATCCAAGAAACTTTGCCGTACTCCCGAGAAAACATGGAGAAAAAACCCAACCACTGACAACCTGGCCTCCTTCAAAGCATCCATCTGCAAACACCACCAATTGATCCGATCCACCAAGAAAGAAGCATTAAAGGATCGACTCGACAACAACGCCCTTAATAGCAAGGAACTTTTCAACATCGTAAAAGAATTTACCAACCCCACCGCAGCCTCAAACGACATTACTCCATCCCAAGACTTCTGCAATTCGTTATCCTCTTTCTTCTACAACAAAATCGCCGACATACATAACAGCTTTGAGAACATTTCCAAAGAACAGTCCACTCCACCCGCCTCCGAACCTAAACCGCCCTCTAGCAACCTGAGCACCTGGAACCCAATCACATCTTCAACAAAGCAGATTCCATCATCGCACCCCATCTCTGTGAAGTCATCAACTGCTCCTTCAACTCCGCTACCTTCCCAGATAGCTGGAAACACGCGGAACTCAGCGCTCTCCTGAAGAAACCCACAGCAGACCCCTCGGAACTCAAGAACTACCGCCCCATTTCCCTCCTCCCATTCCCTGCCAAAGTCATTGAGAAAGCCGTCAATAGCCAGCTCGCCGCCTTCCTTGAATCCAACAACTCTCTCGACCCATCACAATCCGGCTTCCGAGCCAAACACAGCACCGAAACCGCCCTCATTGCAGCGACAGACGACATCCGATCGCTACTGGACAACGGAGAAACGGTTGCCCTCATCCTACTAGACCTATCCGCCGCCTTCGACACAGTCTGTCATAGCACCCTCATACAACGCCTCAACGACGTCGGAATACAAGGAAAAGCCTTGGACTGGATCATCTCGTTCCTCGCCGGGAGAACCCAGAGAGTCCGACTCCCCCCCATTCAAATCAGAGGCCACCGAAGTCATCTGCGGAGTACCACAAGGATCGTCACTCAGTCCCACCCTCTTCAACGTTTACATGAGTCCTCTCGCATCCATCGCGCGACAACACAGCCTCAACATCATCTCCTACGCTGACGACACCCAGCTGATCCTCTCCTCACCAAAGACCCCAACACCGCCAAAACCAATCTTCATGAAGGCATGAAAGAAGTAGCCGAATGGATGAAAAACAGCCGCCTAAAACTTAACTCAGACAAAACGGACGTCCTCATCCTAGGGTCATCCCCCTCTGCCTGGGACGACTCATGGTGGCCATCGGCCCTGGGCACAGCACCCATACCCACAGACCACGCATGTAACCTAGGCTTCATCCTAGACTCCTCCCTCTCGATGACCAGACAAGTCAACGCCGTCTCATCCTCCTGCTTCAACGTACTTCGTATGCTCAAGAAAATATTCCGTTGGATCCCCACCGAAAGAAGAAAGACGGTCACCCACGCACTGGTCACTAGCCGACTGGACTATGGAAACACCCTCTACGCCGGAACCACAGCCAAATTACAGAAAAAACTCCAACGCATACAAAATGCATCAGCCAGACTCATACTAGACATCCCTCGCCAAGCTCACATTACCGGCCACCTGAAAGACCTCCACTGGCTTCCCGTCAACAAGAGAATAACGTTCCGTCTCCTCACCCACGCACACAAAGCCCTCTACAAAATAGGACCCGAATGCCTCAACACGCGACTGTCCTTCTACACACCCACCCGCCAACTAAGATCCTCCAATCAAGCTCTCGCCGCAGTTCCGCGCATGCACAAATCCACCATGGGAGGAAGATCCTTCTCCTACCTGGCGGCTAAGACCTGGAATTCTCTCCCCACTCACCTCCGCCTCACACAGAACCACATTTCATTCAGAAAGGAACTTAAAACCTGGCTATTCGACAAATAATACACCCCCTCCCTCAAGCGCCTTGAGACCCTCTGGGTGAGTAGTGCGCTATACAAATTCCTGAACTTGAACTTGACGCGGAGAAGGCGTTCGACTGGGTGCACTGGCCTTACCTGGAGCGAGTTCTAGAGAAGGCGGGCATAGGGGAGAAGTTTCGCTCCATGGTCCTTAACTGCTACAGACGGCTGACTGCTGTGGTTCGCATGAATGGGTATACCTCCAGGGACTTTAGCATCAAAAGAGGCACTAGGCAGGGATGCCCGCTCTCACCCCTGCTCTTCGCCCTCTATATGGAGCCGTTCGCCCAACGGGTTCGCGACAACCAGGCGGTGACGGGGGTGCGGATGGGAGGTTTCACACATGCTATAAGCCTCTACGCTGACGATGTCATCTTATCGCTTGACGAGCCCCGGACGGCCCTGCCGGCCTGCATCGAGGAGCTGGCCTCCTTTGGTGCGGTCGCGGGGTTTAAAATGAACATGGGAAAGTCGGTGGCTCAGGATATCTCCCTTGAGCCGGCCACTAGGACCTACCTACAGAACCAATTCCCCATGCTTTGGTCGTCGGAGGTGGTACCCTATCTGGGGATCCAGATAGCTCCCACTTTACCGGCCATGGTATCGGCCAACTACATGGCCCTGGGTGCAAAGATCAGGGAGGAATTAGGCCGATGGAACCGCGGCACCTTCTCCTGGCTGGGCAGGATAGCCGCCATCAAAATGACGGTCCTGCCTCAGGTGCTTTACTTGTTTCGGGCCCTACCGCTCCAGCCGCCGGTCGGGTGGATCCCGCAACTACGGACGGACGTCTCGCGTTTTATATGGCAGGGAAAAAAAACCAGAATGCGCAGAGCCCTCTCACTGCTGGCCCCTGAAGCGGGAGGTTTGGGAATACCTGACTTCCGTAAGTATTTCCAGGCAGCGCAGTTGCGTTATCTCGTGGAATGGAGTAGGTGGGAGTCCGACAAGCACTGGCTCTTCCAGGATTAGGCGGTGGTGGGTAGACCCTTGCAGAAAATACAATTTCTGCGCCGGACTCACCGGCCCAAAAATGTGTACGCCTCCTTTGTTACAAGAGTGCCCCTGCGGGTCTGGGATGCCACTAGCGTTCCGTACGGCCTCACCTCATTCCCGTCGCCACTCACACCGTTGGTGGACAATCCAGACTTTACCCCAGGAATGGAAAGGGGGCATTCACACACTGGAGACAGGCAGGGTGTAGAGCCCTGTGTCACTTGTATGGCCCAGAAGGGGTTGTCTCCTTCCCGCAGTTTCGCCAGGAATTTTGACTCCCTGAGACCGAGAGGCACCGTTATATGCAAGCTCGCCACTGGGCTCTTCAACCGCAGGTGAGAGAGACGGCTAATAGGCACTTCCTACCATACGAAAAATGGCTACTGTCGCGTACGTCAGATTCAAAATTGATAACGGATCTCTATAGGTTACTACAACCACCTTCAACACACCTCTATAACCCGGGGAGAGAACGCTGGGAAAGGGAGTTGGGGAGGACATTGAGCCCCAAAGAATGGGAACACATATCCTATAGAGCGAGGCATTCGGCATACCACATGGGTCTCACTGACACACTGACTAAGGTTTCCACCTATTGGTACTACACACCGGAGCGGGTTCACGAATTTGACCATAGCAAGGACGACACATGTTGGCGAGGGTGCGGGCACAGGGGTACACTTACACACATTCTATGGGATTGCCCACTACTGGAAACCTATTGGAGGGAAGTGCTGGACGAAATTGATTCCCATTTTGGCATTGAACTACCACGCTTCCCGCATACACCCTGCTGGGACTCCCGAATAGACTGATGTACCCCCTTAGATCCCGTAGGGGTAAGCAGATTGCCATCGCACTAGGTTCAGCAGTCCAAAACATCCTGATACATTGGCGCACTACTACGACACCCTCTATCACGGGTTGGCTCCATAGACTGTGGCACGTGCTGGGCATGGAGAAATTGTCGCTCACAGTGGCGGGGGATACATCGCAATTTAGTGAGCTTTGGCAACCATTTCATTCCTTACTGCTCACAAAATTTAAAGAACTTACCTGTCCCAAGTACCTCCGCCTCATGCGGCTGACGAGCCCAGCAGCGCCTGCCCCATGAATGGTTGGGAGATTCACTTTCCCTGTAGGAGGTGGCTTTGATGTACACTTTGGATAGGGTCTGTGCACTGGACGAAGGGTGGGGAGGGGGGAGGTGGGGGTCGGGACTAGGAGTTTGACACGTTGGGGTGTTTGTAATGGAAATGTCATCTCATGCTGCGACAATGCATACCATGTACTGCTGTGATGGACTAGCACACACGAACTGCACCTGATAGCTCTCCGCCGGGGATGGGGTCTTGCCCGCCCTAACAAGACGCTCCAAGATGATGTGTGTTTGTCCTTGTATGTTGTGCTGAAAAAATACTTTAAACCTAAAAGCATCACAATCCCTTTTATGTCTGTGGATCCAGTGGTCACATGGGATCACACTGTATACGTTTGGTTGGGGGACCCAACAATTATTTACACAATTTAAATAAATTCAAATGGACTAAAACGTACCATAAAATTTCTCCATAAAAATTTACAAATGCACCATAGCAAGTGCCAGTGTTACATGTTGATGATATGTCAATTCCCCTCCCCCAACGTGACCACGACTGTCATGTGATAGTAAAAAATGTGCGCAAAATCGCATCCACGTACTAAAGGTGTGCAAAGCCACAATCAATTTGTCTCAGCAACTTAGTCACTTAAAGTGCATGTGAAAAAATTAATACAATGACATCAGGGTAAAAATCACAAACAACAAAAATTCATTAAATGGATTTGTTGGGGATAGTGCGAATATAGATATTGCTGGGGTAGATCAAATGCAAATATAGTGTCCTTTGATAGAGCTGAAACTCACCCTACAGATGTAAATACAGGTCCTCCTCAGTGTTGAGACCCTTGGGCACCCTGGAGTTGAATCGTATAATGTATTTGGATTCTAATTGCCTCAAATATCGTTCTCTATCCCCCCCTCGGAGTCTCACAGGCACCTGATCCAAAACAAAATATTCTAACTCTTTGAGGTTGCTATTGTGTTTCAATTTGAAGTGTCTCGTCACTGGGTAAATTTGGTCTTCATTCCAGATAGCTCTAATGTGTTGCAACACTCTCTGATGTGGACGAAGGATGGTGCTGCCAATATACAATTTTTGGCAACTACATCTTAGTACAGAGATGGAATATTCACTCCTACAAGTGAGACATTTGGTAATTCTCCATTTTTTGTCCCCAAAAGGCAAGGCTATCTCTGTGGTATTCATGCCGTACGTGCAGGCTTTGCATTTGTTGCATCTTCTAAATCCCTTTGTGAAGCCAGGTCTCCTGTTTATTCATACCTGGACAATTAACCACCAAATCTTGCCTCATCAACCTAGCCTGGCGAATTGTCATGAGGGGCTTCTTATGTAAACTCGGTCCTAAGATGGGATTGCTGCACAACAAGTGCCAATGCGGTCTAAAAACAGATTTTATTTTCTGATGTTGTGCATTGAATCCAGTTATGAAGCGAAAATTCTATTCTGGTGCACATGAGATCTTATTTTTCTTTTCTTCTGAGAAAATGAGCTACGCCCTAGGTTAAAGATTGGCCTTCCGCTTTGCTTCTTCCAGAATTGTGGTATTATAACCTCTTTCTGTGAACCTTTGTTTCAGGGCTAACAGCTTCAGCGAGCTGCTCGGGCTTGCTACAGTTCCTCCTCATTCTGAGATTTTCTGCATATGATATGCTATTTTTCAGTTTCGTGGGATGGAAACTTTGTGCATGTGCATAAAGCACGGTGTTACCAGCTATACTTTTTCTAAAGGTCTTAGTTTGTATCTTTCCATCTGCCACGTATACTGTTAAGTCCAGGAAACTGTACCTCATACTCACTGAGGTGCGCAGTAAATTAAGATTCAGCTCATTAATGTTTATATTTTCAATAAACTTCTCAGCTGAATCCTTACTGCCACGGCATACGACAAATAAATTGTCTATGTATCTCAACCACAATACCACATTTTCCAACATCTCTTTGGCGTACTTACTGCTGAGCACCTGCTCCTACCACCAGCCCATATGCAAATTAGCATAGCCGGGAGCGAAGGAGGTGCCCATCGCAGTACCGCACAATTGTTGGTATAGGTCAGAACCGAACAGAAAGATGTTATTTTTCAAACACCATCCTAACATGCATATCAGCATCTCAATGTGTCTATAAAGGTCGCGAGTTCAGGTAATATTGTGTTGCATTCATGCAATCTGTATGTGAAATACTCGTGTACAAAGATGACACATCTAGTGTGATCATTAGAAATTCCTGTTCCCACTCTACATCATAAATCTTTCTAAGGAAATCTCCTGTGTCCGGTCATAATTGCGGGACGTTTCATGTGTGCCTAACGCGATTTTTGCCCCAGTGAATAGTGCAGTGTGGTCCTCCCACCGATAAGGGGCAGACGTTGCTCTCTCTGGTCAGCGCGAGCTTGGGGTTTCGGACATGGCATTTTCGAGCATGCGCTGCCCTCAGAGAGCCTTTTCGGCCTTCTGCCACCCGGTGTGACACCATGAGGGGTCAGATTTACCCATTTTCTGTCTGTGGGAACGCCCTGGTGGGTCTGTATTAAGCTTTGTGAGATACCCTGCGGGTCGCAATTTCGCACCGTTTTTTGGTGGTGCTGTGGGACACTGTCCCGGGTTGTTGCCCTGTGATTAGTGAGGGCTGGAGTGTCCCCAGGGCTTGGCCCGTGTATTGTGTGCCTGTGTGACACCCATATTCGTCTGGGCCCCTCCCAGCTCTAAATTGGTGCCTTGAAGGCTCATTTAACTTCTGCTGCCTGAAGCTCCTTTGTACCTGCGAAGCCTAATTTACCTCATTATGCAGGGGGAGCAGGGTCAGTACCCAGAGGAGGACCCTCTTAACTACGTCCCCTGGGATGATGATTGCTATCAAGCAGTGGATGATTCTATTTATAAGGCCGTAGATCAGGCCATGGTTCCCCTTGAGCTGCGCCTTTCAGCGCGGTTGGATGAGGCTTACGCAAAGTATGCAGCCCTATATTCCCACTCAGACCCCCACTCCTGCCCTCCCTCCCTCTTCCCCTCCTAGAAAAAAACCCTGCACTGAGGGGGTGGACACTGAGACGTTAGCGCATGTGAAAAGTGCCTTTTTAGCGCAAGAGGCTCCCCAGCCTGCCCAGTAGCCACCGGTTGAGAATTTTCTGCCTACCCCTCGGACCGCTTCCCCTGACCGACCGGACGATGGGGATTACCCAGATACGGATGAGGAAGGGTGTTCCTCTAGGTCATTGCTCCCTGCCCCGACCCCAGCCCCTGCAGGGCCATCTGATATGTTGGACCCGAACGATATTGTCCACCCACGGTCATCGGACTGGGTACCCGGGGACAAAGTAGCCCATTATGTAGCGAGTCGTCTGCGTAAGCCAGTGGATAAGGACACTCGCAGCCGCCTTAGGGCGCAATGCCCACGCCCCACCTTAGAAGGGAAGGTGGCGTTGACTCCTGACATAGACCAGAAGATGGCGACATTTTGGCGAAGTTTGTTACGGACCCTAGGAAGGGAATTGACCGCTCGTGGCGTAACTGCCAAGTTAAGCTGTTGGATGCAGTAGGGCCTATGACCAAAATATTAGACATGGCCATGGAGGCCAAGGTGTCGGGGGACCTTATCTTCCCGGAGGCTCTCTCCAACTGGGCGCAGCAGGCGGTTGTGTTCCTCGGAAACGCCAACTGCACGCTCTCTACAGAGAGACGAAGGACATTCCTTTTTAAAATCGACCCCAAGTTGGGTGACCTTGCCTCTTCAGAGGCCGGTACTGTTGTGCAAGGGGGCCTGTTCGGGGACCCCTTCATCAAGGAGTTAGGCAAGTTTGTGGCAACCTTTACCTCTCTGGACAGGGCACAGTCCAACATCAAGAAAGTCTTTGCCCCTCAGGTTTTCGAGAGGGCCGTTTGTGGCAGGGGCCGCTCGTTCGGCCGCGGCAACAGCTCCGATCAGGGGCAAGGCTCCGGTTGCGGGCAATTCCAGGATAACGCCCGCTTCAATAACTTCGACCCAATGAGAGGACAAAGGTTCAGTAGCCGAGGAGGCCATAGAAGCCCGCAGCAGGGTGCTGGAAGAGGTGAGTGTGCTGTCCTCAGCGAGCTTGCGGGTGGGTGGGGCACTTAGTGCAGTTCTTCCCGGCTTGGGTTTCCCTCACAAACGATGCTTGGGTGCTGCAGATGGTCCAGGCCTTCCAGGTGGAGTTTCATGGCCATTCATGTCAGCTATATCATCCCCGCCCCATTACTTTCTCGCAGCGAGATGCAGAATTGGTGCCCTAAGAAGTGTTCGCCCTCCTCCAAAAAGGGGGGATCTGTTGCGCGCTCGAGCATCCAGGGGGTTTCCTCAGCAATCTCTTTTTGGTTGACAAGTCCGAGGGTGGCCGGCGTCCACTCATCAACTTAAAAGAATTCAACGAGTAGCTGGTATATCGCCATTTCAAAATGGAGGGCATGCACCTCCTTCAGGATGTGTTGCGTCCATCCGACTGAATGATCAGACTCGACTTGAAAGACGCGTACCTGACGGTGCCTATTTTCCCCCCACATCTGCGTTTTCTGCAGTTCAGATGCGACGGTCAGGATTACAAATTCACTACACTCCCTTTCGGACTCTATTCTGCTCCGTGTTGCTTCACAAAGGTCTTGGGGCCAGTAGTGGAGTTCCTGCAGGCGCGGGGGTGTGAGGATGATCGTCTACCTGGATGATATGCTGTTTCTGGACCAGTGTCCCAGAAGGCTGTTGTCACAGTTATAGACTGCGGTCAACCTCCTTCTGGGGTTGGGATTCGTTATCAACGAAAGGAAGTCCCTATTGGTCCCCGTCCAATGTGCAACCTTTTTAAGGTTCAATATAGACTCTGTGTCTTCCACTCTGAGTCTTCCCGCCAAGAAAATGGCAAAGATCAGGCACAAACTATGTCAAACTCTGGCGAAGCCACAGATATCTCTCAGTCAGTTGGCGCGGTTGGTCGGTCTACTTTCATCTTCAATTCAGGCCATATTCCCGGGGACCTTGCATTACCGAGCCATGCAGCGCCTGAAGGCGTATCACCTCAGACAGGGCCTAACGTACTCTCAGCTGATTTCGCTGTCGGAGGACGTGAAGGACAAAATGCAATGGTGGCTCACGAACATGGAGGCGTGGAATGGCAGCGCGATATTCGGTTCAGCCCCGGACATAGTTATTGAGTCGGACGCCAGTCGCTTCGGATGGGGGGCCAGGTGCGGAGAATTTTCTACCGGTGGCGCCTAGTCCACTCACAAGCAGTCGTTGCACATCAACTGCTTGGAGTAACTAGCGGGGTCTTTTGCTGTTCAATGCTGGACCAAGGATAGGGTGCAGTCGTGTGTCCTCCTCAGGATGGACAATGTCTCAGCAGTCCGGTATATCAACCACATGGGGATACCAGAGCCAAGATGCTGGAAGACCTAGCCAGGGATTTTTGGCACTTTTGCCTGGACCACCAGGTATCGGTCACAGCGGAGTACCTGCCGGGGCATGAGAACGAGGTAGCCGATTGGCACTACCGTCACCTCCTGGATGCCAGTGTGTGGAAGCTGGACCCTCACGTTTTCTCGCTACAGTCGAAGTGGGGTCTCTTCTCTGTGAATCTGTTTGCTTCGCGCCTGGACCATCAACTTCCGAGGTTCTTCAGCTGGCGCCCGGATCCAGTAGCGAAAGCAACAGATGCTTTCCTCCAGGATTGGTCGGGGAGCAGGGGTATGCGTTTCCCCCGTTTTCCATGATAACGCTAGTATCGGCGTTGCTGCAGTGCCAGTTGGGGGAGGTGGTGTTGATCACGCCATGGTGGAGGTCTCAAGTTTGGTTTCTGGAACTTTCTTGGGATTCTCCAATCCCACTCACCCACTCTCCTCACATTCTACGGAATCCCGACCTGGTTCCCCATCGACTGGTCCAGGAGGGGTCTCTGCGGCAGATGGCCTGGAGGATCTCCGGCGTCGCTGGTCGCTCCCAGGCCTTTAGGGAAAGGCTGAGGACATGCTCTCCAAGGCATGGACAGATAGCACGACGAGGAGATAAAGGTCAGCCTGGCATCGATGGTGTGTGCGACGGGGTTTTGATCCCGTGGGGGCAGATGTAGTCCACATCCTCATTTTTTTGGCGAGTTTGGCTGAGGAGGGTCTGGACTATCGGTCAATTAACACCTTCCATTCGGCGATCTCGGCTGGTCATGTCAGGATTCGTGGGTTTCGCGCCTACGGAAGTAAAAGACTATATCCCCCATGATTCCTTAGTGAGGGGGAGGTATTTAATGACTAGACACACGAGAGCGAATGCGCGTAATTCTGTTCCTGTTTCCTTTCGTGACCTTGCTTCCTGTTTACACGTCACGTAGTTCCATGCTCTTCGGCTGGAGAGTATTGAAGTTAGCTGTTCCTTCCCTCATCTCTGGAGGTAGAGGGTGAGTTCTTGAGTTGAGCGGTTGCGCAATTACCTTTTAAAGGCTTTTAGTGCGGAACGCGGTGTGTCGGCCGTCCACGCGTTACTGTACCTCAGGCATCCCAGTGCCTGAATTTCCTTAGAAGCGGAGCGCTGTGTGTTGCCTGCCACGCGCTACCGTGCTGGTTCAGTACATAGCCTCTAATTTCCTGAAGCGGAGTGCGGTGTGCCTGGAGGTTGCCGTTTTTCCTGCACTAATTTTGGTATATTAATTCAATACCTCAGGAGAGGTATCTGGGGCAGCGGAGCTCAGTGGTGATGAAACCACGAGTTACCGTGTGTCATGTTTACACATTGGAATAATTTCCAGAGCATTGTGGTGGATATTCAACTACAGTCCTAAGGTGTAATTTGTTTTCCAGGATCATTTGACTTGCTGCAACCTTGGAGTTTCCCGGAGTCTTGTGGAAACTCAGGATAAGGTCTTTTCATTTGATAACATTATTTCTTTTGATTTGGAGAAGAGAACTGCACTCATACACGACTATAAATCTATTTTACTTTCTCTCTGGGTGTTGCCAGGTGTCCGATGTGGTATGTGGCATTCTGGGGGGCATCTAACAAGTATAATAGAACCCCCTGAATGAGTGTAATTGAAGCTTATGGCTGTTTTCTATGTTTGCAGATATGATCCAGACCACAGGATCTATCTAGGATACTTTGATGTTTAAGTGGTTTTTTGACACATTTCAGGTATAATTCCTTACAGTGAGACCATTTGAGAGTAGCATTTCATGTATAGTTTATATATAATTATTTGATTGTGTCATTTCAGATCCTTTTTTCCCTGCAGATCCTTCCCCTTCCTTCCCTCGCCTGATGGTTCGAACACCCTGTTATTATACTTCAGGGTGTTTGTAACATCTAGAGGTGGACCCCAATAGCAACGACTGGATCCTGCGGAGCATAACCTGACAGGTCATATGGTGGTGCAGGGTTCCCCAGTAGGTGAGCATCCCTTGGTGTGCCGGCTCAGGAGAAGGATTCTCTTCTTGCTGCCCCCGGAGCCACATTACTCGGTCCCCTGGGCCGTGAACAGAGTTTTGAACCTTTTTCTGTCCTGGCAACCGAATAGGTTTCTTTCTCGTAAGGAGGTATTGGCCAAATTAGCAATGCTGTTGTGCCTGGTATCCTGCAGGAGTGTTTCAGATGTACAAGCCTTAGACATTTCTGCCACAGTATTTTCACCAGACGGAGTGTCCTTCGCGGTAATTAGACGGACTAAGTCCAACACAAGAGTTATTTCATATCCGGCTTTTCCAGACTCCCCTAAACTGTGTGTAGTACAGTGCTTCCATGCTTATGCAGAAATGACTGATGATTCCCGCCCTCCGGGCGAAAGACAGCTTCTCATTGCATTGCGCAAGCTGTACAAGGCAGTTTCATCCCCAGCCATTGCCAGGCGGGTGCGCTGGGTAATGCAGGAGGCGGGGATTGATACTAAGCAGTTTGGTGCTCATTCAGCGAGAGGGGGATGGCCTCTAAAGCTTTTGCCCTAGGGGCACGATTGGAGGATCTGATGTGGGCGGCCGATTGGTCCTCAGATTCCACCTTTAAGAGGTTTTATTTCAAGCTGGTGTTGGATGTGGCGAGGCTAGTTGTCGACAAGCTTTAAACTGGCATAATCCGAAGCCTCTGGTCCTGCCATAGAATGAAAATTTGCCTAGCCTTTGTGCTGGTAAGTTTCAATTCTATTAAGGACTCGGAGGCGAGAATTATCCCTCCGAATGACTTCAAAGAAGTGGACACTCCCCGTAAGATTGTAAGTAATCCATTCATGTGCTTTTTCTCCTTAGTTATGAGTAATGATGTTATGGCACGTTTGTCTCTTCTTGTGACATGTTCCGTTGCATGTGGTTCTGCTTTTGACACTGCCTCTTTTGTAGGAAATGACGGTTCCAAACATGATGCGCGAAAACTGACCAACAGGAAGAGGAAACAGAGTAGATGGACTATGAGAGCTGGTCGGAGTGCAAACACAGACAAAGAACTCCTGATATGCCTTTTTGTTTTCCCAAGTGTTCATGGGAAATGTAGTTTGATCATGTTTGGTGTTGCTGCTGTAAAAATAAAAGCGAAGAAAGAAGGCATAATCCTCACCTCCGATTCCTTAATAGAATTGAAACTTACCAGCACAAAGGCTAGGCAAATTTTCATTATGTATTCATACATGTATTGTGAACAGAACACATAATTATATAAGCCAGGAAAATCGAATCATGAAAATAATGGTTTTAAGAACAATTCACTTTTAGCACTTGAGCACTTTATATTGTAACCGGGTGAAGACAACACACATGCAGTTTTGTATTATATCTTTAACACCTGCACTTTAGGCAGTCTCAATGTTTACCAGGAATACAACCATATGGTAGGTGTAGTTGCAACCAATCTCACAGAATTATTACAGTGATTTAAACCACCAATATTACAAGAAGAGGGAAATGACAATATTTTGTATGGCTATACAATGTTCAATGAAATTATTTTATTTCTAGTATAGCCTCACCCTTAACTCATATACTATATGTATAAAGATATATTTATGTGGATATATGATATGCAGTGGGAGGTGATTTTCACAAGTTTTACATCAGAGAAAAAGATTTTTACCAAAGTGTTTAAACATCAATATGTGGGAATCTCCAATGCCATCTGAATAATAAATTGTGAAAAAAGGACGAAAACGAAAAAACACTAAAAAACAACCAGGTCAAATGTCAATGGTTTCTTATTTGAATGTTTTTTCTATGTCTATGGCGGCATTTTTTTGCAATTTGCACACATCACTTTAAATGGTTGCAATGATGCCACTGCGTTTGTCATGCGATCAAATCCCGTGAGGGCCGGAACGTGTAATGGCTGTACACAATGAAATGGATAATAGGCACTAATATTGTGGTCCGTGCCCGTTTGTGGGAGGAACGAGCTAAAGCAACGGAGTATTTGGATGGCTATGGAGATTTTATATATATATATATATATATATATATTTTTTTTCAAAGTTCGCAGCAAGCGTTCCCTGTTACTGGAGCTCATGACCCTACAGGGCGGCCTCATGAAGGAGCACAGGGTGGCCCCTTAGATACCATCACGGCAGAAACAACGAAGTGAGGCCCAATGCAGGAAACGTTCTTTATTTCAATTCTGATTGCAAAGCGCCTGCTCCCATGAGTCAACGTTTCGGCGTCATGCCTTTTTCCCAGACTGGAATACAAGCGCCCAGGTGTGTGTAAGCAGAATTAAATAGGTCCATCACGTGACTGCATATCACGAACTACTGGTCCCAGTGTGCATTGTGCAAGGTTGTAATCCATGGCAAAGTTCCGTTTTTTTTTTTTTTTTTTTTTTTGCACAAGCACGTTGGAAATGGGGGTTTTCATTTCAGGGCAGTCAGGTGAGTGAAAATACCACTGCTCTCTGTAGGCTGTTGTAGACCCTCAGAATGCCGTTTCAATCTGCAAGATCGTGCCAGGAAATAATCCTGGCCGAATCCCTTCCCTGCGCCAATGTCTTTAGCTCAAGTGGCATTCCTCAGTAGGATGAACGGCGCAGGTGGGCCAGTCTCCTCAATAACAATTTCAAAGTTCGCAGCAAGCGTTCCCTGTTACTGGAGCTCATGACCCTACAGGGCGGCCTCATGAAGGAGCACAGGGTGGCCCCTTAGATACCATCACGGCAGAAACAACGAAGTGAGGCCCAATGCAGGAAACGTTCTTTATTTCAATTCTGATTGCAAAGCGCCTGCTCCCATGAGTCAACGTTTCGGCGTCATGCCTTTTTCCCAGACTGGAATACAAGCGCCCAGGTGTGTGTAAGCAGAATTAAATAGGTCCATCACGTGACTGCATATCACGAACTACTGGTCCCAGTGTGCATTGTGCAAGGTTGTAATCCATGGCAAAGTTCCTTTTTTTTTTTTTTTTTTTGCACAAGCACGTTGGAAATGGGGGTTTTCATTTCAGGGCAGTCAGGTGAGTGAAAATACCACTGCTCTCTGTAGGCTGTTGTAGACCCTCAGAATGCCGTTTCAATCTGCAAGATCGTGCCAGGAAATAATCCTGGCCGAATCCCTTCCCTGCGCCAATGTCTTTAGCTCAAGTGGCATTCCTCAGTAGGATGAACGGCGCAGGTGGGCCAGTCTCCTCAATAACAATTTCAAAGTTCGCAGCAAGCGTTCCCTGTTACTGGAGCTCATGACCCTACAGGGCGGCCTCATGAAGGAGCACAGGGTGGCCCCTTAGATACCATCACGGCAGAAACAACGAAGTGAGGCCCAATGCAGGAAACGTTCTTTATTTCAATTCTGATTGCAAAGCGCCTGCTCCCATGAGTCAACGTTTCGGCGTCATGCCTTTTTCCCAGACTGGAATACAAGCGCCCAGGTGTGTGTAAGCAGAATTAAATAGGTCCATCACGTGACTGCATATCACGAACTACTGGTCCCAGTGTGCATTGTGCAAGGTTGTAATCCATGGCAAAGTTCCGTTTTTTTTTTTTTTTTTTTTTTTTTTTGCACAAGCACGTTGGAAATGGGGGTTTTCATTTCAGGGCAGTCAGGTGAGTGAAAATACCACTGCTCTCTGTAGGCTGTTGTAGACCCTCAGAATGCCGTTTCAATCTGCAAGATCGTGCCAGGAAATAATCCTGGCCGAATCCCTTCCCTGCGCCAATGTCTTTAGCTCAAGTGGCATTCCTCAGTAGGATGAACGGCGCAGGTGGGCCAGTCTCCTCAATAACAATTTCAAAGTTCGCAGCAAGCGTTCCCTGTTACTGGAGCTCATGACCCTATAGGGCGGCCTCATGAAGGAGCACAGGGTGGCCCCTTAGATACCATCACGGCAGAAACAACGAAGTGAGGCCCAATGCAGGAAACGTTCTTTATTTCAATTCTGATTGCAAAGCGCCTGCTCCCATGAGTCAACGTTTCGGCGTCATGCCTTTTTCCCAGACTGGAATACAAGCGCCCAGGTGTGTGTAAGCAGAATTAAATAGGTCCATCACGTGACTGCATATCACGAACTACTGGTCCCAGTGTGCATTGTGCAAGGTTGTAATCCATGGCAAAGTTCCGTTTTTTTTTTTTTTTGCACAAGCACGTTGGAAATGGGGGTTTTCATTTCAGGGCAGTCAGGTGAGTGAAAATACCACTGCTCTCTGTAGGCTGTTGTAGACCCTCAGAATGCCGTTTCAATCTGCAAGATCGTGCCAGGAAATAATCCTGGCCGAATCCCTTCCCTGCGCCAATGTCTTTAGCTCAAGTGGCATTCCTCAGTAGGATGAACATCAATATGTGGGAATCTCCAATGCCATCTGAATAATAAATTGTGAAAAAAGGACGAAAACGAAAAAACACTAAAAAACAACCAGGTCAAATGTCAATGGTTTCTTATTTGAATGTTTTTTCTATGTCTATGGCGGCATTTTTTTGCAATTTGCACACATCACTTTAAATGGTTGCAATGATGCCACTGCGTTTGTCATGCGATCAAATCCCGTGAGGGCCGGAACGTGTAATGGCTGTACACAATGAAATGGATAATAGGCACTAATATTGTGGTCCGTGCCCGTTTGTGGGAGGAACGAGCTAAAGCAACGGAGTATTTGGATGGCTATGGAGATTTTATATATATATATATATATATATATATATATATATATATTGTCGCTCTAAGGTTGTCCACCTTTAAGTAGCACACGAGCAGCAGCTTGATTTATGTGTAGGTGAGGACGGGGATCCGCTTGTAGATGCCGCTCCGTAATGGATCTACCCGACGCATTTCGAAGCTCCATATGCTTCTCTTCAGGGGCTTTAACGGAAGCGGTGTGCGCAACCGCTAACCCACTTCTCCATTTTCCATATGACACACCCACCAATGGGAGGCTCAAATGAGACTGTGTATTATGGGAAGTGTGGTGTGTAAAGCACACAATCAAGTCCTGTATGGACCCCGCAAGTGGGCCCGTTCACGATCCCGTGTACGGCTGCTGTTTCACTTCCATGACCCCCAAGGATGATGGGGTGGTGCATACTCCGCGGCTGGACGGCCGCGTATAAATTGTCGCTCCAAGGTTGTCCACTTTTGAGTAGCACACGAGAAGCAGCTTGATTTATGTGTAGGTGAGGACGGGGATCCGCTTGTAGATGCCGCTCAGTAATGGATTGTATAAATTACAATAACTTTTATTTAAGTATTAATTATTAAAAAAAAATAAAAGACATTGCTATTTGTAATATCAATACATGTAAGTCACGTAAATAAAACACTTATTGCATTACAAATGCTATAGGTCTCACATTTGTGAAAGTTATAACTATTGGCATTGTAAATGACAAAGCTATTAATTTCGCTATTTTCAAAAACAAAACATAAATAAAAAATGTGTCATTTACAATACCAATAGCTCAAACTTTCCTAATGCGAGACCTATTGCATTGCAAATGCTTGTTCATTTTATTTCTCTTTCTTGACTTTTATTTTCTGTGTATGCAAGGAGCAGGGAAGACATGCAATACTTCTCATTTCGCTCCCTTCCTCTAACCTCCCCGAAATCTCTTTTTCATTAAGAGTGTTCATAAGACTGCATCTCGTCTGGTGTCCTCATTTTACCATCCTGCTACCCTCCTTACACACTGCTTTCCAGTACTTGTCATATCTCTTACGTCTCTGCTCCTGGACTCTTCCAGTGCTTCTCTTATGACTGCCTTTATTCTAATCTGGTTGTTCTCGCATTTTTCTGCCTCACTTTCGAGTCTCTCTTTCCTTACTCATGCAGGGTCTTTTGCTCCCAATGTCAGTGGGCATCTGTATCGATGCTAATATGTCTTTAAATAGTCAGGTCATCTTGGCATCTAAACATCGCTTTTTAAAACTTAGGCCCCTGAAATCTCAATTGCTTTTTAATCGTCACCAACCTTCATATAATAGTGATTAATGCCTTATGATATATAGTCCAGGCTTGACTATGATAATTCTGTATATTAACCTCAGGTTATGCAAACTGCTCTTTCTGGGTTCATGTCCTGTATGCCCAAACACACACATTTCACCTATATTGAAGCAGATTCACTGGCTACCTTTTAAAATCAGGTTAATAGTTAAAGACATGGTGCTCGCATACAGCTATTTGCTAAAATCCACTGCCTTCTAAGCTAACATGTTCAAATGGTCCCACCCTACTTGAACGTTCGCTCAACACAACAGTGTTTAATCTTTGTTGCACGAACCCATGTGGTCACATAATAGGTATAGGGCCATCTCTATCACAGCACCAAGGATATGAAACTCCTTTCCTCTTTGCTTACAAGCGGAACCTAATCTACAATTTGGGAGACTTCTGAAATAATATCTTTGCTAGACTTTATTAGTCCAATTGTTACTTGTTCAGCTGCTCCTCCTTAGCCCATGAATTTCTGGTAAATAGATGCTTGATAAATACCTTTCCATTTGTAGTTCTGGACCTGCACTATGCTCCAAGGGCACTGCCTTTTTTTTAAACTGGTAATTCTGAATTCTTATACTTTGAACAAAGTTTTTTCACATCACATGTTTGGATAAGTACTTTCTGAAGTGTAACTTTAATGAAGAGTGGTAATGCCAAGTTATGTGCTGAGCATGGAGAACAAGTCAAGCCTATCCTTTCCCTATTCCTTTGACCTCCTTTCAAGTTCAAGTTCAAGTTCAGGGATTTATATAGCGCACTACTCACCCAGAGGGTCTCAAGGCGCTTGAGGGAGGGTGGGTGCTTTACTTATCGAATAGCCAGGTTTTTAGCTGCTTTCTGAAGGAGAGGTGGTTCTGTGTAAGGCGGAGGTGGGTGGGGAGAGAATTCCAGGTTTTGGCCGCTAAGTAGGAGAAGGATCTTCCCCCCATGGTGGATCTATGGATGCGCGGAATTGCGGCAAGGGCTTGATTGGACGATCGTAGTTGGCGGGTGAGGGTGTAGAAGGACAGTCGTGTATTGAGGCATTCGGGTCCTAGGTCGTAGAGGGCCTTGTGTGCGTGGGTGAGGAGACGGAACGTTATTCTCTAGTTGATGGGGAACCAGTGGAGGTCTTTCAGGTGACCGGAAATGTGAGCTTGACGAGGGATGACTAGTATGAGTCTGGCTGAGGCGTTTTGGATGCGTTGGAGTTTTTTCTGTAGTTTGGCTGTGGTTCCGGCGTAAAGGGTATTACCGTAATCCAGTCGGCTTGTGACCAGTGTGTGGGTGACCGTCTTTCTTGTTTCGGTGGGGATCCAACGGAAGATTTTTTTGGGCATACGTAGGATGTTGAAGCATGATGATGATACGGCGTTGACTTGTCTGGTCATCGAGAGGGAGGAGTCCAGGATGAATCCCAGGTTACGTGCGTGCTCTGTAGGTATGGGTGCAGTACCCAGGGCCGGTGGCCACCATGAGTCGTCCCAGGCAGAGGGGGATGATCCTAAGATGAGGACTTCCGTTTTGTCAGAGTTAAGTTTTAGAAGGCTGTTCTTCATCCATTCGGCTACTTCTTTCATTCCTTCGTGTAGATTGGTTTTGGCGGTGTTTGGGTCTTTGGTGAGGGAGAGGATCAGCTGGGTGTCGTCTGCGTAGGAGATGATGTTGAGGTTGTGTTGTCGCGCGATGGATGCGAGGGGACTCATGTAAACGTTGAAGAGGGTGGGACTGAGTGATGATCCTTGTGGTACGCCGCAGATGACTTCGGTGGCCTCTGATTTGAATGGGGGGAGGCGGACTCTCTGGGTTCTTCCGGCGAGGAATGAGATGATCCAGTCCAAAGCTTTTCCTTGTATTCTGACGTTGCTGAGGCGTTGTATGAGGGTGCTGTGACAGACTGTGTCGAAGGCTGCGGAGAGGTCAAGTAGTATGAGGGCAGCTGTTTCTCCGTTGTCCAGTAGCGTTCGGATGTCGTCTGTAGCTGCGATGAGGGCGGTTTCGATGCTGTGTTTGGCTCGGAAGCCGGACTGTGAGGGGTCGAGGGATTTGTTGCATTCAAGGAAGGCGGCGAGCTGATTGTTGACGGCTTTCTCAATGACTTTGGCAGGGAATGGGAGGAGTGAGATGGGGCGGTAGTTCTTAAGTTCAGAGGGGTCCGCTGTGGGTTTCTTCAGAAGGGCGCTGAGTTCGGCATGTTTCCAGATTTCCGGGAAGGTAGCGGAGTTGAAGGAACAGTTGATGATATCGCAGAGATGGGGTGCGATGATGGAGTCCGCTTTATTGAAAATGTGGTGGGGGCATGGGTCTGTTGGCGATCCTGAGTGGATGGAGTTCATCAGGCGGATGGTGTCTTCAGTAGTGATTTGGTTCCAGGCGCAAAGGTTGTTAGAGTGCTGTTTTGGCTCGGAGGTGGGTGGAGTTGACTGCTCTTCGGACTGGTTTTCAAAGCTGTTATATATGTCGGCGATTTTGTTGTGGAAGAATGAGGATAAAGAGTCGCAGAGGTCTTGGTAGGGAGTGATGTCGTTGGTGCCGGCGGTGGGGTAGGTAAAATCTTTTACGATGTTAAATAGTTCCTTGCTGTTTTGGGCGTTGTTGTCAAGTCGATCTTTGAGTGCTGATTTCTTGGTGGATCGGATCAGTTGGTGGTGTTTGCGGGTGGCGTTCTTGAAGGTGGCCCGGTTGTCAGTGGTTGGGTTTTTTCTCCAGGCTTTCTCGAGGGTGCGGCAGAGCTTCTTGGATTTCTTAAGGTCATCGTTGAACCAGGGGGCTTTTTTGCTACCTTGCTTGATTTGATGGTTTTTCAAGGGTGCTAGTTCATTGGCGCTGAGGGTGATCCATTGTGTGAGGTTGGTGGCTGCTTGGTTTGGGTCCGATGATTTGGCAGGAGGGTTTAGGTGAAGCGAAGAGAAAAGCTGGGCGGTGGTGATTTTGTTCCAGTTTCAAATGCCACAGTCAATTTAGGATCTGCTGTGTATGGGTCCAATTATCATAAGGTTAAAATATATTCACCTATTGGATGACTGTAGTAAGCCAAATGAGATTTTATGTTAGGAGATTCAAGAACTCTGAATTCCAAAAGGGCTCTATGAGGGTAGCAAGCAATCATGTCTTTGGTGCTCCTGTGGCACTTCTGTAGCGCAGAAGGGGCAGGAGATGCCTGCATGGACCCTTTAAGGTTGCTGATGCATTCACAATCTGTATTCACAGACCCACTGAGCTCTGCAATCTGATTAGGTTTCCTTATTTACAAGAGGCCTGGCACCATGCAAATGAGGTAACAAACCTGCTCCATATAACAGATTAGGGCAAACGGGCAACGCAGTTATCGTGTCCTCCGTGGTACTCTTGAGGATGGGGGCTTGAATCTACCTGACAGAGGTAGTGCAATAAAGCTGCAAAAACTAATAAAAAAATTAAAAAGTGAGTGAAAACCGATTTCATGTTCTCTTGTCCTTTTCAACGCGTTTGCATAAGAAATGGGTTTCGTTAGAATTATTTTATAATGCACAACCTCCCACATAAGTTACAGAGTCCAGCTAATCTATATGGATACCTCTATGCCTGAAACCATTATTTTCTTCTGTGATGTCCCCCAAGGATCCCTCTCCCACAAGTCATATGCAAATAGAGCCATTCTTGCAGACCAGAACATCAGAATTCACCAGCAGGCAGCCAACCTTATGTACTTGAAAATATCATCAGGCCGTGGCACTGGCCATCTAAAGGACTGCAGAACCAACTCAAACTGAATATTAGGCTTTGTTTCACCGAATTACACGACTATTGGTCTTTAAAAGCAATAATTGCCCCGATGCAGGGCTCTGTAGACCAAATAGAGCCAGTATTCAATAGTACACCGTTCAATAAAGGGGCAAGGTAAATGTCCTAGCAGAATACAATATTCGCAGATCTATATTAAGTTCTCTTTCCCAGCACTATTTTGATTTTTAACTTAAAACTAATAACTCCTCCAGGGAAGGTCTTTGTAGTCTAAAGAGAGACACTTTTATGTGGTGGTGTCTTCAGCGCTCCTCTAAGGCGTGATGCTGGTACACAACAAAACAGCTTTTGTCCAACTTAACCACTTGAAGATTAGCAATGTATTTGAAGTTCTTTTTAAACGGTCTCCACAGATCCTTCCTTCTGGGTAGATTCCTGCATGACGTCTGAGTAAATTACGATGTACTGAAGAATCTGTGTGCTATTTATACATTTGAAGCAGCTATCTAAAATAGTTTTTTGTAATTACAAGTGAAGTCACTTATGATTAAAAATAACTATTTTACTACTTGTAAGTTAAGATTACCAACTGCAGGAGGTCATGCACACAGATCCCATAATGCACAATTCTGTGATGTATTAAGGTTTCTTCATACTCTCCGGTTGTCTCATCCTTATAAAGGAGGTTGAACCTTCAGTAAGCAGAGACCTGTCCGCTCTCCAAAAGTGAAAAAAATGAGCTGAATGCATTTTACATATGATAGCGCCTGTCCTCTTGGCGCAGGCAAATGAATATCAGGAATCAGGAAACGTGGATAGGCAAGGAAAAGTGATTTATGGGATTGCAGATACATTGTGCTGATTTAAATTAGTAGATCTAGATTCAGAAGAACAAAAATGTAAAAGGAAATATATACTATCAATCACTAACCCCCCAAAAGCAGTGCTCAGTGGATCATGGCCAGACATGGGGTTGTGGAGGATCGGAAAGAAGGCCCTGCTGTGGAAGGCCAAAGGGCGTGCACAGTGGGTTATGAAAGAAGTTACAGGGCACTGGTATGGTTCCGCTTGGAACTTTCATGGTGATAATCAGTGCTAACTTCTTTGCTATGATCTTCTCCAATGCACATTTAAATGTTATTTTAACGATTAAAGATCATAATTGAACAAATGACAATATTATCTTGAATAGATATGGATTATATAAACAGACATAATATTTGAAAAAAAGACAATTCTGCTTTTAGTAGTTCTTGTACATATCTCATGCATCTCACTTTGCATAATATTGTAGTGGCAATATTCAGGCAGATATTGTAGAGATCCGTTTATCAATTAGACGCTTCAAAATTGAAGGTGCCCGACCTACATCCAGAGAAAAGGATAGACTCTTACATTTAAAGATTTCTAAACCTTGAAGAACTTGTACATACAATGGTAGGCAGAAGGGCATTTAAACATAAGAACAACACTGGTAATGGTAGCATGTGCATCAAATGTAGATGGGAAATCAGATCTGAGGAAGAGGTCCAATTAAGGGACTGTATACCTAAATGTCCATCTACAAACTCAAAGAGTCACCAAAACAAGACTTCTGAGATTTCATTTGGAAGGATAAATTTAGATGAAAGTTGAACTTCTAAAATCAGGCTCTTGTACTGGGTTGGCAAAGAGCTGAATCTAATTATAAATCCACCGTTCTCCTCTCGGGAAGACTCCAATCCACTTAAAGAAGGGGATGCAACCAGTATTTCATGGATGAAAACATTGATCAATGCTGACCACGCTCAATTTTATTCTTTCTCTTTTTGTGCTGCCTTTAACTTTATGATGAATGTGAGGAGAGATGTATCCCACTCGGGTATAGGAAAGGTTCTAACCCAATCTTTAGGCAAGATGGATGGACGGGGAACAACAATGATGACTAATGCAGGTTATCTCTTAAATATACTAGTCATAGCAGTGGAAGGATTATTGGGGAAAGAATTTGAGCAACATCAAGGTTCTTTTGGTGCATGACTTGGACAAAAGCCTGAACGGATTTCAGCAAATGCAGATGAAATTCTGGACAGTGTGTTACTGCTGCGGTGTCACTACCTCTCTCTTACACACAAAAGCTCAGAACAGTGTCTGATTTAAAATGCTTACAATTCCATAGGAACAGTTCTACAACCCAAAGGCTACAAACATCCTCTTGAGAACAACTCCCACAAAGGTTATTATAATGATAGGAGAGAGCGCTAAAGATGGTGGAATTCTAAGCTGCATACTTAGGCTTTGTGAATCTCAGAACCCCCCATGTTTTGTTTTTTGGGCTTTTCTTGTAGTTTTTAAAGAGCGCAAACTTGGTCGAAATGGCATTAGAGCGAATCACAAGAGAGCAGGAAGTAAGCTCTTGTTAATAAACTTCATACAACAACCCATAAGCGCCAGGGAAACAAGGAACAAACAGTTCATACCAGCAGGAATGTTACATGATAAGAAGTAGTTAGCTATCCATTATGGTAAATCAGAAGCAAGTAACCAAGAGCGCGGAGAGAACAAACATTTTGTAACCAGAAAGATAGGTCAAGTCAGCATGGGAGAAATGAGCAACAATCCCCGTTTTGAAGCAGGAGGAAATCAGTGTGTCCTGATCCTCATTGAGCTCTAGAGACTTTCAGTTTTCCAACCAGGTAGGATGGATTGAAATTGTGGAGGGCTTTATTAGAAATACATGCAATCTTAAATTGGGCTCTAGCATTGATGGGGAGCCACTGCAGGGTGAGAAGAATAGGAGATATGTGCTTGAATTTTCTTTATTTACAGATGGTACCTGTATGGAGATCAATGGGGCTTTTGGGAGACATGAGAGGAGTGAGTTACCATAATCTAGCCTGGAAAGAGCCAATGCCTGGAACACAGGTTTCAAGTGCCGCTCAGGAATTAACTGCCTTAGGTTCTCGAAAGTTCTTAGGTGATAGCATGCGCTTTTGGCATGGCTGAGATTTGTAACTTGGAGATCGCAAAATTTCTCAAGGATAAAGCCCGGTGATTTGGCATTCTCCACAATGGCCGGATTGCAGTTCATGGGAGAGAACGACTCCAGTCACTCTTGGATAGGGAGGTTGGATTTTTGGGAGAAATTAATAGAAGTTCAGTTTTAGTTGGACTCAGTTTTAAGTGGTTGTTGTTCATCCACTTTTGAATCTTGTTGAGGGTGGAGGAGAGAAGACAGATGTCTTCAGGGGATATCTTCAGGTAGATCTGAGTATCGTTTGCATATTTGTGATAAAAATTTTTAGAGTATCTCAAAATCTCGCAAGGAGGTTCAAGATATAGATAACCCAGGATTGTAGATAGGAAAGAGCTCAGTGGACTCACTTGTTCTAGGCTGTTTTTGCTAGAGACAGAGCTCCCTATTTTCACTACTTGTTAACAGTTAGAACAATAGGAGTCAGACTACTTTAGGACTGTCCCATCATTGGATGCTAATAAGAGTGTGGTGGATGACTGTATCAAAGGTAGCTGAATGGTCCAGAAGCACAAGTAGACATGATTTTCCTTAGACAAGGAGGTGGAGAGAGTCGTCCACAGTTGGCTGAAGCGCTGTTTCTGTGCTATAAACCTGACTGAAGCCACACTGAAAAAAATGGAGGTGGTTAACTGACTAGATGTGGAGCAAAAGCTGTGATGCTATGCATGTTTCGAATACCTTTCCTAATCAGGTAAGTGTAGAAATCGGATAATATTGCTCATGTCATTGGTGTAGGCTTTTTCAGGATAGGGAAGACACTGGCAATTTTAAGGTTGTTGAGGAAATTCCCTTGTTTCAGTGAGAAGTTTTACATAAGAGGTCCAGTATGGTAGAAGCATATTGTCCATTTATTTGCTCAGCGAGCCAGGCAAAGCGTCGGAGAGGTGATTTGAAGGTTTGACTTTAATTGTAGTTTTAAGTAACTCTGACTCCGAGACTGTGTCTAAGTGCAACTAGGTTCACTGGGCTTTGTTGGGTCAGCATGCAATCATGTAGAGTGGATTTTGGCAGAAGTAAGTGCCCGATACTTAACTTTCTATGCAAAAGATCTTCACATTCTGATGCTGCTGTGGAGACTGTAGTGGTGGAGCAGAAGGACATCCAACTTTTTGAAGATATCGAAAAGTAGCTTTTGATGATTTATTGCGCCATGAAGCATGGATTTAATGTGGCTAAATGTAGCTCTGAAGATGTTCGGCTTGCAGTGACTCCTGGCGACCATGAGAATAGTAAGATTGAAGGGCACTGGTGCTTGTTTCTAAATGTTCTCATTATCTATTTACCGAAAGATGACTTCTTTCAGTAAATATATCATTTGAGAACCAGGGAAGAGAAGTCTTAGGTCTTTAACTAAAGCAGTGGGGCATATTAATTATTATGTTAGCCATAAATGCATTTGCTGTATTCTTCTGTTATGGAATTAATATGCGCCCAGAATCAAGGGTGGGAGGATACCCTCCTAACCTTGTTATCCAGGTTGTTGATGTGAATGTTTTTAGTGTTGTGCAGTGTAGCGTTGTGGTAACTTGTTGACATCTTCGCTCTGGAATAAGGCTGTCTTTCGAAGAACTATACCGTGATTTTTTTCTAACTTCATTAGAAGTTGGTGAGAAGGAATGTTTAAAAATCTGAGAGAGATGTCTAAACCGCAAACGCAATAACTCATGATGATATAGATGACTACCTAATTAATACATCTCCCGGCACCTGTGGCGCAACCGCTGGAAGTTGATCTTCAACAGGAATCTTTTCAGCCATGCTCGATTGCAACCTGGGAAAGCCCCCGGATCAGAAGGCTTCACCTCCAATGATACAATACTTTCGTCATTTGAAAGTAGAGGGTTGCGGACATGCCGTATGAGGAGACTGATTTCGCCGCAGTTTGCAGCAGTGATATCCAAGCAACAATCACTTCCGAATAGAAAATGGAATCCAGTGAGAAACGATAAAAATATAACTTATTGCAATTTCTATGTTTGAAAAAAGGAATTATTGAAAATTCTCCACGTTTAACTACCATTGAGAAAGGATTGATCTCACAGGAACCATCACTTTATGGCATTAGAGAGAAAAAGTAGAAGGAATAATAAGGTTTTAGCAACCCGGTTTGACAAAAAATCTGCACCATTAATTGAATGCTGAAGGACGATAGCTGCCACATAGATTACAGGTTAAAAATCCCCTGGCATCTGGTTTACGTGGAATGTTTGTATCTGCATAGGTCCTGAGGAAGGTGGGGGATAACCCACCGAAACGCGTGTCGACCTAGCGTGGAACCAAATTAAAAAACTTATGGTTCAAAGTTAGGCAGAGAACTTTCTGCCGTACAAATCAAGATTTGTTCAGATACTACATATGTATGGTGTGTGTAAAAGGGTATGAATTGGAATGAATGATAGTGAGTGAGTGGAATTGATGTTTTTATAGCCAAGGGGATGTTTTGTTATGAGGCTTTTTGCACTTTTTTAAACATGAATTTTGTATGAAATAATATATGTATCACTGATATAATGGATACAAATATTTTATAAGAAAGTAATTGAAAATGAAAAAAGAAATAATAAGGAAATAAAAATATACTGAAGAAATGTTAAAAACTAGTCTTGTTGTTGTTGTGTTTGAATAAAATTGCATAATATAAACAATGTTGGTGAACCAGAATTAGATAGGTCATGAGGGAATGTTTTCTAGTATTGTATTTATCCTTTCTCCTCTTTTCCCTGACCTCAAAGTAACGTTAGAGGGGCCCCCTCCTTCATGTTTTTGCATTCACCTCCAATGATTACAAGGCTTTTGCTGCTCAACTGGCCCCTCTCTCCTCAATCCTCTATACAATTCCATCTGGGGCGCCGAGGCTCCCCTGACTCCATGCGAAAGGCAGTGGTCACAGTATTTCCAAAACCCCATGACCCCATGAATTGCTCCTCCTACCGCCCCATCTCTCTCCTAAAGTTAGCGGTAAACTTATCATGGGCATTCTTGCAGTGCACCTCAATCCACTCATGCAGAGCCTGGTAGACCCATACCAAGCGGGATTTATTCAGGTGTGGCGTGCAGCGATAATACAAATTAATGGTTCCACTTTATAGGCAACACTCACTGCTCACGAACCTCAGCAATCCTCATGTCAAACGACGTTGAAAAGGTGCTTGATGTCATGCACTGGCCATTTCTGTGGTGAGTGCTCAAGGAGATAGGCCTGGGACCATGCTCTAAGCAGTGGGTGATGTGCAGCTACAAGGAATGCATAGCCCGAGTAAGAGTCAATGGTCTAACTTCCCAACCCTTTCCCATCACTAGAGGCACACATCAGGGATGCTCTCTTCCCCCACTCTTGTTTGCCCTCTATATGGAGTTGTTCTCGGACAGGATTTGAGGGTCCATGCAGATTAAGGGTATTACTTTAGGCCACCAGGAACATAAAACAGCACTGTATGTAGACAATGTTGTGGTTGTTCTCACACAGCCCTTCCCTTCTTTGCCAGTCCGACAGAGTTTTGGCTTTGTTGTCTGCTTTAAAGTCAATGTTCAAAAGTCACAAGCCCTGAACCTAACAAAACCACAACCAGACAGACTCCTGCTGGAGCGCCAGTTCCCATTCCCATGGGCGGATTCCTGGGTCCCCTACCTAGTACTTAAAATCTCCTCCACACTGGGGAGTACAGTAATTACACAGAGCACGTTCTGCCCTACACTCTTGGGGGGGCAAAGGTCTCTCCTGGTTAGGATGTAGTGATGCAGTTAAAATTACTTTCTCCCTAAGATACTGTATCCCATGCAGACACTACAACTGCAACCACCCACTATGCAACATACCGCTACACCTGCTCAATAAACAACAGCAATTGAGTGAAACCTTTAATTGGGCAGGTAAAAAAAAAAGTATGGCCCGTAAGAGGGTTAATTTATCACTAGCGGAAGGAGGACGAACATAAGTTACTTACCTGTAAACTGTGGTTCTCCAGTATTGGTGTCTTTCATAGATTCACATGCTTGAATATTCCCCGTCGTCGAAGTGGGAGTCCCACGGTACATAAAATAGCAGTAATATATGCATGTATATATATGAGAAATATTATAAATAAAATATACATACATATAATGCAATAAAAATGTAAACTTAAAAAAGTACCATAGAACAGAATAGGCCCATTGAAAAGCCCAAGGGAGAATTCACTTTAGTAACTTATAGGAGTCATTATGTGTTGGTCCACATTCCAGCCAATCAGGCTGTAGCCTCCTCTAGAACCTTCTCCTCAGAAGCCCAAGTCCTCAGATTTGCGTAGCACAAGTAAGTATAAATGCTTGAGGAGAAGAGAGCCTCTGAGGGGAGGATGGGAGGGTCGCATGTGAATCTATGAAAGACACCAATACTGGAGAACCACAGTTTACAGGTAAGTAACTTATGTTCTTCTCCAGTATTAGGGGTGTCTTTCATAGATTCACATGCTTGAATAAGAATAGAAAGCAGTAAAACATACATTAGTCATAAAGGAAGATACAAATTAAGTTTAGGCATACCTTATCACTTAATAAGCAATAAAAAACCAAAACATGACAATACCTTTATGACTGGAGGCGGGTAGCAACAGAGGCTCACCTTTAATGGAAAAGATTCCGCAGCACCGCTTGACCCACTGCCGTATCCGCGGCATCTGTTGATTGCAGGCAGTAGTGCTTCGTGAAAGTATGGCTGCTGGACCAAGTAGCAGCTCTGCAGATTTGTCTTAGAGGTACCCCCGCAAAGAGGGCAGCAGAAGTCGACACAGCTCTCGTGGAATGAGCTCGTGCAGGAACAGGAAGGGGCTTGCCAGCCCGTTGATGACAATAGGATATGGCAGACGATATCCATCTGGTGATAGTCTGTTTAGTTACGGGTTGTCCTTTGCATACTGGGCCATATGCAACAAACAATTGATCAGACTTTCTGAAGGCAGCTGTGCGTTGAATGTAAAATTTAAGACAGCGCTTCACATCCAGAGTGTGTAAGGAACGCTCCGCTGCAGATTGAGGTGCAGGGAAGAAAGTCTTAAGAACAATAGGTTCATTGAGATGAAAGTCACTGGGAACCTTAGGAATAAAACTGGGATTTGTTCTCAAGGTGACAGCCTCGTTGGAAAATTGCAAAAACGGTGGCTATATAGTAAAGGCTTGAATGTCGCTGACGCGTCTAGAAGAGGTCAGAGCAAGTAACAGAGCCACTTTCCAAGTGAGGAACTTCAGATTGGAAGAATGGATGGGCTCGAATGGAGGCAAAAGCAGCTGAGACAGAACTAGGTTGAGTCGCCATGAAGGTGGAGGCCGACGGATTGGAGGAAACATCCTAAAAAGGCCTTTGAAGAACTGTCTTATGATCCTGGAAAAGTACAAAGATGTTATGCCATCATGACGGAAACGAGAGATAGCAGCCAGAAAAACCTTAAGGGTAGAGTGAGATAGTCCTGATTTTGCTAGCGACAAAAAGAATGGCAAGATTTGTTCTGGCTGAGCACGCATGGGATCTAGTGATTTAGTGGAACACCAAGCGCAGAAACGCTTCCATTTCAGCTGGTAAGTTTTGACAGTAGATTGTGCTCGAGCATTTGATAGCACTGTCCTACAATCCTTGTCGATATTCATGTGTGCAAATTCATAGTACTCAGGTTCCAAGCATGAAGTTGAAGGTATGCTGGATCCGGATGGCATATTTGACCTTGATGCATTGTGAGAAGATGTGGCAGAGGATGCAACCGTATCGGCTGTGTCAGAGAGAACAGGAGGAGATCTGAGAACCAAGGACGTCTCGGCCATTTGGGTGCGATCAGGATCATCCGACATGGTTGGAATCTCATTCTGTGTAACAGACGTGGAATGAGCGGCAGAGGAGGGAATGCATAGCTGAAGGTGTTCGACCAATTTATTGAAAAGGCATTCCCACTCGACTCCTTGTGTGGATGCCGGCTCGCAAACGTTAGACATTTGCTGTTGAGAAACGTTGCAAAGAGATCCAACTGCGGTCGGCCCCACTGTCGGAAGATGTAATCCAACGTTGGTTGGTGTAGTTCCCATTCGTGGTTGTCCGAGAGGGCTCTGCTGAGCGCGTCCGCCAGCACATTGGCCACACCTGGTACATGAATAGCTTGGAGATGTATTTGACGTTGTAGAGCCCAGTCCCAAATTTCTTGTGCCAGCTGTGATAGCACGAGAGATCTTGTGCCGCCCTGTTTGTTGATGTAGTGCATGCTGGTGGTATTGTCTGTCTTCACCAACAATGTCTGTCCCTGCACTACTCTTTGAAAGGACTTCAAGGCCAAGAAAATCGCCAGTAGTTCTAAGCGATTTATGTGCCAAGTGCGCTGAGACGCTGTCCACTTGCCCCTCACTGACATTCCGTCGAGATGAGCACCCCAACCTTCCAGGGAGGCGTCTGTCGTCAGTGTCAGTGTTGGTTGTTCGTCCTTGAATGAACGACCTGTTGCTATATTTGGAGGATGAGCCCACCACTCCAAAGCTCTTTGCATGCGGGACGTTAGATGGATCTTGTCCTCGAATGACCCTGATACCTGCTTCCACTGGCTGTCGAGTTCTTCCTGAAGGACTCTCATGTGCAGCCTGCAGTTGGGAATCAGTTGAATGCACGAGGAAGCCATGCCGAGGAATGACTTGTACATTCGAACAGAAACGTACTTTCTTGACTGCAGGAATTGAACTTTCTGCAACATTCTGCTCTGACGTTCCTGTGACACGAACACTTGCCCTAGCCGAGAATCGAGCGAGGCTCCTAGAAAATCTCGCTGTTGAGAAGGGTGAAAGTGTGACTTCAGGCAATTGATGGAGAAACCTAAAGTTTCGAACAGGGATATGCAGACCTGTGTGTGTTCTTGTGTCAGTTGGAAAGTCCTGGCTTTTATGAGGCAATCGTCCAGATATGGATAAAACTGGATGTTCTGTAAACGCAGGTAAGCGGCCACCGGGGCTAGGATTTTGGTAAACACCCTCGGTGCCGATCGAAGGCCGAATGGAAGGACCTTGAATTGGTAATGAAATTGGCCGACTGTAAAACGAAGGTATTTCCTGTGCCTGGTGTGAATAGGCACATGGAAATATGCATCTTGAAGGTCTATTGTCGAAAAGAACTCTCCTGGAATGAGGAAATTCAAGATTTGAAGCAGGGTTAGCATCTGAAAAGTCTTGGACGCAATGAACTTGTTTAGAGCCCTTAGATCCAAGATGGGGCGCCACTCTCCTGATTTTTTCTTCACTAGAAAGAAACGGGAGTAGAATCCCTTGCCGCGTTGATCTTGCGGTACCAATTCTATGGCTCCTTTCCTGATCAGAAGCTGCACCTGGGCCAACAGTTCCCTGAAATGGGGAGAAGGTGGGCCCGAAGGCGGGCGAGCGGGGGGAAATTTCGTAAATTCCAGGGTGTGTCCTTTTGAAACTACATCCAAGACCCATCGGTCGTTGGTGATGTTCAACCAATTGCAGAAGAATTTCGAGATTCGACCTCCAAGATGCACAATCCTCTCACTGTTTTTTGCTGGTGTTCGCACCACCTCTGTAGTTGGACTTCCGCTGGTAAGGTCTGGAGGTGGATGAACGATTTTGGGACTGATAGGATCCTTTTTGCCTGTTGTCGTAAGTGTATCCTCTATATTGGCCCGTGCCTCGAAAAGTAGATGTTCCTCCTCCTCTACCACGAGCCCCACGAAATGGCCTCTTTCTGTATTGCAGAGTTGTTAAGGACTTCGCTGTGTCCGTGTCCTTCTTGATGAGTTCCAAGGCATCATCAACGTGCTTACCAAACAGAGACTCGCCATCGTAGGGCAAATCGAGCACTCTGGATTGAACTTCCGGCCGGAAGGTTGTTGACTTCAGCCAGCCTTGGCGACGCAAAACTGCAGCACCCGCCAATTGTCGGAATCCAGTAGAGGCTATATCGACGGCACAGTCGATAATTTCCGTCGAAATCTTCTCTCCCTCGAGAATGATGGATTGTGCTTCCTCCCGGATGGAGTCAGGCATTTGGGGAAGTAGACCAGCGATCTCGGACCACATTTGCCGGTCGTATCGACCCAGAATGGCTAAGGCGTTGGAAGCTCTTACCGTTGTCGCTGCCATTGTGGTAAATTTTTTACCAATGGAGTCCAATTTGCGGCCATCCTGATCCGGAGGGGAAGTTAGGGGTATGGCAGGATTTCGAGACCTTTTTGGTGCCGCCTGAGTGATCACGGAGTCTGCTTTAGGCTGTGAAACTAAGCAGGCCGGGGAAGTAGGCGGTGCTTTATATTTTTTGTCCAGTCTAGGTAGAACGGCTGGAATGGAGTTAGGACGTTCCATTAACTTCAGACCCTCTTCCCATATGTGGTCAATAATGGGAATGGTATGAGTTTGGCGTTGAGGCAAATCTTTAAAGTCATACAGAAAACATTCTGCTTGCTGTGTTTCTAACGTTAGGTGGAACCTTTTTGCTGCACGAACCATAAGGCTGTGGAAACTTGCGATATCCACTGGTGGCGAAGTTCTCGGTGATGTTGGTGGAGTAGAGGGTGTCTGTGCCCTATAATTGTCCCAATCCTGCATTTCCTCATCATCAGTGTCATTATCTCCAGTGTGTTGTGGAGTTTGACCCTCATTATCTGTATCAGGAGCAGCACCTAAAGGAGACGTAGGTGCAACAGTCGCTTGAGCTCGAGGCCTAGGTGCTGGAGACTGTGGTTGAAGCACTGGAGACTGAGGGCGTGGAGCTGGAGCCTGGGACCGCTGCACTTGGGGTGCTGGGGAAGGCGGTAGTGATGGTGGAAATCTACGATTGTAGTCATCCAGCATATGTTGTAGGTTTTTCACCATAGACATAGGAATTTGTGTAAAGCGTTCGTAATTAGGTTGTTGTGTGCTATCCAATGGAAAAAGGACGTTCCCATCTTCGACGGTATTATCCGCATACTCATCCTCATCGCTGTAGTCCTGACACTTTATGTGTAAATCCGATGGACTGGTTGCTGGTTGGTAAAGTTGATCCACTTCTGAATCATTTCCAGATTCCTCTGCTCCAGATTGAAATAATTTCTCCGGAGGTTGTGATCCACTCCTAATAGGACTTAACTGTATTAGTGGCACAGACTTGAGGGACGAAGTAGAAACCACTTTGAAGGTGGCAGCAGATTGTAGGGGTTGCTGTGTCGTCGACGAGCCCGTCGACGAGAGTGGCATAGCCTTAACACCCTCTAGTTGTTTTTTCGTTGGCGCCGCTGCATCCGGCGTAGGAAATTTAATTTTGGTAGACGATGATTTTATGGTCGTCGACGAGGCCGTCGATGGAATCGTTGTCTTTGCTGTCGACGAGGAAGTCGTCGGCGGAGCAGCCGTCGACGGGGGGTTCATCATCTGCGTTGATGGTATCGTCGACGGGGCTGTCGTCGACGAGGATCCGGTCGTCGACGATGAAGCCTTGGTCTTCGTCGACGGGAGAGCCGTCGACGATGGGTGCGTCGACGGTGGTTTCTTCGTCGACGGATTGATTGACGAGATCATAATAATGGAAGAGATGGGTCTCACCTCCTGGCTGCTCGTCGACGAGATGATCAACGTCGTGGCAGACCTAGTCGACATGGAAGAAGTAGTCGTCGACGTGGAAAAAGTCAAAACAGACTTCGTAGACGCTGAAGACGTCGACGGACGCGTCGACGAGCCCGTCGACGAGCCAATGCCCGTTTTAGAAACGGAGGGCATGGTCTTGGGACGAGACGCCAGAGAACCAGGTCCCGTAGGCGCGCCCTGAAGCAAGTCTTGTGAGGAGACATCCTTGGAAGATCCCAGCTTTTTACTCTTCTTAAGAAAAGGAGAGGGGATTTCAGTCTCAGACCCACGCTTCTGAGAGGTTTTAGAAAAGCCAGATGACATACTCTCAGCATCGGACACGACGTTATCAGATGATTTCAACTTCTGTAGCCACAGAAGGAGACGAGCCTCTCTGTCCCTCAAGGTCTTGGGAGGAAATTTGCGACAGAGTCTGCAGGTAGAGACAACATGGTCCGGATATAAACAGTAAATACACTTACTGTGTGGATCCTCATGAAAAAGGCGAAGTTTCCCACAGGATGGACAAGCCTTGAACAGAGTTTTCTTTGAAGAAGACATTTTGAAGAAAAAATATGAAGAAACTTGAAGAAACTGAGCAGAGCTCAGGGAGACTCCCTTCACACGACGTGCGGTAGAAAATCTGAGGACTTGGGCTTCTGAGGAGAAGGTTCTAGAGGAGGCTACAGCCTGATTGGCTGGAATGTGGACCAACACATAATGACTCCTATAAGTTACTAAAGTGAATTCTCCCTTGGGCTTTTCAATGGGCCTATTCTGTTCTATGGTACTTTTTTAAGTTTACATTTTTATTGCATTATATGTATGTATATTTTATTTATAATATTTCTCATATATATACATGCATATATTACTGCTATTTTATGTACCGTGGGACTCCCACTTCGACGACGGGGAATATTCAAGCATGTGAATCTATGAAAGACACCCCTAATACTGGAGAATTGAAGTTCCCCATCCCACCCAGTATTATGTAGCAGCACAACTGCGCTATTTAGTGGAGTGGAACAGACCTTCTACGAAGAAGCATTGGTGCTTCATGGACCAAAGCTTAGCTGGGATACACATCTGGAAAATTTCCTGGCTTCTAAATTGGCACTGGGTGTTTATATCTCGCCCATCACCTGCGCCACACTAGAAGCATGGGATGGACTTAAAAATACCTAAAGGCCTATCATTCCACATTTCCCCTTTTACACCAATCATAAACTACTCTGAGTTTTCGGCTGCAGCCACCGGTCCTGCGTTCCAAGCCTGGCAGACAGCTGGTGGAGGGTGGAAGTGAGGGAATCCGAGGAGGAGGTCATGAGGGTGAGCCCGAGAAGTGTCACTTGCCTGATACTCCCACCTCAGAAACCTCCTCTTCCCATCAAGGGAACATTACATGGGAAAAAACACTTTTCGAGAGTGATAGCATTTAGGAAGAGATTTGGAAGGAAAAGAGTACGTTTTACTGGGCCTTGTAAGACTAAGGAGATATAAAGGAGTGCTCTGAAGCAGGCCTGGCTAGACATATAAGTGACAAATCGGGCCTGCAGTGCCCACCTGAATTCATCCTTGGCCCGTCCAAATAAAAATTCCTGGAGTAGGGCCTGGCTACAATGTTGCTGCTCCTGAATTTCAAAAAGAGGACGGAATTCCAGAGAGAAAATGATTCTCTTTAAAGGATTTCCCTTGACATCATGCTGTAACTTCTCCCCTACTTAGAAATGAGCAGGGAGAGCATGAGCACATTGTTGTGCCTGCTGTCACTGCACTCTGGAAAAATAAGGGACCACCTGCGCCAGAGCACAAAACAGAGCCCAATAGAGACCCATTTGAAGGACTCCTTTAAACAAGCACTGGCGTTGCCAATAGGTCTCGCAGTAGGAAAGTTGGAGCTATTGGTTTTGTAAATGACAAAGCCCTTTATGTTTTTAAAATGGAAACAAAAATAAAAGGCATTGTTATTTGCAATTGTAATACCTCAAACTCTCGTGAATGCGAGACATAATGCTTTGCAAATGCTTGTTTAAATTTGCAGACCTGTCCAGGTCCTGAGGAGAACCCCTGAATCAAGTGGGGTTTAAAACACGTTGACCGACCAGTGCAATTGGGGAAAGAATACTCGCATTTACAATTGAGACTGTATGAAAGAGATTTTGTAGAAGGGGATAAAATCTCTTTGATAACGTTTTAAACTTGCGTCCCCAAGGCTACACAAAGAGGCAGGATACACCAAACAATAATAAAAAGGAACCATTCGCCTAGTGTGAATATGAAAATATAGGACAGGTGAAAGGAAGTACACTCACGGTTTTTGCCACACGTATCATTATGATTCAGAAAAGGGGGTGGTGATGAACAGAGTGTCTGAATTAAGCAGACCACTCTTACCCAGTCCAAAGATCAGGGCTTGATCCCTCACCGTTTTTTAGCTCACTGCACCATCCCAGCTCAGAACTTGGCTACATGCAAATTAGTCTGTTCCTGTCCCAGTGCATGATGGGAACAGGGCAAACCAAACTACCAAGCCAATTGTTATACTGGGAAGGAAACAAGCAACCGGGGACCGGTTTCTGGCATTTCAGCCGTCGTCGGCCCGGCTTGCTTGAATCCTGATGGTGCAATGAGCAAGGGACTCACATCTGAGTATACCCTTCCACGCTTATGGTGGACAAAATGATTCAGAAAAGGGGGTGGTGATGAACAGAGTGACTGAATTAAGCAGACCACTCTTACCCTGTCCAAAGATCAGGGCTTGATCCATCACCGTTTTTTAGCTCACTGCACCATCCCAGCTCAGAACTTGGCTACAAGCAAATTAGTCTGTTCCTGTCCCAGTGCATGATGGGAACAGGGCAAACCAAACTACCAAGCCAATTCTTATACTGGGAAGGAAACAAGCTACCGGACACTCTGTTCATCACCACCCCCTTTTTTGAATCGTTTTTGGCCACTATAGGTGTGGCAGGGTATACTCAGACATGAGTCCCTTGCTCACTGCACCATCAGGATTTAAGCAAGCCGGGCCGACGACGGCTGAAATGCCAGAAACCGGTCCCCGGAAGCTTGTCTCCTTTCTGGTGAAGAATTGGCTTGGTAGTTTGGTCTGCCCTGTTCCCATGATGCACTGGGCCAGGGACAGACTAATTTGCATATAGCCAGGTTCTGAGCTGGGATGGTGCAGTGAGCTAAATAACGGTGATGGATCAAGCCATGATCTTTGGACTTGGTAAGAGTGGTCTGCTTAATTCAGACACTCTGTTCATCACCACCCCCTTTTTTGAACACGTATCATTATGTCAGTTTGTCAATGTATGCTTTAAATGTGAGACACACTGATTGTGAGCCACATGTTAAGAGGCACCCCCAAGGAGGGGCTGTAGACTTCCCAGTGACCCCTCAGGTAATTTCTGAAACCCTGGCTTGATCTCTTGTCGTTTGAACAGGTGCTCGGCCAGCCATTGCTGTGCTCCACCCAGTGCAGGTGTACACTCCTGAGTTGCTCCTGTTTGAGGCGCGTGCATTTTGGGAATATTCTTGCACATGGATATGGTCTGCACTGCGCCAGATGCACCAGATAAGTGTGCTAGGAGCAGAACGCGAAAGTGCACCGGATTGGTGTCATTTTACACTAGCTGTGTGGCACTGAACACCCACTGTGTGGTGTTCGGGAGTTTGACCCACCAATAAACACATGGTATTTTTTCCTTATCACTGGTTGCTGTGGCCCGTTTTTCATGCCCGGTCACTGAAGGCTCGCACTGCTTGCTGGTCCTGACCTTTCCAGTCTGTCTTCCCGCCTACTTCCGGAAACTTAAACCAATAGCACACCCAGCTAGCTGAACTCACCGATCACTCATGCAACTGCTACTTCAGAAGGGGCGGGATATTATGTTTGGCTTTTGTGTCTAGACTCGCTGAGTGGTGCCTGATTGTCACGTGGCTCGAGCGTATACGTGAGCTGTGCATGTCTGTTAAACCAGAGACTACTCCTTTCGCCAGCGGCCTGCTGATGGATGGGGTTGGACTTTGGCATTCAACGCCGGAAGCCCTTTTAAAGAAGCGCGGTGAAAGTGAAAGTCTGTGTCTGGATGAATATGCGTGCACATGTTTTTTCGGTACGCCGGCAGCCCTTTTAAAGAAGCGCGGTGAAAGTGAAAGCTTTCTCTCCAACAGAGCCTTAGCATACTCACTCTCAATGAAACTCAGGGTGTGTACAAAGGGCCATTCACCACATTAAACATGTGTACATAAAACTGAACTATGCAAAAAGTTGAAGCTCTACAGCTCCACATCCCATAAGAGTTCCCAACGTAACACTAGATACTCCAAGTGACAGATAGAATTTCTGGCTGGGCCTATATATGTGTGGTGTCACTGGTTCAGTGTATACAATGGGTTACTTGGTTGTCAAATTTGAGTGTTAGAGTATCCGAGACGGATATATCTGTGGTAAATGACAGTGCCAACCACTTACACTGCCCAGTAACGATTAACTACCTCAAGATTCTCGCTCAGAGTTGTTTCATGCTTTTGACTAGTATTGCCACATTAATTTCCAGGGATCCCGATTGTAGCGACAAGAATATCCTGTTATGTAGAGAAAGTTAGAGGGCATGTATACTTGAATGTGTTTGTGTATCTGTGAATCGAAATCACGAGTTGTATGTGTGTGGACATGTGGCCTAACGTGTATGTTTGTGTGAGTGTTTTTGTGCGAGAAAAATAGAGAGCAGTTGGTTTGTCTTGTGTGTGTGTTTGTGCATTTGGTTAAATGTAGTTCAATCATTTTTTAAAGTTGATCTTTTTAACTCCTCTCCTTCGCTAGATTAATCACAATCCAAATTATACATACATACAATCTGAATACTCTATCACATTTGGCGAGCTTGTGTTTGAATAGAAGATTGGAATACATTCTGAATGGCGTATACTATTAAAGCTTACCAACGGCTGATGCCATGTTCTGCTAATAAGAATTAAGCTGCAAAAGCGCCTCACTCATGAGCCTGCACACTTCATTTCAAAGCAATATAAAGATGACTTGTTCCCAAGAATGTTTTATGGCTGCCTCGTTGTCGCTCTTGTACTCATCCAACCTTATTAATGTGTCTGGTATTAACAAAATAATTGTATTTTTGCGGATCTTGCTTTATTGCTTTCCAAATGTAGAAAAATAGAAATGATAACGAGCTGGCAAACAGGCTAACACACTCATCAAGCCAAGTTGTTTTTATTGCTCATCACAAAGGAATCAAAATGCGCTCCGAGCACTTTCAATGCAGGTTTCCGTGATTGCCCGAGACAGCGTTTGCCCAACAATGTCACAGAGGTCAGCCGAGAAATAAAATATGATATGCTTTTTTCAAGAAAGCACAACATCTGAATGCAGTGTCCGTGGTGTAAGAAGAGCCCTGGGGGAGGGAGCGAAAGGGATGCACTTGCAGAACAAAGGCAGACCTTCTGCTAATTGACTGAAAAATTAGCCCGGTCCCCCGGTGGGAAGCACGCAGGCCAGCAGCAGATGGAGACACTTCGGACACTGTTGCAAGCCAGGCTCCCCACAACCTGCTGTGAAGCTGCCCGCAATTAAGGGTCACAACACTTTCTTGTTTAACAGAACACAAGCAAGATGAGAAAAATAACAAGTGGCAAGTAGTACAAAGAAGCGTTCTGTGTAAATCATCACCAACACGTACCTGATAATGCAGAGCGGCCGGGAAACTGAAAGTACGGCCGGCCACCGGCCAGCCATGAATAATTAGGGGAGGAGAAGCCGCACAGCACACGCTGGGAGAAGCCCTTTGATGTGCTGTGCGGCCGTGAAAAAATGCAATTAGGAGGGAGGGAGGCTGATGCGCGTGCTTGTTTGGTCACGTGATTCACATGAACTCAAAGAAAACCGCACGAACGAAACCCTTGGTTTCACGAGTATTTTGAGCACTTGAATTCTTGCTCCGCTCAATGCGCTTGCGCGCATTGATAGGTCGCGAGACCTAAAAATTGCCAATGCTCGGCACCGGTGAGAACTGGCCCACTTAATGCCCTGCTCCCAGCTATAGCCTTGTGGCAGTTTGGCCACAAGACGAACGGTTCCCTCGACCCCTCGCAGTCCGGCTTCCGTGCCAACCACAGCACCGAGACCGCCCTCATCGCCGCCACCGACGACATCCGAGCCCTGATGGACAACGGAGAAACAGCGGCCCTCATCCTCCTAGACCTCTGCGCGGCTTTCGACACGGTCTGCCACCGCACCCTAGTGCAGCGCCTCAGCAACGTCGGAATCCAGGAGAAGGCACTAGAATGGATCGTCTCCTTCCTCGACGGAAGAACACAGAGAGTCCGCCTACCACCGTACAAGTCAGAGGCCACCAAAGTCATCTGTGGCGTCCCTCAAAGATCCTCGCTGAGTCCTACCCTCTTCAACGTCTACATGAGCCCCCTCGCGGCCATCGCACGCCAACACAACCTCAACATAATCTCCTACGCCGACGACACCCAGCTGATCCTCTCCCTGACCAACGACCCCGCCGCCGCCAGAGCCAACCTGCACGAAGGGATGAAAGAGGTAGCCGAGTGGATGACGACGAGCCGCCTGAAACTGAACTCAGACAAGACGGAGGTCCTCATCCTGGGCTCCTCGCCCTCCGCCTGGGACGACTCCTGGTGGCCCCCCGCCCTGGGCACCGCACCCAAACCGACAGACCACGCACGCAACCTGGGCTTCATCCTGGACTCTTCCCTCTCCATGACCAGGCAAGTCAACGCCGTCTCCTCGTCATGCTTCAACATCCTGCGCATGCTTCGGAAGATCTTCTGTTGGATCCCCACGGAGCAATTAATCAAAAAGAGGGATTAGGGATTGGGACATCTGTTTCATTCCCCAGGGTAAGTAAGTGGTTTATCAGAAAGGAGAAACAGACACTTGTTACACTTCTAGACCATTGGTATAGAAGATTTTAGAGTATCCTCAAAAAACCCAATGCTGATATAGTCGTGCGGTATATCTGATTCATCCGCCCCGCATTCGGGTTGTTGGCAATTATCATCGGTTACTCTAAAGTAGTGGTATTGCCCGCCTCAGCCCGAGGCACCTCTGGTCTATTGTGCAGTGTCCAGAGAAGTGAAGAAAAAGTGTGCAACTCGATCTACCTAGTAGTACCCTAACCATTTTCACCAACCTGGAAATCATACCATTATTAAAAGTTCCCTAGGATGATTCTCCAGTTTTTAACTTTTTCTTCCTTTTTTTGAGAATTTGTTTTTGCACACTTTTTCTTCACTTCTCTGGACACTGCACAATAGACCAGAGGTGCCTCGGGCTGAGGCGGGCAATACCACTACTTTAGAGTAACCGATGATAATTGCCAACAACCCGAATGCGGGGCGGATGAATCAGATATACCGCACGACTATATCAGCATTGGGTTTTTTGAGGATACTCTAAAATCTTCTATACCAATGGTCTAGAAGTGTAACAAGTGTCTGTTTCTCCTTTCTGATAAACCACTCTGATCCCCACGGAGACCAGGAAGACCGTCACCCAGGCCCTCGTCACCAGCCGACTGGACTACGGCAACGCACTCTACGCCGGAACCACCGCCAAGCTCCAGAAGAGACTCCAGCGGATCCAGAACGCCTCAGCCAGACTCATCCTCGACATCCCACGGAACAGCCACATCTCCGGACACCTGAAAGACCTGCACTGGCTCCCCGTCAACAAAAGAATCACCTTCCGGCTCCTCACCCACGCACACAAAGCCCTACACGATCAAGGCCCGAGCTACCTCAACAACCGAATCAACTTCTACGCTCCCAAACGCCACCTTCGATCGGCCAGCCACGCCCTCGCCGCCGTCCCACACATCCGTAGAACCACAACAGGAGGAAGGTCCTTCTCCTACCTGGCCGCCAAGACCTGGAACTCCCTCCCGGCCGACCTGCGCCTGACCCAAGACCACCTCTCCTTCAGGAAGAAGCTCAAGACCTGGCTGTTCGAGCAGTAACGGCACCCCCTCCCCCCCCCCTAAGCGCCTTGAGACCCTACGGGTAGGTAGTGCGCTCTATAAATGCCTTTGATTGATTGGTTTGGCGGGGCATGGGCCATCCAGCCACTTCCTGGCCACTCCTACAGTCTTACTCAATTCTTGTACAGAGCTCCAGGTTACCCACACCCCTGGGGCCTGGGTGCCCACTATGTGCTTACAGCACATACATTGCAATCTGAGATACAGCAGAGGGGGTGCCAAACCTAGTGAAAATGCCTGCAGCAGCTCCATATCCAAGGTTTCCCGTGCATCCTGCCACTTTATTAAGTCTGAACTTAACAGTCGCATTAGGTGATGGGGCTCTCTCCAAAACCAAATAGGTGCGCAGTACAACTACTCTTTTGTGGAATCAATCAACTTTTACCCAATCAAATGCTATACTCAAGTTAACCATCATTTGGGTGGTGCCAAAGCCTCGCTAGTCTCTACTTAGTGCTTTTCAACGTCCCATTTTCTGTAAATCACATAAGATATGCCACCATATGCGCTGTCCAGCCAGACCTAAAAAGGCGAGCATTCTTTTTAGAGAGCACTTTCTTATTAACTATAAGTGAGAGCAAAAATAACAAGGCCCCAGTCGGTTACAATTTGTATCCGTCATCCGTGGCTGGCTGCAAGCACACAGCGGAAATCATGGCACAGGTCCACTTCCAAGGAAGAAAGAGCGAACCTTGAGCGCTGCACCCTGGGTCAGCAATAGAACTGTGATCTCACGGCTACTGAGGCAAAGACGGCAAAACACAATGCGCCCCCAGGTTCTTACTGTGCAGATGGAACCTTCCCCTCTAACACATTTCAATGTTTTATCAAGGAATCTCACACAAAGTACGCAGCTGGAAGCATGCGAGGGTATTAGAAACGTGTGCCAACAAACGTCAGTTGGTCACAGAAAATTTACTTCGTTTGCTTTCCTAAAGCTCTTTCGGGCACCTTGGTGTAAAGGGTCGACTTTCAAGTCTTTTAAATAAACACAAAGAAAAAACTGCAATGTGTGTGTGCAGGGTAATAATAACCTCCCTCATTTACAAATTCCTCTCACTGAACCAGATGAAGGCAGTTAGACGGCTCCTTCATGCCAGCCCCCAGCCCTCCCCCCGCACCTTAACCTATGTATCACATGTTTTCCTTGCAGGTTCCTGCCACATGGCTACAATACTTCTTTTGAATCTCATAAATCAAAACCTTTCTTTTTCATTCCTCGGTAGGAATTGGAAATTCAGGTGCTTATGTTCAAAACGCCGGGCACAGAGGGTCTTTGTTCGTGCCTCGGCCAGCTCTGGCTTGGAGCTCGCTGGTCCTCAACTGCGCCATCTCGGCAGTCCACACAAATCTGCTTAGGCCCCCTTTACAAAACCGTTAAAACGCTTAAGGTGTAAAATGTAAAACTGAAAACAGCTAATTTTTCACCTAAACTGAAGCTTTAATTTTTTTTATTTACAAAGTATTAGGGACTAACTGCTATATTTCTTTTGATGTGTTCGATACGCACATATACATATTGCACTGTGACGTAGCTGAAAGCTGTGTGCATAGGGGGTTTCTGGTCTGCAGGAGTGTTGGGTGCAGGACCTAGCTGAATGTTTTTTTGCGACACACTACATTGCCTCTGCAACCCACATCAAGTACACTTGGTTTTCCTTGGTTAGCATGGAGGTCTGCTGGTACCTGAAATGTTACTGGTTGATAACTGTGCACCATGTAAACTTTCACTGTGCATAGTCCCAGTTGCTTCTAGTTCTTATACTAATTCTATATAGACCCCACGCATGTGTACACCTAGTAATACTATGCTATATATGACTATAGGCCTTTTGCTACTAATTGTATTTTTAAAAAGATTTAAGGGTTTATGGAGTAATGTGAATAGCAGTATCATGGATGATGTCAGAGATTTCATCAATGGAAGTGGATGATGGCTTGGTCGGTCCATTTGAGCGGCGTGGTGGAGTTGTATTTGATGCTGTCACTTGTGATGAAATGTGGTCCAGTGTGTGTCCTGCGGTGTTTGCTGGTTCTGAGACGAGCTGGGCAGTGGCAGCTCCTCCGTTAAGGCGGAGGAGCATCTACCCACTGCTCAAAGGAAAAATAAAATGATAACGCATTGTTATTATCATTTTAGTTTTCCTATTGCAATCAGTGGCTCTCGGGGCAGGGTGGGGCTGACCAGAGCAGGAGGAGGAGTGGTTTGCACTCCCTGAGTGCGCAGGACTGCTTGGCCACAGTCATGAGCACTTTGCATGTTCACCACCAGGCTGTAATGCGCAGCCTGGTGAGGAACATGCCCAGCCTCCCATTCCCCATCTGAGTCCCAATCCACGATTCTCAGACCAATCACAACGCTCCCAGGACCTCTGCAACAGACTCAGCTCCTTCTTCCACCACAAGATAAGGACACTCTACGACAACTTTGACCAAGACCAAGGCACCGACCCAACACCTCCCACCAGCAACGCCACCCAGCTGACCCTCCTCATCTGGGCCCTTGTCACCACTGAAGACACAGCTAAAACTATGAGGAGCATCCACTCTGGAGCACCCACGGACCCCCACCCACCTCACATCTTCCACAGAGCCACCTCCACTATCGCACCAGAACTACAATGGACAATCAACTGCACCCTCGAAACAGGCACGTTCCTTGATTACTGGAAACGCGCCAAAGTCAAACCCCTCCTCAAGAAGCCCTCCGCAGACCCGACAGACCTCAAGAACTAAAAGCCCATCTCTCTCCTCCCCTTCGCCACCAAAGTCATAGAGAAAACCATCAACACCCAACTAACGCACTTCATAGAATCCAACATCATCCTCAACTCATCTCAATCCAGATCCCGCAGCACCACAGCAATCGAGACCGCCCTCCTAGTCTCCACGGAGGACATCCGTGCACTCCTCGATCAAGGCCACACCACAGCCCTCATCCTACTAGACTTTTCAGCAGCCTTTGACACCGTCTCCCACCACACATTAGGGACCAGACTCCACAACGCCGGCATACAGGGAACTGTCTTAGACTAGACCCTCTCTTTCTCTCCGGCAGAACACAAAGAATAAGACTCCCGCCCTTCCTCTCCTAACCCACAGAGATCAGATGCGGAGTACCCCAAGGATCTTCCCTCAGCCCCACGCTCTTCAATATCTATCTGGCCCCCCTCACAACCATCTTCAGAAAACATGACTCAGCATAGTATCCTACACCGACGACACCCATCTCATCCTCTCCTTCACCAAGGAACCCGACATCATCAGACACAGTTTCCAGGAAGGAAGGAAGGACGTCACATCCTGGATGAGCAGCAGCTGCTTGAAGCTCAACTCGGAGAAAACGGAAGTCTTCTTCTTCTGATCTCCCCCCACCACGTGGGACGACACCTGAAGGCACCCCGCCCTCGGAAACCCCACAGACCACGCCCACAACTTCAACATCATACTTACTCCACATGCTTCAACACCCTGCGCATACTCAGCAAGACCTTCAAATGAATCCCCTCCGATTCCAGAAAGACCGTCACCCAGCAGGTTGGACTAGGGAAACGCTCTCCACTCCGGAATCAACAAATCTCTCCTGCAGAAACTCCAGACCATCCAGAACTCCACAGCCAGACCCTTCCTCAGCATCCCACGACACAACCACATCACCCAGCACCTCCGAGACCTCTACTGGCTACCCATTGAAAAGAGTGACTTTCAAGCTGCTCACATGCCTACAAAGCCCTCCACAACACCGGACCCCAATACCTCAACGAAAGAATCTCCCTCCACGCCCGCAAGAGAAATCTCTGTCCCGCCGATCTTGCCCTGGCCGAAATCTCCCACATCCGCAGAGCCAGAAGGGGAGGCAGATCCTTCTCCTACATTGCGGCCAAGACCTGGAAAAAACTCCCCCTCAGCATCAGACGAAGCCCAACACTGCAAACCCTCAGAAAGGTTCTCAAAACCTGGCTCTTCAGATGACCTTGGAGCTTACTGAACCCCCTCCCCTAGCGCCTTGAGACCCTCACAGGTGAGTAGAGCTCTCTACAAATCCCTGACTGAACGCCGCATTGCAGCGTTGTGATTGGCTCAGGGGAGCCTGAGAGCTACCTGATGCCGGACCAGAGACAGGAAGAAGAGGACGGAGGAGAGGCGCTGGAGGCCGTTTTCAGGTAAGTGTTATTTTTTAAATTATATCCGCCCCCACCATTCGGGTTCGGTAGCAGCCGCTCAAGCTTTTGAGAATTGCTGTGGCACAGGGACGTTTGTCGTCCAGGTAAAAATTGAGGTGACCGAGGAGAATGTAGGCTCTGGAGTCAATGGTGAGTGAGGCGACGAAGTGAGTGATCAGGTCCTGTTCAAAGTGACGTTTTAGAAGATTTGTAGCTTGAAGTGCAGGTGTTCCATGAGTGGGGTGGCGTGGATTTTGTGCATCAGACCGTCAACCGACAACTGACACGCTACGTCGAGGAGAACAGCATCCTGGACCCGTCCCAGTCTGGATTCGGCAGCAAACACAGCACCGAAACTGCCCTCATCGCCGCCACCGACGACATCAGGACCCTGCTGGACAATGGCGAAACCGGGGCCCTCATCCTCCTGGACCTGTCAGCTGCCTTCAACACTGTCTGCCACCGCACCCTACGCACATGCATACACGACGCTGGGATCCATGACAACGCTCTGGACTGTACCACCTCCTTCCTCTCCGGCAGAACCCAATGCATCCGCCTCCCCCCTTTCCGCTCCAAAGCCACCAAGATCATTTGCGGCGTACCCCAGAGCTCATCTCTCAGCCCAACATTGTTCAACATCTACATGGCACCGCTCGCCTACGTCGCCGACTGCACGACCTCAACATCATCTCCTACGCCGCCGACACCCAGCTGATCCTATCCCTCACCAAGGACCCCCACGAAGGAATGAAAGCCATCAATGAGTGTATGAAGAATAGCCGTCTGAAGCTTAACTCAGACAAGACAGAGGTCCTCATCCTCGGCTCTAACCCCTCAGCCTGGGACGACTCCTGGTGGCCGAGCACACTGGGAACAGCCCCAACACCCACCGACAAAGCATGCAACTGAGGTTCATCCTCGACTCTACCCTCTCCATAACTAAGCAGATCAACGCCGTCTCGTCCTCCTGCTTCAACATCCTCTGTATGCTCTGCAAAATCTACAGATGCATCCCTATCGTGACAAGAAGAACAGTAACCCAGGCCCTCGCCAGCAGCAGGTTGACTACGGAAACGCCCTCTACGCGGGAACCTCGGCCAAACTCCTGAAACGACTACAATGTATTCAGAACGCCTCTGCACGCCTGATCCTCGACATCCCTCGCCGCAGCCACATCACACCCCACCTGAGAGACCTGCACTGGCTCCCCATCAACAAGAGTATCACCGGACCAGCATACCTCAACAGACGACTCACTTTCTACACCCCCAACCGCCAGCTCCGCTCCGCCGACTTTGCCCTCCCCACCATCACCCGCATCCGTAGAGCGACCTTCGGCGGCAGATCGTTCTCCCACCTCGCCGCCAACACCCTCCCCATGCTCCTACGCAGACCCAGGACCTGCTAGCCTTCAGAAGAATACTCAAGACCAGGCTATTCGAGCAGTAGGGTCCTCCACCCCCCAGTGCCTTGAGACCCTCACGGGTGAGTAGTGCGCTTTACAAGTATTCTGATTGATTGAATGATTGATTGATTTGATGGATTCCTTGTAGATGACAAGGAGTCTTCCTCCTGGCCTGAGAAGGCAGTCTTGTCAGGGAATCTTGTAGCCTGCTGGGATTTCCATGGGGATGCCGGAAGCCAATGAGGGAAAGAGCCAGATCTCTGTGATGAAGAGGATGTCGAGTGCGTCGCTGCTCGGCAGATCGCATATTTCGGTTGCGTGTTTGCTCAATAAATCAATCAATCAAATCATTTGTAAAGCGCACTACTTACCCGTGAGGGTTTCAAGGTGCTGAGGGAGGGGTGCTGCTGCTACTGGTCGAAGAGTCGGGTCTTGAGTCGTCTTCTGAAGGTCAGCAGGTCTTCGGTTTGTCATAGTTTGAGGGGGAGGGTGTTGCAGGTCTTGGCGGCGCCGTGGGAGAAGGACCTGCCTCCGGATGTGGTTCTGGGGATGCGTGGGACCGTTGCCAGGGCGTGGTCAGCGGAGCAGAGTTTCCTGTTGGGTACCTAGAAGGAGAGTCGGCTGTTGAGATAGGCTGGGCCGGTTTTGTGGAGTGCCTTGTGTGCGTGGACCAGGAGCTTGAAGGAGATTCTTATGTCGACAGGGAGCCAGTGCAGGTTCCTCAGGTGGGGGGTGATGTGGTCGCGGCGTGGGATGTTGAGGATAAGGCGTGCAGATGCGTTCTGGATTCTTTGCAGTCTGTTGATGAGCTTGGACGAGGCTCCGGCGTAGAGGGTGTTTCCGTAGTCGAGTCTGCTGCTGACTAGGGCCTGGGTTACTGTTTTCCTCGTGTTTGTCGGGATACATCTGTAGATCTTGCAGAGCATGCGGGGGGTTTGAAGCAGGTGGAGGAGACTGCATTGACGTGTTTGGTCATGGTGAGTTTTGAGTCCAGGATGACTCCCAGGTTGCGTGTGTGGTTGGTAGGGGTCGGGGATGTCCCCAGTGATGCGGGCCACCAGGAGTCATCCCACGATGAGGGGTAGGGCCCGAGGATGAGGATCGCCGTCTTGTCTGAGTTCATCTTATGAAGGCTTTCCTTCATCCAGTCGGCGACGGCCTTCATTCACTGGTGGAGGTTGGATTTGGCAGTGAGAGGGTCCTTGGTGAGGGAGAGGATCTGCTGCGTGTCGTCGGCGTAGGAGATTATGTTGAGGTCGTGCTGTCGGATGATTCGTGCTAGTGGTGCCATGTAGACGTTGAACAGCGTTGGGCTGAAGGAGGATCCTTGTGGGACGCCGCAGATGATCTCGGAGGCTTCGGATCGGAACAGGGGGAGGCGGACTTTCTGAGTTCTGCCGGTGTGGAAGGAGGTGGTCCAGTCCAGGGCCTTGTCACGGATCCCTGCGTCATGGAGGCACGTGCGTAGTGTGCGGTGGCAGACGGTGTCGAAGGCGGCGGAGAGATCCAGGAGGATGAGGGCCGCCATCTCGCCGTTGTCTAGTAGGATCCTGATGTCGTCTGTGGCGGCGATGAGGGCGGTCTCGGTGCTGTGGTTGCTGCGGAACCCTGATTGGGAGGGGTCCAGAATGCTGTTGTCTTCGAGGTGACAGGAGAGCTGGATGTTAACTATCTTCTCGATGACCTTTGCTGGAAACGGAAGCAGGGAGATGGGCCGGAAGTTCTTGAGGTCGCTCGGATCCGCCTTCCGTTTCTTCAGTAGAGCGTTGATCTCTGCGTGCTTCCAGTTCTCAGGGAAGGTAGCGATCTCGAAAGAGAGGTTGATGATGTTGTGCAGGTGGGGTGCGATGGACCTGCCAGCTTTGTTGAAGATGTGCTGTGGGAGAGGGTTAGACGGGGATCAGGAGTGGATTGTGCCCATGGTCTTGATTGTGTCCTCGATGCTCACGTTGGCCCAGGTTGTCAGGGAGTCGTGGTTGGTGGGATGCAGTGGGTCCGGTGTGTCGAGGTCAGTAGGGGTTGTCTGGGGGTTGAAGCTGTCATGGATGTCGGTGATCTTGCAGTGAAAGAAGGTGGCGAGGAAATCGCACAGGGCTTGCGATGGTGGGATGTCGTTGGCGCTGAAGCTGGGTTGGAGAGTTCCTTCACGATGTTGAAGAGCTCCTTGCTGTTGTGTGCGTTGCTGTCAAGGCGGTCTGAGAAAGAGGTCCTTTTGGCGTTCCTGATGAGGTGGTGGTGGTTGCGGATGGCGTCTTTGTGGGCAGCGCGGCTGTCCTGCGTCTTGTTGCTGTGCCATATGTTCCCCAATTTCCGGCAGGTGCGCTTTGAGGCGAGGAGTTCCGGGGTAAACCAGCTGGCTCTTTTGCTGGTGTCTCTGTTGGCAGGCATTTTCAGAATGGCTAAGGTGTTGGTGTAGTCGTTCATCCAGCGTCCGAGGTTGAGTGCACCATCGTCGGGGTTGGTCGGTGGGTTGAGTGCGAGGCTTGTCTGTAGTTGTTCTTCATTGCCTTTTTCCCCAGCAGCGGCGGGGGATCTGTAGGGTGCAGTGGTGTGTGAGGGGTTTTCGGAAGGAGAAGTGGATGCAGTGGTGGTCTGTCCAGGTGAGTTCGGAAGCGTGGCTGAAGGCGACGTCGGGGCTTGAGGAGAAGATGGCATCAAGCGTGTGACCGGCGATGTGTGTCGGTGTTGTGACGATCTGTTTTAGTCCGAGGTTGGCGAGGTTGTCGATCAGGGTGGAGGAGTTGTTGTCATTGTTGTTCTCCAGATGATAGTTCAGGTCTCCAAGCAGGATGTAGTCTGTGGAGGTCAGCGCGTGCGTGCTGATGAGGTCGGCGATGGGGTCGCAGAATTATGGCCGGGTTCCTGGATGTCTGTAGACGAGGATGCCTCTTAGGGTGGTCTTGGGGTCCATGTGGATCTAGAAGTGCATGTGTTCGGCGGTGCTGAGAGTGTCGTTGGTATTTGTTGAGACCCTGATGGTGTCTTTGTGGACGATGGCGATTCCTCCTCCGGCTCCGTTGGTGCGGTCTCTGCGGGTGATCTTGTACCAGTCGGGATGGCTACGGGGATGTCCGGAGAGGAGGCTTTGTTCATCCAGGTCTCGGTCAAGAAGGCGACGTCCGGGGATGCGGTGTCGAGTAGGTCCCAGAGCTCGACGGAGTGTTTGCGTGCGTAGTGGGTGTTGATCAGGATGCATTTGAGCTGGTTGGGATCCGTCGTTGCGGGTGTCTCGGTGCCTTCGAGGCAGGAGAAGCTGCAGTTCCAACAGGCGAAGGGACCGTGGGTGCGCTTCGGGGCTTCCTTGCAGCAGGTGTGGGTTCTTCCTGGATTGATAGCGACGAGGGTGTTGGCGTCGTAGCGGAGGTGGTCTTCCTGGCTGGTGCAGGGGTTCTGGCGCTCGGCGTGGGCCGGGCGCAGACGGACTTGCCTTCGGCGCGCCCACTGCACGGCCGCGCAGCGGCTGCCATATTTGGGGAGGAGAGGAGGGAGGAGCAGCTGGGAGGCGAGAGGCGTGTGTCAGGGGCAGCGAATGGGCGCGGAGGGGGTGGGGCTGCAGGGGAAGCAGCGGTGGGGACGGGGGAAGGAGACAGGCGAGGAGCAAGGACTCAAGAAGGGGGCACAGAAGTCAGCACAAGGGGCACAGAATAAAAGGGGCCATAGAAGTCAGCACAAGGGGCACAGAAAAAGGGGGCATAGAAGTCAGCACAAGGGGCACAGAATAAAAGAAGCAATGGCGAGCGGGGGCACAGAAGAGGAGCGGGCAGACTGAGTTAAAGGCACAGAGCGGATACGAACCTAAGGCCACCACTGGCCACCAGGGATGAAACGCGGGTGGAAGCCTGCGGGTGGTGGAGGGCCTCGACTTTAATGGCGGAAGTAGTCGACAGCGGGGGTGTAGGCGGAGCTGCAGCGCAGGGGGAGCGACCTACCAGAGAAGGTCAAGGTTTGCTGAGGGATCATGTGTTGAGAAGCATGCATGCAAGTGGGTGTTGACGTGCAGATTTGCTATGGCGTGTGGTGTAGGATGGGGTGTTGTTGATGCGGAGTATTGGGAGGGGGTGCTGAAGGCGTTGTTAGTGTTTCCATGGGCGGTGTGGGTGGATGGCTGCTGGAGAATTGGCAGTGAGTGCATGTGAAAGATTCTACTGTGGTATGCGGCGTGGCTTGGCAGTAGGTGGGCAAATAGCATCTGTGATCTAGTGACCTAAAGAGCGCTGTGGAGTATTGCTGGCCAAAAATCAGACTAGGGTTCCTGGTGATTGTCATGGTCTAGGCTCAGATGAACGTAGACGGCCCTGCCCCTTGCACATGTCTTGCTGCACAAGTCTGTGTTGCAGCTGCTACTCAGCAGGTGCTGGGAGGGGGGAGGAGTGCAGGGTGCCATGATGTCATTTCCTGTGCTGATGGGTGATGGGAAAACATGGTTACATGTACTGCTTGCATTTGTTGGGTGTGTATGTCAGCCTGATCATTTATCAGTGTGAGTGTATATGGAGTAAAGACTCCGAAGTGAGTGTATCTGTGACACACATTTATGGAGACAGTAGTGTTTGAGGGAGGAGTTTGTATGTGTTTCAGGACCATGGGGTATCAGTTTGACTGCATCTATAATCATGAGTGAGTGTGTTTTATGTTTATCTAACGTTGTGTATCCTTCATGTGTGTTGGGCGCACATACCAGTCTGCGTGTATATAGAGTTAGGAGTACGTTTTATAATTGCGTGTGTCCTGCTTCAGGAATCAATTTCAAGAGTGGATCTGTCAGGATTGTGTGTCTTGTGTGTCTTTCAAGATTTTTTTTTTTTTAAACTCTTTATTCGTGACTGTCACAGGATACCATACATTTCTGTACATTTTCTTATCTCAGCGTACATCAGTCTTTTCCGTTTTCATAACCATTAATTTGTGGGAGCAGTACATTACAGATATAAGTTGCTTGTCAGAGAGCTCCCCGGATACATCCCATATATACTCTGTAAACTCCAGAATCGTGTCTTGTATAAGTGTCACACCCCAACTGTCCCTCCCTTCCCACCCGCCCACCCACCCGCTGTCTCCTGGTCGTTCTCACTCGTGCATCCCCTATCCAGGGTCATAATGGCTCTGTCCATTTGTGATGGGTAAAAGCTCTAGGTCTGATCTAGCCCTTGTGAGTCGGAATGGTGCTCGTGGTTCCCGTCCCCCTCCCATTGTCCATGTGAGGTCACTCCGCCGGGTTTCCCGGACTATCTGGTTCTGCCTCTTCCAGCTCCAGCAGCATTACGTCCCATTCCTGAGCTATGGGATATTTGCGCAGGCCCTTGCTCTCCTCTTCTCGCAGCGCCGCGGATTCTGCTTTGCCCCATTTCAGTAAGTCGCTGCGCCATATTTCTATTTGTGGGGCCCTGGGCGACTTCCATCGCATGGTAAGCACCCTGATCGCCAGCACTAGTGCCAGGTCTATAAGTTTCAGCTGTGCTTTGCATGTCTTGGGCCGTTTCCTGTTCCCGAGTAGGCATGGTGACGCTCCCTCAGGGATCTGAAGTGTTGTTATGGAGTGTAACGTATGTTTGACTGTTCCCCAATAAGCGTGCAACTTTGGGCATGACCACAGCATGTGGAGAATATGTGCTTCGTCGTGGTAACATCTGGGGCAGCAGTGTGCGGTGGCAGGGAACATCCGGTGCAACCTCTGGGGTGTAAGGTAAGCCCTGTGGAGAACCATGGCCTGTATGAACTGAAACTTAACGTTCCTGGATACCCGTCTATGATGGCCTAGGATAATTTTCCACTCCCCGTCCGTTATGTTTTCGCCCGTGTCTGTAGCCCAGGCCTCCCTGAGTGTAGCAATCGGCAATGGTACATGTTCCCTAATGCCAACATATAGCCATTTCACTAAGTGTCCCCCCGTGCCCATGTAGTATAGGAGATGTACTAATTCGTGTTGCTCCGGTTTTGCACGTTGTGGGGCCCAAGCCCGTCGCACGTAGTATGTCACCGAGGCGTGTAGTAGGTATGAGCGTGCGGGTGCTCCCGTGGCGTGTACAAACGAGGCGTGGTCCAGCATGGTGTCATCGCCGAACAGGTCTCCCACCCTGTCCACCCCAGACTCCGTCCAGGGTCGTAATCTGCGCAGTGTCAATGCCCCCTGTGGTGTCGGGAGTCCCAGTAGTGGTATATTGTCCGCATATGGGGAGGTCCCAGCCGAGTATGATAGTGCTTTCTTCCAACAGGTCAAGGCCACGTGTAGGAGGGGGTGACAGTCCCCAGGGATCCTAGCATTGGGCAAGAGGAGGGAGTGCAGGTCTCCACGCGCTAATTTATCCGCCGTGTAAGCTATTTCATGCAGGTCCCTGCCCGCCACCCACCGGGTCAGCCATTGGAGTTGGCTGGCATAGTAGTAACTACGCAGGTCTGGCACACCCAGGCCGCCCTGTCTGGTGTTCAGTTGCAGTTTTTTAAGGCTGATCCGTCTTCTCCCCGAGCCCCATATGAGGTTAACCAGTAATGTATTTAGCGTGGTAAAGATCTGGCGCGGGAGCATAACCGGCAGGTTCACGAAATAATACAGTATGTGGGGAAGCAGGACCATCTTCGAGACCGCCACTCGTCCCATCACCGATAGGGGTAAGGACGTCCAGAAGCCTATGCTACCTCGCAGGCCAGTAATGGCCTTACGGATATTACCGTCAATCTGGGCCTCCGGGTCCCGGTAGACCTGTATTCCGAGATATTTAAACGTGGTCGGCGCCACCTGGATTTCGTAGGCCCCGAACTGTATGAGGGGGGGCTGTTGGCCATCCCGAAAGAAGAAGCCCAGGGACTTCCCTGGATTTATAGCCAGCCCAGATATGACCTCAAACCGTCTAAAGATAGTCGCCAGGACCGAGTGGTCCCCCCGCAGGTTCCGGAGGAAAACCAAGATGTCGTCGGCATATATTGAGATCATGTGGTCTGTGCCCTCCACCGGTATGCCGTCCTCCGCAGCTCTATTGCGAAGCGCAATAGCCAGGGGTTCCAGCGTCAGCACAAACAGTAGTGGCGACAGTGGGCAACCCTGTCGGGTGCCCCTATGGACTTCATAGCTGTCCGATGTGTGTCTCCCCGTGCGTGCCCTAGCCATCGGGCCCGTGTATAATAGGCGGATCCATTTGATAAGGCCGTCCGGGAAGCCAAAGCGATGCAGGACTTCGAACATGAAGTCCCACGTCAGGGAATCAAACGCCTGACGGAGGTCTAGTGCTATGCAGCCGGCGTGTGGTAGGTTGTGGGGCGTAGTTGTCATAAGGGCATGGAGTCGCCTCGAGTTCTGGGAGGTACTCCTCTCTGGGAGGAAGCCGCATTGGTCAGTATGGATCAGGCCAGGGAGGTGGTGCTGGATCCTCATGGCAATAGCTTTACTAAGGATCTTATACTCCGTGGAGAGCATGGAGAGGGGCCTGTAATTACCTACATCCTGGGTGTCCCTGCCGGGTTTCGGGATCGAGATCACCAGGGCCTGCATGGTGGTAGCCGGGAGATGGCCAGCCTCGTACGCCGTGATATATATTTTCTCCAGGACAGGGGCCAGCACATCAGCATATGTTTGATAAAACTCCCCTGACAGGCCATCCATGCCCGGGGGTTTGCCCCGGTTAAGCGAGTGGATTGCCACCTTTATTTCCTGCAGTGTTATAGGCCCGGCTAGAGCCGCCTGGATTCCAGGGGCCAACACTGGGAGCGTCAGTTCGTCCAGAAAGTCCGTCAGTTCGTCCCTATCCACTACAGGGGGGGGAGCATAGAGGGTCTCCAGGTGAGTCTTAAAGACATTGTTGATCCCCAATTGAGTGTGTATCAAGTCACCCGTCGCGTTCCGGATAGACGTTATTGTAGGGCTCTCAGGGGCATCCCGGACCAGCCGGGCAAGTAGAGCACCAGACCTGTCCGCCTCCGACTGTTGTCGTTTCAAGTAGGCCCCGTAGTCCATCACTCTCAGGGTCTCTAACAGTTCAGCGTGTTCGATATTGCACTGCTGCAGATCAGCCTGCCGGACAGGGTCCAGCCCTACCGCCTGTTCAAGGTCACGCAAGCGCTGCTCTACCTCACACAGCCCATTGTGGATCTCCTGTCTGGCTCCCACTAGGCGGCCTATAGCAGCCCCCCGTATCACAGTTTTCATTGCGTCCCACACCACTAGGTTCGAGGACGCAGAGTCCCAGTTTGTGTCGAAGTAGCCAGTTAAAGCTTCAGCTATGTGTGCCCGAAACGGGCCATCCTCGAGCAACTTAGGGTGAAGCCTCCAGGTAGGGACAGGTGAGGGCACTCTACCCCAGTGTAGGTCCAGCGTTAGCGGCCGGTGGTCTGAGAACGTTTTAGCAAGGTAATCTGACGAGTCGCATCTAGTCGCGACTGTGGTGGAGCATACAAATCTATCTAGTCTGGTATGTAGGTTGTGTACAGGGGAGTAGTATGAGTATTCCTTATGTGTTGGGTGCAGTGTGCGCCATATGTCAGCCAACCCCCAGCCCCGAAGCCACGTCCCAAACAGTTCAGACAGTTTATGTATTCCCGCCGCCTGAAGGGGGGGTGCGATCTATCAAGGGCCACATCTAAGATCAAGTTCCAGTCACCTCCCAAGATCCAGGGGACGTCCACCCAGTCCGTCAATGCCCGCCCCACTGCAGCTAGGAACTTATCCTGGTCGAAATTCGGGGCATAGATGCTGCCCAACACTACCACCTCCCCGTCTAGGGTGCCCCTCACCAGTACATAGCGCCCCTGTTCGTCTGTTCGTCTCTCCAGTTCTACAAATGGAGTGCCGTGGCGTATCCATATCGTGGCCCCTCTGGAGAAGGCTGAGTATGTGGTAGAGAAGATAGTACCTCGCCATTTCTTCCGTAGCAGGAGTGCTTCGGAGTGTGTCATGTGCGACTCCTGTAGGAACACTATCTGTGCCTTTTGTCGTAGCAGGAAGGCATGCACCCTGTGTCTCTTCTGCACTGCCCCCAGCCCTCTCACATTCCAGGTGACCAGCCTATACTTGCCTTGTGTTTCAGCCATAACCCCATGTAGGTGTCGCAAGGAGTATTCCCATATGTCTTAGTGAGTGATTCGCCCGTGTCAACCAGGAGACAGTACCCTCCCTATCCCAAACCCCAACTGTGGAGGCGCAGCCTCTGAACTCTGCTGTGCCGAACCATAAACATTGTAACGTAATTAAACAGGTAACGTTGCATACGCTAGTGGGGGGTGGGCCAAGCTCTGGCCGTGTCCATAGTGCCATGCCTGGTCAAGTCTCCGGCTCAACGGCGCCGCCGGGAGAGTTCTTTCGGGATTGTTCATTATATGTGCCCACGTCTTGTGGGAGGGAGGGGGGGAGAGGAAGGGGCAGGGGAGGGGAGAGGAAACAAGGCCAGTCTCACACTGTTACAGTTAGCAGCCAGCGGCCAAGTGCCTTAGGACCTCAGGAGATGCAGGAATCTCGTCTCGCAGTCCCCGCATCTAAGTTTCTTTCCCCACCCATGGGTAGGCCACGTAATGGTCGCCAACAAAAAGGGGCCAAACACATTTACGGAGCAAGCCCCCCCACGCCCCCCCCTTTGTAGTCCACACACACAAAACAAAAGGATATCGTAGTGTAGTCAATCTTCAGGTCTGGTCCATAGGAGGTCTTACTCTTGGGCATTGTCTAGGAGTTCGTCCGCGGCTCTAGGTGTCACCGTCGGGAACAGGACTATACTGTTGTCAGAGTCCGAGTGGACGGTGCTTTCCTCAGTGTCAGTGTTGATTGTCTCTCGGTCGTCTCTGAAGGAGCCCACTGTTGCCACTGCCTCCACATGACCCTGCTTCTGCTGATGGGCAGTCGGTTTACGCTGTCTTGGATGATTGCGTCGGGCGCCGCTCCCGTCCTCCTCCCGAGGCTGGCTGTCCTTGGACCTGCTGTCCTCGGAGGTCTGTGTCGGGTCCAGTCTTTCCTCAATGTCCATCACCTCCATCCATTCTTCCACATCTGTGGGGCTTTCAAAAAAGTGGGTCTTCTTGTCATGGATTACCTTCAGGCGCGCAGGGAACAGTAAGGCATAGCGTAATTTCGCCTTTTGGAGTTTCTGTTTCACCTCATAATACGACGATCATTGTTTTTGCACTTGAGTGGTGTAATCCGGATACAGCGATATTCTTTTATTCTCCCACGGTATGACCGATTTTATTCTGGCCTGATTTAACAGCATGTCTCTGTCCCCGTAATTTAGGATCCGGACAATGAGGGGCCGTGGCGTCCGTCCCGGCTTGGGCTGGCCAGTTGGGATCCTATGGGCCCTCTCCACACAAAAGAACGGCGATAGACCTTCAGGGGCAACATTATCTCGGAACCACTGTTCCATGAACTCTGCCGGGCGTGATCCCTCGCTTCTTTCCGGTAGGCCAATAACGCGAATGTTATTGCGTCGATTGCGCCCTTCTGCATCCTCCACGCGTTCCATCAGGGTTTTGACTTGACGCTGAATCAGCTGGATGGAGTCCGTGTGATCCGCCACTGCCGGGGCAACTTCAGCCAGCGAGAGACCTTGGTCCTTAACTTTGCCCGCTAGCTTCTCGTGGTCCGCCTTAAGCAGGGAGAGGTTAGTGGTGAGGGTGCCCATCTGCGCCTCACTTACAGCTCTGGAGTCTCTGATCTCCTTAAGAATAAGGTCCAGCTTATCACCTTGCTGACTCCCCGAGAGAGTGGAAGCTAACGTCAGCGGCGCAGAGCCCCCGGGGTCCGCATCCCGAGTAGGGCCCGTGACTGGTCCTTCCTTGCCCTCCGTGTTCCTCACGCCTTTGCGCCCCATTGTAAGCGCCAGGAGTCCAGGCGGCGGCAGGGGCGCAAACCCCAGCCGTTCAGGGCGGGACTATTGTGCTAGTAGCCCCCTCGTTGGCCTCTCTCAGCACTCACGTCCCGGGGTATCTGTTGCAGGATGCCGTGGCTCCGTTCAGCGTATAAGGGCGTTGGGGCCCTCCGCAGCGCCAATCACCTCGCCTCGAGGCGCGATGTCGTACCCCCTACCCGGCGTTCTGCAGGGGCCAAGAGCGGTAACAGGAGCAAGTGGGTGCCTCCCTGCCTAAGTCTCCAGCACTGTATGGGCGAAACGTAGCCGGGGCCGTGCCGATAATGGAGCAGGTTAGGTGCCCCGGGGGTTCCACCAGCCCCGGTCCAGGCCCCTCCGGCGCTCCGACCTCTAGTATGTCTCGTGGGGCAGGCTCACACCCCTTCAGTCCCACCGTGTCACAGCCGGGCAGACAGGACGTCCCAGCCGGTCCCGGCTCCTACCCCAGGGGTCTCCGTCCTTCTCAGTCTGCCCCCTGCAGGCAATGGGGCCGTAGCGCTGTCCCAATCCTCGGATCTCCGCTCTGTTCAGGGCTTCCAGGGGTCTCTCCCTTCTCCCACGGACCTCTCACCAGCAACCTTCGCAGGCAGGGGGCAGATCAGGCGGTGGGGCACCGCATCCAATGGCGCCGCCGGCGGCGGGAAGATCCGGGCCACAGCGTCCGCGCTCCGGCGCCCCCGTCCGCAGCTCCCGACCCCCACTCAGCTCTCGGGGTCCCAGGGCATCGTCCGTTCCTCTCAACCGCCGCGGGGTCAGGGGTCTTCGGCCCAGGGGTCCACTTCCGGTCTCGGGGCCTCCGGCGCGCCGCCCCCTCTTGGCCCACGTCCACCGGGTGCTGCTATCACCCGAGGTCCCGGTCTGCAGCGCGGCACCAGGTCCCACCGTCAATCACGGCGCAGCTCCGAGGTCCCTGCCGCCAGGGCTTCAGGAGTTTCAGCGGGGCAGGCGGGGGTCAGGAGCTTCGGTATGCAGCCGATTTTTAGTGTGAGCGGCCCCTCGGCGTGGGCTACAGGATCGGACCTCCCCCAGCGGCACCGGAGCACTAGCAAACTCCGTCCGCCATGCTGGCCTGCTAGCCACGCCCCCCGTGTCTTTCAAGATTGTGTAGAGTCAGAACAATGGTTCGTGCATTCGTTGAATGTATGTAACTGACATCATAGAGTGCATGTAAATAGATTAAATGTGATGAATGCTTTTCTGAACCTAAATGTATATAATGTCAGGAAATTAGCTATTTCCAGAGATACCACTTCACTAAAACCATTTATTATTAATCATGTTATATATTTTTTAAAAACCTTTTTCAGACGTTCGCAAATAATATAAAAATATGCTTGCAAACTCCTGCTAACAAATATTGCATTACGAACTCATACATACTGTCCACAAACTTTTTTTTTATAGAATAAAAATATAATTTAGAAGTGTAAATCTGGAAAACATGTATATAGGGTGTGTGTTGAAAATGTGGAAGGAATTAGGAGTGTGCTTGTGTACTTTTTACAAGCAGAGTCAGGGGTTTATAAAGTCATGAATGTGTGTGTTTCAAAAGTGTGTGTCAGGAGAGTGTATATTTTAAGAGTATATCAATCAATCAGTCAATCACATGGTACTTGTATAGCGTGGCTTGTCACCCATGAAGGTATCTACGCACTGGGCTGTGGGTTTCAGTTGGAGAGCAAGGTCTTCAGATTTTTCCTGCAATCTTCAGCGAGGTTGATGCTCAGACATAGAGGGTGTTTCAGGACTTGGTGGCTAAGTGGGAGAAGGTGTGTCCTCCAGGGCAGCAGCGGCACATGCATGGCATCTGTGCAAGGGCGAGGTGGGCGGAGCGGAGGTTTCTGGATGGTTGGTGGAGGTTCAAGCAGTGGTTCATGTATGCAGGTCCATGGTCATGGAGGACTTTGTAGGCCTGGGTCAGTAGTTTGAAATAGCATATTTTCTGGATGGGAAGCCAGTGGAGGTGTCTCAGGTATTGGGTAATGTGGGTCTTTTTGGGCAGGTTGAGCATTAGTCTGGCTGCTGCGTTCTGTATCATCTGGAGTCTTCTCATGAGTTCGCTGGAGGTGCCTCTATAGAGTGCGTTGCCGTAGTACTGGTGGTTACTGATGAGGGCCTACATCACTGGTCTTTTGGTGCTGATGTGGAGCCATTTGGAGATTCTGCGGAGAATGCGAAGACTGTGGAAGCATGCTGAGGAGACGGCGCTGACCTGTTGGTTCATGGAAAGTTTGCTGTCTAGGATGATGCCGAGATTGTGGGTGTGGTCTTTCAGTGTGGGGGTGGGTCTGAGTTCCGATGGCCACCAGGTGTCATTCCAGAGGGAGGTGTGGCTGCCGAAAATCAGCAGCTCAGTTTTGTCTGTGTTGAGCTTGAGGCAGGTGTCCTTCATCCAGGCTGAGATGTTCTTCATGCAGTTGTGGCAGTTGGATTTCGTAGTTGGGCGGTCAGCTGAGAGCGAGAGGATGAGCTGGGTTTTCTAGGTGTAGGAGAGGATGTTGAGGTTGTGGGTTCTGACGATGTCCGCTAGTGGCTTCATGCAGATGTTGAAGAGGACTGGACTGAGTGAGGAACCTTGAGAGATGCAGCATATGGTCCGCTTGGGTTGTGAGGTTAAGGGAGGGAGAGGGATTCTCTGGGTGAGCATCATGAGGAATCTACGAGCGTCATCTTTGATTCCGATCCGCTACAGTCATCTGATGAGTGTGTGGATGGAGACTGTGTTGAAAGCAGCGGAGAGGTAGAGTAGGATCAGGACAGCCGATTCTCCTCTGTCGAGTAGGGTGCAGATGACATCTCTAGTGGTGATCGTGGCCATCTCGGTGCTGTGGTTTGCTCTGAATCCTGATTGGGAGGTGTCTAGCAGGTTGTTTCTCTCCAAGTGTTCGGTGAGTTAGAAGTTGATGGCCTTCTTCAGGACTTTGCCGAGAAATGGAAGCAGCATGATGGGTGGGTAGTTTTGGAGCTTACTGGGGTCTGTAGAGGGTTTCTTGAGGAAGGGTCTGGCCTCTGAGGGCCTTCAGGCATCAGGAAAGGTGGCTGTGGCGATGGAGGTGTACAGAATGATGGTGAGCTGGTGGCTGATCTTGTCGCTTCTGAGGTTGACAAGTCCATGGTGGGATGGGTCAAAGGATGCTTCAGAGTGGATGGAGTTCATTAAGGCGGTAGTGTTTGGTGTGCTGAGCTGTTCTCTAAGCCTATATATGTATGAGTGTACTTAGCAAAGATATAAAAGTTTGCATGTCTACCAAGCATGTGTATATGGAGATGGGCGTGTGTGTTTTAAATGTGTAAGGAATCAGAAAGGCTTCACCAGTGGGTAGTTATATTTAGGACCCTACATGCCTAGGCTTGGATGGAAGGCCAAAACAAATTTTTTGTTTATCCAAATTTTTTTCCGCAGAAAAATAAAAAAATAAAAAGTGTATTCTCCTGAGCTATAAAGAAAAATCAACACCCAGGGTGGGCAACAACCCAGGGGACAGCGCATATTCATTAATAAGGGAAGGGGTCCTGTGCCCTCCCTGGGCCGGTATGTTTATATTAAGGGGAACGGGCACATGCGACCCAAGCCTTTTACAGGTCCCGGGGAACAGATTCCTGCGGCCGCATTGATTTGTAAGGAGATGGAGGCAGACAGAGTCCCCTTCCCAAGCCTTACACAGGCCCCCGGGACCTTATCCCAAGAGCCAATAATTTACAAAAAGGGAGGAGGCTTTATCAAGAACTCCCGGACTACTGTTGAGTCCACCATGGTGGTATGATCCTTACCACAGTGTGTGGATAGGTCACCAATAATGAAACATGCCACAGTACAAGTGGGTGCGGTGAGCCATCCAAATATTTTTTATACTTATAGAAGGGGCCCAACAGTAGATTCTCTTTCCAACCCCTAGCCTTTACGGTGTTATATATATGTATGTTATAATGGAGGTTATTTTTGTGTTCTCAGAGTCATAATTTATGGGGGTCTGGCGCAAAGAGACTGAACTCAAGCATGCCTTCAATCAAGGTGGAGACGGATTCCGCTAAGAGTGGGACAGAACTATGTGCTCACCGTCTTCCTCTGTCAGTGTCAGTGCCGGCAATAATGTGGCAGGAACCGGCATGGATCATGGTGTCAGGCATGGAGTAGGCTCCGGAGTCAGAGCTGAACTCGAAGCGGGTTCATGAGGCACATATGGTGGTGAGGGCAGACTTGCCAGTGGAAACCCGACTGGAGGCCTCTGCGGATCCATGGACTCCAAAGGATATCGAAGCAACTGTGCATGGCCTCTTTTAACACCCCAATCTACTGTGACGAAGGGGCGATGCTGAAAAATAATTCTCGATCTAGTGCCACCTGGGGATAATTTAAAAGTGAGGACTCTGTGGTTAGAAGTATTTAAGTAGAATTCAAAGCTTCTGCCAACGTTTTACTACAGGTGTAATGCAGCAACCAATGCTCTTTTTAAGTTTACATTAATTGACAGTGCTTTAATTCTTGTAAAGGACTCCACCAACATGCACACTTCGGTAATATTAGATAAGCTTCTAACAAGACACATAGAAGAGTACATACCTTGTTTCCTCTATCTTCCTAAACGTCTATATTAGAAAAATCCACAAGACAAATGTCGACATTTGCACTATGCCATGCCTAATTTAAAGATCTCCACTAGGCCTGGAAATCAAGGTTGAAGATGTCGGTCGCATGCATATGAATTAAGGTATGCAGATCAGAAAATGTGTAGTGTTAAATTTGGTTAGAGCATGAGGTTTGTTTTCTATCACCAAGCAGGGTGTCACCATTACAAAATAGTGAAAACGTTTAACTCAATGTTAATGTGTGCTCCGGCCACCTAAGCACTCATGTAGGCAGAGTAGAAGCCATAGCTGTAATCACAATCAACTTATAATTTACTTTGGGAAGGAGGCAAAACCGAAATGCCAATCACTTCAAATCCCCCTCATTCCTCTACTGGCCCAGGCACACAAGGTGCCAAGTCAGCCATTGTCGTCAAAATCTTTCCATCACACTTGCAGCCCAGTTGCTCTAGTAGCCGACCTTCCGGTATGAACGCACACCACTCCTTTAAACCACCTAAACACTGTGCTACTCCCAGTCACTGCAGTCCAGTCAGGCACAGAACATGACAAACTTGCTCCTCCGTTGACCCTGCTCAACGCCATTTTCCCTCCCTGGGCTTTTACAGTTTTGGGTCTCATGTACAGCATGTGATCAAAATCGAAAGAAATGTATTAATCTTTGTAAATAACAATAGAAAATTAAATATATTCACCAAGTCTTCCCAGTTAGCCAACCACAAAGGAACTTACCTTTTTGTACACCACGGATTCTACCAGGCATGGAGAGCCAAAAAGTTTCAAAACTTGGCCACGGTCCTTGACTTCTCCTCCAAATTAGAGGTGTATCATATTGGTTACCTTGCATTACACTTCTGGAATGCATATGCCTGTGGCTATGAAGAGCATAAAGCCTCTGAAAACCCAATCGCAGTACCGGAATTCGAGTCCTATTACCTAGCCGCTCAACTTCAGTGGTTCACCCAATGGATCACAAGTAGACGTCCCCGGGCATACTTGTGAGGCAATTTGTCCCGGAGCTCCCCAGATTAACGGGGGCATTATGGAGGATGATGCGCCCCTAAGACGAAGATATGTCAAAATGTAAGGTTGCGCAGTCCTGCCGGTCTTGCTGCCTGCAAAAAACCCATTTGCAGCTCCCCATGTCCCCTGACATCCCCTTGGAGATGCTGAATGATTTGCCTCATGGGGGACACTGGGAGGGCCTGTGGCTTGGACGGAAGCAGGAGTTGAAAAGGTGGGTGGCCTATTTTGTGATGGAGTACTACTTCCATTTGAGTACTTCAGTTAGGAGTTTGGCTTATCCAGAGGTCATTTCCTCCTGCATAGAGCGATGACAGGAGCGCTTCGAGGGAGCGCTTCGAGGACATTGGAAGGCTGGGCTGTCAAAACCACACCTCCACAACACTTGCCATTAAATGTTAAGGGCGGCTGGCACTTTTAGGGCGGTCTCCTCTCTCTACAGAGTGCTATGAAGTGATACACTGCCACTGCTAGGGACATTAAAGACTAGACAGGAGGAAGATCTAGGAACCCCCATCCCGGATAAGGAATGGAACAACATACTAGTGAGGGTACCCAAAGCTTCCAGGAACGCGAGATTCTAACTGATCAACTACTTTTCATTCCATAGGGCATTTTTACTCCAGACAATATTAACAGATATTTCCATACAGAGAATGCGGCCTGCCCGAGATGTGGGGCGATAGGGGTGGGACTGCCCTACTTAAGTACATTACTGGGAGGAGGTCGCAGCAGTACACAATTTCCAGAGAGATCCCCTGTACGACGGGACACTGTCTACTCAATTGGTTTCCCCACACTGCCATGGTCACGAGTAAATTCCAGAACCTAGCATTTGTACTTGCAAAACGCAATATTATACGAAACTGGAAAGCCCCTAGAAGACCCTGAACAGTGAGATGGAAAAGGGAACTTAAGAAATAGGCAGGCTATGAAGAGGAGGTGTTGCCTTGGGAAGCTAGAAGAGGTATTCGCTCCGTAAAAATAGCTAGGGAATGGAAAGCCTTTGTGGCCTTTCTCTGAGAAACCCTCACCCAGACACCCAAGACTCTACTCCAGTGGACACACCAGCCCGGACTCCCCCTCTGCCCTGAACACCGTGCCTACCAGTAGCAGCGAGAAGAACCCTGTTAATACTGCATCCCTCTCTGCCTCCAAGGGCAGAACCAAGAGAATTGAAGTAATTGTCTAAATAACTGCCAGCCTCAATACATTATTAATCCAAATTGTATCTGACTTTGGGAGTGGGAGGGTGGGGAATTAGGTTCTTATACCTGTCCTGATGTGATTATGGTGTACGCTGCTGGATATTGACATGGTAACATAACTGCTGTGACTATGGAAACTTGTATGGCTTACTGCTGTATGATTGACTTAAACCTGCAATAAACTATGTTTGAAAAAAAAAACTTTGAAAACCTATACACTTATTTGGTATTGGAAGCTTAGGAAATTCAGGGCAACTTAACTGTTGCTTTCATGGAGTCTCCCCTTTTCAAAATATGGCGAAACAAGCGGAATTTTATAAAATAAATGTGAAAGAATCTTCATAGCTCCCATAACAACTTGTGTAAGACGTTATGTATATATGAGGTGTCCCGATGAAAATAAATGAATGTGAAGAACAAAAATATAATATAGAGTAAAGGTGTTTGAAATAAGTCACTATGGGCCAGATGTACGACCAGTTTTTGCGTGCACAAACGGGTTTTTACCCGTTTGCGTATGCAATAACCGACATGGCCATGTACAAACACTATTTTGCGACTCGCAAAATAATGTTTATCGACTCGCTATTGGGAAGGGGCATTCCCTTTCTAATAGTGAGTCTCTAGCAATGTATGAATGTTTTGCTACCGCAATTGCGGTTGCAAAACACTTGCAATTTACCGCCCTCTTCAAGAGGGTTGTAATGGAGTCGCAAATGGGAAGGGTCCCATGGGACCCCTTCCCCTTTTGTGACAGGCTCTACAAATATTTTTTGAGGGCAGGCCATGGTCCTAGGGACTACTACTTGCTCTTAAAAAAAGAAATGAAAACTGTTTTTTTTAATGCAGTTTTAAAAAAATGCTTTCTTGATAAGCAGTCCTAGACATGGAGGTCTGCTGAGCCCAGCAAGCCACCATCCCTGGGAGGGCCAGCCATTCCCAAAGGGGTCGCAAATTGCGAGTGGCTCATTAATATTCATGAGCCTCGCATTTTGCGACCCCACTGGGAATCGCAATCAGTGTCTCGACATTGCTATACAATGCAAATTGGGACTCGCAATTTGCAACTAGCTGTTGAGCACAAACTGTGATTTGCAATTTGGAATGGTCGTACATCTGCCCTAAAATATAAGTAACTAAAAATAACCCTGACCCAGGGGTGTGCAAACACAGAGGTACCAATACATTACTTTGGCCGAGATATGCTATAATAAAATTTATGGTTACTATAGCGAGATTGCATAGTTTATCTTGAAGGGAGAGCTTGCATAGCTTCTTCCAAAGAACAATAAATTATTAACTAGTGTTAAATATTAAACAGCATATTAGAAAAAATAAAAAGGTGAAGGCATATCAGACTAAACCGAATGAAAGTATGAGAAAAAAAACTAACGCGACGGTCATGAAAAAATATAAAAAGCAGGTTTGATGGTTGCCTTGAGAAAGATTGAAAAACAATGTTTTAAAAGGGAAAAAAGAGTAGCATCTTCTAAAAAGAATGAAAGCTACAGTAAAGTCAAAAACTGAAGCAAGGATGAGAGAAAGAGTAAAATAAGCAAAACATTTCACACGTCTTAGAGTTATAAAGAGGAACAGAGGTGAACTTAAATGAAATAGTAAAGTAAAGAAGAAAAGATAGTTGCCTTCATTATGTAAAGAGCAGAGGTTTATCAGTGGGCTCTAAAACACTCACCGAGATACCACCCACAACGGTGCAACATATGTATACAGGGGTGTGCAAATTACGCCCGATCCTTTTCATTGTTGAGATGTGACAGATTTTAAAGTCAGATTGCAAGTGGTGGAGAGAAAAACACAGCTAAGAATAAGACCAGGTGTTTGTTGTATTCTTGCCAATATTACACAACTGTACAAGACCTCCTAGGATGTGCACTTGGAGGTGGGGAGGTCTCAGGGCAAGGAACTTGGAAATCCGAGTTCCCTTATACTGACAATGTGATTACCAGCTGGGAGTCCACTGTAACCCTTACAGTTAGGTGAGAAGCAGGTTAACTAGAACGTACTTTCACTAACGCTCTTGACGGTGGATACTCGATCTAAAAGCAGATTCCTCCTCATTTGAATACCCCCCGACGCCAGACTAGGTCCTGATTTTTTCACTTAAACTGTTCCTGCAGACCGGCAAGAGGCATCATAAGATTCTGTATCAAACCTCACCACGACTCCGGAAGTGACTGCCTGGGGCGGTATATAGGCCCAACTCCATGACAATGATATCAGTTTATCTTTGAACTCTTCTGCACCCTAAGACTTGGATCATTTGTAACAGACTGGAATGTTGACAGTATGGGAGATGCAACTTGGAAACCGTTTAGATACCTAAAAGTCCATTCTACAAAATGTGGAGAAGAGAGACGGCGAGGAATCTTTAGAAAGAGGGTTACCGAAGGTAAGGAACTTGCTGTCCTGACAGATAGTTCTAATTACTGATTCCTCAATTTCTGAATAGATATCAGAGCTCTAGGCACAGGCCTGCAAGTTATGCCAAAGGTCACATTCGAAAGCCATTAAATAGAGGGAAACTAAATACTTTATGGCTCCAACCAAGGATAAGAGAGGTTGAAATCTAAATCGAGGTTGCTGACGTCATTCACTTCCGAGATCCTCCTACCATAAGTACAAGAAAAAAAGGAAGCAGAGCAGCAGGACGCAACAGAGAGGAAAGTCTCTGAGGGGTTCTACTCTCCCCTCAGGGTTCTCCTCTCCCCTCAGGCTCCTTTTCAGAGCTGCGAGAAATTCAGGCTCCATCAAAATGGGCACCAGTGTAGCTCCTGGCGGCCCCACCACTACCTCCAGTGAAAGGGGCACAAACCTACCCCAACTTTCTGGCACCCAGTACATATCCAGGGTCATACCTGAATGTCAGGTTTTGACTCCTCTGGAGAGACCTCAGGCCTTATGGGCTCTTTTGGGATGTCATGCAGCCTACCACGAGCGAGTCTCTCCATGGCGCTGTTCACATTTTTCATGTCCCACTTGATGAAGCCTTTGGTCCCAATGACGCCATCGGTGATTGATGGATGGTTATTGGCCACTATGATAAGAGCTTAAGGCTGTTGACCTGCATTCCACACTCTGATGTCATTCCCATCCTGATGCTTTGGAGCGTGGAAAAAATAAACGGGAAAGTGATCGTCTCAAATGTGGGTCTACTTTTCTGGCCCCTGCGATGCCACATTGACTTTACTTCCAGAGTTGAATCTAAGCCAGTGCGCCCCCTACCGTCAGGGAAGGGATACGGAAAAGAAAATCGAACCAGTCTAGTACCTGGAAGAATATTCAAGAGGTAAGGAATGTACAGGTAGAAGTCCATCAGAATAAGCACTGAGATAGCCAATCGGTCTCGCCTTTGGGACCTTTTAAGTGTTTAGCCATGCAGCACATTCTCCTATCAACGTTTGTGGTAAATCATCTATGATATACTGGCACTATTAATACCAGCCATTAATGAAAATCCTTTGACAGTGTTGGCATATGTATTAGTTGGGCAGGAAAGAGTGGAACTAACTTGAAAAACAACCAGACACCCTGGATAAAATATTAGAGCCTTTAAAGAAAAAGGTTATAAGAACAGGAAAGGCGCCTTTATTGTGCAGCTTTGCTCCATCACTATGCACATTGTGACTTGTACTTCGCCAGCACTGCCGCACTTGTGCCATGTTGTTAAAGATTAAACTGCAAAACGTCAACATTATCGGCGCCATCTTGCCCCTTTCCAAGCCCATTCATGCGCGTAAGCGGCAGCCATTTTGAGCACCATGGCCTCCCTGCCCCTCGCTGATAGCCAGCGCGTCTCTCTCTCTCTCTTAACCTTGCAAGCATTCCCCCGCACGCTGGCAACCCCCGCTCTCTCATGCCCTGGGTCATAAACCCCTCTTCAGCGCAGCTTCACCACGGAATCCCATCCTGTTCCCAGCGCGACACCTCCCTTCACTCCTTTCATGGCCTCAAACCCTTTTGATGCAAACCCCCTTTTTCTGTGTCCCCGTTTGTCTTCCCTGTTCCCAGGCCGCCACCTGGCTCTGCGGATACTGTTTATTACCCCGTACAGTAGGAAGTTTCCCCTCCCCATCAAAAGACCCTCGAGCCGATCAAAGCCCCCACCCCATGAGATCCGATCAACCCCATGCATTCCGTGAATCGGCGGAATGCCCTGCTGTGCGACAACCATCACCTGTTGTGACCGGGGTGGGGAATCCAACTGTAAATGTGTGTGGGAACGGGCCTGCAGGGGAGATTCCGAGGATGTTCTTTTTAATACTAAAGTGTTGCAAGAATGTGTTATGTGCAATAAAGGTCATAAACCCTAGTATAAGAGGCCAGGCCTCAGAGATGTGGTTAGAGCACCTCGTGACGATACTTGCTGTCTGAATTGATGTGTTCTCCTCCGGAGAGAATAAAATCCTCGTTTCCCGCCTTCCAGTCTCCAGCGCCTGCTTCTTCATTTGATTAATATTGGTGGGTCATAGAGGCGATACCGCCGGGCAACATAAAAGGGTCTTTGGTTACCGGTTGTCTTTGGAACCCTTTTTAACAATTGGCGTCCCAAACGTGGGGCCCATCAGCGACTCGTGGATCCAGTGGGAGAGGTCCCGACGACAGAGTGAACGACTGCAACGATCGGAAGGTACCCTGTCCGATAGACCCTCGTCTGACAGCCGATCATCCGAACTTCACTGGTTCCGAACAGACCTCTCTCGAGTGATCTGCGGTCCTGACTGGGAACCATCAGGAGTGCCACGAGAAGTACGAAGAGAAGAGGACGATCGGGCGCTGGATTCGGAAGACGAGAAACTGTCCATGCGGTCCGGGTAAGGTCGTGTAAACACGACGAATTGCGAAAGTGATAGATAATTGAAAGTGGTTGATAATTGTTGAGAAAATACTAGTATTACTTTTTGTTAATTTATTGGAGATTCACTGTCTACAAACGGAGAAACAACAGGCTCTCCCTTTATAAACAGCGAAGGATAGGTACGCACCCACCGGACCCATCTTTCTCCCCCATTGATTAACTGTTATAGACTGTCTTCTGGAGATTCTCTGTCTGCAAACAGGGAAAAATAGGTCCCCTCTTTACAGATAGTGAAAGGGTAGGTGACGCGAACTTTTGCGAGCCTACTTATTCTCCCCATTGACCATATTGATTTTTTATTTTCGACCTAAACATTGATTAACTGTTATAGATTGTTTTCTGGAGATTCTCTGTCTGCAAACAAGGAAAAATAGGTCCCCTCTTTACAGATAGTGAAAGGGTAGGTGACGCGAACCTTTGCGAGCCTACTTATTCTCCCCATTGACCATATTGATTTTTTATTTTTTGACCTAACATTGATCGCCCAGAATTGGTTCATGAGGTATTCACTACGTGCAAACAACGTAGAATAGAAATATTCTGTCTAGTCTTTGCGCGCAGTGATAAGATAGGTAGTGCTGACTATTATCCCATTGTGATCCGTCATGCCTGTCTTCTCCCCACTGGTTAGTAGCCTGTTTAGCCCGGACCGCTTATTAGAGATGAACCATCCGGCTCCGCTGGAAGGCACCCCTAATAAGGACATGTTCACAAAGCATGGATTAGTCGCTATAGCCTATAGCCAACTGTGGCATAAATATACGAAAAAGGATCGAGAAAGTCAGTGGCCACTGATAGGATCCTTCGAAGACGATAGAATAATCGCACTAGAAACAGCCCTTGGTAAAAACAAGACGACGTCCACTATGCTTGACAGCTTCGGCATGTGGCGAAAAGAAGCCGAACAGCGCAAAAAGAGAACTGAGAGTAGGTTGGGAAAAGAGCTGCGGAAAGCAGCCCACCTAGCGGCCCAGAAACTAGAGAAAGAGATAAAAGAAAGAGAGGATACCAAACAGAAGCTAGAAATAGAAACATCAAGCCAGTGTCTGGTTAGAACCCCCTCCGCGCTCTACCCTGAATTACACTCAAAGCAGCGAACCAACGATGATCTGCTGCTAGGTCCTCCGATCATCCACATGCCCCCTCCATATGCCCCTTCCCAACCCTCAGCCCAACACCCACTATCCCCAGGTACCGGCGAGAGTAGCCCCACGGCTTCAGCTCCCATGGCCTCCGTGCCGGCTGAACTCCTCGTATTAGATGTTACGCAAACGACAACGCCGGGCGACCCAGAAGCCCGAGGGGTTGGTCCTGTTAGAGCATATAGACTAAGCAAACATGAACGAGCAGGGGTCGACAAGATAGCAAAAATACTGGTAGAGAAGAGGGAGGATGAAGAGTCCGTCACGGATGTGTTTAATTCTTATACTGGGAGTCACAGACGACACTTTACTGTACAACTGTGTTACCACGTCTTGAATGCATACGAGGACCGATATCAAGAAAAGGGTCCACAGAGCCTAACGACTCTGTACCGGAAGGTTGACATCGGGGACGAGAGTGAGAGTGATGTGACGGACCTCCTTACGCGTACGCTTAAGGTTCTCCGCCACCTCACTGAACAAAAATCAAAAATCGAATCCACTACATCTGTAGCAACCGACCCACAAACTGAACGACCTAACACTATGATGCCGATACGAGAGGCTGCCCCTTACTGGGTTCCTCCACGAGGTGAAGGGACTCACGATGACGCAAACAATAAAGATGCAAAGGGAAGGGTAGTATACAATTGGGTCTACCAACCATGGGACCGGCAAGAGATTCTGACCTTCCGGAAATCTCTGCCTGACCTACGTAAAAACCCCACTGCCTTCTATACTGAGTTGGGTACGGCCCTAGGATCAACGATTATGACTCTAGCTGACATCGACTTGTTTTTCGGGTTATGTCTACCAGCTGATGTGTGGAAGCAAATCCGGAAAGTCGACCACTCTGAGCTGTTTGGACATAACTGGTCACAACTTGATGGCATAGACAGACAACGAGAACCCGGACAAAAGCCTTTAAAAGCCATTTTAGACCTCCCGGATAAAATCGTGCAGAAATTAAAAACCCTGATTCCAGAAAAGAAAGTGGACTGGTCGATAGTAACGGCTTGTCGCCAGAAACCTCAAGAGGATGTATCGGAATACTTCTCCCGGTTTGAAACGGTGTTCTCCGATTACAGCGGCCAGGACCTGACCACTGCAACCGGACACCATCTGTTTGTCCAGAATTACGTTAAGGGCTTATCACCGGAGGTCTCGCAGAAACTGCAGGCCAGTGAAAGTAGTTGGGCAGCCTCCAAACCTACGGCCATCCTCCAGATGGCCCAATATTATGAACATCAGAAAAACGAAAACGATAGAACAACAGAGAGGAAGAAGAAAGAATTAAAAGAGAGGGTGATGATAGCTCAACTGCAAGGGGTGACTCTGGGACGAGACCAATATCGAGGAAACCATCAGATGAATGTCCCTAAAACGGCACCTCCCAAAGACCGTGCTTCAACTCCCCACATTGGACGTACAGACATTAGAGAGGACCAGTGTGCCTTCTGTAAAGGATCGGGCCACTGGAAATCTCAGTGCCCGGTTCTTTTGGAACTCACCAGAAATAGAGATCCTAGAGATTCAGCAAACGAACCAAGAAATAGGGGACCACAGCGAGGGCCCCCAAACAACGCAACTAATGATAGATCCAGTAGACCAAACACATTTGATCGACCCCGACAGAACCAATGCCAGCAATCTGACTACGATGACGTTCATGACTTTGCATAGGACTGCCTAGGGCAGGGGAGGGATCCAGTCGAGCTCCATGTTGACCAGCAAGGCCCTTATGTCACTGCTAAGGTCTTGGGTACAAAGTCACCATTCCTGGTAGACACTGGCGCAACACGTAGTGCATTATCTAAACGACTGATTCCAAGGGCACCCTTGTCTGGCTTACTAATAACATCGACAGGTTTCGATGGGACGCCCTCCACTAACCCTTTGTCCGCCCCAATCCTCTTTGACTTAGAAAACAACACCACTGACACCACGTTTTTGCTCTCCTCCAATAGCCCTGACGCAATTATGGGACTCGACTTATTGAAACACTTCCGAGCAACGATTAGATGTTCTCAAGATGGAGTCCGAGTTTTCCTTTACGACAATCCCGTTCTGCTTAGACATTGCCCCCCCAGACACATGTTTTCCATCACCGACGCTGACACTTCCCTGCTTGACACTCTGCCTCCGTATCTGTGGGCCAAAACGGATTCGGATGTAGGGCGCATGATGATTGACCCAGTGCACATCACTGTTCGACCAGATGCAACACTCCCAAAACTTCCACAATATCGGATATCGCCCGAGGGCGAGAAGGCATTGGTAGAAATCATCCAATCACTGATAGACGCAGGAGTGGTAGAGGAAGTAGTTAGCAACGTTTGCAACAGCCCAATCTTGCCCATCATTAAGAAACAGGGAGAAGGAGATGAGAAAGCATACCGCTTCATCATTGACCTTCGAGAGATCAACAAAGTGGTGGTACCCCAGTACCCTGTGGTCTCGGACATTACCACCATCCTGACTTTGATTCCCTCCACTGCCACCACCTTCACTGTCATTGACCTCAAAAACGCATTCTTTTCCATCCCCATCCACCCAGACAGCCGATATCTCTTCGGTTTCACCCTAAAAGCCCGCTCATATAGGTTCTGCCGAGCACCCCAGGGCTACACAGAAAGCCCTAGCATCTATAGCCAGGCCCTCAAGAGACAACTGGATCAAGTCCAGTTACCCGATGGAGTGGTATTAGTACAATATGTCGATGACATCCTCTTGGCCGCCGACACCACTCCACTAGCTGTCACAGCCACCATTCAACTCCTGCATTTCCTTGCAGAAAATGGCCACAAGGTCTCTAAGAAGAAGTTGCAATTCTGCCAACCCCAGGTCACTTACCTAGGCCACCTTTTGTCCAAAGACGGAAGGAAACTGACTCCTGACCGGATCCAAACCATTCTCGACACCCCCGTCCCTAAGACCCAGAAACAGGTCCGCTCCCTACTAGGCCTCACCTCCTTCTGCCGACAGTGGTTGCCCAACTTTAGCCTTGTAGTAAAACCACTGCTTTCATTGTTAGCAAAGGACATCCCTCTCCCACTCCCTTGGACCCCTGAGTGTCAGGCTTCTTTCCTGCAACTACGAGATGCCCTCTGCTCGGCCCCTGTGTTGGGTACCCCCGATTACACAAAGCCCTTCTCCCTTTACACCCATGAAAGGGAGGGGTGCGCTTTATCTGTCCTGACCCAGTCCATCGGCTCAAAACAACGACCATGCGCTTACTTCTCAGCCACTCTTGACCCTGTAGCCAGAGCCCTGCCTGCTTGCCTTCGAGCCGTAGCTGCTGCTGCGATCTCTATCCGACAGAGTGAGGGGATCGTGCTCTCGAATTCCCTCACAGTACTGGTACCCCATGCAGTTGACACCCTCCTAAATCAAACCAAAACGCAACACCTGACGAGTGCACGACTGACAGGATACGAACTGACTCTGCTCGCACCCCACATCACTCTGAAGAGATGCACCACACTGAACCCAGCAACCCTGCTGCCCTTACCAGAAAACGATCCCAATGCGCACCCTGTACACGACTGTGTGACCCTCACAGACGAACAGACCAGAAGTAGGGTTGACCTCAGAGACACGGCTTTCCCCGACCCCGACGGAGAGCTGTGGGTGGACGGTTCTTGCATCAAACTCCCCGATGGCACCACTTCAGCTGCCTATGCAGTCACCACGGCTCGAACTGTAGTCGAGACAGCCCGCATAACGCAACGATCTGCCCAGGCAGCGGAACTGATTGCCCTGACACGAGCCTGTATTCTAGCAGCAGGAACCACAGCAAACATTTACACCGACAGCCAGTATGCCTTTGGGGTGGTTCACCATTTTGGGCTCCTTTGGAGGGAGAGGGGATTCTTGACCTCACACGGCACCCCCATTTTGCACGGGGACCTAGTCTCCGCCTTGATCGAAGCCGTCCTTCTCCCCAAAAAGCTTGCAGTCATCAAATGCCAGGCACACAAAAAGGTGACAGACATTATTGGACAGGGAAATGCACTAGCCGACCTCACTGCCCGAGCGACAGCTGAAAATAGGACGACAACACGCATGTACGTGACCAGGTCACAAGCAGAAAAATGGTCTGACGCTAGGGACACTATCAGAGACATTCAAATGGCTAGCACACAACACGAACTGACTGAATGGACACGGGTGGGATTGAAAGATGACGAAGGCTGCTGGCGGACAAAAGACACAAACAAATGGTTATTACCTGACTCATACCTGATTCCCATACTGACTATGGCACATTCCCCTGCCCACATAGGATCAGCCCCTATGATTGAACTTGTCTCCAGAGTTTGGCACAATGATAAGATCACAGAGTCCGCCAAACGCCTGGTCCAACAATGTTTGATATGCCTGCAACACAATCCCGGGAAAGGAACTGTAGTACCCCGGGGAGGGTTCGGGGTCCCGAATCACCCATTTGAAGTCCTACAGATGGACTACATCCAACTAGACAGATGTCAAGGCCTGAAATATGTACTTGTGGTGGTATGCGCATTTAGCAAATGGGTGGAAGCATATCCAACCCGTGACAACACTGCTATGGCCACAGCAAAAGTACTGTTAAAGGAGTTTTTCCCCCGTTACGGCCTTTGTCGAATTTTGTGGAGCGACAATGGCCCCCACTTCGTAGCCGAAGTTATCCAACTCATTTTGAAGGGGTTGGGTGTAAAACAAAAGTTCCACGCAGTCTTCCACCCCCAATCTGCTGGACTAGTCGAACGACATAACGCCACACTGAAACTAAAATTGGCCAAAATAGTGGCTACCACAGGACTGAAATGGCCAGACGCACTCCCCCTGGCGTTGCTTTCAATGCGTTCCACCCCCACCAAACACCACTTAACGCCATACGAGGTTGTTTTCGGCCGGCCTATGAATGTCTGGTCTGCACCGAAACCAACTTCCATTCATGACGTCCCGGACGTCCTAATGTCTGATTACTTATGTCAGTTGACTAAAACGCTGTCTGTTATCCATCAACAGGTGCTGCATGCCATCCCTGATACTTCCAGGGGTCCCGGACACACCATTCAGCCTGGGGATTTTATCCTGATCCGGAATTTTCAGCGTGCCAAGAGTCTGGAACCCCGGTGGACGGGCCCCTGGCAAGTCCTCATCACCACCCGAACAGCACTACGGGTGGAGGGAAAACGCAACTGGCTGCATGCACACCACTGTAAGAAGATCTCCTCGACCCTGACCTCGACTGAAAACATCGACAGCCAAGAAGAGCTCCTGAACAAGGACCGACCGTCACTAACCTGCTATCCTGATACCGACACACTTGAACTTTCAAAATTCTCTGATCCCACAGTGCCATCAAAAGAAGGGTATTTCCTGCGTCGAAAGGGGGGAGTCTCGGCTAAGTAGACCACGGACTGAGTTAAATCTCAGAACGGTGACCTAAACACTACCAAGGGTTACCTGGAGAGAAGCAAAACAAAGTCTGTGGTTCTGCCCGCTACCGAGCCCCTTGAAGGTGATGGAAGCGCCAGATAAGAAGATGATGGAAGCGCCAAATAAGAAGATGATGAAGGAAACAGGAAATACCCACCGCAGAAACCCAAAAGCAGACAGACTCCATAGCCCAAAGACTATTGCGCTCTTCATCACAATCCTCTTCTGCTTTCTCCTCATGACCACACTCTGGATTGTGGAAGAAAATGCACCTGCTCACGAAACCTTCTTGACCACCGTCCAGCCTACCACCATGAAGGAACATTATCTGATCTCGCTCTCTCCCCAACTCAGAGAGAGGCGAAAGGAATTTTGGAATAACTCCTTCGTGCAACTACTTCACCAGCACAACCTTGCCACCAATGCCACCAACTGTTGGATCTGTGGGTTGCTACCCCACGCCACTGGACATTCGATACCATTCATCCCTTCACCTTTCTCAGTTCACGGCTCCTGTCTTGCCTGGCTGATGCTTCTGCAAGAAAGCTTTAAAGACAATGCCACCTCCAGCAAAACCGTAACGCATTTCTACCACGGGGTCTGGCGGAACAGAACAAAGACACACTTCTGCCCGCAGACCAACAACAACACAATCCACTTGGACATCCCTGCTAAAGAACAAGTTGAAATGCAAGTGTTCAATAATCCAACCAGAACCACCTTCTCCTACCTGCGAAAACGAACGGCTGCCACTCTGACTGTGGCCCTGTCAGTCATCAACGTCACCGGCCACATGTGCATGGAAGGGCTTGGGACTCAGCTGGTAGGCCACAGTGCCTGCCGGTTTTCCAGAACTCTGGACTCCATCGACCCACCTTCCTTTGTGGCATCTCCAAACACGTATTTCGTCTGCGGCACGAAGGCTTACACCTGGCTCCCCAAAGGCTGGGGGGGCACTTGTTTCATTTCCTTCATCCTTCCTCCGACTTATGTGGCACCAGCAAATCATCACAGACAAAAACGAGCCAAGGACATCGAACAAGCCGATTCAACAGGAGCGCAATTCATCGATGCTATGAAAGGACTTGTCCCCCTCTGGGGCCCGATGGCAAACAGCCGTGCCATCCGACATCTGACTCAAGCAGTTGAGACAACAATGAACATCACGGCGGGTATCCTTGCTAACAACACCGCTGAACTTCAAGCGGTCCGCTTGGTGGCCCTCCAGAACCGCCTTGTCCTGGATGTGGTTCTTGCGGATCGTGGTGGGGCATGCCGCATTATTGGGTCCAGCTGCTGTACGTACATACCGGACAACTCACCCTCAGTGTACAAGGCCATCGAACATCTTCATAGACTCTCTTCAGAAGTCCACCAAGAACAAGAAGAATGGTCGCTGGGTGGGTGGTTCTGGAGCACCGTTAAAAACTGGGGCTGGAGACTTTTCACCATTATCCTGATTCCTGTGGTTGTACTATGCGGTTTATGTTTAGGAATTCAATGTCTACCACCCCTGTGCACATTATGTGTAAATTGTATTTGTCCTAAGACTGTGGACTTTGAAAATGAACGTATGAGAGCAATATATGATGCCGAGGTTAGGAATTTGATGAAGATTGACATTGAGTAAAGCAAGTTGGCTAAGATATGTTGAAAAGGGAGGACTGTTAAAGATTAAACTGCAAAACGTCAACATTATCGGCGCCATCTTGCCCCTTTCCAAGCCCATTCATGCGCGTAAGCGGCAGCCATTTTGAGCACCATGGCCTCCCTGCCCCTCGCTGATAGCCAGCGCGTCTCTCTCTCTCTCTTAACCTCGCAAGCATTCCCCCGCACGCTGGCAACCCCCGCTCTCTCATGCCCTGGGTCATAAACCCCTCTTCAGCGCAGCTTCACCACGGAATCCCATCCTGTTCCCAGCGCGACACCTCCCTTCACTCCTTTCATGGCCTCAAACCCTTTTGATGCAAACCCCCTTTTTCTGTGTCCCCGTTTGTCTTCCCTGTTCCCAGGCCGCCACCTGGCTCTGCGGATACTGTTTATTACCCCGTACAGTAGGAAGTTTCCCCTCCCCATCAAAAGACCCTCGAGCCGATCAAAGCCCCCACCCCATGAGATCCGATCAACCCCATGCATTCCGTGAATCGGCGGAATGCCCTGCTGTGCGACAACCATCACCTGTTGTGACCGGGGTGGGGAATCCAACTGTAAATGTGTGTGGGAACGGGCCTGCAGGGGAGATTCCGAGGATGTTCTTTTTAATACTAAAGTGTTGCAAGAATGTGTTATGTGCAATAAAGGTCATAAACCCTAGTATAAGAGGCCAGGCCTCAGAGATGTGGTTAGAGCACCTCGTGACGATACTTGCTGTCTGAATTGATGTGTTCTCCTCCGGAGAGAATAAAATCCTCGTTTCCCGCCTTCCAGTCTCCAGCGCCTGCTTCTTCATTTGATTAATATTGGTGGGTCATAGAGGCGATACCGCCGGGCAACATAAAAGGGTCTTTGGTTACCGGTTGTCTTTGGAACCCTTTTTAACAATGTTAGCAATAATAAAGGCTCCTACAGTGACAACAGAAGTCGGGTGGCTGGTTATTGGTGGTAAATAATAACCAGATAACCACAGGCTGAGTGAATATTTAGGGACCATCTGTTGCATACCTTGGTTGGAAGTGCAAATTTCACACATATTTGTGTGATTTTAAACTGGACAAAGTTACCTTGTCTAACTAGAGGAACGTAGATGTCAAACAATTAAAACCACCCCCACCCAACACCTTTAAACGGATTCACCTCTCAGACTAGGAGTGAAACAAGCCCCCTCCTTACATTCATTCAAGTCAAAGGCATGCTGGAAAGCGCCTTGTTAGGGGCGGAAAGAACCTGGCTGCCCTTTGGCGGCTTTAAAATGTATTCAATTCTCAGAGATACAATTAGAGGTAGTTTGCTATCTCCCCCAGCAACCCTAGGCACCCTGATGAGCACCTAGAAAAGAAGGGAGGCATGTGAGGAGATGCAGTCTGTGTAGTTGTGAGATGGGTGGTGATTTAGTGCCTTGGGATGGGTGAAGCATGCAGGTGAAAGCGGGGGAGAGTAATGTGCACACAGAAAGCTCAACACAGGAAAAGGGTGGGGATGAGATCTGGCTTAAGGACTACAGCTGCTGCTTTTGGAACCGGGCTGGAGGGCCAGTATCGGTTCAACACCCTGTGATTCTCAGCAAGTCACTTAATCTCCCTGTGCCTAAAGCAAAATAAATGTGACCTTGTATAATGTAAGTGTTGCTCTTGTAAAGCGCCCCAATAGATTACATTCTGGTCATGTTCAGGCTATTTAGAAAACTGCAAAAAACAAGTAAACAGCATGAGATATCTGACTAAAAACCCAGGATAGTTTAACATAAAGATGTCACGCCAGTCCTCTAGTCAGGTACTCACTGAACCTACCCGTATGTGGCTTAGAAGTTGTCTTCAAAAGTGCGCAGAACAAGTGGCTCCAGCTCTGTGATAACAATAAAACACATTTATCATCCAACTTTGGGGATGCGCCGACCCCTGAACTCCTAATCACATGCTGCATTCCTGCGAACAGTGATTATAAAGCAGCCAATGAGGCACCCTGACCAGCGTGTTTGTATGTGACAGATGGCTCCCTCAGCCAGGCTGGAATAAATGTGATCGCTGGCTCTTTGTGCACCCATTTCGCAGTGCATTGTTGTGGATACTTTAAGGCAGCTGCCCATAGCATGCTTACCTGGGCTGGAGCTGCAGGGGTCCAGGATGAGGAAGAGCGCTCCGGAGATGCCCGAAACTATTCCAACTGTATGGCGGGAGAACTAGCTTTGGTGGGAGGGGACTCTGAATGCTCAGACTCGAGTCAGGGCTCCAACAAGAGAGGAGCGAGAAAGTGCATGTCCGCTTTTCTGCCCGGGTTTTTGGAGAAGTGTTTTTGAATGTGGACTGGATGGGAGTTTAGTTTTTGTAGTCTGCGGATCCAGGTTGGGGAGTATGGACTGGGTGGGGGTGGGATGCCGAGTTTTCGGCTGGGGCATTCCACCGTTGCCCAGTGCCTCAATTTATATATGGTTCTGAACAAATACACCGTTGCTCGTCCTGGAACCATCCACCTTGCCTTCATGGACCTGTCATCCGCCTTTGATTGCTTAAATAGGGCAAGTTTGTGGCAGTCCATGAGGGCAATGGGAGTGGAAGACAGCATTGTAAATTTTCTGGAGGACCTGCACTCATCGACCAAAGCCAATGTCAGATTCTCACATGACTGCAGTTCATCTAGGTGCCATCCCTAAACTGGCCATGATATGATGGCGGTTTTAATTGTCTGTGATGTATATTCTTAATGATATACTTCATTTGCAAAAGCATGCATTCAATGAATAATGTGATATATAATACATGGACACAAAATAAGCATGTTCTAAATGCAATTTTTGTATCCACTTTCTTTGGGTGCTTGATGGATGCTTTCTAGAGCGGGGCCTCATTGACTGGAGCTGGTGCCGCGTGAGGTGAGGTCTACTCCTCATACTCTACGGGTGAGCATCTGAGTTTTTCATACCATTGTAATGATTTCTCTATATGCAAAGCTGCTCTTTCTGCAGTTAGAATTTGATGAAGATATTTAGATGCATTTTTATTGAAGGTGTAACCTTACTGTTTTTCAGATGTCCTATATATCTTGTAAATACAGAGGATCAGAATAAGACTACAAGGGTATAGTGAACCCAACTTGGATGTATATTTAATATTGATTTTCACGAACAAGCATTGCAGTAGCGAAGATATTTGTGGTGAGGTCCTGAAGAAAGCCGGGGACAGTTGTACCATTGGCTGAAACATGTTGACCATATAGAAGCAGTGAATCCTTTGAGCTGCAGTCTTTTTCCTGCACTGTTTTTACGTAGGAATGCAATTGAGATCATTGAAAAGAAAATACGTTTTTCTTCTCTTGCTAATCCTATTTTAATTACACGTTTTTCTATTTTTTGCACTGCGCCTTTCCATTTGGAATCATTCCAAAGGACCTAGATTTAAGCTTTAAACCTTCCTCTATGCTCTCTCTTTTCTTTTTGATAAGAACTCAACAAGAGGATACAACTCACTCAGTATTCCTCTGTGATTGGCGAGGAAGGAGGAGAAGTTGGTTGGAACCCCAAATGATGACACTGGTCACTTTGGTGAAATGATGGGAACCAACAATCCTGAATGGGTTCTTCCTCTTCACTAATTTCACTAATCTCTATATTCTGTCTTGATCTTCTTTGGTTACACTCAGTTTGATAGCACTATGTGCGCATTTTGTTCTAGAATTGTATCTAGAGCAGCAGCTGGTTCTATAGACTATGGATTATTTCTATTGTTTTTTGTGACATATTCATTTGGTGACATTCAAAATGAGGGTATATCAAATGGAACTGATGCTGTACTTAACCAGGGATGTCTATACAGGAATATTCAATGGTATTGCATGAATTCCCATTACAGGGGTGGTGATCTCCATCACCAGACAGGTTGTGGATCTTTAGGGAAAACTCCTATGTGTCATTTCCCCCTCAGATCACACTTTAGGTATTGGTTTGACTTAAAAGATCACTGCAATTCCTACTGTCAGTTCAGATCTCTCTAACTTGTTGGGACCGAGTGACATAGCAATATGGTTTCTTTACCTACCTTTATCCTCTTTTACCGTCCAGACTTTCCCCAACATATAATGCTGCATATTATTTGGGGAAGGAGAATTTATGTGCTTGGGTAGTTGTATATAATCAGGCCATTAATGGACCTCAAACTCTGCAAAGCAGAATTTGATCTAACTGAGAATTGAAGTTTTTCCAGTGGACAACGTATTCCCAAACCATATACGGTGTGTCTAGGCCAGAAAACGCACAGAAAAACTGTTGAGTCAAGATCCATTTAATGATTCTCTTTCACTAATAAAATGCTGCTTCATGACCCCAAACCTACTTAAATGGCACGCTAGAAAGCCAACCTCAGGAAGAGCATATCAGAAAGCTCAAAGTTCCACATTTGATAAAGAATATCATAGTGCTAAAACTATTCAATTGCAGTAGGTTACACTATAACCTTGAAAAGCTTTCAGATATGTTGCCTGGTCTTTTCTTATTAATTTGGAGATGTGGCAAAAATCGATGTTCGGTGTTCCTATTACTCTTACAAAAGTTCAGGAAACAAATTTGGTCTCATTCAAGGGTTTTCCCTGTCTTAAAAGTCTGTCGCTATGGAACTGATGGTTTAACCACTAGGAGATGTTGACACAAATTGTGTCCTCACACTATGAGATATTGTATCTAAAATGATTGGTAGCAGGCATATTTATGACAACACTTATCAGGTAAAGCTCCAGGACACCCACCTATTAACATTTGGTTGAATCAATTTTGCTACCTATTTATCATGGAAAAGATAATATATTCCTTTATAGATAAAATGAAAAATTCCAGAAACATAGGACCTTCCTTTTACAGCCAAAAATACCCATCTTTTGTCCCGAACGTTTGCTGACAAATGTGTGGTCTGTCTAGACAAGAAAACATTACTACAAGTGAGCAACTGATGAGTCTATATGCAAGACTGAACTGTGGAGCCCACTCGACTCCCTTAGGGGCCTATGGACTAACATGTCAGCCCTTGGTTGAGGAAATGTATTTGGGTCAAATACAAAAATTGAGGCTAAGTGTTGTAAGTATGCACTTTTGGTTACAGTTCTGACAAAAAATACAAAGATTAGAGGTGCCTTCTTGTTCTTCGGTGGTTGATGGAAAAAGGGTACTAAACTGATATGTTAGAAGCCAGGTGGGATGCATTTTAATACATTTTCAGACACTATATTAAACAAAGATCTCACACAGTTTGAAAAATTCGAACTGTTATGCACACTTTGGAGGACATAATGTACACGCGAATCAGGGTTTCACATTTTCAGTAGTCCGAAACTACTGTCCTGTTCTTCGGTGGTTGATGGAAAAAGGGTACTAAACTGATATGTTAGAAGCCAGGTGGGATGCATTTTAATTCATTTTCAGACACTATACTAAACAAAGATTTCACACAGTTTGAAAAATTCGAACTGTTATGCACACTTTGGAGGACATAATGTACACGTGAATCAGGGTTTCACATTTTCAGTAGACCGAAACTACTGTCCTGTCAATTTACAACACTCTAAAAAGAAAACATAGCAGCAAGAAAGCTCCAGGGCCAAAGGAAATATTCAGTGTCAGAAAACATTTTGTGTTCAATCATATGTTACAACTAACGAACTTCAAGATAGCTGTCATAATATCCGACTTTGATGGTTTGGGTCACGATGCTTAAGTGGAATTTTTCACATTACATACTTTTTGTAAATTTTTTAATGCTGCCTTAAACAACACAGTTGAAACATTTCTTTTGTCACAGTGTTTCGAGATCCATTTTGTAAATATGTCTGTTGACTAAATTACCTGCACTTAAACTGAATGCTTCTTCTGTAGCAGCAGTATCCTTGGGAATTCTCAGAAATATCTTTAGATGTTGGCATTAATTTGGCCTAACAACTATTTGAAAAATGTGGTACACCTGTCAAATTATTCCCGCAACTGTATAAGGTAGCATAGGTCCCATTTTTACTTAGCATCTTATTGGACATTTAAATAACATTTTAATTTCATAAACTACTTTATGCAACAATACTTAGGCCCTCTTTAAAGGGAGCTGTGGACTCTCCTTCTTAGGAACATTCTTAAGACAAGTTAGTTGCGTCATCTTTACCTCAAATGTGCTTAGAAAGAAGCTCAGACTTTGCAACCGGTTGTATTTATTTTGCTTTTATATCATTGTATGCTCCTGAAGTTGGTACAGAGCAGTAATTTTCTGCTACTGAAACTGACCTTTAGCACTTCAAAGTCTCGTGATCCAGTGCTAAATACTTGTGAAATCACAGTCTTCATCATCACCTAACACAATACAACTGAAATTACAAAAAGGTTACCCCAGGAGAAATAATTAGTACCGAGCAGCAAAAGCAATACACCTATTTAAGGTATAAACTTGTTATCCCTCTTTTTTTTAAAGGTCAGCGATTCAAGTACCTTACCTCTAATGATCCCCTGGTTGCCACCCTAAACACGAGGCCTCATTTAATCACAGTCTGCTGTGATAAAAAATCACACCACAGTATAAAGAGTCACAATTCCACTTATCAAAGCTATGCAGAGTTTAAAATGTGTTAGTTTAAAAAGTCCACGATGATTGCAGTTTTAGGAAAATGGGCAAGGTGTAAATGTTCAAGCTTCATGTGCTTCTGAAATTCTGATTTTCTTTTTATACCTCACAATGTATTGTACTGTGAAAGAAAGGGCAGTGAACTGTCTTCCTAAAGTGTTCGAAGTTTCACTAAAACCCAACGGAACGCGGTGTAACTTGGGGATATGGAGGAAAGGGAAAGTTACCTGGTATCAAAGACTGTTCTGTAATCTTGGAATCTATTGTTTTTAAATATACATCTTTACTACCATTTGTTATATTCCGGATCTCAATGTTACATCTTTGTTCAATGTATGTGAACATTCCCCCGCCCACTGCTCAATATGTTCTACCATAACAATCGCATGACATGACATTGTAAATTATAAGCACCAAGGCTGGGACATCATCGGCCTGGGTAATAAATCTACAATTGGGATAGAAATCTCGCAGGGTGTCACAACCTCCATCAGGCCACTGACCACAGACATCGTCCGTGAGATCTGCGCAAAGGAGTGCGGCGTCTAAGGGCGCAGTTCCAGGGGCGGCTCTAGGCTCATGGTGGCCTTGGGCAGGGAGCGTAGGTAGGGGGCCCCGGAAAGGGGGTCCGGTCAGGGCGGAGCGCGGAGGCCTGTGTAGAGGGGGAGTCAGGGTGTTTGGAAGTGATACAGAGCCGGAGGCTGCCAAATCCCTGCCAGGGGCTGCCAAATCCCTGCCGGGGCCGCCACGCAAATATGTCTCCATCCTCAGAGGATTATTATATTAAGGATATATATTGGTGTGGTGGCCCCTGGGGTTTGGTGGCCCTGTGCAGGTGCACAGCTTGCACATGCCTAAAGCCGGCCCTGGCAGTTCAGCTGCCTATGGAGCGCGTCATAGCACCCAGCAGACTACCCCATCCACTCCACTAACCTTTAGTCACGCCGAAACACCAGACGCATTCGTGTACAACATAGCTAAAAAAATCCAAAGTCAATAGCCCTCGCATAGGTGAGACCTATTGGTTTTGCCAGTGCTTGCTTACTTTTGATTTCACAGACATTACCACAAATGTTGCCTGCAGCAAGCTGCAACGCACGCAATCCCCCACATTACGCACATACATGTCTTTACAAGTACAAAACTGCCTTGATTAGCAGAATCAGGGCAGCTTTTCTTTAGATACGCGATATTCACTATTTGGGATCAATTTTATTTTGGTGCCCCGGTCTATTTTCTGTTCCGGTTCGACCTTGGCGCAGAAGAGCTATGGCTGAGATTTCAAACAGACTCTATATTTAAAATGTATTTGCTTCGGAATGCATACAGCGCTAGACGTTGCATTGCAGCCTCGGAACTCAGTACCGTTCAATTCATTACAGGATCAAGATTTTAGGGATGCCGCGCGCCCAAACCAATGCGTGTCGGGGCTACGTGCTCCCCACGACTACCGCGTGGAACCCGGCAATGCACCAATGAAGCCAGGTCTTGGGCCAAACGTCGTCTTTAGAATCAGAATATCACACTCGGTTGCCCTGTGCACGGGAATAGTTTGGAATTCTTAGCTACCACGAGGATTCGGCCGAGGTCAGCAAGGTACTTTCCAGGCTGGACTTTCTCCGTGCGTTTCAGAAACACAAAGCTGAAAGAGTGCAGATATTTCAAAGCCCCATTAACGCCCGGGGCAGAGGTTCCGTTAAACCAGGCGTCCCTTTTAATGGGCACTGGGGCCTGCCAAGAATAACAAGTCAGCAGCGGCAGTAAAAACAAATTGGTGTTGTGTGCCTAATTGAAAACTAACTTCCAGATTGAGGCTGAAAGGCACTCCATCACGGGGAGATAAGTTATGGTGCAATGACCCCTTGTCCCCTGACTGCTGCAGCCCTTCAACTCAAGTGCCCTTGCCTCTGTAAAGGGTCAGGCATCAGCTCTGGAATCCGGGCTCAGGGCGATCATACAGAAGCAGGGAGCATCCTTCAACACTCGACTGTTCAAAAACAGCTTTAACTGCTGTCCTAGCTTCTCCTTTGGATTTCTGGCTAGAGAGACGAAGGACGGGTGCAAACAAAAAGTGTAAAAATCAGGCCTCTCCTGCTACATGCACTTCCACAGACCGCACACAAAAGTCGCTGTAAAATGTATATGCCGATTTGGCAGGTATAACATATGCATTCTTCTTCTACTGCACGTAATTTATCAGAAAACACAAAAAGTGTCCTTCAGAGCAGATGCCTGGCCCATGGTGGAATTATTCTATCAGGGGAGCACTATACAATGAAGTGTATTAAAACTGGTTATTGATAATAGAATATGACAATCAAGTTGTACTTAGGGTGCCAAATAGGCAGATTCTTTTTTTAACTTTATAATGGGTGTGAGAAATTTAGAAATGGGAAAGGGATTTCTGTTGAGCATCAATGCTGATTTATTCTGTCATAGACAAGTATAAAAAAACGAAACACGTCACATAAAACTGCATACATGTATTACCTTAAAAATCAATCCATTATAAGAATTTCCTTAACGTTTCATTGTAACATTTTATATCATAGGATTACTTGATTCCATGTACACCAATAATATTTTGCTTCGTCTTACTGCCACGTCATTTCCAACAACACCAATAAGCACCTCTTAGTTTCAGTCTTGCACCCATGCAACTTTACTTACAATTAATGTGTTACAAAATGTCCAAAACAACAAAAGTAATTGTAAATTTGTAAAGAGCATTAAACCATAGGCATCAAGAAGCAGCAAGAGAAACGTGTGGGAGTTGGGGAAGGGGGGTTGATAAGGCAATTATATCTGAAAAAAGCTACGTTTTCACATTCATGCGAAATGCAGAGTCTGAAGTAATACTAGCAATATGCACCTGGAGAGAGTTCCACAGCCTAGCAGCTGCCACTGAGAATACACACTCACCCCATCTCGCCTTCCTAAAGTGGGGGACTGTCACATTCCTCTGACCAGCAGATCTCAACTGTCTACTGGGAGGATACCAGTTAAAGAGGGTTCTTAGATAAGACCCCTGCTGGCTAAGGGCCTTCAACCAGACACAGGGCTTTGGACAGCCTCTTCCTCCGTGGAAACAAACAGCACGTGTGTGGTGTGGTATGTTTATTGCCTCAACCTAGCTGAAAGGCAGCAGAGCCTCGCTCTACAAAGCCAGGAGTGATTCGAGGGGTAGCTGGTTTCTAAGGTCAAATTGCACAGTTTCTGCATCATGATGTAGTATTCTTTAAAGAAGTGTCTCTACTGCTTTTTCACAAACTGTAGCAGGGTTGGGGCAGTCCTGAAGGCTACGGGGATGTTACTCCAGATCGAAGGAGAATGCCTTTTACTTTGCTTTTCTTTTTTTTTAACTTCATCTCCAATAGGACAGCACTGAACAAGCACTTTCACTATGTTAAAAGAAAAGGGTTAGTACTCGCCTACCCTGCAGTACATATGTAAATGTCAAGACTGTATGGCCAACTAATTAGTCATAAGTCATAGCCTTAGTTAAATGTGTCTTCACTAATATCAACAGTTTGGTAAAGGTCTATAGTCAAGTGAGAAGTGCGTAAGCATTAGTTTATATACTTTTATTTAGTCAAAAGCAACTCTTTTTTTCGTTTTTTTGAAAATATTCTTTGTGTACAGTGTGGTATTCCATTACATGTCATTTAGAACTCTCCTATGTCACTCAGCAGTGTGCCTACTGTTGGAATGTTTATCCTTGAGTTGAACTGGCCTATGATTCCTGGATGAGGATACCTGTTACCTGCTGTGGTTGTTAAGCTGTCTCCTCTTTACTACATACAGATGTATCTTTTTTCATTTTATAACTTGATTCATAGTAAGACTGTTTTATAATTCATAGAACTGTGCATTAAAAACCATTAACAAACAAACATAAAACACAACAAGTGATTTATGCAATATGGCAGGGTAATTCACTAATATCAACTACACAACTGGCACAATCGACCCAAAGAACAACTGTTATTTTGTCGAAACTCTGTTGTTAATCACCCCACCTTCATTGCTGTATGTACCTTGATTGGGACTCTGTGAATCTGATCGACATGACTGACATTTTGCAGCTGTCAAAGAAATAATTCAAGATGAAGCTGCACAATGTTTTTTATTTCATAGCGACTGTGTCTGAAATTCATTGCCATTCTAATATCTTTTATATGATATAAGAGCCCTGTCCTTGGGTTTCGTCTTGAGCACTGCCGCTGCAAGTAAAAGGAGTCATATCATAAATAAGTGTGTCACCTGGTCCGGTCACCACCAGCTGAGGGGTATGAAGAAGCATTTATTCTTAGAACAGGTCATGGGAACTATCCTTGCACTTCCACGCAGCTCAAGGGCTTAAAGTCGGATGCAACAGCTGATATCTGCTCATATATCAAGAGTCACAAGTATAGCAGGCTGTGAATACCACAGGATTAATCAGTACTAGAGAATGTCTTAGGCCTAATACAGTCTTCAAGCTCTTCATGGGATTGCTGTGCTAAGGACTTTATCTGTCTTCATTAGAAGGCCAGTATTTCGGTGCCCAACAGATGGCTTTCCTGTTTGGAACTTTACATTTCCAATAAGGAGGACAGAATTCTCTGGTGAAGTTTGCTTCACTTGGGCCTGTAGTGATGTGTGCATTTTGTATACATGATAGTGATAAGTTATATTCTGGAGAAGTGCAACCCCCAATTCGGGAGAGCAATCTTACGCCTGGGGGGAGCAAGTATACGCCTGGGGCACCCAGTGTCTGCGTCCACCACCTCGTGTCTCCCGACCCTTCGGCCACTCTGGAGGTGGGGCAGAGGCAGGTCAGCTTTGCAACAGGTCTCTTCCAAGTTTGGTGCCTCTTCCGGCACTGGCCAAGCATGGCTGGTAGTGACATCCCTGAAAGTGATTCATAGGATGGTGACATTGGGTCCTGGAGTGATTGCAGGAATAGTATATTCAAATGAATTGAACGAGGCTTGCTCCTTCTTTTTTTCTCCCGTGTTCACATCAGGGTCAAACACTCTCATTCAAGAAATGTCCACCTTCCTCACCCTGTACTTGGGCTTGGCAGGGATTATGGTAGAACTGGGGCTGTGGAGACATTAGGTTTTGTCAGGAATAGTTTCTTTAACACAAGTTATAAAGTATCAATTGCTGGATAGCACTGCACTGTACCTGCTCATTGTCACTCCTTGTCAACTTCTATCAAGGTGTGGTACAGGGGGTCTTGGGATGTGGATTGGTACATAATACATAGCTGCATGCAAGTTATCCTGTTTGTAAGATGTTGTCTCGTGGCAGGACTGTCTCAAGTTAAGTTCACACAGTTAATAAGACGAAGAAAAGCTTCTGTAGTATTTTCCTTATGAAAGGAAACCCTGTTTCAAACTTTCTGGCTACTGTATTGTTGGCTACCAAGACAGGACAAGGAACTAGAAAGACACAGGATCCCTGCTGTAAGCAGAAAGAACACTGGCACTCGAAATGTTCAAGGCAACAAAAGAAGAGCTGAATTAATAAGATTCCAAAAAGTCAAGCGAGAGCCATATCGCAGAAAAAGGCATCAAAATAGCTGTGTTTTTACAACCGATGGAGCTCCAACATATTCCTGCACTGGAGATTAGCGCAGGCCATGCCATGCTTAAAATAATGAAGGATTTCCAAAGAAGAAAACAGTTAGTGATGATACAGTGGTCAAAAGAATATTTGGGGTTGAATGATTGTGCACAGGTGTGACCCGTACACCTCCTATGCATCTGGGGCCACATAATGCCATAGGGAAATCAGGAAAACCCTCAGTATGCAGTAAGAACATAGTGCTGCTTTCTAGACACGAAAGGTTGAGGCATCCTTGTCACCAGAAAGGCCGTCTGGATAGTAATAGGACAGTGGATTAACGGCTCAAAGGGAGCACACATTAGAAAAGTTAAGACTAAATTGAGGTCCCACTTAGGCTTAGGAAGAGTGAAGGTGAGAACAAGGGTTGGAGACCTTTCAGAGACCTATGTACAATAGGGGACGGCTAATCTGGCAACTGGCAGAAAGATAGTATTTTAAGATCCCAAAGCAGAGCCCTGGTAGCCAACAGAAAGAATAAACGTAAGGACTCGAGAAAGGGGAACAGAAAGAGGGTCAACCTGTTTTTCAACACACCATGCCACAAACTTACCCCAATAGCAGGTGTATACCATCCTGGAGGAGAGACGCCTGGCTGCCAAGATGACATTACAGAGTGCGCGTGGAAGGTTGAAGCTGTCAACTGTTGCTGCTCAATCTCCACGCATAAAGGAGGGGCATTGACAGGTTCAGGGGGGGAATTCTCCCCTGCTGCTGCCACAGAAGATCTTCCCGAAGGGGGAACCTGATCAGCGGACCGATGACCATACTCAACAGCTCGGGATACCAGGCTCTCCGAGCCCAGTCCGGAGCCACCAGGATGACTTGGGCCCGATCGTTTCTGATCTCCTCGAGAACTCTAGGCTGCCTTGGAAACTCCAACGTGCAGAACTGTTTACATTGTGCATTCTCACCAGTGGCAAATATCAAGGTTCTCTCCACTGCTGAAAGAGACCTTGCACCACCTCCAGATGGAGATGCAATTCGTAATCGGCTAGGCGTTTTCGGCTGAGTTCATCCACTCTGGCGTTCAGATAACCTACCAGGCATTGAACCACCAGTGAAATGCCCTGACGTTCCAGCCATGTTCAGAGAAACACGGCCTCTTGACAAAGGGTCCATGACCACACCCGGCCCTGTTTCTTGCAGCATCACATTGCAGTGGTGTTGTCTGTGAACACTTGCACTAGCCTTTCCTTGATGGAGGATGAAAAGGCTTTCAATGCCAGTGTGATCGCTTGGTGCTCCAACAGGTTGATGTGGAGACCGGATTCCACCTGAGGTCAGAGTCCTCTGATCTCCACCTTTCCTAGATGTCTGCATCTTTCACTACAGTGAGATCTGGTAGGGGATGGCAGAGGGGTCTGCTGCTGACCCAATCGCAGTTTGTTAACCACCACTGCATATCTTTTACAGTGCCCTCGAGATCTGAACCATGTTAGATAGATTCCTGTTAAGAGTAGGAGTCAGAGACAAGCGTAGGTCCAAGCTGGTATTTAATTCAGGTTGTAATTTCCAGTTAAAGCACCCACAACCAGAGCCGTCCAGTCGTGAGGAAGCCAACGTCCAAAGTGACGTTCGAGGAATCCTCGCAACTGAAGGTCTGAATTCCAGAACCATGACAGAGATCTCTCGTGCTTGCAAGCACGAGAGAACAAAGTAAATAACAAGCATATAACATCTTCCCCACTAAGAAGGGAAACAAAGAAAACAAACAAAAGAAAACATAAGCAATAGCAATTAGCAAACAAAAGCATTTGCAAAATAATGCAGAATTATTCTAAAACATAGTCTCTCAATCTGCAGGATAACTGTTTTAAACGAAAAGCCCTTTTTGTCGCCACCTCAGAAGTTTCCTGTGGAAACGAATCGTGTGATAAGGGTAACTCTGCGGGGACAGAGGACTGTGATAAAGCAGAGGTGGAAGGGAGAGAATCTGGAGAAAAATGGGAATGAGCGGAAGCGGTAGCCTCACAGGACGTAGAGGTTCCAGCAACTGGATTGGAGAAGGATTCAGCAACTGGATTGGAAGAGGGTGGTTGAGCGTAAAGGAAATCAAACCAATCACAATGCTCAGAATCTGAAGTGGCATGTTCCCTGATGACATGGGCTTGAAGTGGAGAAATCTTAACAAGAGCTCGCTTGTTCCACCACCCACTGTCATCAAGAAGGGCTGAGGTTTTACTAACTTGTGTGACCAAATTTGGAGAGGAAAATTTAGATCTCCCTTTTGACACTCTTTTGGGATTTTTGATAAGAACCATATCTCCTTTTTGCAAAGGGTGATCAACAGAATGTTTACCTTCATCAAAACGTGATTTCATTGACAATTGTTTAGCACTCACATGATCTTGAACAGAAAAAGAAGAATCAGACAAATCACAATCCTTATGCAACCAACTAGGATTGAGAACAGAATGAACTCTTCTTTTACGAAGTAAGCTAAAGGGTGAGACCCCAGTTGTGGAATCCGGGGAGGTATTGTAGGCCCACACTTTGTCATGAACGAAAGGCAGGGGGTCAAGCCTAGAAGAAATAGCAGTTTGAACACCCTCCTTAATAATGCGATTACATCTTTCTACTAGACCATTTGAGGATGGTGAGTACAAGTCAACTTTGTAATGAGAAATATCGTGACACTTGAGGAAAGAGCACATTTTCTGAGAGACAAAATGGGTTCTATTGTCAGTAACGATGGACTTGGGAAAGCCCTCGACGTCAAAAACAGACTGTAAAAATTTAATGGCGTTGTCAGTAGAAGCAGAATTGCAAAAGGAATAATAGAGCCATTTAGAGTGATAATCAACAAGAAGGATAAGAAACTTGTGCTCTAAAGGCAAGACATCATATGGACCAGAAAAGTCCAAAGCTACTTTGTCCCATGGACCAGCCGGTAGAGGAACAGGGCATAAAGGTTTGGAAAGGGTTTTCCAATGTTTATCAGAGAGGATGCACTGAGTGCAATTGTCAATCATCTTTCTAATGTGAGAGTCCATGGAAGGCCACCAGTAGAATTGTTTGATGCGTTGACAGGTTTTAACAATACCAAGGTGACCCTGATGGGCAGAACGAATGATATGATCACGAACAGACTGAGGGGGAACAAATAAATCGTTGCGCATGACCATATCATTAACCAAAGAAAGTTCTTCTGAAACATTTGCAAAACCTTTAAGTTCAGTGGGTAAGGTTCTACGTTCAGGCCATTTGTTGACAATGAAATCCTTAACTTTGGAAAGAACAAGGTCATTTGCATAAGCTATATTCCATTCTGCTTCAGAAATGGGTTGACATTCAGCAACTGCATCGATGGTGGCAACAACACATTCAATATCATCATTAACAATTGAATCATCAGTTAAAGACATTCTAGAGAGGCAATCGGCCCTGAAATTTTTACCTCCGGGAATGTGTTTGATGACAAAATGAAATTCGTGAAGCTTAGAAAGGAGACGAATAAGTCTAGCGGAAGCCCTATTGGAAGTACTGTCAGAAAGCATGTGCATAAGGGGCTTGTGGTCTGTGTAAATCTCGAACTCACGACCCCAAATGTAAGATTTGAACTTTTGAATTGCCCAAACGCAAGGCAGTAACCGCCAGAGACACGTAGCGCCAGGGAAAAGGCGAAGAAAGCAGGCAAATTAACGCCGGGAGCCAGGAGATGGACAGGAAAGGTGTCCGGAAGTATACGACCTGGTGTGGCAGCGGTCGGACTGGAGGCAGGTTCGGCTGAAGAAGCAGAAGACGAGCAGTGGTCGAGTTCAGGTAAGTTGAATGGCGGTGGGTGCAGCAAAATCCCGATCGTCGCCAAATATGTTAAGAGTAGGAGTCAGAGACAAGCGTAGGTCCAAGCTGGTATTTAATTCAGGTTGTAATTTCCAGTTAAAGCACCCACAACCAGAGCCGTCCAGTCGTGAGGAAGCCAACGTCCAAAGTGACGTTCGAGGAATCCTCGCAACTGAAGGTCTGAATTCCAGAACCATGACAGAGATCTCTCGTGCTTGCAAGCACGAGAGAACAAAGTAAATAACAAGCATATAACAATTCCCCAGATGCTGCTGGAATTTTAGGTCCCACAGAAGAGCCCGCATATACCAGCAGGCCTGTAGCCTCAGAGTCAGTCGCACTGAAATCCAGGATAGAGGCTGTAACATTGGTATCATAGCCTGAATATCCTGGACTCGCGGTACGGGAGAATAAGCCTGAAACTGCACGGTATCCAGAACAGCTCCAGTGACAGAGAACATCTGAGAAGGGGTCAGGTTTGACTTCGGCACATTGACAGTGAGCCCCAGCAAGAGCAGGAGGTCAACCATAGTCTGGAGATGGGAGACGACTGCCTGAGATGAGCCCACCTTCAACAGCCAGTCATCGAGACAGGTGAAGACTTGCTCCCCTGATCTGCACAGATGAGCTGCAACCACAGCCATTACCTTGGTGAACACCCAAGGGGAGCTTGTAGGGCCAAAGGGAAGCAAGGGGAACTGAAAGTGCTTGTGACCTACTGTGAACCGCTGTTAACATCTGTGGGCAGGCAGGACAGGGGTGTGGAAGTATGCGTCCTGCAAGTCCAACCTTACCATCCAGTATCCTGGGTCCAGGGCAAACAGGACTTGAGATAGTGTGATCAGTTTCAATTTCTCTTTATTAAGGAACAAATTGAGAGGGTGCAGGTCTAGGATAGTACAAATGTCTTCTCCATCCTTCTGATCCCGGCACCCTCTCTATGGCTCCCTTGGGCAAGGGAGCCACCACTTCTTGGCGGAGTAAGGAGATATGCTCCTTTGTTAGACTGTCGCAAGTGGGTGGCATAGGTGGAGGGTTGGTCACGAAGGCCAGGGAGTAGCCCCTTCGGACAATCTGTAGAACTCAGCAGTCAGATGTTATGGCACTCCTGTGCTGCAAGTGGTGATTTAACCTGCCTTCCACTGGTTGCCCATGATGGTCGAAGGGCAAATAAAAGAGGCTTGGAGGCTGCGGCTTCCGGGGGCGTGGTGGACTGGCCCCACCTCTGGCTATTGAACCCACAGGGACTGTGGGGACTCTGTCCTCAGCCACATAGGAGCTGGGAAGCTTGGGTGCTGTGGTGGCTGGGCAGGTACAGGATGCGACTGAAAGCTCCTTCTGTGGCCACAAAAAGAGCAAAAGGCAGACTGGGGTTGGCGAGGGGCCTTGGAAAGGCCCAAGGACGTGGAAGTATCTCTGCTGTCCTTGAAGCGCTCTAGGGCTGAGTACGACTTGTCTCTGAAGAGACATGAATCATCAACAGGCTTGCCCATGAGCGATACCTGGACATCCCCTCGAAAAGACAGTGGTTCTCAAACAGGCATTGCGCCTAAAGGCCATCTACGATGAAACTGCTCTGCCTAGTGAGTCAGTCATATCTAGCGTCGCTCCCATCAGCAATAGCTTGGAAGAGTATGGCTCTGGCCTTTTCTGAGACCATAGGAAGCACCTGCACAGCAAAGTCCCAGAACAAGTGGGAGTATCAGCCCAACAGGCATCCAGAGTTTGCTGACCACAGTGCCAGGCTGGTGGGAGAACCTCTTCTTTCCCAAGATATTCAGCCTCTTGGATTCCCTGGCCGGTGGAGTAGTAGGGAATGCGCCAGGATTTAGTTTGGAAGTGGAGGCTTGGCACAACAAGCTCTCCGGAAAGGGTGAGGAAGTTGAGGTTCCCTAGGGCGGGGAGATGGCAGCGGGCAATTGTCCTATTCACAAGAGTCGCTGAGCAAGGGTTGGACTAGGCCCAAAGTAGGAAGTCTGTGAGGGTTTCATTAAAAGGGAGAAGCAGTTCAGAAGGGGTGACTCCAGGCTCAAGCCCCTCTGTCGAGACGTTCGTCTTGACAGCTACAGAGGGAAGTTGAATGTCCAGGACCTCGGCCAACCCTCATCACCACCATTGCACCAGGCTCAGGCCTGGATCGAATTCCTCCAGTCAGCACCGAAGTTAGATTACGCCCATCTGGCTCGGTGTCAAAGTCGGGGATAAAATGGGTGCAGGGAAGGTCGAGGTAGCTCGACCGGTGTTGGTCCAGATCAATCTATGGTTTCAAGAGGCCCGACTGGCAGCGGGGGCAAGCCCGCAGACTGAAATCCAGTTGGGGCCCCTACCGAACCTGTGGGGCCTGAGGGTGCGTCAGCGGGGACATGTTACCCATAATATGGGGTGTATGGCCTCATACAACTCACAGAGTTGGGCGGGGGTCGCTCCGGCTCCAGGAAACTCAGGGAGCCATGGAGACAGCCATTGTGCCGGCTCAACCGTTGAGCCAGGCCTCGAATGCCAGCGTTTCCTCACCTCGTTGAATGACTTTGTCGAAGACCTCTACGACGACTTCTTCTTTATGTGGGGCTTGCCCGTACAACTTTGACTGCGACGATAATCAACCGAGATCGAGACAGTGGTGGCTTCGCACCTTGAGTGACAAGGAGCTTGAGGACCCACACCCTCAAGCCTTGGGGTGTATGCGCTACAATCGACGCAGGTCTTGGCGTTGTGGTTGTGCTCGGGACACCAGAGTCAGATGAGGTGTGGATCCATCACTGACATTTGCCGGTGACAGGCACCACTGGGCTTAAAACTAGCCTTTCTTGCGGACATCCCTGCCACACCAGGAGACAATGTCTCAAAAAAATCTTTGCTAAAAGGTTGAAAGAGCCAGTCTATAAGAGACTGGGGTAGCTCCTCTCGGGATCTGTGCTGATTGGCGCAGAAAAAAAGAACTGATGTTAGCCTGCTGGGGTAGAGCCTATATAGGCGATGCACATGTGACTTCCATTGCGGAAAACGCAGTCCACGTCACGCAGAGTTGAATGACGCCACCTAACGCCATGCAGGGGTACTGCGCACAAAAATATTTCCGGATTCTGTCTGATGCCTGGGGATAATTCTAAGGTAAGGAATTTGCAGCTAGAAGTCTCTTTCAGATTATATGTTTTAGGTGTGAGCAATTGACCAGGGCCCACCATCTTCCAAGGGCCACCCACTGTTTCGCGTCATGGGGCTTGAATTAGCAGAAAATGGATAATAAAATGCAAAGCTGTTCCGGACAGAGGCCCCTAAAGTAAGTTGAGCTTGCGCCCCCCAAAACCTTAAGATGCTACTGCTTGAAACAGAATGCCTGCACTACATCTGATTTACAGCCTATTAAGACGGAAAACATACCTACACAAGCTTGCCATCTTCAGACCCCGGAGACACAGACCAACCAGATGAGAATTTACTTTTGCCATGGGCAAACTTCTGCAAGAAGGACATTACAGGAAAACATCAGCAGTTGCCAAAGTATGTCAAGAAATCCAAAAGGCATTTTCTGAAAAGTGGCAGAGCCAGCCATGCAGGCATGGGAGGACTGTCTTCTGTTGACAGATCGCTTGTGAGTTTAGATGTTAAATTCTTTTTTTTCATGTTTCCCTGAGGCCTGGATACTGATAAGAGCCTAGACCAATATTTCTGTTGAATGCTGTTATTTTCACTGCATCAAAATTGTCACCTGAGGTCAACGCAAAACCACAGAAATTCAACACCTTCTTCTTATCCCTACATTTAAGGAGTCTCACGAGGACTGGGTTGTCATGTGCTATAGACATTCTGCTTGATGGTTGCTGAAACAAATCTTCCAACTTTTAGGAAATTTTACTTTTGAAAATGGGCCTTTTCTATGAAGTTTCCTTGTAAACCAATGAAAATAAGTGAGATCTAGTTTCCCTTTCCCAGCCCACCTTCCTGTGTCCACATAATTCTGAAACATGGTTATGATGAGCTTTCTTAAAGTCCAGGAATTGACATTTTCTACCAAAGGGGCAAGGACTCAAACTTACATTCATATTAGATGTCCTTTTAAAACCATCACCTGATTGTAGCTGGTTGAGTACATGCAGCACCACAAGTATACCTGATATCTTCACATGCTTTTTTTCACCACACCATTGAGGCATGGTCAACTAATATGTAGGTTCAACTTTCCAGGGTTTACAAAAATTCTGAGAACAAGCTTTTCTGTAGAATTTCACGGCCAACTTATTAAGGTATGAAATATCTAAGACCACTTCTCTTCATAATTGAATCATTTAGGTATGTAGATTTTGAAAAATGAATTATTTTCACCTGCCACTAAAAGACAGAAACCTCAACTCCGTATTTCTGCTTTCACTGTATCCGGCTAAGTAACTGTGATCGCTCATACTGAGGTGATCCAAGGGAATCAACATATGAGACAGCCTGCACCAGACATCTTTCACTTTGAGGAAGGGGATCTCCGTGAAGTTCACCAAAGCATTGGGTGCCAAATTCAAAGGAAGCGCACAAAATCCAGAAGGGCAGGATTCGGCCCACCGAATTAAAGAGGCCAATTTAAGTGTCCCTGCAGGTTCCAGGCACAATTATGTAGCGTCGCGCTCTAGTTGTCGCGAGAGAACGCGATGACGCAGAGCGCGGCAACCATTTTGCAGGCGCATTCAGCGTCGATAGCCGAGCAGTCCAGACGCCTTCCCGGCGCTCTCTTGCGTATTTAAATAAATAAATTACTTTCCACTATGCAGCGTGTGCACCTCATTTGGGGAATTCCCCACGACATTACATTGGCAACGAGGCTGGGACCTGAAGAAAGGGGACACCAGAACCCATCAAAGAAACAAGCATTGGAAATGCAATAGGTCTCGCACCATTAGAGTTAGTGCTTTTAGACTTGTTTATGGGTTTTTTTGTAAATGTTTAGCATTTTTGTTTCCTGTAGCCAATGCTAAAGAATTACAAATAAAAAAAGCCATAAACATTTCTTAAAGCTCTAATTGAAATGGTCTGAGACCTATTGCACTGTGTGAGGGTGAGGGGTTGAGGGTGAGTGAGGGTGAGGGTGAGGGTGGGTGAGGGTGAGTGAGGGTGAGGGGTTGAGGGTGAGTGAGGGTGAGTGAGGGTGAGGGGTTGAGGGTGAGTGAGGGTGAGGCTGAGGGGTTGAGGGTGAGGTGTTGAGGGTGAGTGAGGGTGAGGGTGAGTGAGGGTGAGGGGTTGAGGGTGAGTGAGAGTAGTTGAGGCTGAGTGAGGGTGAGTGAGAGTGAGGGTGAGTGAGGGGTTGAGGGTGAATGTTTGAGGGTGAGGGTGAGGGGTTGAGGGTGAGTGAGGGTGAGGGGTTGAGGGAGGGTGAGGGTGAGTGAGGGTGAGGGTGAGGGTGAGTGAGGGTGAGTGAGGGTGAGGAGTTGAGGGTGAGTGAGGGTGAGTGAGTGTGAGGGGTTGAGGGTGAGTGAGGGTGAGGCTGAGGTGTTGAGGGTGAGTGAGGGTGAGTGAGGGTGAGTGAGAGGTTGAGGGTGAAGGGTTGAGGGTGTGAGGGTGAGGGGTTGAGGGTGAGTGAGGGTGGAGGGTGAGGGGGTGAGGGTGGGGGAGTGAGGGGGTGAGGGTGAGGGTGAGGGGGTGAGGGTGAGGGGGTGAGGGTGTGGGGTGAGAGTGAGGGGGTGAGGGTTAGGGGGTGATTGTTAGGGGGTGTGAGCGTTAGGGGGTGTGAGCGTTAGGCGGTGTGCGGGTTAGGGGGTGTGAGGGTGAGTGTGAGTGAGGGGGTGTGAGGCTTCGGGTGTGTGACGTTGCGTGAGGGTGAGTGAGGGTGTGAGAGGTGTTGTTATGCAGAGGGTGTGTGACGGTGGGTGAGGGTGTGTGAGGGTGAGGGTGAGTGTGAGTCATTGTGAGGTGTTGAGGGTGAGTGAGGGTGAGGGTGAGTGAGGGTGAGGGTGAGTGAGGGGTTGAGGGTGAGTGAGGGTGGGTGAGGGGTTGAGGGTGAGTGAGGGTGAGGGGTTGAGGGAGGGTGAGGGTGAGGGATTGAGGGTGAGGGGTTGAGGGTGGGTGAGGGTGAGTGAGGGTGAGGGGTTGAGGGTGAGTGAGGGTGAGTGAGGGTGGGTTTGAAAAGTCCTACGTACATCTCTTATTGTTGAGCATCCTCACAATAATTCGGTACTTCAATCACATGCCGACTAACACTATGAAGATAAGGAACTTACAGTTACTCGTGCAAGTGAAATCCCGATAAATGTTGGAGGGCGGACAGTCAGACTTGCACGTGCGTATTCGACAGTTTTACCAGCAATAAACAAGCATGACCTGCTGTAAAAATACGACGAAAAACTAACAACAGGACGGCTACTGGTTAGATATCCAAATTAGCTAATTCCGAAGTGGACACCGAGAAGATTGTAGTCCGTTCTTTATGTCTACCTTGGTGATTCCTCCTTTGTTTCGCTTCGGGCGGATGTTTTAGAACGTGTACCGGAAGTAATCCATTGTTTCGTTGACCCCCCTCATACACCGCATCAGGTAGGAGAACACAGAAGTATTACGTTATAAAATGTTTGTGTTTGAAGCGTTAAACTACGATTTTCGAAGCAACGGAGACTGCATTTATCAGTATACTTAAGAGCTGTTCCGCAGGTTACCAATCAGTATGCCATTTTCTCTTATATCAGGTCACGAGTGACAGATTCGGAGCTTGCAATGTTCAGTTACCGGTTTGCGTTAAAACAATCCAGGCTAACGTAAAAAGATGTACATACTTATTGCAGATGTACAGAAAAGTCTAGAAGGCATTTTGAGATGGCCCAGTGTGCAAGTGAATAGGAGAAAGGTGGTTAAGTCTGTTAGTAGTGATTTTAGTAGGAAATGTATGTCAGTATAGAACTGAAATGTAACATTTATTTTGCAACTACGTTTTTCGCAAATTTAAAAAGCAATACTTCCTGCAGTGGGGGATGACAAGAAAATGTGCACTTGGCAGCAACACCAATTAAAACACGTTCGGCCAATGAGGCTTCAATGCAGCAAGCTTGCCATAGTGGAGCTATGTAACGCGTTTTAAATGTTTCGTGGGCACACTTCTATGTTGCAATAGAATAGTATGAAGATATGTAAAAAAGAAATCCGTACCGCTTCTAAGGCTGTTAATAGATCTTGATATAACCTTTGTTCAATGATACTCAATTTACTGACCTAGGACGGATGGAAGGCGGGGTAGCTACCCCTTGTCTGCATTCACGTTGCTGCGCTACTGATTACCGCTGACGCCAGCTGCGATGGTGCCCCTCACAGCTGTTTAGTGTTGCAGGCTATGCGCCCTACGGGTGCTGTCAGTTCACAGGTGGGTGTTGAGAACAGAGTGGGCATCGTCTGCTGGGACACCTCCGTTTTATGCGGCCAATACGGCATCCAGTTTCTCGCACGCACGTTAAGCAGTACCGATTGCAGCAGTTTCTAGTTCGGATTGCACCGTGAACATGGAGTAGATGTTGATGGTGAAAATTCATGTCGCAGGGCATATTCTATAAAGGATTATAAAGACGGCGGGGGGAGGGGGGAGGAGAAATGCGACGCGACATGGCAGGCAGGGGAGGGGGCGGAGCGGGGGTGTGGGAGGAGTGCGGGAACAGACGGCGAGGGGAGGAGAGTAGGAGGAGGAGAGTAGGGGAGGCACGGCCTAGCGGCCGTGCAATCAAGAAGTGAGGGGGCGGGAGAGTAGGCAAGGCAGGCGGCTGGGGGCATGTGCACGCGCTTTTAAGCTCAACGCGCATGCGCATTGAGCTTAAAAGTCACGGGCACTGCAAGGAATCGCCACGATTCCTTGCAAGTTGGACAAAGAGTGGATAAGACCCCATAGTCTCGCTTGCTCGATGCGCATGCGCATCGATAGGCGAGACCTAAAAAATAAAAGAGGAGGACACGTGGAAATGGACCCTGAGTGCAGTGCAAGCAGCAAGAGAGCGTGGCAGAGGACCACCACCACACAGGCAAGCACCCTGAGAAGTAGCAACCAAGGATAAGGGGGCAAGAACACCTCATAGTACAAGAGGAAGGAGGGCAGCTCCAATCCAGGCAGAGCAGACATAGAATCCTATGGGGGGGGGATAAACCAACACAAGCAAGACCAGGCACAATAGCAGCGCGCCAGAGAGGGAGGCAACTCAGATAGTGGGACCAACCACTACAGGGAGAGAAGAAGAAGCAGGAAGACATCACGCACCTCCAAGAGCACCGTTACCCACTAAAGCACATACAGGATATCCAGGGCCTTGGCGGAACAAGCGCAGCACGCAGAGGAGGGTGCCTTGGAGCCCCAGCAGAACCAAACACACCGCAGAAGTGCAAGCGCGCCAGGAAGTCCCAGGGGATAAGAGGCAGCGCCAGAAAGACACGCCAAAATGTGTGCATAGGCGTCTTCACTCACGACTCCTATTCCATTCCTACCCTATCCGGGGGAGCCCTTGATGAAGTGGGAAGACTGGAGAGAATATTTTATGAACTACTTGGAAGCCCTAGAGGATGAAGGTGGAGAAGCATTTCCCAGCAAGAGGAGGAAGAGAATATTACTGCACAACTTAGGCCTAGAAGGGATCAGAGTCTTCCAGAATCTAGTCCCCACTCCAAGACAGGCCTCGGACGAATACGTGTTTCGGCACGCAATAGAAGACCTGAACAACCACTATAGACCAGCAGTGTTCATGTCCATAGACAGATACAACTTCCAACAGAGGAAACAAGCGACGGGCGAATCCATAGACGACTATGTCGCAGGATTAAAGAAACTAGCAATCACATGCAAATTTGGAGCCTTGCATGATGAGTTTATCAAAGACCAAATAGTCATGCACACGACAAACACACCAATCCAAGACAAACTATGGGTGAACGGAGATGCTACCCTCAAGGAAGTCCTAGCCATGGTAAAAAAGGCGGAACTCTCCAAGAGATGTGCAGACGCAGCGAACAGAGAGACCACCACGAGACCCATGGTCAATAAAGTCGACGAAGCAGAACCACCAGAGAGAAGCAAAACAACGGCAGCGGAAGGAAAAGCGCAAAATAAATGAACTATGCGACCAACACAGTCAAAGAAACAGAACAAAGAGGGCACAAACACGTGCTACAGATGCGGAAGTCCGTCCCATGCGGCGTACGACAAACGTTGTCCTGCATTCCGAGCGAAATGCATGTATTGTGGAATTGTAGGGCACTTCGAAAAGGTGTGTCGCCGCAAGCTGAAGAGATCAACAGTGAAATATGTGACGCAAGACCTGGGAGTTGAAGAAGAAGGGGGAGTGGACAAAGAAGACAATGTACTGTGTGTCGAAGAACAAGTGCTAGGTATTGACTGCAGACATTCCAAGAAACCACAATGTGACATAGTCATAAGGGGTGTACCGATCAAGATAGTAGCAGATTCGGGTTCCCGTACACCATCGTACAAAGGACAGTGTGGAGCGAAGGCTTCAAACCTAGCCTGGGAGCGCACCTCGAACCCCCAGACATACGCTCCGTCACGTTTACAGGAGAACCCATCCCAATGGTAGGGTATCAGATCCTGAAGTTTAAGTTCAAAGACCACAGAGCGGAGTGCAAACTATACATGGCCGAGAAGGGCCCATCTGTTCTCGGGTGGATGGATCAAGGTGACTTGGGCATACAATTGAACCCAGGAGGGGACACACAAGTCCTGATGACCAGCAGAGAGCATCAACCGAATTTCAAAAAAGATGAAAAGCGTATTCCCCACTGTGTTTGGAGGAAAAGTGGGTAAGCTAGCGAAATTCACGCACAAAATAGATCTTAAGGAGAACGCCATGCCGGTTTCCCACAAAGTAAGGAATATACCCATAGCGTTCAGGGAGGCAGTACAACAGGAGTTGCAAAGACTGGAAGGAAACGGGATAATTGAACCGATAACCTGCTCAGAATGGCTGGCCCTGTTGGTAGTGGCGATGAAACCCAATGGTAAAGTCTGTTTATGCGTGGACGTACGCGAACTAAACAAGTGCATTATTGTGGAGAAGTTTCCGTTACCACGGATAGAAGAAATGCTGGCAAAAACAAAGGGGATAAGATGGTTTTCCACCATTGATCTCACTTCAGCCTATCACCAGATAGCCCTTCACCACACGAGCCGGAAAATGACATCCTTCATAACACCTTTCGGATGCTACCAGTTCCGCCGGATGCCCTTTGGCCTGGCGTCAGCAGCAGCAGTGTTCCAAAAACGTATGCACAAACTGTTCAAAGACATAGAGGGAGTACAGTACTTCCAAGATATCTTGGTGATGGGCAAGGATCAAACCGACCACGACAAAAAGCTGGCAAAGGTGTTGCAAATCTTGGAGGGAAATGGCCTGACAGCTGAATGGGAAAAGTGTTTGTTCGAAATGACGACAGTCACCTACCTATGTCATGAGATTAGTGAACAAGGCATTATATCCAAACAAGCTAACGTCAAAGCGATATGTGAAGCACCAGCAACGAAGAACAAAGAGGAAGTGTGGTCATTCTTAGGAATGGCCGAAAACTAAAGTAAGTTTGTGAAGCATTTTGCCACCAAGGCGCACCATCTGAGGCAGCTCATACGAGACAAAAAAACATATACATGGACAGAGGAGGCACAAGGAGACTTCCAGAAAATGCAGGAAGACATCAGGAAAGCAGTGCCCCTTCAAGGATACGATCCACAAGGACAGTCCATACTGACTACTGATGCAAGTGAAAAAGGACCAGGGGCAGTCCTTATGCAAGAAGGGAAGAATGGAGAGATGGCGACCATCAGTTTTGCGTCCAGGTCCCTATCTCCGACACAACAGAAATTCAGCGTGATAGAAAAAGAGATGCTGGCAGTCGTGCGGGCCATGGGGAAATTCCGCCAATTCTTAGTACATTCCAGGAACTAGGAATAAGGTAGCTGATTATCTCAGCCGGGCCTCAGCGATTGAAGAAGCGCCGACCGGCGCAGACGAGGACGAAGTCCGTGTGGCTTTTACAGAGGACCCGGAGAAAGTGATAAGTGGTCAAGAATGGGAAAAAGCCTATGAAAATGATCCTGACATCAAAAACGTCAAGGACTTCCTGCTACAGGGATGGCCCGAAAAAAAGCATCTCATAGCAGAACTCAGGAAATTCTTCGAGGTGTGTGAGGAGTTGTCCATTGGGTATCAAGGGACATTCCTGTTTAGAGGGAACAAAGTTGTCCCCCCAGCGTTGTTGGTACCGCACCTGCTGGCTGTATTGCATGAAGGACACCAGGGTATCGTGAAAACGAAGATGAGAAACAAACAGGTGTACTGGTGGCCGGCAATGGACATCCAGATTGAAAGGCACGTAAAGGAATGTGACCAGTGCCAGAGAGCAGACAAATCTCAGACTCTACTACGGCCATCCCTGGGAAAGTTTGACAACCCCGCTACCCCTTGGGAGGAGTTGTCTATAGACATTCTTGAGCCAGTACTGGATGCACAGGGAACCCCCAAGAATGTGTGCGTTCTCACCGATCGGTATTCAAAGTGGCCAGAAGTAGAAATACAGGAGGAGATGGATACGGAAACAGTTCTCAGATTTCTTACGGCCTCTTTCCTCAGAGAAGGCATACCCCGCTCCATTCTAAGTGACAATGGACCCCAATTCACATCGGACTAGTGGTACAGATACATGGAACAAAACGGAATCAAGACAAAACACACCTCCATATAACACCCGGCGGGCAATGGTCTAGTCGAAAGGTTTAATCGTGTCATAATGGGTTCCATACAAGCCACCATAGCAATGGGCAAAGATTGGGAAAAGGAAGTGCGGAGTATGCTGTGGGCCTACCGAATTACACTCACTGGCACTGGGTATAGTCCATACCAAATTCTAAGAGGACGTGACCCTTTCACCAAGGACAATCTGGCGTGGAAGGAAAAGACAGTCACAAGTAAATGGTCACCAGCAGTGGTTCAGCACAACTTGGAGAGAGCACAAAGAATATACACGGAGCACTACAATAAGAGACGTAATGTGAAGGAGACCTCACTAGAAAGAGGAGAGTGAGTCAGAGTCAAACTCGCCCAGTTGAGAAGGAAAGGGGACAGCAAATACAGCCTGCCCATACAAGTAAAGGAGGTACACGACAGAGCAGCATTTCTTAGCGACGGAAATGTCTGGTCACAGGATCGTATGTCCAAATGCAACAAGATATTGCAGTGGGCCAGTGAAGAAAGAGCAAAGACACAACAGAGCCAAAGCTCACCTTCAGACAGCGAGTCACCGTGTGGAGGAGTAGAAGACTCCTGAGTAGAAGGAAGAGAAGCTGAGCATGAAGAAGGAGACAATCCATATCGCATAGGAACATTAGGAGAAGGCTGGTGAGACCACGGAGAGAGAGAGTCCTAAGGGAACTGGTAGGAGACTGGTGAGCCAGGCAGAGAGCAACTCGGAGAGTATCGCCTCCACTCCGGTAAGACGTACGAGGGCAGGGAGAACTGTAGTAAGGCCTGCCAAATATTGAGACTATGAACTAGATAAAGCGAAATAACTGTGACCCGAGAGATAGAGACTTTATGGTTTGTTATTGTTAAATAAAGAAGGGAGATATGTAGCGTCGCGCTCTAGTTGTCGCGGGAGAACACGATGACGCAGAGCGCGACAGCCATTTTGCAGGCGCATTCAGCGCCGAAAGCTGAGCAGTCCGGACGCGTTCCTGGCGCTCTCTTGCGCATTTAAATAAATAATTTACTTTCCACTACGCAGCGTGTGCACCTCATTTGGGGAATTCCCCACGAGATTACAAATACCACCTGCGAGGGGGCCATGGTTTTTAATGCAAATCAACTGTATCGATTTGAAATCCATTATGTGAATGTGCTCAGGATTTCTTTAAAGAGGAAATTCAGAGGATTGCTCCTGGTTTGGTTTATGAGAGCGGACAAGGCCACAGAAACCCCACCCCACACAGACACACACACTCCCGTTCCAATTACTTGTCTTTTCTGCCTCCCCCCTATTGTGGTTTGTTTGCAAACTTTGATGGGAAAACATCTTTCTCGCCGTAAACGTATATACTGAATTGTTTTTGCTTATCTGCTTCCAAATGATAGATCAGTGTTTTATAGTAACTGCATTATTTGTTTTTCATGTATTTTCTCTATTCTTTGAATAGCCGACATTTGAACCTCAATGTCGAATTTCACTAGAGTAGAATAAAAAGAAAACTACAGATCTGTGTATCATTTTTTGTTGCAGTTTTATATAGCGCGAACTTGACCCGGATGTATTGGAGCGCTTTACATGAGCACTACACAAGGACAAGTTGGTCCACTAAAGGCTATGAAGGTTTTAATGACGAACACTGAGGTGGTTAGGCTGTCGCCTTTGACGTTAACACGTAGAAACCTTCGCTCTTGATGTACTGATGACCCCCTTCAAAACCCCGTTCTAACAAACGCATAGCCGAGTAAATATCACATGCCGGAGAGCCATGCCTCTCACTTTTATTGTTCTTCGTCGAAACTATCAGGGGAGTTTGTAAACAAGCCACTGACCTGTGTTTAGAGTGTCATTCCTAGAGTGCACGTGTGGCATGTAACACTGATGTTCTGAAATTCAAAGGAGTGTTGATTTTTTTTTAGCTTTGATTTCCCACAGTCCTAAAGAAAATAACAGCTGCTAAAAGTGTCTTGCATTTCCTACTAGGATACAGACCAGTGGGTAGCAGGCGAGTAGTCTCTCCTTCATTTCCATATAAATTAGATTTCTCACTTTTGCCTCCGGGATTACAAAACTAAGAAACTGATTTTTCGCATTGGTCGAATAAACACTACCGGAGAGTAAAATGTATTATTGCCATCAACTGAAGATCGCTACTCCTCTTTTTAAGGATGGCTTGGATAGGAAGGAAAAGCACGCTTGCAATATATGTTTTAACATTTTTGCGACAATCGAAAATAAAGAGTTCCACTTGGTGCATCCTTTACTTTTCTGCTTTCTCCTCTTTTCTCTCCCTATGTTGTTCCCACCCTTATGTACCATGTATCTTCTATCACCTTAGATTTTCTTCTCCATCACATCTCGCATCACTGGTGATACTTCCTCTTTTAATATCCATTCTTCACGTTTTCCCAGTTTATTTTCTCCTTCCAAACTCATATTTCATAAACTGCATGATAGCCAGGTAAGGTCACTGCAGCACACCTGGCATTCCTGCATGGGATAAGTGCACTGGAATAAACGCAGTGTGTTGTTGCGGTATCCTTGTTATGGATAATGACTGAGCTGTGTTCCATTCCAATTTCTCTACCAATCTGATAAAAATACCTGCCTCTACCACACCTGGAATCATTTTCATTGCTATATTCACTGTGCTCCAGTTGTGTAACGGGTCAAACTTCCCGTATTAGTGACATTGTTTGTCACCACTGGACTAAAGCAACTAAAGACATGGTTGTTTTCTCAATGACCTGATTATTCATAAAACATATAAAATACTGCCTCAGAGATTTACATTACTGGTATCAGATTTAGATCACAGCGCCGAGACACCTATGGGTAATTGCAGCGCTTTAAAAATCACATAAATAAATAAATAAATAAATAAATGGACCAGCGATACTAATTGTCATTCAGCAGCTCCTCCCAATTGGCCACTATCATGTAGGCCAGTGGTTCTTAACCTTTTGACTTCTGTGGACCCCTATATTTATTTATACTTAAACTCGGGGACGCACACTGAACCATTATTGGAATCCGTGGACCCCAATGAATCATCACAGGAATCCGGGGATCCTGGCCTAAGAATTTTTGATCATTCGAACCACAAAACAATGCACAAATAATACGGATAAAAGCATTCATTAAACAAAGACACAAATTATGAAACATATTCGATTTGCAAACATGTATAAAAAAAAATCACGATTATATTCTGAATAGGAAAGTTGAAGTTTTTCAAAATTCAATTGAGGCCACTCATCGTCCATACTGTATTCTGTTTGGTGCACTTGCACTGCTACCACAAATCAATCTAAGGATACTAATTACAATTTTGCCTCTAATTTGTAAATGTTACTTCTTTATATATGTTATTAATCTGTTAATAATATTTGATATTCTAAGCAGTCGCAGAACCCCGTGAGCAGGGTCTGTAGACCACAGTTTAAGAACCATCGACGTACGTCATCAGAATGACTTCAATTGGAATGCCCTTCTTCCAATGATCACTAACGTTCTCAAAATAGTTTCTGTTGTCTGCAATGACAATAAAAGGTTTTGTGCCAAACAGCCGCTACCATGCTCAATAAGATGACGTCCGAGTCCACATGATCGGCTCCATCAATAGCAACATCAATCTCTGGATGTCTGTCCAAGTCACTTGGGATTAATACATTTTCTAAAATCAACTGGCGAGTATGAAAAGATGGAGGAACACATGCTACATTTAAAATTCTCGCTTTGCCATTTCAGCTAGACTGCTAACTGCATGGCCAAACGTAGCATCACCTTCAATACTGAAGGCTTGATTATTTGTCATATGGTTATCCAAGGCTGTGCAGTCCTCAAGTCTTTTAGCTACCTCTGCCATCCTGCTAGACTAAGCTGAGAAGCATCCCCCTTCAACTGCTTTCACAAACCTCCTCCCATGTTGATTCACTTCCCAACATCAATGCTAACCTATCCTTTCTTCCCTACTCATCTTTCTCCTTCCCTCTCCCTGTTCTCATCCATTCTCACATCTCTTCACCTTTGTCTTTCTCTCCACCTTTGTCTTTCTCCTCTCCAGGATTTTTCCTTTTCATCCTTGTTCTCCACAATTCATCCCTCATCTAGTCTGCCCATTCTCTGCTTCCACTCCACCCAATTTACCTTTCCCCCTCCTTATTCCTGTGTGTAAGTATGCAAGAATGATTTGGTATTTCTAGCTGCAGAACCCTGTACTGGGGGGCATGCACCAGTGGGGATACATTGGTGTTGGGGCGGGGAGGGGGGGGTGGGGGATAGAGGGGTGGAATTGAAACCTAGTGGAAGGGGTGAGAATTCAGAATGAGATAATGTTCCTTGAAATGTTTAGTTTAGAGATTAGCCTTGAATTGTAGAAGGGTTGGTGCTGTTCTGATGTCAGATTGTTGTTTCAGGTCTGAGGGTGGGGGTTAGGCTGAGAAGGCTTGTTTTCTTACTTACGCAAAGTTTAGCCTCTAAGCTAGCAATGTCTTAGCACCTCGTCTGATGTTGACCTCAAGATATTGGTAGGTTGTAAGCGAGGTAGACAGGGGTATTGGTGTAGAGGGCCTTGTAAGTGATGCTGCAGACCATAAAGCGTGATCTGACCCCAACAAATTGTCTTGAAGTAGATTTTTTTTGCTGAAGTGCTCCTCTAGATGGTAAAAGACACACAGTTGAAGGATGGAATGCAGACCAAATCAAAGCATTCACCCCCAGTTAACCTTTTCCTTGCTCATGACGGCTCCATGCAGTCATGAACCACGGCGGCGTGTGCTCATGATGGCGTGGAGCAGTCATCAACTGCCGCTCCGCCCACGCTCCGCCTGTGCGGCACTAATTCCCTGCCTGTGCAGGCGAATTAGTGAGTGGGCGGGGTCATGACAGCTCCATGCCTTCATGAGCACACGCCGACCGCGACTCATGATGGCATACAGCCTTCATGAGTGAGGCAGCGCCACGCCCACCCCTAGCCGCAGCCAAATTTGGGCCGCGGTGAAGGGGCTAAGAGATCTGGGTTGAATCTAACATTCTTTTGCTCACTATGCCACCCCAGTTTATACCGGGCCATATGCAAATCAGTCCTGACCCTGTGCCTCATGGGAACAGTCCAGCCCGAACTGCCAAGCCAGGTCCTCGCTGGACCGGAAACAATCATCCTAGGACCGGATTCGGGGTTTCACCCCTCATAAGCTAGGGTAGCTTAAATCCAGTGACACAGTGAGCCCGGGACCCACGTCTGTGCATACCCGACATACTTAGGGCGAGAAAGCAAAAGACACACAGTTGATGGACGTAATGCAGAACGAATCAAAACATTCACCCCGAGTCAAGAGATCTGGGTTAAATTCATAATTCTTTTGCTCACTATGCCACCCCTATTTAAACCTGGCCATATGCAAATCAATCTTGACCCTGTACCTCATGGGAAAAGTCCAGCCCGTACTGCCAAGCCAGGTCCTCCCTGGAACGGAAACATGTACTGCCAAGCCAGGTCCTCCCTGGACCGGAAACAAGCATCCTATGACCAGTTTCGGGTTTCACCCCTCATCAGGCAGGATAGCTTGAATCCAGTGGCACAGTGAGCCTGGGACCCACGCCTTGGCATACCTGGTGCACTTAGGGCGAGAAAGCAAAAGACACACAGTTGATGGACGGAATGCAGAACGAATCAAAACATTCACCCCCAGTCAAGAGATCTGGGTTAAATACATGATTCTTTTGCTCACCATGCCACCCCAGTTTAAACCGGGCAATGTGCAAATCAGTCTTGACCCTGTGCCTCATGGAAACAGTCCAGTCAAGCCAGGTCCTCTCTGGACTGGAAACAATCATCCTAGGACCGGATTCGGGATTTCACCCCTCATCAGCCAGGATAGCTTGAATCCCGTGGCACATTGAGCCCGGGACCGACATCTGGGCATACCCGGCGCACTTAGGGCAGAACGCAAAAGACACACAGTTGATGGATGGAACAGAACAAATAAAAACATTCAACCCCAGTCAAGAGATCTGGGTTAAATCCGTCATTCTTTTGGTCACCAAGCCATCCCAGTTTAAACCTGGCCATATGCAAATCAGTTTTGAACCTGAGACTCATGGGAACATTCTAGTCTGAACTGCCAAGCCAGGCCCTCCCTGGACTAGAAACAAGCATCCTAGGACCGATTCGGAGTTTCAACCCTCAGCAGCCAAAATAGCCTGAATCCAGTGAACCCGGGACCCACGTCTGGGTATACCCGGCGCACTTAGGGCGAGAAAGCAAAAGACACCCAGTTGATGAACGGAAGGTCAAGACTGATTTGCATATGGCTGGGTCCAAACTGGAATGGCATGGGGAGCAAAACACGATGAATTTAGGCCCAGATCTCTGTACTGGGGTGATGTATGACATTGTTCTGCATTCTGTCCATCATTTGTTCTTTTTGCATTTGTCACCCTGAGTGGGACGGGTATGCCCAGACATGGGTCCCGTGCTCTCCATGCACTGGAGTCAAGCTATCCTAGCTGATATAAAAATAAGTATTTCAATTGCCATGATGGGTGGGGCGCAACAGTGAAGCAGTAGAGTGATAGCAAAGAGGAATGGGTGGGAGCAACAAATGTGCGTGGGTATTATGTAAAAAAAAAAGGGTAGGGGGATGGTATATCACAGTAAAAGCAGTACATAAGGTAGGAAGAAGGAGCAACATGTGCCAATATCTGGGAAACCAAAATCAGCCTCCATCTTCTGCGCAGGAACAGACCAGGGGCTTTCAAACTGGAACCTGCAGGCCTCCATTACTCTGCTTCCCTTATTCGTACAATGCATACACTGCACTGACCACCACATGCACAACATACACTTGGGATGTTATCTGTAAGTACCTTTCAGATCAGCAGTTACTCTACTGTGCCGTAGAAACAATCTTGAATAGGAGTAAGAAACAAAACAAGTGTAGTATCTGTTTTCTCATTGACTAGATGTTCGTCAAAGGACTAATTTCACTGAGTTAAAAAAACTTTAATACAGAATAGTGAGGGAAGATCATTCTTTAAGAACTATTTTTTCTGCACCAGCTCTTCTTGAACAGCATGCAGACCCCGTACCAAGGTTGGCATACTCCAGGCTATGTTTAAAAGGACAGCCCTAGGGTTGGCACACAGCAGGTTAGACTCTTAATGTTCAAGTGATGTGTACACTCAAACTCACATGTTTTAAGCTGTCTGCCAGCCAGGATATGGAGCACTATGTATAATGTTTTTTCCTTTTATTGCTTACATCCTTATACAGTTCGTCTCAGAAAACTGTCTCCCACTATATTCCTAAAACTCTCAATAGAACAATTAACTTGACTTAATTCCGCTTGATTCCTTTCAGCTTGATTCCTCCCCTTTCTTTCTTCAGAGTAACCATTTTCTTACCTTCCAGCCTCTGTATGCCTACTATTTCTGAGTATAGCCTCCTCTTACTCTCATGCCTATTTGTCTTAATCTTGCATATTATATTTCTGAAAAAGGTGTCACCTCATTGCATAGAGAACAACCGCTCATGCTTTAAAACTTTGTCACTGCAACCTAAAAATACCAAATATACACTAGCCTGCCTATCTCAGAAACCATTCACTTGAAACCACATGGCCCCCACTAATAATCACCCCTAACTGATATCAATATAATCTATCACAAAGTAACTGGAGTAAATGCATGAATGACTAATCACGATAACCAACATTTAACCAAAGAATTAATCACTAACTTTGGGTTCTGGAGTAGCAAGCTACTCACTATAAAGCGCTTCAATACCTCAACAGGGGTAATAAGCACTTTATGAATACAGTCACAATGTGCCCTCTCTAAGTGAAGGAGCTCTTCTGAGGTAACCAATCCCCTTCCACTTGGGATTCCGATCTTAGTAAAAGACAGAGACTGGACAGAAAAGACATGAATGCTAGAGGTCATGAAAGTTGGGAAGGTAATCAGAAGATATCTCACTTCCACCAGATCATGTCTGTGCTGAGATGAGAACCATGGCAGGGAGAAGCAGATCAATGCCCCTCGAGACAGCACAGATTGATTCTTTAGCACTTCTTGACACACTAGAGCCTTACATAATCCATAATAATAATAAAAATCATGAGGACTATCAATAGAGGCCTCATGAGAGTAGCACAACAGCTCCGGCCACCAACAGGCTCGAGCTTGGGCCACCAACATTATGGCCCTCCTGGGAAGCGACAATAGGCAGACTTCTAGGTACATACTTTATTACAGGGCCCGGTTTCAACTGAGAATCTAAAGGTGAAGTTTCTGTGTACTGAGTTAGCACCGCTTTCACGCATTAAGAGATGGCATATTGGCTAATTTCAGGATGTCTTTTGGATCACTAAGGAATTTCAAGATTTGGTGCCCTCCTCTCTATAGTGCCTGAACTGATAATCAGAGAAGATAAAAGTGTATGAAAAGCTTCTGTATTTTTGGTACGTTTTAAATGATTACACATTTACTTCTGACACGCATATTTTGATTTCCTTACGCAACTGCCCTCTTTAAGAGTCACCTGCATAACTCCAGTATGTGTGGCTAACGCTACTTTACGCCAGGTAGGTCTTCTTTTCTTTCAAGAAACGTTTAATTGGTATTCACCGTCTCTCACCCTGCAGTCCAGTGCAGCTAGAATAATAAGAACCCCTATAATCAAAAAGCACACTGGGGAGGAAGAAGCTTCTCCCATGTTACATCCAAATGGTGGAACTCCATGCCTGACCATATTCGAACGCAACCTAATCTCCTAATCTTTAGGAAACTGCTAAAAACAAAGCTTTTCTGCTCAGTGGTCTAAATCTCAATCATTCTGCCTTCATGTGAGATATATTATCTGACACTAGCGCGAAGATACAATTATGGTGTTCGCGCTCTCTTCAAACCTATTAACATAACATATACAGGAATTAGGAGTTTGGCCGCCAACAATGCACTCTTACAGTTTTCCCTCGATACATTTCAGCTGGTACAACCTGACGAAATGTATTGAGGGAGCAATACCAACCAATTACTAGGACATCTGGATTTTGGTGCAGTACACACTCACCCCAAATGTTATTCCACATAATGAGGGACAAACACATTACTGGATGCAATTTATCACACCAAAAGGATTCTGACATAGGGGTCTCACATTTCATAAAGAGAGATAAATATCAGCTCAGACAATAAATGTGTATTCGTGGAATAACAGGCATCTCAAATATAGCTGCAGTAACTATAACTGAACCAGCCCATATGCAATCATCTGCAAATCACCCTAACCCCTCAGTGAATTCTTGGGAGATTTACAATTCTCTATAAAAGATTTGACTAGAGCTGAGTCTACAAAGAATGGATGGTTTAGTGCCTTTCTGGAAGGAGTATTTTTGGTTCACTTGCTCACAGGTCTCTTTATAACTTCTGCAGAGAAGGAACCACCTGAATGCTAGAAGCTTTGTTGGTGCTCTGACTTAGGCGTCTCTTTAAACAAGATTCACCCAGAGCGTCTGCTGAGAAGGAATGGAATGTTTTACCTCTGAATGCTAGCAACTTTGTTGGTACCCTGACTTATGGGTTTCTTTAGACAAGATTTACCCAGAGCGTCTGCTGATAAGGAATGGAAGGGTCTACCGCCTGAATGTTAGGAACTTTGTTGGTACCCTGACATATGGGTCTCTTTAAATAAGAAATCACCCAGAGCGTCTTCCAAGAAGGAATGGAAGGGTCTACTGCCTGAATGCGAGGAACTTTGTTGGTATCCTAAACTTATGGGTTTCTTTATACAAGATTCACCCAGCGCATCAGCGAGAAGGAATGGAAGGGTCTACCGCCTGAATGCTAGGAGCTTTGTTGGTACCCTGACATATGGGTCTCTTTATATAAGAAATTACCCAGAGCGTCTGCCGAGAAAGAAAGGAAGGGTCTACCACCTGTATGCTACGAGCTTTATTGGTACCCTGACTTATAGATCTCTTTATACAAGATTCACACAGAGTGTCTGCCGAGAAGGAATGGAAGGGTCTACTGCCTTGCTACTGGGAGCTATGTCTGTACACTTCTTCAATCTACTTCCTCAAATCTCATAGCACTTAGAGCCATGCTTCTAGATGACTGCAATCTATTCTCCACTAAAAATCTAAAATGCACTCACAATTTATTTGATGGCTCTGCCAAACAAAATTAAACAATTATTTATGTTCTTAGCTTTTTCATAATAAAACAGTATTATCAAAAAGCAGAATGAACTTATCAAAAATACAACTGATACATACAAAGTGCTGTGTAGATACTGATGAAAGGAATGGTGTGATACAGCATTGAGGTCGAGTCTCAGATTGAATGCATAGTCTTCAATCCTCACATAACCTCAAACTCCATCTATCTGCCCCTCTCCTATTCTGACCAAAGCAGCCCTAATCTGGGAGGTGGCATATCACTGCCTTATTGTTTGCAGATGTTGACTTTGATTTCCAGTAAGAGGAAGGCACCAAATTATTGCTTTAATAAGTGCATCACCCACTCTCCTTTGGGACCTATTGACTTTGCTAATGGGTTTTTAGCCATGCTGGACAGCAACCCCGATAATGTGCTGCATAACTAAAAAAAGGAAAGAAAAGCAAAAAAAGGAACTATGAAACAGCAGGCATGCACACGTCTAGACAGGACAGCAAGTGATTTTTTATCTACCAATTTGCGGAGTTGGAAAAAAAAACTAGTAGTTCAAAAGCATAGTGGGTAAGGGGGCAACATGGAGGGCAGGGGTGGGGAAAGCAACAAGGAGGGTGGGGGAAACATCAAGGGGGGAACAGATGGAACATGGACAGCAGGTGTGGGGAGAAGTAGTACCACTTAGCGTGGATGTGGAGAGGACAAGCAATGAGCGGTAGATCAATGTGGAGCTGAGTGGGGAGAAGCACACAGGTGAGAAAGCAAGGGGGGAACTACAAGAGGCCTAACACAACTTGGAAGGGGGTGGAAGAACACTGTAACAGAGAGCAACACAGAGTGTGGGGGCAGAGAAGGACACATGGGAGACAGCTGTAAAGCACATTAAATAACTTGGGATCCTTAACCCCCATAAAAGGTAGATCTTGAAAAGCATGCAGTGGCAGTATAAAAGCCAGTCAAACAAAAGAAATGGTAACTAGGCTATTCTCCATGTAAGGACAAACAAAATATTGACAAGCTGGGACATAAATAAGAATCAGGCAAATGAGAGTGACAGGAAAACCGACCAATGGTAAGCAAGGGGCGTGTTCCAAGTCCCTCCATGTCCTTAATAAGCCAATAATACATCTCGCAACAGATAGTGAACACGCTGTCTAGTACACTCAACCTAAAAATTACTACTATGTAGCTCGATAATGAGTAAATAATTTATCAAAATATGTTTAAGGAAGTAAATGAGGCCTGTATTGTGCTGGCAAGGCAAAAACCTCACTTGACCTATACCAAATTGCGCATGAAACCAAACGGCCACCACTTTTAACACGCACCATACAGGTATATATAAAGGCATTTCAGTAACAATACGTAATACATTAATATTACTTACGGAGTCCAGAAAACACAGGTACCGTCCATTGCTCTGTTTAACTGCCTGGTTTTTTGCAAAGCCAACTGTTGGAAAAAAAATTGTAGAAATTCAGCAAATTATGTAGTTTTAAACTGACTGCATGTGTTGCTGAAGTCCTGGCGATTGACCTGAGAGTTGGAAAATAGCCACAGCGAGGTGCACATTAGTATCCTTGGTCATACTGTAAGACTGCTGCAGTCAAACAGAAAATCTAGACTGTAGGCAATAACTGCGGTTTGCCTAGTCTAAGCTTTTTAAGGTTAACAGTTACTAAACAGGGGTACCAAGGAAGAGCCATTCAGGTGTGTAACACATGACCCTGCGGCGCAGGCCACCCAGTCAGACTAAGGCCAAAGAATATCTCCGAGACACAGAAGTTTCCCAGTCTCATCACCGCATTCTGCAGGGTGGCCCTAACCTTTCCTGTTATGCCACTACAGCCATCACGAAGTTCAATGACTGAAGACTAAACTGGCAACTTCTTACACTTAGAACTGGCTAATACACCATGCAGGCCAATCAAAATGCTACAGCACACCTCGTAAACTGAGTGCCAAAACGTGATCTTGTCACTCCCTTTACTCCACTCGTTATACACGCTGTCTCTTTCATCCCTGCAGTCGTTTACAACGCTCTGCATAGTGCGCAGTTCTGTGCAAGTCAAAACTATTCATTGAAAAGTATTCTTCTGATGTACAGGATACAATAGTCCTTCATATTTAAAGGCATAACTGGGGTGGGCATGAATTCTAGGTTTACCACCCACCAACTTGAAACAACCCTCTTCAGTAACTTCAAGAAACATAAAATCATCTAAAATTCAGGCCCGTTTGAAAATAATGATTCTCTCAAACTATAACCTTGTTAAGGCACAACCTGCATACATCTGCTGTCAGCTAGAGCAAAGCAACCTTCTGGGGTGAACATGTTCTCTATAAATAGTTCTTCTATCCAGTATGGTTGGATCAGGGAGCGGCAGTAGTTTGGGCAGAGACTTTGTTGGTACATTGGAATTCTGGAGTGGGTCTATAAACAAGTGGACGATACCCGTCCTGGGAAGAAATTAGCATCTTTATCAACCAAGGAGGCGCTCTCATTTACCTCATTGCCCCCCAATCACCTATTTTGTACATAAGTGGCCAGGTACATATAATGCCGTAGTTGGATGAACAACTTCGAGATAATTATCTTTTGGATTTCCCTATTATTTTGACTATACACAACTATTTATGAAGGTGGGGTTTATGAATCGTCCTAAGATGACTATGGACGTCAAGCATTAAATATACTGTTGCGCCTAGCTGAATTACATATGGAGTCTTTATTCATCCTGTGTGGTCAATAGGAATTCAGCTCAAAAGTCCATATTTTCAGTACAATAGACAGTTACTTGATGAAGGCACGAATGCCGAAACGCGCGTAGTCCACATCTGCGGCACTGCCTCCATCAACTCCACGTCTATCGTATTTACTTATGGAATTAATTCATTTATGTTGATCTTTGTCAAATGTACTATGTGAGATCAATTAACTCGCTTTTAAAAAGATAACATTTCATAAAACAAAAGAAAATTTGAAAATGAATTTTGCAGAAAATTATAAAAAGAAATATATTTTTCTAGATCTGTTATTGTCTATATATTCTTTACATTCGTGGTTACAGTTTACAGAGAGATGTACAATTGGTGTTGTCCATAAAATAAACTAGCTATAGACCTTTATTTAATGCATATGGCCAACTTTCTACTTGAACAGTATTTTTAGGTCTCGCATGGCGTTGCAGGGCGGAGCCCTGCTCCGCCTCCACGAGAGATTTTGCTGGAGAGGACTGTCATTAAAGGGCTTTAAGCCCCACCCCTCAATTCCACTGGCCGGCGTCCCCGTTTATAGTAAACGGTGGCCTGCGATTGGAAATGAGGGTTTTCTGTGGACGCCCTTTAGCCTCCGAGCCGACTTGGTGGCCTGCTTTGCGCGTGTCGCAAAGCACTTTCTTATCTTCATGGGGCCATGTGTTTAGAAACTTTGTACATAACACCGGCCTGTATACTTCTGCATGCTAGCTCCATTAATATTAGACAACCAGGCCTTGCTAATGCCCTCCCTGGTTTTTCTCTGAAACAGCCCTTTAAACATGAAAAGGTTGCTCACCACTACGGCCCCTTTCTTATCTGCTAAGGTGCCTCTTCTTAAAACCCCAAAAGAAAGAACATTAGCTTCAGGAAGCTGAACATGGATCCGTCGTGAAAACACTAGATGCTAATCTTATCTGATGTCCTTCCAATTGTAAATGTCCGATTACAATTTTGCATTTTGGGGGGCAAATCAGCTCTTCACCTTTGTAAGGTTGATACAGTCATTTGAGTTAGGGGGACATTAATACCTGTTTTCAGAGAGCAGGGCACATTGTAGTTTATGTTATACACATGTAGTACTTGTACCTGTCACCACTCTCCATGAATGATGGTCGAAGATGGGGTTAGTGGCTATTTTTTGTCACCATGTCACTACATAGCACAGTAGTTTTCTTTGCGCTGGCGTTTTCTGATGTGAACTAAGTTGTTCTCAAATATAAAGCGCTAGATTACTGTTTGCCACAAAAGCACGGTGTAAAAATACCATATGTTAAGTATGATATATTGTTATGTGTGCTCAACATGATTAATCAATAGACTGAAATCAGCTTTAATGGGAGCAGCCACAGCTGCTCTCTGGGATGATTTTGGTATCTTATGCATGCTGCTGGTCAACCTCTTGGGCTATTGGCCTTGCTGAATGGACAAACCTGATGGAACAATATCTGTCAATATGGTTATCTTGGCGCATGGTCAGTGACGAATAATGCAAACCTGATGGGGCAGTATGATGCTTGCATTTTCAAAATTATGTACATCGAAACCATCGCTGTTGCATATTTATCTTATGCAACTTAAAACCATTGACAAAGCCAATAGTCCTGGCTTGTAGTAGATGTAATGTTACTTATTGTATATGGATGGAATGACGAAACAGCAAAATACCAATGGGGTGACACACTATGCTGAGCATGGATTTTGAATTTGGGTTTTTAAGTCATGCCCTTCATTACATCGACCACGCCCCTTTGAGAGCAACCCCCAAGTTTTTCATTCCACTAAACGCCCTTGCTCCGGAATAGTGACTTCCTGCTGAACAGGGAGAACAAGTTCACTCAGACCATCATGCCTGCCAACTTGCTAATAGGTTGCGCCAAAATAAAATCTATTGGGTTTGGCAATTTTTTTATTTTTACATATTGCACAGCTGTGAAACATGGCTTACTGTAAAAAAAAAAAGTGCAATTATGCACGCACTATTGACTGCGCCATAGTGCTTTTTTTAAACCATAAGCTATGTTGCACAGCAGCTCAAGGGCTGTGTAATATGTAAAAAAATTGACATAGCCAATAGATTTTGTAAAGGCGTAACCTGCTGGCTTTGCCAGTGCTTGTTGTCGGTGGTTGGAAGGGGGCAAGAGTGTCTTGAGCAGTCTGGTCAGGACGCGGCTGCAGCTCATTTAAAATAAGCATCTGCTTTGCAGCAGGTCTCTCATTACTGAAAGTTTGAGTTATTGGTGTTGCATCATTATATTCAACGCCAATAGCTCAAACCTTCATTAATGCGAGACCTGTTGCATTGCAAATGCTTGTTTGAAGGGTTGCTTAGCATAGAGGTGGCAAATGTTTTCATTTTTTGTAGCTTATAAAATAATTTTGATTTACTAATCCCTTTGTTCCCAGTGCTCTTCTTACACCTACTCTTCGGCCCCGAAAAGACTGACCACTGGTGTTCCGCAGGGTTCTACGTTAAGCCCTTTATTGTTTAACGTTTATATGACCCCCTTACTTTATCTGGCGGAACAGCTTGGAGCCAAGATAATAGCCTACGCTGACGACACACAGCTGCTATTCACCTGGCCTAAGGGTGTGTCCGATCCATCAGCAGTCCAGTATTGCTTGTCGGAAGTATTTCGGTGGCTTGCACATGTCCAACTTAAGTGCAACGAAGACAAGTCTGAGGTCTTGCTTTTTGGCTCTTTCCCTGACAACTTCAAGGACCAGATTTGGCCCCCGGACCTGTCCTGCCCTAGTACGATGGGTGGCCCAGCTAAGAACTTGGGAGTTTAGTTCGGCCAGGACCTGAAGTTCTCGGACCATATTAAAAAATTGACCGGCATCTGTTTTGGTACCTTGCGAGCCCTGAGAAGATTTTTCCCTCTTTTTCCCAGGGCAGCCAAGGAGACGGTTCTTCGAGCCCTGATTTTATCTCGGCTCGATTACGCTAATGCCTTATTTAGTGGCTTGCCTGCGTACATGGTTCATCGCCTTCAGGTGATACAAAACGCTGCAGTACGCCTGCTTTTCTCTCTTCCTAGGAGGTCGAGCGTGCGGGGCCACTTACGAAGTCTGCACTGGCTCCCAGTGCCACACCGAATTCTGTTTAAAATTCTGGTGTTGGCATTCAGAGCCGCTCACGGCCAGGGACCGACGTATTTGCAGAAACGGTTCTCATTTTATACTCCCAACCGTGCCCTACGATCGGCCAACCAATGCCAATTGGCCATTCCCAAGTACAAATACACCCGATTGGGTGGCCAATCTATTTCATTTAAGGCAGCTTCTGCCTGGAATGCCCTCCCCCTGTTCCTTAGAGCCTCTCCATCTATTAACGTTTTTAAGAAGGAACTTAAGACCCATTTGTTCAACGCTCCACTCTAACAGATCTGTGCTAGATTCATCACTCTTGCTGCTGAATTACTCACCGCGCCAGGATACCCCGTGGTAATAGAGCGCGCTATAAAAGTTTTAATAAACATAATAAACATAATAAACACCAATGTAGGGCAGGCAGGTTTGGTACCCTGTACTATATAAATGTACTTAACTAATCAGACATGAACGTAAGGAAAGGACTCTAAATTAGCATGTGAATTAGCCGAATAGTGTAATTCAGAGGATCCATATCATATGTCTGTTGCACAGAGCCAAGAAAACTTTACAAAGAGGAAAATACCAATACCACAAAATTCCTAACCAAATATTAGAACAAAGATTCTATTTTTCCTACTTTTTTAGCACACAAGATTTGAGGAGTTTGGTGAGCATCAATGGTCTATTACACATAAAATGCATAAATCTCAGCATCAGTGGACTAACAGCTACTCATGCTGACATTTACAATCCACAAATTTACAATTCGCTCAGACGCACTTAAAAACTTGTATTAACCATTATAGTTTATTAGCTATAACAGTGTATGTCTTGTTATCTAACCCTATGACTAGGGGTTGTCCACACTATAGAAAATTGAAGTAGTTGAAGAGTTTAGGTATCTATGAAATGTATGTATGTACTTATATATATACATTATATGTGTGTGTGTGTGTGTGTGTATATATATATATATATATATATTCACTGAAAAAAACATAGGTTTCAGGTGCATTATAGTTAGCTGGACATTTTACTCGTACAAAACCATAGAAATTCACCGTTATATTTAGTTCAGCTAACTATAACTCGCACCCCCGCAATGCACGGCTTAAGACGTCACATATTACATCATTCATGGCATGGTCAGTGACATCACTGATGACATCACTGATGACATCATCCAGTGTGTTACTGTAAAGTTTAAATATGTTTTATATATATGCCAAGGTGTATTTAAGAATGAGTGGGTGTATAAGTGTCTGGATGAAGGATTTACGAGGTGTGTGACTGATTGTATAAGTGACTGATTAAATGTGTCTTATTGAATGCATGCGTTTGTGACTAAACTGTGTGAATGTCTGTATCAGTGTGTCTGTTGTTATGTAAGATGGTACATGGGTTGGTCAGTAGCTACATGACAGTTTAAATGGGTCATTGATTGTTTGCCCGAGTATTTGTATGGGTGCCTGAGTGTGTGTGTGTGGGTGGGTTGGAGGTGTGTGACTCTGCGCATAGATGTGTGACTAGTTGATTCACTGGGTGTAGGGGTTCAAGAGTGCATGTTGAAACAGCTCTAAGACTGGGTGAGTATGTGTATGGGTGTGTTGGTGAGTGAATGGAGATCTCAGTGGTACATGTAAGTAGCTACATATTTAAAAGGCAGTTTATGTGAGTGATGGTCTATATAAATAACTATGACAGTGAGTGATTACGAGAGTGGCTGTATGGTTGAGTGTGTACTTATATCAGTGATTGTATACAAGAGTAAGTATGCACTACTATCTGTCCAAATTAGTGAGGTGGTGTGTGTATAACTGTATAGGTGAGTAAATGGAAGTGTGATTGATTCTTTACATGACTATCTAGGTGTGTGAGTAACTCCATGGATGAGTGGCGGTATGTGAGTGTCTGAATAGGTGTATGAGTGCATATGATAGTGTTGTATTGATGAGTGACTGCATGTATAAGTCATTCTATGGGTGAATGAGTGGATGTTTGTAGACCTAAGAATCAGTGAGTGGGTATGTAGTAACTGGTATTGGTGTGTCTATGGTTTCAAAATTGGTAGTCTGTATTTTAGAATGGGTGTATCAAAGGTTATATTAGGGTGTGAGGAGGTGCATCATATTATCAAGTGGATGATGGCATCAGTGATGCAATTTGAGATGTAATCAGTGATGCCACTGACTATGCCACGAATGATACAAATACGTGACGTCATTGCTGGGGCGCGAGTTATAGTTAGCTGAACTAACTTTAACGGTGGAATTTCTATGGTTTTGTACGAGTGAAATGTCCAGCTAACTAGAACGTCCCTGAAACCTATGGTTTTGTCAGTGAATTCCTAAGGTTTTCTAAATGCAAATTTCTAACTATAACTTCTGTAAAACCTATGGTTTTTTCAGTGAATTTAAAAGATTTTTAAATGCTAATTTCTAACTCCAATGTCCCTAAAACCTATAATGTTTATTAAGTACATTTTAAAAAGATGTGTATACTTTTTGTAGTGAAAAGCTAACTGTAACAGTAGTCTTTTATAACTATAATTATGGCTCCCGGTTTTATGGTATTTATTTTTGGGACATTTCCGTCTGTATTTATCCTTTTTTTTTAAATAATTGTATCTGTATTCACACATATATATTTTAGGTTTTGTGAAATAATTTATTTGAAATGAGTATGTTTCCACATTTATTTGTCTTATAAATATGCACTCATGTCTAAAGGACTGACCGTTTTCAGTCATATAAACACACTCAGAAGATAAAATATGCACAACCTTGATATTAAAGTGTGCATGTTTTCTTATACGAGCATATATATTGCAGTTTAAGGCTCTGTACTAAAATTCTTTTATTGTTTTAACTTTCTTACTTTTAGAACAACAGAGCTATTGGCCTGGTAATCATGATTGACAGCATTTAGAATCGCTCAAAAAATAACCCAATTTCCGTTTTTATCCACATTTTAACATAAATACAGACAGGAAAATAAATAGTTTTTTGTCTGTATTTATCTGTAAAAATCAGTAAAAACCGAAAACAGGGAGCCCTACTTATAATTTAACAATGTTTGTAGTTTTGTCGTGGTGGGGGCCCCCTTTCCACTCGACGCCATCTTAAAGGTCGTCCGAGTTCCCGTGTGAGGTATCTGTAGGAAGGACAGCGTGGACTCCCCCCTATCCCCACACTCTCTATCCGCCGTCGCGGATATCCGGCCCCCGGGAAATTAGTAGGAGGGGCATATAGCCGCCTCCTCCCCTGGGAGGGGCCTATGGCCGTCTCCCCTTAGGCGACCCATCCTTAGTGGGTGCCGCCTCCCCGTGGGAGGGGCCAATGGCCGCCTCCCCCCGGGCGCTCCCATCCATTCTGGGTGGCGCCCCCCTCTAGGGACCTTGAAATTACTGCTCACCGATCATGACCTTACCGCCCGACCAACAAATAAATACGACAGTTGTTTACCTACTAAGGAAGGAAGAAATTCATCATACCTAATTGTATCAAGACTGTTTACTCCTAAAAAGAAAAAACAGTATCCTACAGACAGAAGTCACACCCTCAACTAAAACATTCCTTAACTTTTCTACAAAGGAAACAAGGGCCTAACTCAGCAAAACTTTATTACAAAACAAACATTGCCATAAGGGGCTGGTGGGTGGGTCAAAATTGCTGCTTGTTCCGTCGAGGGCTCACGAGCAATGAGTGGGTGCAGCCTTCAGAGCACAGGAACAAGAGGACGCTTCTTCGGATTTCCGCTCCATTTATTCTTCTGCGGGGGGGCGTGTACCCTCCTCCGGAACGCCTACTGGGCGTGGCCATCGGTGTAGGTGTCTAGGACAACCCCTCTTGGGCGGGAAAAGGCGCGCCCCGGCTACGCCGCTTCGGGCATCCCAGCCGAGATACGCCCCCCGCCCAAAATGGTTTCCCGGGAGGATCGGGGCACCCAACCATACGTTCGGGAGGACCGAGTGGTCGCCCCTTTCCATTCTACTTTATCTAAAAGTAACACATGCCCTTTTATATTATCAAGAATATGGGGCAACACTTTTACAAACTATAGCAGAAAAAAGGAGGGTGTGAGTAAGTGATATTTTATGAAATTCCATCATTATAATTGGCCCCCCCTTTTGATATATACAGCGTCAATATCAGAAGAAAGTTTATTTGTAATTGCATAATAAAAACTGTTTGAAACCTAGACTGAAATTTTTGCTGTGCAACCACACCTGCGCAAACACCACATTATAAGTAAATAGTGCTCCTGGGAAGTATCCCACCCGCAAACTTGATAAAAAGAAGACCGCAAGAAACTCAGTTATTTTTCCAACGTGAATTGTACACCCCACGGTAATTATATAAATGGTCCTTAAAATATATAAAAAACAATTTTTACCTTCACAATCCGAGTCCACCACCTTGTGACCACTGTACAGAGTTAATAGTGTTCCTACCCTCCCCTTTACTACTTTGTTTCCCCGTACTCCTTTGAAGTGCATCACAAAATGGCTGACAGTAAACCGTTCCTACCCAATAAGGAGCAAACTTGTACTCGGAACTCATTAGCCATAAAATGTCCTTGTTGTTCCGCAGGAGGAGGAGGGAGTGGCTGCCAACACTTCTACTTTTAATGCTTCACAGCCAATGAACATTAAGCTTGGGAAGGTCCCGCTTCGGACACGTTACCCAATGAGATGTCCCTAATACTCCACGGAGGGGGAAGAAATCGCTGACAACACTTCTACTTTCAAAGGTTTACAGCCAATCAACATTAAACTTGGGAAAGTCCTCCTTAGAACACGTCACCCAATCAGATGTCCCTCCTACTCCGCAGAGGAGAAAGGAATAGCTAGCAACACTTCTACTTTCAATGGTTCGTAACCAATGAACATTAAGCTCTGGAAGGTCTTCCTTGGGAAACATCCTTTACGACGCAACTTTACCACGCAGTGCCTTAACAACGCAGGTTTTTCAACGCAAGTCATTACAACGAATTGCGCTGGGGGGCGCTGTAGGATAGGTAATAGTTTAATTTACTATCCAACACCTTCCCTACTATCCACAGGGACTGGAGTTGGAATAGTAAATTAAACTATTCACTATCCAGCGCCCCCAAACGCAAGTCGTTGTACCGACTTGCGTTGAAAAACCTGCGTTGTAAAGGCATGCGTGGTAAAAGCATGCGTTGTAACAACGTACATCCTCCTCCTTAGAACATGTGAGCAAAGCAGATGTCCTTGCTACTCTGCAGAGGGGAAGTGAATGGCTGGAAACATTTCTACTTTCAATGGTTCACAGCCAATGAACATTAAGCTTGTTGTTGGAACACCTCAGCCAAATCAACATTAATTTTGTTCCGCGCACAGATAGAGAACACGCCCTCCCACATATTATTACATTTCCTGTAACAAAGTGACACTATCTGTGATAAAAGTGAACACTGCATTATAAGTAAACATTATTCTGCATTATATTAAAGGAAGGCCACAATACGGCGCATTGTTGTTTTCCCGATATAATTTCCACAGCCTACTGAACTCCCATCCCAACATGAATGAAGCCCCCGGGACTGCAGAGGCCCCAGCAGGCCCCCGCTATTAATTTTTAAGAAATGTCCCTAGGACCAGCCCACCAAGGGGCCTCATTAAAATAAAACGCGGGAACCTGCGACCCCAGCGCAAATTGCGCTTAAATCTTTTTTTTTTTAATCTTTTTCTGGCCGAGGGGTCCTTCTGGGACCCCCTAAGCAGGCCTAGGGGGCCAGGGTGTTTCTACCCTGCCCCCTTTTCTTGTTCTATATCTTTGTTTCTCTGTTTTCTGGTGACTCGCTTCTACCGAGTGACAAGATGGCTGCCAACACTTAGGCTCCGCCCAGATATCAAAACTTGTATTTTTCCAATGTCTCAGCAACTACTGAACGGATTTACACCATTTAAAAAAAAGGTCGCTTTCTGATCCAAACACTACCTTTTTCCCAAATTTGGGGTAATTCCGTTCAGTAGTTTCGGCTGTAGCCTTGCCCAAAGTTTCCTATGGGAAATTGATTTTTTTACTCTTATTTTTAATTTTCTAAAAAACTACTGAACAGATTTACACCATTAAAAAAAAGGACGCTTTCTGAATAAAGCTCTACCTTTATGCCAAATCAGGGTAATTCCGTTCAGCAGTTCGGGCTGTAGACCGTTGCAAAATTTCCTATGGAAATTAACATGGGGAAAACGCATTTTGGGACCCCCTTTTTTCTCAGCTCCCGCTTGATGAATCACCCCCAAACTTTTAGGATAGGAGCTGACCTGGATAGACTTTTTTGGGGGAGAATTTCGCAAAGATTCGTCAAACGACGCCAAAGTTATTAGCAAATCAAAAAAAAACTAAAAAAATATGAAAACTAGGTTCTAAGTATAACTACCTACTGGAGACCGCCTTTAGGTAATATATACAAACACATATATATATATTCATATACACACATATATATATTTACTTTTTTCAACATGCAAAACTTTTTATTACCAACAGAAAGTTTCTTCCTCTCCGCAACCGACATGACAGATTGTGTATTTTGAGCCCTTTAATGCACTTTGCATGCCAAACAAGGAAACCCACTGGGAACAGTGAAGCAAGTATTAGAAAGTGTATCAGAGCTCTCCATTTTCATGAGAGAATTTGGGAAGGAAAGACTTTTCCTGAAACATTATTGTCCATGAAAAGAAAAATAAGACGTTTCTCGTTTTCCATGTTCTAACCATAAAGCATTAAGTTAAGAATAATATAGAATTTAAAAATAATTACTAATATAATATGAAAACACATTTCCACTGAAAGCCTCCCCTTCTCACAAACCCCTTAAGGAAATGTCACTGCTGTAAATGGCACATCAGTCTTTATTTATTTATTTTGAAAGTTTTATATAGCGCGAACAAGATCTTCGCAGATATCAGAGCGCTTTACATAGAGGGGTACATGAGGGAACATAGTCAAACAAATAAATCAATAGATCACACAGTACAAATAGGTGGCTACAAAGCCAATCATGTGAGTAATAAGACAACTCATACAAATAAGCAAAGGGGTCAAACATGTAGTACAGATCGTTGCAGAGTGTTAACAGAGTTCGAGATAATAGTTCAAGTGTATTTAGCCATGAGGATAGCTTTTACTTCTTTTTTAAAGAGTGTAGTGGAAGAGATAAGCCTGGTTTCGGGAGGGAGTGAGTTCCAAATCCTAGGCGCCATTCCTGAGAAGGAGCGCTTGTATGTTTTTTCCTTCCGGAATCTTCGAGGTTTCAGCAGAAGATTGTTTGTGCCTCTCGTGTTTCTAATTCCACCAGAGATTGTCAGTTTCTGAGCGAGGTAGCCGGGTGAGTTTAGGTGTACCGCCTTGTGTGTCATGCAGGCGATTTTTCAGATGTATTCTGGCTTCAAAACGCAGCCAATTCAGGGATTTCAAGTCAGGGGTAATATGGGAGTGCTTTTTTGACCCAGTGATGAGTCTCGCTGCAGCATTTAGAGAAGCTCTTAGTGGTGCGGTTGTAGTTAGGGGGAGTCCGCAGAGGGCGGTGCTGCCGTATTCAATTCTGTCTCTGTATAAGGTGCGTGTTATATTGAGTGCTCTGACACCATACACTCGCCTGAGCAGAGCTATAAAACAAATTAAATGCATGTGCGAAAGAGGCTATAGAGAGATGAGGGACACTGTGGAGTGTGGTAGTGAGGGAATTCATGGGGAAGGAGTTTTTTTGGGGGGAGGGCACACAAAGATTGTTGCACTGGGTGTCACCACTGCTAAAGCCAGCCCTGTCTGTACGCGTGCAAGGTGTGCAAGTAGGAGTCTGGATGAGAAGAGGTATCTGGAAGGTTTGTGAAAGCAGATAAGATTGTTGAGGAAAGCTGGAGCAGTGTTATATAGTGCTTTGAAAGTATGGGTGAGGAGTTTCAAATGTTATTGCTTGTGTATGGGGAACCAGTGGAGCTACCTTAGGTATGGTGTGATGTGTGTGCAGCATGAAACGTGGACAGTGATTCAGACAGCCGATTTGTGCATGGTCTGTAGCCTTCTGGTGAGTTTTGTGCTGATCCTGGCATACAGGATGTTCCTGTAGTCGAGTTTGCTTGTGACAAGGTCATGCTTGATAGTTTTCCAGGAGCTGGTGGAGAGCCATTTGAAAATCAACGACGAGTTTGCTGTTGACGACGATCCCGAGGTTCTTGCAGTGGGTGTAGGTATTAGACCTGTTGGCCCCATGGTGGAGTGCTCTTCCTGAAGATCACAATTACGGTTTTGTCAGTGTTCAGCTACAGAAAGTTGGTCTTCATTCAGTGGATGATTTCAGTAATACAGGCAATGAACTTGATCAGGTTACTTGGGGTCTTGTCCGTAAGAGAGAGTATGAGTTGCATGTCATCAGAATACAAGAGGACGTTTATGTTATTAGAGCGGATGATGCTAGCTAGAGGGTTCATGTATACATTAAAAAGGGTCAGGCTCAGGGAGGATCCTTGAGGAACTCCGCAGATGAAGTCACAGGTGTACTAGTTGGACAGTGCCAGGCTGACTGACTGGGTCCTTCCAGCTGGGATGGAGCAGATCCATCGGCATGCACATCCATAGAATCCGATGTCGAGTAGGCATTGGATGGGGGTCAGAGGCCATGCCGAACACAGCAGAGAGGTACAGGACAATGAGGTCCATAGCGTCTCCTCCATCCAGAGCCATGCGGATGTAATCCATGGAAGCGATGAGAGCAGTTTAAGTGAGGTGGTTGAGTCTGAAACTAGAGTGAGTGGTGTTGAGGAGTTGGTGGTCATTGAAGTATTCGGTAAGGCGTCTGTTGATAATTTTCTGTAAGACATTGGGCAAAAATGGAAACTGGGAGATAGGCCTCTATTTGGGAAGCGTTGAAGGGCCTGCAGAGGGTTTCTTCAGTAATGGGAGGGGATGTTTCTAAGCTTCTGGGAGGATTGTGGTAGATGAAGCATTCAGAATTGGTGTGAGCATTGCGCTGATGGTTTGCAGTCCTCTAGAGTAGGTGTGGTGGAGGCATGGGTCCGATAGGGCCCTTAGTGGATGGATTTCATAGTGGCAGCAGTTGTGTCTGGGGTGATGATATGCTATGTGGGTTGCATTGGTTCCTCGAATAAGATCAGGAGGTGTTTGGTGAGGCTGTCGGGTCTGGTTGCAGGTTGAAGTTGCTGTAAATGGCGGTGATTTGTTGCTGAGGAATTGAGAGAAATTGTTGCAGAGGTGCTTTGAGGGGGTGATCGAGTTGGAGACAACCACTGGTGAGGTGAAATTTTTTACAATAGCGAAGATCTCTTTGCTTCTGTTGGTGCTGGCAATAAAGCAGTCTTCCATAGCAGCATGTATGGTGGTCCGGGATCATTTGGTAGTTGAGTCGAAGAGCGCCTTTGAACATGTCCGTGTCTGCTGGTTCAGTCTCCATTTACGCAACAGTTGTTTGCAGTGCAGTTTCATCAGTCCGATTTCCTTTGTGTACCAAACTGGCCTGGGGGGCTAGAACTTGCTCCATTGCTGTGTTTGAGGAGGGTCTGTGCGGGAGTTGATCCAATTGCTGAAATGTTTGAGGAATTTGGGGAGGCTATTACTGTGTTTGTGTAAGTGGGTGTTGAGAGCGGTGTTCCAGTCCCTGTCAGTGATTCTGTTCCAGTCTCTGCAGGCTGGTCTGGCAATGGTGTGGGTGCATTGGACATGTGCAAGGATGCTGAACTTGACGTGGGTGTAATCCATCCAGGAGACTGTTGTGAATTGGTCGACTCAGATGTTTTTCAAAGGTGGTGAAAATAGGGTCCAGGAGATGTCCGGTGATGTGGGTAGTCCCCTTCACTCGTTGGGTGAGGCCCAGACTTCCAAGGTCATTGAGGAGTTCTTCTGAGTTGGGGTCAGCATGGTCTTCCAGCTTGAACTTCAAGTCTCTGAGTGGGATGTAATTGCTAGTGTCAAGGGCAAATGGTGTAAATTCTGTGATGGTGTATGTGAAGTGGGTGCTCAGTCCTGGTGGTCTGTAGATGAATGTGTCGCTTAGGGTGAAGTTTTCTGTGACGTGGAGCTTGAACAACAGGTGCTCCATATTGGAGGATGACGTGTCCATGGAGGTGGTGCAGCTGAAGGAGTTCTCGTGGATGATGGGGATTCCAGGCTTGTGAGGTCTGTCTTGCCTGGCGATCTTGTAGCTGAGGGGGATGGCTGTGGCGATGTCATATGTAGATATGGAGTTCAGTTAGTATAACCTGGGCACGGGGTCTCGCCCTGCTGAGGGGCCCCCTTTAATGTTGTCCGACCCCCCCCTCTTGTCTCCACAGCCTCCCCAACCCCCTGGATGGTCGGCAAGGGAACGATATAGTTGCGACGAGGAGGAGGAGGAAGGTTGGGGGCCCTTTAAATGGACTGACAGCCTGATGGTGGAGGAGGAGCCTGGAGAGCCCGTAAAAGGTGGCACCGACAGTCCACAGGTGTGTTACTACACCGGAGGAGCGGACGGAGTGCAGGAGAGCGGAGAGGCGGGAAGCAGCGAGACGGAGTGGAGCGGAGGAGCGAGTTGGTTAAGTGAGGAGGAGTGGACCGGAGGAGCGAGTTGGTTAAGCGAGGAGAACATTGCGGAGGTGGAGAAACCTGAACAGAGAAGACGGGAATCAGCCTCATCGGATCAAGAGTCGACGGGACCTGAGTCGTCTGCAGAGAGAGTTGAGAGCCGAGAGACGGGATCTGCAAAGCCTGGAGGCCAACCCCACGAGCCGCCCAGCCGTACGCCAGGAGGGGTACGGCTAGCAGAGGTACGTGAACGGTTCCTGGGGTGGTGGAGGAGGAAAGGCAGACGCCTGACGTAGCTTAAGTTGATCGGATAAAACACCGGCGTCCCCCGAATAGCATAACACTGAAACTGCACAATCACGATTCCCGGTAGAAGCGCACCGTGTGTCACCCTCACTTCCCCCTTCCCCCTCAACATTCATTGACCGATATACAGAAATACTTACTTGTCCTCTCTTCTCTTTACCTCCTCGGCGGCCGGCGAGGGCGAGCACTACGGAGCCTCCGGAGCCCAGCAGCAGGAGGAGGAGCCCCGTCAGGAGAAAGGAGGAGGGAGTGCTCCGAAAGACCCGACAGGAAAGGAGCCGATCCCCCAGAAGGGGCGCCACAAGAAAAACTTGTACCGATGACCTGTATGCTAAAATAAAAACCGCTACAACCAAAACTCGCCTCCTACCCCTTCCTAGCCCCGCGGTAACAGTTAGGTTTCCTTAAGGAAAAGTAGGTTGATAGCTTTATCATGCAGCAAGTCCCAGATCTCTGTGGCGTATTTTGTGAGTGTGTGTTGAGCTCCATGTCGCCCAACTCGCAATCTACGCTCAGCTCACCTCCACGCTCAGCTCACCTCCACACACTTGTTGTACCCAAAACCAGAACTAACAAATTCGGTGGCCGTCGGTTTGCCCTCCCGGCCCCGAAATTTTGGAATCCTCTTCCCCTGACCATCAAATCCAGTAGCTCCCTCCTTCACTTCAGGAAGCTGCTCAAAACCTTCCTCTTCCCCCCACCCTGCTAATCCCGCATCTTCCAGCGTTGTGTCTCACCTCTGCCCTATAGCGCCAGGAAACCCATGGTGTCAGCGCGCTTTACAAATATCGTTTAACATAACATGAATGCAAGTGCAGAGTGTTATGCGTATGGTTGTAGAATTGTGTAAGAAAGTCGGGTGTTGGGTGATGTCAGTGCAGGAGCACGGAGTGTTGGGGCGGGTATGACATGAAAACTTGCACAAAGTGCAAGAGAATTCTCCCTTGGGGTTGTGAGTTGCGGTGAAGCAGCAGTGTGTGCAGTGGTGGCCGGGATTGCGGACATGGAGGGTCACAGTAGGGAAAAATTTGAGGGTCCAGGGTTCCTGCTGCTGGGCTTGCTCCAGGCATCCACACACCATTAAATAGGTCGGTAAATGTAAATGTGTAAATGTGTTTGTATTTATATAGCGCCTTCTACCCAGAGGTCTCGTAGCGCTTTATTCATACCGATGTGGAACCCTTCTTGACTTTCCTGTGAGATGTCCACTCCTGGGCACCCCCAAGGTGAAGCCTGGCATACAAGCGCTGCTGGGGCCGTTGTGGTGATTAAGCAAGCTATTGCCCAGAGTCACAGAGTGGGGCCCATGATTAGACTAGGCACCGAGGCAGAATTATCAGGTCAGGGGAGATTGAGTCCAAGAGCCGCCGAGGCGGGAATTGAACCCTGGTCCCGGGCCAGACCTTTGCATCAGGGTCTGCCGCTCTAACCATTGAGCCACAGGAAAAGAGGGTGGGTGATGTCACTTCCTGTGCAGAACAATGATGGGCAATCCAGTGATTACACTTCCTGTGCAGAGCGATAATGGAAATTCTTATGATGTCACTTCCTGTGCAGATGGATGATGGAAATGTGCCCTCTTGCTCGGCTTTCTCTTTTAAAGGGTGGCGATTGCATCTCCAGATAGGAATGTTTAGTGTTGGAAGGGGCTATCTGGCACTGTCAGATGAGTCAGCTTGAAAGGGGCAGCGTGTGGGCTGGTTTTTTTTTTTAATCGACTTTTAGAGCCTAATTTTAACAGGTCGCTGTATCTAGTGTGACATGGAAGCAAGCCAGCTGGCAGTAGGATAACAAGGTGCTTCATTATCAAGTGGGTTAGGGCTAATCTGGCCTAAAAGGATGACAATGGGAAAAAATATGAAGAAATTTATTTTTGGAAATTAAGAATTTGTGGTCTGAAGAAGGATATATTTTTTTATGAAACTGCAAAAGTACTATGTTACGTATTTGAGAACATTTGTTTAGCTCTTTATCAGGAGTATCATAGCGCTCAATATGAAATCTATTAAGGTATAGCAAAGCAGTCTTAAATATAGTTTTTTAATCAATTTTCTAAAAAGCCATAATAACGATATAATCTTTACGTGCCTCAGATTAGAAATCTGTTCAATCTAGATAAGTAAAAGTCAAATGTACAGTATGCTGTCTAGTACGTACACAAATATATGATCCCACCTGCCTCATCACATCCTAGTCTCAGTAATCTGGTCTCAATGGAACAAACAGACATACTATTCAATTGTTCGTATAGCATCACATGCTACCGTATAGTAAAATGTTGTTTATAAAATGCCTGCAGTTCCTTACAACTAGGTTCACGTTATATCAAATACCCATAATACATACAGGTCATCTAGGAATCATTATCACAAAATGAAGGCTGAGAAAACCTACATTTAGAGGCCAGATACAGACAAACACATGGAACTGTGAGTGCAAGACTGTGTTCCCCTGAAAGCAGTGCTATTTCTCTGAAGCCAAGCAATTAAGCACTGTTGCCAGTACACTTTGTCCTATCCCATCAGGTTCAAATAGAGTCCTGTTATCAGACCAGTTTCATGATTTATAGATAGAGCTAACAGGAAATCCTTGAAAGCCCAAACATGCATTTCATAAAAAAGATCAGACCTAAAATGGTAGAATCTTACAGTTAATGAAAGAGTTTGCAAATGTTAGAGAAAGTCATGTTCTAGCTGTATTTAAGTTTCATATTGACCCATTCAGATTTCCATCCTTACGTATTGTCAGATTTTTATGTGATACAATGAAGTTCAGTCAGTCTCCACTCAAGTGGTTGCACTTAACTGCATGAAGGACTATATAACTATGAATGTCAAGAATATCAGTGAAAGGGGACTAAATCCCATGACGAATAGCCCAAAATATGTGGGTCAAGCTGATGGCCACCATGAGATGATCATGTAGTATTACGACAAGAAAACAAAGCAGTAAGAGAGAGAGAGTGATGCCCATGCCACATACAACCAAAAAAGCCAGCCAAGCCAGCCAGGATGTCTCAAGGACAATGGAGCCACACCAAAAGCCGCATCTGCAGGATTGAAGACAAGAAGGTACCCCATTTTGAAGTGAATATTGGATGTGCTTTTTCAGGGTTTCATCCTTCCAATGAAAAATAAAGACCTAAACATTGTGGAGCTTAACTTTGGCGAAAAAGAGTTTGCAAATGTTAGAGAAAGTAATGTTCTGGCTGTTTATAAGTTTCATATTGACCCATTCAGAATTCCATCCTTACGTATTATCAGATTTTTCTGTGATACAATGAAGTTCTATCAGTCCCTCTCAAGTGGTTGCACTTAACTGCATGAAGGACTATATAATTATGAATGTCAAGAATATCAGTGAAAGGGGACTAAAACCCATGACGAATAGCCCAAGATATGTGGGTCAAGCTGATGGCCACCATGAGATGGTCATGTAGTATTACGACAAGAAAACCAAGCAGTAAGAGAGAGAGAGTGATGTACATGCCACACACAAACAAAAAAAGGCAGCCAGCCAGTAAGTCTTAAGGACAATGGAGCCACACCAAAAGCAGCATCTGCAGTATTGAAGACAAGAAGGCACCCGATTTTGAAGTGAATATTGGAAGTGCTTTCTCAGGGCATCATCCATCCAATGAAAAATAAAGGGCTTGTATATCACTTTATGAGTAAGGGTCTTCTCAGTATCATGATCAGGTTAACGTTTTTGTAAGATGCAAACCACCCAGTCAAGGCATTTATGGATTATGAGTTTTATAATGGTATTAAGTTAAGTTACAAATACGGACAGTTCCTTCTCCTATGGGCATAAACCTCCGCCATGTGTACACTTCCCCAAGCTTGTAGTGAGTTAAGTTAAGTATACGGACAGTTCCTTCTCCTCTGGGCATACACCTCCGCCATGTGTACACTTCCCCAAGCTTGTAGTGAGGGTGACCCTCTTGAATTTTCTAATTTTCCTCTCATTAATTTCGCGAGAATGTGTCGAAATTTGATCATTTAATTCCTCGAGGGTTTTAGACCAGTCTTCTTCAGACATCCTGTTTGTGAGCTGGTTCGACACCTCCACTATTTCTTTAGTTAAGTCCTCCAAGATACTTGACAGTTCTTCTATGATCAATAAAATCAGGTCCAAGGAGCACTTATTTAAAATAGCGTACTATCTTTAATGGAAACGTTTGGAGTTCTTGCAAAGTGATGGTTTTAAAGCTCTACGTAAACCCCGGGGAATGCGGTGCTAACGGTGATTTTTAATCAGTGTGCTAGATTGTAGCTTTTGATTAATCTCCCTTTTTGACAAATATATTAGTTGCCTAATGTTTTGGTCCTTGGTCCTGTTGGTGGATGACTGTGTTATCTCATCCTGAACTAATGCATATATCCTCGATGCTTCGTCATCTTTGCATGCAAACGTGTCAGCCCTTGCTTCCGTGCTTTTTTCAATTTCCTCATGTCACATTTTGCCTTTAGTTTTGTTAATTAACTGTAATTTACTAGATGGCGTGCAATCTGCCCAGCTGTAGTTTTGTGTACAGCTGATGTCAAGTCACTGTACACCTCAATCCCACATTCTTCAGGGATAGAGGCAGTGGAACAAGCCATAGTCAACACTAATCTAGAGTTACCGATGCAGACTTTCCTTATGGAATTGATGTTGTTCACTCTTTACCAAAGTTACTTTAAGTACAACGAGGAATGGTACCAGCAACTTGTGGGTACATCCATGGCAAATTGCGCCGCACCGGTACATGCAAATATTTTTATGAAAGAATATGAAGAAAGGCACATCCTCTCAAAGTCGGAATTAATTAATGAGAAGAAAATTAGAAAATTCAAGAGGGACACCCTCGACTACAAGCTTGAGGAAGTGTACACATGGGCGGAGGTTTATGCCCAGAGGAGAAGGAACCGTCCGTATACTCAACTGATACCTCTTCATCAGGCAGTGATATTTACAACAGAACACAAATGGGAAGAGCGCAAATGACATCAAGAGCTCAAGAAACACCACAGAGCGATGAATCACCGATAGCTACAGTAGCCACAACTAGTACTTTTTAAGACCAAGGCCAGTTGCAAAAAGGAGACCCAGGAGGGGAAAAGGAAAAAGAGCATCCCAACACAAGAAGCACCACAATACCGAAGAAGGACAAGGAGAAAAAGAAAGCGGTGGTGAAGGACAACTAGTGATCAACATTTCAGATTACAACTTATCCGCAAACGAGATCAAATTACTGCAAAAGGGAACCTTCTTTGTTCCCACAACCAACTCAGACCCTCTGGAATTGGAAGTAAGCTTTTTTAAGCTGATGAGGAAATTAAGATTAAGACATTTCTTTGACAGCGCTTTACCCAGCCATGAAGCACGAGAACCTGACCAACTGATGGGATTGAGACCAAACAGTACATTTCAAGCTCCAGTCAGCCACAAAACACTAGACCTGTTCGAAAAGTTGGTTAAACAAGATTTGGCCAAACTTAACCACAAGCGTAACATGACAAAAAACATCACGCAAAAAGATCTGGATACATTGAGAAAACTGGCAGACAATAAGGAAATCGCGTGTGTAAAGGCAGATAAGGGAGGAGCATTAGTGATCATGAATTCGGCTATGTATGAAACCAAAGTTATGGATCATCTCTCAGATTTCAACACTTACATGAAGTTGAATGAGAATCCAACTGGAAGATATATGAAAGCTTTGAAAGCGTTAATTGACAAGGCTTACGACGCAGGAACAATCAATGAAAGATTAAAGAATTTTCTTACAAAGCAGAACCCGAAAAGTCCGGTTTTATACATGATCCTCGAGGATCCATAAAAACTTAAAAGATCCCCCCATGAGACCCATAGTCTCTACACATGGCAGTCTACACGAGCCAATAGGGCCATTTTTGGATAGATATTTGCAACCCAGAGTGAGGAGCATGCAAACTTATATCAAGGATACAACTGATTTCCTGCTGAAGTTACAATCAGTTACATTGGAACAAGAAGAGAGCCTAGTTTTGTGTACAGCTGATGTCAAGTGACTGTACACCTCAATCCCATATTCTTCAGGGAGAGAGGCAGTGGAACAAGCCATAGTCAACACTAATATGGAGTTACCGATCCAGACTTTCCTTATGGAATTGATGTTGTTCACTCTTTACCAAAGTTACTTTAAGTACAACGAGGAATGGTACCATCAACTTGTGGGTACATCCATGGGCAATTGCGCCGCACCTGTATACGCAAATATTTTTATGAAAGAATATGAAGAAAGGCACATCCTCTCAAAGTCGGAATGGCATGATAACGTTAAAGTAATGGTCAGATATATCGATGATATTTTCATAATTTGGAAAAACTCAACTGAAAAGTTGGAGACAGCTTTAACACAACTCAATTCTCTGGATGAGCGTATCCAATTGACCTGGGATATTTCCAAGCAAAAAGTAACATTTCTAGATGTTGAAAATACATTGACAGAAAAGTGAATAGAAACTGACATATACCGTAAGCCTACAGACCGGAATAACATGTTACACTACACGAGCTTTCATCAAATGTCATTAAAGCAACACCTTCCATTTTCGCAAATCACAAGGGTTAAAAGAATTACATCAGATCCTATGAAGGCAGTGCAAAGGATAGATGAAATGGGCCTAAGATTCCTAAACAGAGGTTATCCACAAAAAGTGATTGATGAAGCCAAAGGTCGCGTACAGAACACAAGGAGAATAGACTTGTTACAGGAACATAAAAAAGTGGACAATAAAAGAGTGGTAGCAGTGTCAAGATTTTTAACTCTCAGTATGAGTTTCAAAAAGATAAGAAGAAGACATTGGTCAATTCTCAACCTGGAACCAGATTTCAATTGAATCTTTGCAATAACCCTGTTATTTTCTCATACCAGAAGAAGAAACATGGGAGAAATTCTCAAACAAAAGTCAACAACTACGACGCAATACAAAGGCACAAGACCTTGCTTAAACTGTGGTAACTGTAACAAAATAATAAGAGGCAACACTATATCGCATCCCATGAACGGATATAACATCAAACTCATGGTCTCAGCTACCTGCGACTCATACAATGTTATGTACTTACTGAAATGCCCTTGTGGGAAAGTATATATGGGCAAAACGGAAAGGAAAATCAAAATACGCATCACGGAGCATAAGTCTAACATTCGCACCCGCAACATGAAATCATCAGTTGCGACTCATTTTTTGGAGGAGCACCATAATATATCGGAACTGAAATTCATTGTATTGGATTGCATTGAAAAAAGGAGGGCAGAGACAATAATAAACATTTATTACAACGTGAAAACGCCTGGATACAGAGACTGAGTTCAAGCAGACCGAATGGTCCTAATGACCGCATAGAACTAGCATGTTATCTGTAACTACCAACCATGGCTGACTAGATGCCACGCAAGTTGCCTGCAATCTTGGTTCGTCTTGGTGCATACTGTATCATTGATATTGATCATGTGTACTGATGTTACCTTGCATTTGAGTAATTCACACATTGGAATTATGTACATACTCTGAGTATTTTCCACACCACACACCCGTTACTTTTTTCGTTTAATTTTTCGTCTTTATTATTCGTTTTTTATTTGTTTTCATAAAGTAGTGGTTTACTGATAATTTTTAAGACCCACATATATTGTCAACCGATGCTCTTTGCATTTGTACATTGACCGATCGCAAATCCGGTGCCCAAATAGGATAGAGGCTGTCTTTTTGTACTGCCACGACGAAGTCTGTTTTTTAGCTTGACTCTGGGATATGTATCACGTGATTACTGAGGCATCCAATTGCCCGTATTCTGTTTCTTGGAACACGGAAACGCTGAGAGCGTTCCAGTGAGCTTGTTTGGATCGTGTCGGAGATTAATTTATGAACTAAGGTCAGTGAATACTTATACGGATTCCTAAGGTAAACTTGAACACTTAAGGTTGGGCATATGATACTCATATATTGATGTTTTTTCTTCAGAGCCGCAAAGATTCGTAAAGGAAAAGCCATATAAGTCTAGTTTTTCACACGGTCGGCATTGACTTTATCGGGTCACTTTTGTTTCACACATACTTCACGGGCACATTTCTAGGCGTAATTTTAGCACCAGAAGACATGTGTGTCACACCAAAGCCACCATAGTTTACCTCAATAGTTGATTATACAGATGAGGTTTTGTTAACACATGATAGATTGATGTTATTATGTTTTTCTGAATTAACAGTGATGCTCCCTGAAGAAGGGCTGTCTATTGCCCGAAATGCATAGGAGCAAACAAAGCAACAATGTCATAAAAGGAATAATGATGTATAAACCAAATGGAATGATTAATGAATTTCATTAAGGAAATTATTCATGAATTATAACTTCAACAATAAAAGAAAGATTGAGTAAAACTATTGAACTGTGCGGAGTCTTCAGTTTTTCGAGGAACCTATATCTGAGTGCCCACGGGAATGCAACTAATGGGTTATTAGGAACACGCTTTGCTTGTATTGAAGAGGACGTCTTGGACGGAAGACTAAGCATGGGCGAATTTTGCGAATCTCGCGTTTGCGAATTTTGCGGATTTGCGAACTCGCAATCCGCAAAATCCGCGAATTCTCGCGAATTTGCGGATTTTTTTTTGTGTTCGCGCGGGTTTCTGCCAGTTCGCGAGGGTTTTGTACAATTTTGCAAAACGCAAACTTACCTGTCGGGTCGCAAGTTTCGCGAACTTGTTGTTTCTACGTGTCCAGCCTGTTTGGGACACTCTTCTTCATCACTGCGACTCTCTGTCACCACTGCCACTCTCTGACTACTCATGCCACCCTCTGGCCCACCCATGCCACCCTCTGTTTCATCACAGCACCCTCTGGTTGTCCAGTCAGTGTACATTATTGTGGCAACGCAAGCACACCTTCCCTGCCTCAAGTGACCTGAATTAATTTGGGGCTGATTAATGTGTCACAGAATATTTTTTTAGCTGGCACCTGCTTCCTTAGTGCTTCCTGATTAGTGATCTTTTGCACTTGCTAAGTGCTTTCATTGTTGCAAAATTAGTTACAACACCTGCCCTGCCCCAACTGACAATAATGAATTAGGGGCTGATTAATGGATTTGAACTTCCAGCCTGGCTCCTGCTTGTCTCCCTTAGCTGTAATTCAGGACCTTTGTGGCATATGTGTAACTATTCTGAGTTTCAGAGCAGGGTCACATAATAGTTGCAACTGGCAACTGAACTCTGGAGGGGCCCCTCAGGAAGCACTACAGGAAATGGCTACTAATGATGAGCCTGAACTTTTGAACCTGGTAAGTAGTTTCAGTTTTGCTAAGATCGTATTTCTGCAATTTTGCACTTATTCGCGGGGCGCGAAGTTGTACTGGGAAGCCGCGAACTCACGCGAACAGTGCGAGCAAAATCCGCTGCTCGCGGATTTGCGGATTTTGCGGGAGATTCGCGAATCTCGCGGATTGCGAATTTACCGAAAATCCACAAAATCCGCGAGCTAAACGGATTTTCCGCCCATGCTTACGGAAGACGCCACCCGTGTAGCACCTCATAACTAGTCTACCCCTTTTATTTGAAATCACTTTGGAACATTGTAAAAAATAAGGCAGTGCACCTGCATCAAATACTGTTGCAATTTAAAAATGCGGCCATGTTTTTTCAGTAGTTCTTTTCCATTAGTTCTACCAAAATGACCTGGAAATGTGAAGTAACAGCACAGGATGCATTGGCAGAACATTTACTAGAGGCTTGGAAACATCTATATAAAGCAGAGGCTATTGTTTCCTTCCCTGGATAACACATACACATAAGCTCATGTAGTAGAAAACAACAAAAAAAGCCTGTAGCTCTAGTTTGTAAGGAACAAGTATCACCTTTCTTTGCTATGCAGTCGCTATTAGGACACAGAAAAGATGGGTATTTTAATTTGCAAAGTATGACATTATGCCCCTTGACTTGATGGTGCATGTTGAGTAGTATTATGCTATGCTGAACAGAGGCTAGTACAGATTAAATCATGGCTTTACTACTTTCCTCTAGTTGAGGTGGTCTATCTATATCCATAATGTTGTAAATATGCAGGCATCAAGTTGAGTAGGATGGCTCCTTGCACAAATAAATACCTACCACCCAGATGAAACTTTTTAAGAGAGGAATAAAAACAACTGAGCCTTAGAGGAAGGTATGTATTTGGGTTGTTTCATGTAAACCTAGATATGAAGAAGATTTGATGCTTATGCTGTGCTTCTCTGCACATCAAAAAGGTGGTCTTGGGCATAATCTGCTGGAAGAGGGGGTGAACTGACTTTGGTCTTGGAGTTCTAGCATTAGCAAAATAGCAGTTGACACATTTTAAACAACTTCCACTTGCCAGCAAGGTATTTTGGAAGGCCTGGGAATAAAGCGTTGCAGTGGGCAAGATAAGGAGAAGAAGGCATTTACAACTGTACGTTTGTCCAGGAATAGATCCCGTGTTTTGTGTGACAATTAGTGGGCACAGTAATAAAAACAATATTTACATATGACCAACTCTTTAGTGCCAACATTATTTTAGAAGTGTGGCATAAAATCATGCACCCGACTACTAAAAGGTGCTGTGATGCCACACTAATGACATATTGTGCACTATTCGAGAGCTAATTAACAAGATCCATTTAAGTTGTTCAAAAATCATTTCTCAAAGAAATAAAGTCACCTGGAATGGTAGCATTCGTACTTCTGGTAGTTTCAAAGGCATTCAAGCCTGGCAGCAGAGAAAGCTTCCCAACAAATCAAGGAAAATGTGGGCAAGCACAGTGGGCACTGTTTGTGGTCTGGCAAGAGAATGAGAAGAAGGCCCCAAAAACAGGACCTACTGAGCAGGGGTTTCACTGTGCCCAAAGGGTATTGGGTTCCAGATGTTACCTTCACCCACAACTTGCACCTAGTTCTTCCAAACTCACTGTTCATGACCATGAGCTGCAAGCATCATGTTTGGCCATGGACTCCATTCCGAAGGCCAACCCCAACAAGGTAAAATGTGTGCTACCCACATCCTTCAGTAAAGAATAGAGGGGCCTAGATGTCAGACCTGGCTGCGCACCTAAACCTGTCTCCTAATCAGGCCATGTCAGTATGCATATATTGTGCCCTGCAAAAAAAATAATTGGAAACCTATTTCGCTCGATCAATTAGACTCTATTTTTAATTACTTTTATTGATTTTTTTATTTTTTATTTTATATTCCGAACATCAAACATGCAGTACTATACCAGACTATCGTCATTTTGCTGGCACTGTATATAGAAGGAAGAAAAGAAAATACGGTCCCAAGCGTTTCAAGAAATATCACTCTTGCATCTAACATACGTCCCAAACAACAGTAATAGGAAGAAAGCCCCAGAGCTAAAGTTTCTTTGCAAATCATCCGTGACATGTACGCTAGTCGCTCATACCTTCTCAAATTTTTCAGGGCTTCCCTGACTGGCATGTGTTGCCTTTTCTATCACTGCACACCAGGTAATGTGTGTGTCCATCAGAGATGCACTGGAGCGGTCCCATTTATGTGCCATATCCCTGCATGTCACTACAGAGAAAGATCTTGTAATAGTTTGTGATATCTTGAAACTTCCAAATTCCCAGAGGGCCACCTTTGGGGAAAGCACAGAAGGCGTCCTTTTTAGGTCTCGGCATCGAGACCTATTGTTATGGAGTTCGCTCTGAAGGGACCTTGAGCTGTGAACACGCCGACCAGGGTCCGTGAACGCGCACACACACAGGCAGGCATGGCCGTGCACACACAGACACACACAGAAACAGACACACGCACACACGCACACACACACACACCCCATCCCTCTCTGCCCACTCCCTCTCTGCCGCCCCCCCTCTACCCACACTCACCGGGCTCTTTCCCTCTGCAGTTGGTCAGTCATGGCAGCAGGCAGACTCGTGTCTTCTCCGGCGATCCTTCAGCTGATGTGCACGCCCACGCTGCGTCACGTGCGCGCCCACCACGCTGTTTTCATGCCCGTTGATCCTCAGCTTGTTATATACTTTGGCTATGGACAATTAGACCACCGTTTTGCTCCGTCAATCATGTTTTCTTGGGCTGCGGTGTCTACAAGGCAAGGGGGCAGTGCACTGCACATGGATTTATCCTCGTCACGCCAATCGGTATTGTTTAATTTTATTTCTTTCGATCAGCATGTTTTTTTGTAATCTCTGGGAGAGCCGACGCTGGGACTTGAACCCCATTCCACAGTGTCAAAGTCTGGACACGGAGTGAAAGAACGTGGCTGTGCAAGCTACCACTGGACCCACTATACTCAGTTACCATGAGGTGGCGATATCTGCCACTCACTTTCCTCACTGCACCTTTGTGTTAGCCACGATGATCATAATCATTTCTATCCACTTTCATAATAGGCTTGTATTTTCAAAGATATCCTCTAATACTGAAAAAAAAATTAGGGCAATAAATATCTATACAGCAGAGTACGTAAACACAAAATGTCATGACATTTTGCACACTGTTGCAGGTCCGCTGTAGTCAAGGAGATTGTCTTCTGAGAAGTGTTTACATCCTCAAAATGACTTTCCAGTGTAGAGGACCATTGGTGCACCTGCTTATCTGGCAATATGCATAAGGATTACTACCTATCTCACTAATATTTTATCTTCGTAAATAGTTTGTTCACAGTACATTGTAAATTGTTTTCACATCATGGGAGCTCTAAAAATTGAATTCTGTTCATCGCTTCTAAATGAGGCGCTTTTTGGCATTCTTCGACAATGCTTTCAAACTAATTTCTGCTACTGCGGTAGATGGATGGCACTCCGGAGAATATTGTGTTGATCGGTATAGCTCTATAAGCCGTGCGCGCCCCTGGTGACCCTCCCGCCCGACCCCAGGTCTGCCCAGTAGAACGGCGCTCACTTCATCCCTCTGTGAGGCAGAAGGTGAGTGTGAGTGCAGAGTGCGCAGAGTGCGAAGTAGTGAGTGCAGAGTGAGTGTGCAGAGTGAGTGTGCAGAGTGCAGAGTAGTGAGTGTGCAGAGTAGTGAGTGTGCAGAGTAGTGAGTGTGCAGAGTAGTGAGTGTGCAGAGTAGTGAGTGTGCAGAGTAGTGAGTGTGTAGAGTAGTGAGTGTGTAGAGTAGTGAGTGCAGGGTAGTGAGTGCAGGGTAGTGAGTGCAGGGTAGTGAGTGCAGGGTAGTGAGTGCAGGGTAGTGAGTGCAGAGTAGTGAGTGCAGAGTAGTGAGTGCAGAGTAGTGAGTGCAGAGTAGTGAGTGCAGAGTGCAGAGTAGTGAGTGCAGAGTGCAGAGTAGTGAGTGCAGAGTAGTGAGTGCAGAGTAGTGAGTGCAGAGTAGTGAGTGCAGAGTAGTGAGTGCAGAGTGGAGAGTAGTGAGTGCAGAGTGCAGAGTAGTGAGTGCAGAGTAGTGAGTGCAGAGTGGAGAGTAGTGAGTGCAGAGTGCAGAGTAGTGAGTGCAGAGTAGTGAGTGCAGAGTGCAGAGTAGTGAGTGCAGAGTGCAGAGTAGCGAGTGCAGAGTGCAGAGTAGCGAGTGCAGAGTGCAGAGTAGTGAGTGCAGAGTAGTGAGTGCAGAGTAGTGAGTGCAGAGTAGTGAGTGCAGAGTAGTGAGTGCAGAGTGCAGAGTAGTGAGTGCAGAGTAGTGAGTGCGGAGTGCAGAGTAGTGAGTGCAGAGGGCAGAATAGTGAGTGCAGAATAGTGAGTGCAGAATAGTGAGTGCCTAGTAGTGAGTGCCTAGTAGTGAGTGCCTAGTAGTGAGTGCCTAGTAGTGAGTGCCTAGTAGTGAGTGCAGAGTAGTGAGTGCAGAGTAGTGAGTGCAGAGTAGTGAGTGCAGAGTAGTGAGTGCAGAGTAGTGAGTGCAGAGTAGTGAGTGCAGAGTAGTTAGTGCAGAGTAGTGAGTGCAGAGTGCAGAGTAGTGAGTGCAGAGTGCAGAGTAGTGAGTGCAGAGTGCAGAGTAGTGAGTGCAGAGTGCAGAGTAGTGAGTGCAGAGTAGTGAGTGCAGAGTGCAGAGTAGTGAGTGCAGAGTGCAGAGTAGTGAGTGCAGAGTAGTGAGTGCAGAGTAGTGAGTGCAGAGTAGTGAGTGCAGAGTAGTGAGTGCAGAGTAGTGAGTGCAGAGTAGTGAGTGCAGAGTGGAGAGTAGTGAGTGCAGAGTGCAGAGTAGTGAGTGCAGAGTAGTGAGTGCAGAGTGGAGAGTAGTGAGTGCAGAGTGCAGAGTAGTGAGTGCAGAGTAGTGAGTGCAGAGTGCAGAGTAGTGAGTGCAGAGTGCAGAGTAGCGAGTGCAGAGTGCAGAGTAGCGAGTGCAGAGTGCAGAGTAGTGAGTGCAGAGTAGTGAGTGCAGAGTAGTGAGTGCAGAGTAGTGAGTGCAGAGTAGTGAGTGCAGAGTGCAGAGTAGTGAGTGCAGAGTAGTGAGTGCGGAGTGCAGAGTAGTGAGTGCAGAGGGCAGAATAGTGAGTGCAGAATAGTGAGTGCAGAATAGTGAGTGCCTAGTAGTGAGTGCCTAGTAGTGAGTGCCTAGTAGTGAGTGCCTAGTAGTGAGTGCCTAGTAGTGAGTGCAGAGTAGTGAGTGCAGAGTAGTGAGTGCAGAGTAGTGAGTGCAGAGTAGTGAGTGCAGAGTAGTGAGTGCAGAGTAGTGAGTGCAGAGTAGTTAGTGCAGAGTAGTGAGTGCAGAGTGCAGAGTAGTGAGTGCAGAGTGCAGAGTAGTGAGTGCAGAGTGCAGAGTAGTGAGTGCAGAGTGCAGAGTAGTGAGTGCAGAGTAGGTAGTGAGTGCAGAGTAGGTAGTGAGTGCAGAGTAGTGAGTGCAGAGTAGTGAGTGCAGAGTAGTGAGTGCAGAGTGCAGAGTAGTGAGTGCAGAGTGCAGAGTAGTGAGTGCAGAGTGCAGAGTAGTGAGTGCAGAGTGCAGAGTAGTGAGTGCAGAGTGCAGAGTAGTGAGTGCAGAGTAGTGAGTGCAGAGTGCAGAATAGTGAGTGCCTAGTAGTGAGTGCCTAGTAGTGAGTGCAGAGTAGTGAGTGCAGAGTAGTGAGTGCAGAGTAGTGAGTGCAGAGTAGTGAGTGCAGAGTAGTGAGGGCAGAGTAGTGAGTGCAGAGGAAAGAGTGCAGGGTGCAGAGTAGTGAGTGCAGGGTGCAGAGTAGTGAGTGCAGGGTGCAGAGTAGTGAGTGCAGAGTGCAGAGTAGTGAGTGCAGAGTGCAGAGTAGTGAGTGCAGAGTGCAGAGTAGTGAGTGCAGAGTGCAGAGTAGTGAGTGCAGAGTAGTGAGTGCAGAGTGCAGAGTAGTGAGTGCAGAGTAGTGAGTGCAGAGTGCAGAGTAGTGAGTGCAGAGTAGTGAGTGCAGACTGCAGAGTAGTGAGTGCAGAGTAGTGAGTGCAGAGTGCAGAGTAGTGAGTGCAGAGTAGTGAGTGCAGAGTAGTGAGTGCAGAGTAGTGAGTGCAGAGTAGTGAGTGCAGAGTAGTGAGTGCAGAGTAGTGAGTGCGGAGTGCAGAGTAGTGAGTGCAGAGGGCAGAATAGTGAGTGCAGAATAGTGAGTGCAGAATAGTGAGTGCAGAATAGTGAGTGCCTAGTAGTGAGTGCCTAGTAGTGAGTGCCTAGTAGTGAGTGCCTAGTAGTGAGTGCAGAGTAGTGAGTGCAGCGTAGTGAGTGCAGAGTAGTGAGTGCAGAGTAGTGAGTGCAGAGTAGTGAGTGCAGAGTAGTGAGTGCAGAGTAGTGAGTGCAGAGTGCAGAGTAGTGAGTGCAGAGTGCAGAGTAGTGAGTGCAGAGTGCAGAGTAGTGAGTGCAGAGTGCAGAGTAGTGAGTGCAGAGTAGGTAGTGAGTGCAGAGTAGGTAGTGAGTGCAGAGTAGTGAGTGCAGAGTAGTGAGTGCAGAGTAGTGAGTGCAGAGTAGTGAGTGCAGAGTGCAGAGTAGTGAGTGCAGAGTGCAGAGTAGTGAGTGCAGAGTGCAGAGTAGTGAGTGCAGAGTGCAGAGTAGTGAGTGCAGAGTGCAGAGTAGTGAGTGCAGAGTGCAGAATAGTGAGTGCCTAGTAGTGAGTGCCTAGTAGTGAGTGCCTAGTAGTGAGTGCCTAGTAGTGAGTGCAGAGTAGTGAGTGCAGAGTAGTGAGTGCAGAGTAGTGAGTGCAGAGTAGTGAGTGCAGAGTAGTGAGTGCAGAGTAGAGAGTGCAGGGTGCAGAGTAGTGAGTGCAGGGTGCAGAGTAGTGAGTGCAGGGTGCAGAGTAGTGAGTGCAGAGTGCAGAGTAGTGAGTGCAGAGTGCAGAGTAGTGAGTGCAGAGTGCAGAGTAGTGAGTGCAGAGTGCAGAGTAGTGAGTGCAGAGTAGTGAGTGCAGAGTAGTGAGTGCAGAGTGCAGAGTAGTGAGTGCAGAGTAGTGAGTGCAGAGTAGTGAGTGCAGAGTGCAGAGTAGTGAGTGCAGAGTAGTGAGTGCAGAGTGCAGAGTAGTGAGTGCAGAGTAGTGAGTGCAGAGTAGTGAGTGCAGAGTAGTGAGTGCAGAGTAGTGAGTGCAGAGTAGTGAGTGCAGAGTGCAGAGTAGTGAGTGCAGAGTGCAGAGTAGTGAGTGCAGAGTAGTGAGTGCAGAGTAGTGAGTGCAGAGTAGTGAGTGCAGAGTAGTGAGTGCAGAGTAGTGAGTGCAGAGTGCAGAGTAGTGAGTGCAGAGTGCAAATTTGGGCCCACAGGAAAAACAAGAACAAAGGGTTTCTGAGGGTGGCTTGCTTTTGGAGTATTACTAGTAGGGAAATGGATGTTTATCTACAGAAATGGATGCAGAGTAGTGAGTGCAGAGTGCAGAGTAGTGAGTGCAGAGTGCAGAGTAGTGAGTGCAGAGTGCAGAGTAGTGAGTGCAGAGTAGTGAGTGCAGAGTAGTGAGTGCAGAGTAGTGAGTGCAGAGTAGTGAGTGCAGAGTAGTGAGTGCAGAGTAGTGAGTGCAAGTGCAGAGTAGTGAGTGCAGAGTAGTGAGTGCAGAGTAGTGAGTGCAGAGTAGTGAGTGCAGAGTAGTGAGTGCAGAGTAGTGAGTGTAGAGTAGTGAGTGTAGAGTAGTGAGTGCAGAGTAGTGAGTGCAGAGGGCAGAGTAGTGAGTGCAGAGTGCAAAGTAGTGAGTGCAGAGTGCAAAGTAGTGAGTGCAGAGTAGTGAGTGCAGAGTAGTGAGTGCAGAGTAGTGAGTGCAGAGTAGTGAGTGCAAAGTAGTGAGTGCAAAGTAGTGAGTGCAAAGTAGTGAGTGCAGAGTAGTGAGTGCAGAGTAGTGAGTGCAGAGTAGTGAGTGCAGAGTAGTGAGTGCAGAGTTGTGAGTGCAGAGTTGTGAGTGCAGAGTTGTGAGTGCAGAGTAGTGAGTGCAGAGTAGTGAGTGCAGAGTAGTGAGTGCAGAGTGCAGAGTAGTGAGTGCAGAGTAGTGAGTGCAGAGTAGTGAGTGCAGAGTAGTGAGTGCAGAGTAGTGAGTGCAGAGAGTGCAGAGTGCAAAGTAGTGAGTGCAGAGAGTGCAGAGTAGTGAGTGCAGAGTAGTGAGTGCAGAGTAGTGAGTGCAGAGTAGTGAGTGCAGAGTGCAGAGTAGTGAGTGCAGAGTGCAGAGTAGTGAGTGCAGAGTAGTGAGTGCAGAGTAGTGAGTGCAGAGTAGTGAGTGCAGAGTAGTGAGTGCAGAGTAGTGAGTGCAGAGTAGTGAGTGCAGAGTGCAGAGTAGTGAGTGCAGAGTGCAGAGTAGTGAGTGCAGAGTGCAAAGTAGTGAGTGCAGAGTGCAAATTTGGGCCCACAGGAAAAACAAGAACAAAGGGTTTCTGAGGGTGGCTTGCTTTTGGAGTATTACTAGTAGGGAAATGGATGTTTATCTACAGAAATGGATGCAGAGTAGTGAGTGCAGAGTGCAGAGTAGTGAGTGCAGAGTGCAGAGTAGTGAGTGCAGAGTGCAGAGTAGTGAGTGCAGAGTAGTGAGTGCAGAGTAGTGAGTGCAGAGTAGTGAGTGCAGAGTAGTGAGTGCAGAGTGCAGAGTAGTGAGTGCAGAGTGCAGAGTAGTGGGTGCAGAGTGCAGAGTAGTGGGTGCAGAGTAGTGGGTGCAGAGTAGTGAGTGCAGAGTAGTGAGTGCAGAGTGCAGAGTAGTGAGTGCAGAGTGCAGAGTAGTGAGTGCAGAGTAGTGAGTGCAGAGTAGTGAGTGCAGAGTAGTGAGTGCAGAGTAGTGAGTGCAGAGTGCAGAGTAGTGAGTGCAGAGTGCAAAGTAGTGAGTGCAGAGTGCAAATTTGGGCCCACAGGAAAAACAAGAACAAAGGGTTTCTGAGGGTGGCTTGCTTTTGGAGTATTACTAGTAGGGAAATGGATGTTTATCTACAGAAATGGATGCAGAGTAGTGAGTGCAGAGTGCAGAGTAGTGAGTGCAGAGTGCAGAGTAGTGAGTGCAGAGTGCAGAGTAGTGAGTGCAGAGTAGTGAGTGCAGAGTAGTGAGTGCAGAGTAGTGAGTGCAGAGTAGTGAGTGCAGAGTAGTGAGTGTAGAGTAGTGAGTGCAGAGTAGTGAGTGCAGAGTGCAGAGTAGTGAGTGCAGAGTGCAAAGTAGTGAGTGCAGAGTGCAAAGTAGTGAGTGCAGAGTAGTGAGTGCAGAGTAGTGAGTGCAGAGTAGTGAGCGCAGAGTAGTGAGCGCAGAGTAGTGAGCGCAGAGTAGTGAGCGCAGAGTAGTGAGTGCAGAGTAGTGAGTGCAGAGTAGTGAGTGCAGAGTGCAGAGTAGTGAGTGCAGAGTAGTGAGTGCAGAGTAGTGAGTGCAGAGTAGTGAGTGCAGAGTAGTGAGTGCAGAGTGCAGAGTAGTGAGTGCAGAGTAGTGAGTGCAGAGTGCAGAGTAGTGAGTGCAGAGTAGTGAGTGCAGAGTAGTGAGTGCAGAGTAGTGAGTGCAGAGAGTGCAGAGTAGTGAGTGCAGAGTAGTGAGTGCAGAGTAGTGAGTGCAGAGTAGTGAGTGCAGAGTAGTGAGTGCAGAGTAGTGAGTGCAGAGTGCAAAGTAGTGAGTGCAGAGTAGTGAGTGCAGAGTAGTGAGTGCAGAGTAGTGAGTGCAGAGTGCAGAGTAGTGAGTGCAGAGTGCAGAGTAGTGAGTGCAGAGTGCAGAGTAGTGAGTGCAGAGAGTGCAGAGTAGTGAGTGCAGAGTTGTGAGCGCAGAGTTGTGAGCGCAGAGTTGTGAGCGCAGAGTTGTGAGCGCAGAGTTGTGAGCGCAGAGTTGTGAGCGCAGAGTTGTGAGCGCAGAGTGCAGAGTTGCGAGCGCAGAGTTGTGAGCGCAGAATGCAGAGTTGCGAGCGCAGAGTTGTGAGCGCAGAATGCAGAGTTGCGAGCGCAGAGTTGTGAGCGCAGAATGCAGAGTTGCGAGCGCAGAGTTGTGAGCGCAGAATGCAGAGTTGCGAGCGCAGAGGAGTGAGCGCAGAATGCAGAGTGAGTGTGCAGAGCAGTAAGTGCAGGTGCAGAGCGGTGTGTGCTGTTGAGTGCAGAGCGCTGTGTGCTGTTGAGTGCAGAGCGCTGTGTGCTGTTGAGTGCAGAGCGCTGTGTATTGGCAATGTAAATGACAATGTCATTTGTTTATGATTTAAAGAAAAAAAAAGAAATGTCATGAGCAATGCCAATAGCTCTTCCTTTAATGATGCCGAGACCATTGCATTGTAAATGCTTGTTATATAATTTAATGTACTCATGATTTCCAAAAAGGAACCTCAGATGTGACTTGTGATTTGATCACATTTTCCCTCATGACCATAGCCACTCTAGCACTGTGTTGTAATGGAGTACCCACAAACCCTCAATTGGAATTTAGTGTAATTTGCCCTTTGCAATAGTTTAAATTACAACAAACAAACTGGAGCTCTGATAGCCACTACTGCTGGCTATCCAAGTAACCTCAGCCGTCCCTCTGACCAATCAGATGTGTTTTAAATTTGAAAAAGGAGTGAAAACAAACGTTTTGTAGACAGTTGAAACTAGTCTGCCTTGGCTGGTCAACATTTTTTTCAACTTAAATGATACAGCAGTAGATACGCCCATTAATGGCTTGGTAAGTTATGTCTAAAAAACGTCACATGGAGTGTAAGATCTCAAGGGAAACTTGTTGGGGGTGGGCTAACTTATTGCCACCAAGAAAACAGCCTGCCCTAGTACATGCTGCATAAGACCCTGAATAAAGGGTTGTCAAGCGGGAAGTGGTTAATGTAAACAACTATCAGAAAAGGTGCGTGAGTATCTTTATAACTGTCTCAAGGCAGTTAAGTCCTTCACTGTGTGTTGTTTCCTTCTCTGATGAGTAGAGAGACGACCATGTGAAATAGTTTACTGCATTTTCTAAGTTCAGCAACACAACAGTCACCACCGCAAACATTTGCCTGTGATGAAATATTCGCGTCTTGTGGATCCTGGAGATGGAATACTGGAGACATGCAATATTGCATGTACTGCTAGTGAGCAAACACTATTTGTAAATCACGAAAGCCCTCGAGACCTGCTTGCTCTTCAAGTTTACCATGACCTCTAATAATGTCATAACAAGCACAAGCAGCTGCCTTATCCTTCAACTTAATGCAGCTAAACACCCTTAGGGGCTCTTATGTGTCACGTGGCTATATAAAACTCCGTTTAATGGATATAAAATCTGCTTCGCACGGGTATATTCAATGAACCTTTTGAAAGCAGCCTGGAATTCACACAACTCTGTACAAAACGACTGGCTGTGAAGAGTCAACCGAAAATACGCATTACAGCAACCTGCCCAGCCTAGCAGCCTCAGTCTTATACCCTGCTGTTCATATATACTGGCAACTTAATTATGGAAACCAGCAGTCACCGTGGGAGAAGCACAACCTTAACAATTGGCAACAAGATTCGAAATCCTAACGTGTGAACGGCAGGAGAAATGCCTCCCTCCTTAACGCAGCTGCCTCCCTCATGAGGTAGGACCGAGGGACCGAGTCAAAGTGACCTTGGACAGTTAATCTCCTTGGAAGATCAGTTTCCTGCACGATGAAAGAGAGGCTGCTGCAAGCTGAACTCAGTCCACGGCTCCGTCCTGTCACCTTCTCGGCACATAATTTTGCAAATGTCATCTGAAGTATGAAAAGGAAGCCAGGGCTGAGAAAAGAGGGGGCGGTGAACAGAGGGATTACAGGGCAGGATCAGAGATTCTAGGGTAGCACGCGGCCTTCCACGCAACTTTAACCCTCCTTTATATTATCGGAATGGAATATTTCTGTTGTGAGACGTGTGCTAATATTGCTTGTCCTTACTGTACTACTGATCATAGTGTGATGAAGAAGAAAAGTCATTTTATTTCTTCTTTCTCGTGTTACTGGTTGATACACATTTTGGTACATGCATTTATCTGTGCTTGTACAGTGCCCCTATTACATTTTAAGAATACTTGAGGTATAGACCTCGGTAGGCTTGCAAATCATAAGCAGTGTTACACCGGGAGCACAAAATAGATTTGCCTTATTATAACACTATAACGACATACACATCGAAGTTGTGAGACAACAAAGAGGAAGGAGTCCTGTGGAACTTTTCAGAGTGAGTTTCACACAATGAATTTTGTGTCGGCAGAAGCAAAGAATTTTGTTTAATATAACTGTACTAAAGAAATTCAAATGTGTGTGCCAGGGGTCTGCTTTTCGTGTGGACTTATTACATTGTTAAAGGACCCTGTTGTCTTGGCAACCGCCCTAAGAATCTAAGCCGCAGTGAGATATTAACATTCCTTACGGTTGGAATAAAGAAAGCCATTTTATTTTTAGTAAGTCACACTTTCTTTTCATTTTTTTTTACATCACCAGAGGGGCTATAAATCATTTTAGTGGCTTTTAATCCTTGGAATGTGATGGAATTTACACACTGGACTGGGTAAGAGAGAGTGCTGTGAAAGAATCATTTTTACAGTTTAACAAAAATACACACACATTGAATTATATTTCCCGTACCACTGTTCTATTAAAAGCCAGTTTACACTGCACCCGAATTCACATCAATGGTGATTCACATAACACAGGAAGGTAATATTTGGATTTTTATTGCACATTCTATATTGAACATTCCAATATCTTCGACAATGCTGAACTAACGTGAAAAGCTAATTTCAGAAAAAGGGAAAATTCAATGTGCAATTTAAGAAAGTTGCATTTGTATCATTTGGGCTTTCACCTATTAGCTTCAGTTTAAACAACAGACTTAAGACGGTAATGGCACTGTCCGCTAAAATCATTTGACATGTATGTATTTCTTTGACTAACACTTGAAAGGAAATGTCAAATTTACTGGAAGCAGTGAATGGGGTATTTTCTCATGCCTTCACTATTGAAAGGGTCACGCAACAAAGATGTCCCATGTTGTCCCTTCTCTTTGCTTTGGTCATGGAACCCTTGGTGGAATGGATAAGGCAATACCCCCAACGGTGCAGTTTCTGCTGGGCCCATCACGCAGATGATGTCCTGGTCTATATCACCAACTCTGATGTTTCGCTACCTAAACTGTTAGAAATTCTTCAGATATACGCCGAGGTGTCGGGTCTCAAGGTTAACTGAACTAAATCTACATGCAGTAAATATGACGACAAAGGCTACGACCAACCTGCTCTGGGCAAACCAGTGCTTCAAATATCTGGGCATGTATGCATCACCCATTAGGCACCTGGCCTAAAACTTGAATATCACACCTCTTCTTTCCCAAACACAAGGCAACATGTCCATATGGGAGAGCCTACCTCAATGAAGCAGGTAGAGGGGCTTTGTTAAAAATGATGTATTGCCGCAATAGTCCCCTATGACCAGGCCCACTGGAATTATGCGATTATGCGGTTGCAGAGTTTTTCGCATAGATATGGATTTGCCGTGTTTGCCACATAATCTTTGCCCATGCAGTATTACCATGTGTAAAAATGTCAAAATAATGAAGTACTACTGTTACAAAACATACTGCATTATGTAGCATAATCTCTGCTACTGGTCTAGTCAGGTCATTCTGATCAACAACTGGCTGTCTGCAGATAAAACACACCCTCCATTAGCCATAAAACATATGCCACTCAAGAGGTGTAGTATTTTCATCCAACTCTACGACCCATATAAAATGAACGCTGTCCCTCCAGCGACATAACCATCCCTGACTTACTGGCACCAGTCACTGAAATGGATCAAATGGTACTGAGAGTTAACGGCAGGATCTCCACTGTGGACTGAGAGCTGGCTTTGACACACAATAGAAATAGAGGGTTTCTATAAATCGGACATCGTCAAGATCTCAAAACTAGGTGCTATCTGGAAGGAAAGCTCTATGCTCATCATTCCAGCAACAGATAGCCACACACGACATGCACAGAACACAATTGTACAAGTATGTACAGTTAAGTCATGCACTAGAAAAGTACCAGGATAGCTTACAGACTCTCCCTCCCCACAATCCATCCAGCAGAGGCATGCATCACTATGCCTAGGTTGAGAGGGAAAGGGATATCACAATTATATCACACAATAGTGAATAATACCGCAGATCCAATGCTGTCATTAAAGGAAAACTGGGAACAGGATCTGGGTAAACTGAAAGAAGATGACTGAACGAGAGCCAAAACGGCTCCCAGAGTACTAGCCTTCTCTACGAGACTGCGGTTGATACAACTTAATGATTTACAACAGTCAATCAATCAATCAATCATCGAATTTATATAGCGCACTACTTACCCAGAGGGTCTCAAGGCGCTGGGGGGGGCGGGGGGCGGGGGGCGGAGGGGAATCTGCTACTGCTCGAACAACCAGGTCTTGAGTTGCTTCCTGAAGGCGAGGTGGTCCTGGGTCAGGCGGAGGTGGGTGGGGAGGGAGTTCCATGTCTCGGCGGCGAGGTAGGAGAAGGACCGTCCCCCTGTGGTGGCTCTACGGATGCGGGGGACGGCGGCGAGGGCGTGGCTGGTCGAACGAAGCTGGCGTTTAGGAGCGTAGAAGTTGAGGTGGTTGTTGAGGTATCCTGGGCCTTGGTTGTGTAGGGCTTTGTGTGCGTGGGTGAGGAGACGGAAGGTGATTCTCTTGTTGACCGGGAGCCAGTGCAGGTCTCTCAGGTGTCCGGAGATGTGGTTGCGACGGGGGATGTCCAGGATGAGTCGTGCTGAGGCGTTCTGGATTCGCTGGAGTCTCTTCTGGAGTTTGGCGGTGGTTCCGGCGTAGAGGGTGTTGCCGTAGTCCAGACGGCTGGCGACGAGGGCCTGGGTGACCGTCTTCCTGGTCTCGGTGGGGATTCACCTGAAGATCTTACGTAGCATGCGCAGGATGTTGAAGCACGACGAGGAGACGGCGTTGACTTGTCTGGTCATGGAGAGGGAGGAGTCCAGGATGAAGCCCAGGTTGCGTGCGTGGTCTGTTGGTTTGGGTGCGCTGCCTAGGGCGAGGGGCCACCAGGAGTCGTCCCAAGTGGCGGGTGAGGATCCCAGGATGAGGACTTCCGTCTTATCTGAGTTCAGTTTCAGGCGGCTGTTCTTCATCCATTCGGCTACCTCTTTCATCCCCTCGTGAAGGTTGGCTCTGGCGGTGGCAGGGTCGTTGGTAAGGGAGAGGATCAGCTGGGTGTCGTCGGCGTAGGAGATGATGTTGAGGTTGTGCTGGCGTGCGATGTCTGGGAGGGGGCTCATGTAGATGTTGAAGAGGGTTGGACTGAGCGAGGAGCCTTGAGGGACGCCGCAGATGACTTCGGTGGCTTCAGATCTGAACGGGGGGAGGCGGACTCTCTGTGTTCTTCCGGCGAGGAAGGAGATGATCCACTCCAGTGCCTTCTCCCGGACTCCGACGTTGCTGAGGCGTTGTACTAGGGTACGATGGCAGACAGTGTCGAAGGCCGCGGAGAGGTCGAGGAGGATGAGGGCCGCTGTTTCTCCGTTGTCAAGCAGTGCTCGGATGTCATCGGTGGCTGCGATCAGGGCGGTCTCGGTGCTGTGGTTGGCCCGGAAGCCAGACTGCGAGAGGTCGAGGGATCCGTTCGTCTCAAGGAAGGCGGCCAGCTGCTTGTTGACGGTCTTCTCGATGACTTTTGCAGGAAACGGGAGCAGCGAGATGGGGCGATAGTTCTTGAGGTCGGTGGGGTCAGCCGATGGCTTCTTGAGTAGAGCGCTGAGTTCGGCGTGCTTCCAGCTCATAAAAGGTATATTACAGCCCGACAAGACTATGATAGAGTGCCTATGCTACGCAAGGAGCAGGAATCTTCTTTCACATGATCTGGGACTGCCTGAATATAAGGAGATACTGGAGACAAATATGTTCATGTTAATGTTGATTGCAATTTATAGAGCGCTTAATACCAGGTCTCTAAGCGCTTAGAGAGAATAGCCACAGCCAGCCCCTAAGTGAGAGTGTAGCCCCTGATCAGTCTGCGTTATGCCCAGGTCTCAGTGAAGAGGAGGGTCTTCAGTTTTTTCCTAAAAGAGAGAAGGGTTTTTTCTAACCGGAGGTGGCCCGGCAACTTATTCCAAAGTTGTGGGATGAGGACAGAGAAGGCTCGCCCTCCTTTAGTTGTGTGGTTAAACCGTGGGCACGCTAGTTGGCCTCCCTCGGATGACCGAAGGGTGCGGCCGGGGACGTATTTTCCCAGTCGCTCTTTGATGTATCTTGGGGCCCGTCCATACAGGGCCTTGTGGGCGATACAGAGACCCTTGCATCTAGCCCTCTCTTTGATGGGGAGCCAGTGACGTTTTTGCAGCAGGGAAGTCACCCATGCGAGTCTGGGGAGCTTGAAGATCAACCTGGCTGCATCATTCATCGCAACTTGTAGTTTGCCTAGCAACTTTTCCGGTAACCCGATGTAAAGCGCATCTCCATAATCTAGTCGCAACAGGATAGCTTCCTTACCTGCTTCAGCAATCCCACGCAGGTCCTGAACACAGTGGCCACTTGGTTGGTCAGTGTGAGTTTGCCATTGATTTTAATACCTAGGCTTTTTACAACTGGGGCTGGAGACGGTGTGTCTCCCAGCTCCTGGGGCCAACAGTGGTTGGTCCACGGGTTGCTGCCAGTAGTGATGGCCAATACCCCACTTTTATCTGGGTTAACCTTAAGTGACCACATATCTGAGTGTATCTTGCACAAGTGTGTGGGTTTGTCGGGTGTTGTCAATTTGTAAAATAATTTGTGTATTGTCGGCGTAATTAAACACCTGGCAGTCCATTCAGGCCAAGTCCCCCACCAGCGGTCGGAGGTAGATGTTAAACAGAAGCGGAGACAGTGCTGAACCATGAGGGACTCCACAGGTTATCAACCCTCTGTTGGACACACAGTCACCCATCTGAATTCTTTGGGTACGGTCTGTCAGGAAGGAGGTGATCCATTGGTGTATTGTCCCACAGATACCAATGTTCCTAATTCTTGTCAAGTGTTGACCGAGGTTGACAATGACGAACGCCGCCGAGAGGTCTAAGAGGAGCAGGGCGCACGGTTTCTTGCTGTCTGCTGTGAGCCTGATTTCATCTAGTACCGACAGCATCACCAGCTCGGTGCTGTGGTGGGCGCTAAAGCCTACCTGCCTGTCCCCAAGTAGTTGGTGTTCTTCTAAAAACATTGATAGAGTTTTGAGGATGTGCTGTTCCATTATTTTAGCCAGAAAAGGGAGTTTGGAAATAGGCCAGTAGTCTTTCATGTTGGAGGTGTCTGCTCCCACCTTTTTGAGTAGAGGGACTACTCTGGCTTCTTTAAAATCCCTGGGGACCTTCCCTGTTTCCAGTGATAGATTGATCAGGGTGAGGACTTCTCCCTCAATTGCAGGGATGGCCAGCTTGAATCTCGTTGGTGGGCATGGGTCTGCGGGTGAGCCTGCATTAATTCGAGTTGAAATGTGGAGCAGGGACCCATGGTCAAGCCTTGGGAAGGTGGTGATCGGTTCTTCCATGTCACTGTGTGGCTCCGCCCTAGCCAAGGCATGCTGGTTGATAGGGGTGTTCTGTATGTCTGTTAGAATATCTTTTACTTTGTCTTGGAAGAAAGTCAGGAGCCTGTTACAGTGTACCTGGCTGGTGGGAGCTTCTTGCATCTGCTTTCGGCTACGCTCCTTCAGGATCCTAAAGGTTTCTTTTTGTTTGTTGTCTTCCTCCAAAATCCTAGATTCATAGAATTCGGCCTTTCTCATAAGGATAGATTTTTTGTAGGTGGTTAGTCTAGAGCTATACTCTATAAGCGCCTGTGGCTCATAGGCTTTACACCACTGTCTTTCGTACTGACGGAGGGTTCGTTTCAGTTCCTTTAGATCCTCCGTGAACCAGGGGACTCCGTTCCCCTTGTTTTCCACTCTTACTTTACAGGCCGCGCTAGCCTGTTGATGGCTGCTCTGAGTTGGTTGGAAATGGATTCACTTCTCTCCTCGAGATCCTCTGGCCAAGTAATCCTTGGTGGGTCGCCTCGAAAAACATCCCCCAGGCTCTCCTCCTCCATTTTGTTCCAGCTATGCACCATATTCTAATTAGGAGGGGGGTGCATGGGACGGCTAGCCTGGGAGATCTGGAGGCTAATCAGGAAGTGGTCAAACCAACCACAGGGTAGAATATCCATCAATGTAACCTGTGGCTGAGTGGACCAAATGAGGTCTAAAGTGTGGCCTTTCTCGTGGGTGGAGGTGTTCACAAGCTGCTGTAGCCCCATTGTGGATATAGTTTCTTCCAGCTATTGTGCCTGTGTCTCTCTCAGTTGTTGGTCCCAATGGTAGTTATGGTTATATTAAGTTAATGGTAATATGTCACACCTTGTCACATGCCGTGCACAGGCAGACAGAGCTAGAGCCCGAAATGGTGTCTGAAGGATGAGTGGGGAGGTAGATGACACATGAGATTGCTGGTGGCTACAGATTTCCTCATAGCTAAAGGAGATTTAGTATGGAATGGCATTGGAGATCCATGCGAGATCCATGCTAGCCCCATCAGTTGGACTCGAGTAAGGGACTACTGAGCGGTTTGTATATAAATCCAGGCTCTTCCCCCTGGGCTCTTCCCCCTCCGCCTGGGACGACTCCTGGTGGCCTCCCGCCCTGGGCACCGCACCCAAACCGACAGACCATGCACGCAACCTGGGCTTCATCCTGGACTCCTCCCTCTCCATGACCAGGCAAGTCAACAACGTCTCCTCGGCGTGCTTCAACATCCTACGCATGCTACGGAAGATCTTCCGGTGGATCCCCACCGAGACCAGGAAGACCGTCACCCAGGCCCTCGTCACCAGCCGACTGGACTACGGCAACGCCCTCTACGCCGGTACCACCGCCAAGCTCCAGAAGAGACTCCAGCGGATCCAGAACGCCTCAGCCAGACTCATCCTCGACATCCCACGAACCAGCCACATCACCGGACATCTGAGAGACCTTCACTGGCTCCCCGTCAACAAAAGAATCACCTTCCGCCTCCTCACCCACGCACACAAAGCCCTACACGACCAAGGCCCGAGCTACCTCAACAGCCGGATCAACTTCTACGCTCCCAAACGCCACCTCCGATCAGCCAACCACGCCCTCGCCGCCGTCCCCCGCATCCGAAGAGCGACTACAGGAGGAAGGTCCTTCTCCTACCTGGCCGCCAAGACCTGGAACTCCCTCCCTCCCGACCTGCGCCTGACCCAAGACCACCTCTCCTTCAGGAAGAAGCTGAAGACCTGGCTGTTCGAGCAGTAGCGGCACCCCCCCCCCCCCCCAGCGCCTTGAGACCCTACGGGTATGTAGCGCGCTCTATAAGTGTCACTGATTGATTGATTGAAGGGGCTGCCCAGAGAGACACAGCAATGTATGGAGGGATTGGCTGAACTATTCAATGACTGTTAATGAGTAACACTTTACTTATGTTGAAGTCGTCTGTGTAAAAGATTGGCACACGTTGGGAGGATCCTCGCTGTATCATGTATCTTTCTAACTACTGTTCCTATTTATTTTATTTATTTATTTATTAAGCAACTTGTATCGCGCAGACTAAACCCGAAGGTATCAAGGCGCCTATCAAAATCAATAAACAGAAAATACAGAATACCACTACGGGTATGCAAGTGTGAAAAGATGAGTTTTAAGCGCGGATCTAAAAGTTTGCAAAGAGGGGCTAGATCTTACTTCCAGAGGGAGGGCATTCCACCACTTGGGTGCCAGAAAGGAAAAGGCCTTACCTCCCCATCTTGCTTTTCTGACACGGGGTACAGAGAGGAGGAGTTTGTGACTGGAGCGAAGATTCCTACTAGGGTTATGCCGAGAAAGAATGGATCCCATGCTTGTAGGGCTGGGTTTAGCAAGAGCTTTATACACCAGGCACATGGATTTGAAAAGGATCCGGTATTTAACGGGGAGCCAGTGCAGTTGTTTTCGGGCTTCAGTGGCAGAGGCACGCTTTGGTAGATCAAGAGCAAATCTCGCTGCCGCGTTCTGGACCACCTGCAAGCGCTGTAGGTGACTCTTGTTAAGCCCTGCATACAGCGCATTGCAGTAGTCCAATCGCGAGCCCAGAAAAGCGACAGCAAGTTGCTTTCTTGCCTGGGGTGACAAGAAGTGCCTGATTTTCCTCAGTGTGTGGATAATCCCCCAGCAGGTCGAAACAGTCCTGTTGACCTGTTGGCACATACTGAGGTTGGGGTCGATCATAACTCCCAAGTTTTTTGCTGACAAGGTGGGCTCGGGACATGCGCCCAGCGAGTTCGGCCACCACTCCGCCGACCAGATCGATTCCTTTCCTCCAAAAACCATCACCTCCGTCTTCTCCCCATTCAGCTTTAGTGAGTTGTGGATCATCCACTGGCCAACTGCCTCCATAGTTGCTGGTGTGCAAGCTACGTTTAAAAAAAGCAATAAAGAAGGTTATAAAGAATTATCAGGAGAGCTGAGGAAAGTATGGCATAGTGCCTCACAAGTAAGGGTGTACAAAACTAGTTTTTCCAGTGACATTTTGCACCTTTTCTCCCATGCATTTTTTTCAAAATAGGCTATTCTTTGCAAAATTTTAAGTAACTGGATTTTTTTTTTGCAACTCGGAACAACCTTGCCGAATCATTCCCTAAATTCACCCAACAAGAAAGAGACAGGCACTTTTTGTAGAAACCAACTTTGTTTTTTCTAAATACAGTTTAGTTGGTCCTACTTGAAGTTTTCTTCTAAATCTGGCTAAACCAAGTGAAAATTTATACCTGGCCTGATGCCAGGGTTTGGATTCTAGCAAGGCTCTAATTATGCCACAATTCGGATTATATTGACTGATGAAAATACCAGCATTCTATTTCTGTCAAACATCTGAATATTCACAGGCTTTGTTTATGAATCACCTCTTTTAAAACAGAGTTTTGATCCCAGCAGGGCTCGGAATAGCCCAATGCTTTTATTATGGCGGAGTTCTGATTACAGCAAACTTCAGGAAATGCCACTGCACTAACTGTACCATTGCTACATTGCTCTCTTACTTACTTTAATTTTTGAAGAATCATCTTTAAGTATTCCCTTGATTTCACAAACTGTTACTGTAAATAAACTCAGATTATATTTGCAGTCCAGTGCCTAGGTAGTCAATTGAAGATAAACAAGTTCACTCATGGTCTGACTTTCTATGCTGGAGCACATTGTTTAATTATTGAGCAAATCCCTTCATCTGATTGTGCTTCAGTTCTCTTGTTTGCCACAATTGTGAATATATACAGTAAGACATATATAAGTGACTGGTTTACATTTTACAATTAAATGAACATCACAAGTTCAAGTCAGAGTCAAAATGTTATGGCCCCGATTCTTAGATACCAGTAAGTGTGCCTTATACATGAAAACATTGGTTTTAAACTCACAGAAGGAATTAAATACATGAGGATTTTCCTGTGAGCACATCTACTCATGGTGCTGGAGGCAGTAAGACAGTGGTACTACAGGGCTGAAATGCCTTATGCACAACCACAAACCTGCATTCACCAACTCCTTACCAACTCATCACCAGCGTGGAAAAACTTGGAAATTCACTTTGTGCAGGAGTAAAAGGTTTTTCAAGATAGAAAAGAGCTTCTGCCTCCAGAAAACAAGGTGCATACAGGAAATGGAGTTTCTCCATTGAGGAAGATTCTGTGTATATTTGCTTATGCCAAATTGGATTTCACAAATGTTTGCTAGGAGTGTGGTTTGTAAGAGTGGAGAAGTGTGGCTCACTGGTTAGAGCAGGCAGACCCTGAAGCACAGGTCAGACCCGGGACCAGGGTTCAATTCCCGACGCGGCAGGGTCTTGAGCTCAAATGTCCATGGACTCGATAATTCTCGCATCGGTGCCTGACCTAATCATGGGTTCACACTCTGCAACTCTGGGCATTAAGCTTGCTTAATCTCCACAACGGCCCCCGCGCCGGGATGCCTGGCTTTCACCTTGGGGATGCCCTGTAGGGGCTATCTCACAGGGAAAAGCCAGGACGGGTTCCCAAGGCAAGCGCGGAGATACCCCTTCGGGGGTCGATTATGGCGCTATATAAGAAACATAATAATAATAATAATAGGCCCACTTCTGTAAACTCTTGTGAATTCTTGCAAGTCTTAAAACTGCACCAGTGGTTGTTCATAGAACAGTGGGTGCACTTTTATGACTATTAAAGAAAGGGGCCCTTTTTTTATGTTTTACTTGTTACCCCTTAATTGATTAAACTGAATATCCATCGGGCCTTGAAAAATCAAAAAAATGTTAATAGACTCGCAGGTCTAGTAACTTGAATAATCTACTCGATCTAACTGTAATGTACTTGAACCATAAACTGGTCTCATTATGTCATCCTAAGCAAATATTTTATTTTGCAGAGCCACCTTTTTCTTCATTGCCACATTTGAGAGTTCCTTCCAATATGTGAGTTCAGAATTCCTGCTGTAGAAAAAAGCAATTTAGTTTGATATAATAGATTCAATGTTTGCTTCGTGCATAATAAGAATCTAGCCCACATACCCATGACCCCTTATTTGCCTCTTAGTTCACTAATAATTTTGCCATCAGGACAGAGGCAGGAATGTTTCTCAGTTCTTTTTTTAAAAATCACTTTTAATAAATATAGTACTAAAGCAAGAGGTGGTAGGGCACTGTCATTTACAAACAGCACATTTTCCATTGAAATAGCCTTAAACATTCTCACTAACATGCAGCTTTATAAAACTATATAGTGTAAAACATTAATCTATGGAAATAGTTTTAGGTTTCAGCAAATATATAAATCATTTGCACATCACAAAGTAAATTGTTCTGATTTGTTTTCATCCTATTAAGATATTTTCTTTCCATCACACACACAAAAACAAGGGCTTTCATAACTACGGAAATGTATTTTGAAATGCTAGCACAGTTCACTTTTTAGCTATTTACATATGTGTTAGACTAAAACATGGCATTCTACAGCCTTTCATTTCACAGTTTTTGTAGAGCATGTTTGTCAGACAGTTCACTTTACAAAATCCTTCAACTTTGCAGTCAGAGCAAGAAAGGTAAATGTAGATGTAAATTGATTTGACCTTTGCCTCTGAACACAGAAAAAATGTGACAAGATAAAAACAAAAGATTTAAAGGCATCTTTAATGCTCCTTCAGTTTGTGAATGAACAAAACACCTGTTGTTTGTCACCTCCCCAGAAGGGGTGAGCAGGCCCTAAATATAGATGGCCCGGATAAAATCTGTCTGGGAGTGGGCGAGTAGATTTGTTGAGGCCTGTAATTTTATTTTTTAAATGATGGCATGCATAAAACATGTTTTATTACTTGAGGCTACTTGTGAGGTGCGTTTTGGCATCCTGCGTGTTTTTAAACTTGTTATCTGATATTGTTACTGTGTGCACTTTCGTGTCTGGTTAAATTGCACTTATAATATTTTTAGCATACTTACCTTCTGGCCCGTATTTCTTGCCAATTTTTATTCTGCTCGAGACGCCCCGGTCCACCGCAGCCATTTAGGCTGATTGTTGTGGAGGGCGCCCGAACGCTTCAGGGAAGTCCTCACTTCCGGTTCTTGCGGCTAGCTGCCATCTTGGTCGGCGGTCTAGCTGTTTTTACCCTCCCAGCACCTCGAGTATTTATTCGGGCTCCTGAGTGTGCTCTGGCTGCTACTTGTGAGGTGCGTTTGGCATCCTGCGTGTTTTTAAACTTGCTATCTGATATTGTTACTGTCAAGGCAGAGTATTTTGCATCCATTATATTAAAGAGCTCTAATAAATCCAGGGACATTTTTAAAATAGTAAAAGATCTGACTAACCCTGAGTGTACCATGAGCAAAATTAAACCGTCCCAGGAATTGTGTGATGGACTGGCATGTTTTTTCCTAGATAAAATAAATAAAATTGTGGAAATGAAGAAGGAACATTCTCAACCTACCTCAGCGGCCCAGACAGGGGGGGGCCAGAGGACTAAATGAGGAGGGCGCTATTGAGATAGTCGCTTCCGGGGTCTCCCTGGAAAAGTTTCAAACTCCGTCGGAGGAGTTTGCTAGGGTGGCCTTAGGGGTTTCTTTTGGCTCCCCTTTGGACCCACTACCCCATAGGCTGATGAAGGAGTTTGGGACAGAGATCTTTCCCATTCTACGACACCTATGCTGACAGTCTATTGACACAGGGATTGTGCCTGTGGAATGGAAGCGGGCTGGTATTACTCCACTTTTGAAGAAATCTACCCTTGACCCATGCAGCTATAAGAACTACCGACCAATTTCCCTCCTGCCTTACCCAATCAAGGTCCTGGAACTTCTGGTTAGCAGGACCTTGTCCCAATATTTGGAGACTAATAACATCTTGGAAGGGGAACAGTTCGGTTTTCGCCCGGGTCATGGGACAGAATCCGCCTTAGTGGTGGTGTTGGATGACCTTTGGAGGCGGATGGACAGGGGCCAGTCGACTTGTCCGCCGCATTCGATACAGTGAACCACGACACTCTGCTCTCAAGGCTGGAGACCTTTGGAGTGAAAGGAGTAGCACTTAGGTGGCTGCGATCTTATCTGTCGTATAGACAGGTGGTGGCACTCCCCCCGTACCGGTCAGAAATGGTGGAAGTTCCTCATGGGGTACCGCAGGGGTCGTCAATTAGCCCTATTTTGTTTAATGCGAATATGCAACCCTTGTTGGGTATCATTAAGGCATATAACATCAGCGTGATTAATTATGCTGACGATACGCAGCTGTTGATATCTCTGGCGGGGGACCAGGCGGAATCATTGGACTGTTTTCATGCATGCAATGACAAAGTGGCTGAAGGCAAACTCCCTCCAGTTTAACAGTGGGAAAACGGAGGTCCTGCAGTGTAGGACGGGGGTGATTGTCCGAAGCCTGCCAATAGATTTCAGGCCCCTAACTTCAGATGGCACACTGACCTCAGTGAACACGATACGTAACCTGGGAGTCAGTTTTAATGAGAATCTTAACCTGGAGACCCATGTTAATAAATTGGTGGGAACTTGTTTTTCCATAATTCGGGGTCTTCGTAAGGTGCTGCCGCTGCTGCCTATTCAGTGTAGAGCAACGGTGGTTAGGAGTACCATCCTTAGCCGCCTGGATTACTGCAATGCCTTGCTTCTGGAATCTCCGGGGAATTTGATTACCAGACTACAAAGAATCCAGGCGGCAGCAGCCAAGCTAGCACTTTCCCGACCTCGCGGCTCCTCAACAACACAAGCACTGGAGGATCTACATTGGCTCCCAGTAGCCCAACTGATCCGTTTTAAATCCTTGTGCATTGTGTATAAAGCCCTTTATGGACAAGGCCCTAAGCCACTTCAGGATAGATTTCAGTGGTACAAGCCTACACGGAATTCCCGCTCCGCTACTACCAACTGCGTAAGAGTGCCCAAAATAAGGAGGGTGACCCAGGGAGGAAGAGCCTTCAACGTGGCAGCGGCTCGCCTTTGGAACAACCTCCCCTTAGAAATTAGGAGAACATAAGACCTGGTTATTCCCCTGGATATAATATGCTTCTCCGTGGGGGGGGGGTAGAAGTAGATTCTCTGGATAACATGCCGCTCTCTCATGGTGTAGCTGACAGCCGCTGGGCTGTATAGTTCTCTTAGCGCCAGGATGCCCGTAGGGTTATAGTGCGCTCTACAAGTGTTTATAATAATAATAATAATGCCATAAAGACATGGTATTTAAAGTTGTCCTTTAAAATTTCACAGTAGTTTAGTAAAAGTGCCTGTGATTTCTGTTCTTTTTAGGGCTCGGCCTACGTCACCACGAAGTGGGGCGGAGCTTCGAGCTCTATTGTTATAAAAAAAAAAAAGGTTTCTTTAGGGCTCGGGCCAGAAACATTCCAAACATTCCTTAGTGTTTTATGGCATCTGCATAGTGATTCGTCTTCGCTGTGCTGTCTTTTTAGTAGCCTTGATGCGATAGGCTATATGTGATTTGCGTCCGCCATTGTGGGCATTTTCTCTGCGGTTTCGCACACGGCCGTCCATAAATATCAATTAGGAGCTGTCAGGGTGCCCGATCACGGCAGAGATAATTCAAAACATATGCCTGCAGTGGCGCGCGCGCGAGGCCGAGAGCTGAGCACGATGACTCCATGCCACAGTGTAAGAAAGCGTCCGCAAAAAAAAGTGAAAAAGCGACCACCAGGAGTCCCTCTAATCAGCCCCTGCTGCCATTCTCCTGCTGCCCTGGGTGGTCCTCTTATAATGTTTACCATTGATCGGGCTTTTCTTGTTTACTAAATCCTGTGACCTCCCTTCCTTCCTAAACACGGCTCGCGGATGCGGAAGCGCGATGGCTGGTGTTGTCTCAGAGTGATAAGCGGCTCTGGCTTCAGCAGCGCGCGGACGGGTCTGGGGTGTGTGTGTGTGCGTTTTATGTGTGCCCTCCTCTTCATGGACACGGCGTGTGGTGTGCTCCCCACGGGAGAGAGCGCGAGGGACGTGAAAAGTGAGGAGTGTTTATAGTGGGTTGAAGAGGAGAAGCCCCTCGGATAGTGAACAGACCAAGTAAGTTTCGAGTCCCGGGAAACTATTGAAAGACCCGAACTTTTGCGTGAGGAGGAGAGGGGGGGAAGGGGGGGGGGCTTTAGGAGTTCATGCGGGAAGAGGAACTCGGGAACTGTGGGGGGGGGTAACTTCTTAGGGTTGTGTATTTTTTTTTCTCGTGAAGTTAATACAAGGACAGCTGTGCAGCTCTAGACAAAATCAGGATGTGACATCACGCAGGAAAAAAAGTGCAAGAGAGCAGGCAGCTTCTTTTTTCATTGGAAACCGAAGGAAGGCACACTTCCAGGGGCTGGTCACTGTGGAACACGGGGGCCTGGCACAAGGGGGCTCTTAAATCCAGGTCCTGGCTTCAAATCGCAGCGAGGGCCAGTCTGAAAACCACTAATGTGCGAGGAAGGTAAGTGTGAAAGTTTTTCACTGCCAACTTCTTCGAGGTGCCTGACAGGGGGCGCCTTCCCATGTGCCCCTTGGCAGCAGGTGTAACTGCGACCAATGCTTTATTGCACAAGTAAAGTGGCATTTGTGAAAAGCACAGGGCTGCAAGGCACTGTTTCCGAGCTGCCACTGCAGCGACGCGCTGGCAGGGCGAGGCGCCTTATCTTCAAGTTCAGCTGTGAGGTGTGCGCTGGGCTGGGAGGGGTGTCTCTGTGGTGAACGTGGGACTGGGACGGGAGAGGCAGCTGCCACTGCGGACTGGGGGCACCTGTGTTGTGAGCGTGGGGCTCCGAGGGGCAGCTGTATGTGGGGGTGGGGCTGTGCTCGCGTGTAGTTACTGAGCCGTATCTCGGGCCGCCTGGAAGAAGCCGAGCGTGTGTAAATATTTCGACGCCCTGCGCTTCCAGTGTAACGTGAACCTGTCATTCTGCTGATGGAAATGTCTAGTCTGACGCAGGGCCCCTCCCCGACTCCCCCGAGGCACGCGACAAGGCAAGGTTTCAACCCTGTCATTAAGCACCAGTCTTCGAGGGGGCTGACATCTAATGTCATGCTGTGTGCTGTTTAACTCACTCATTTATATGTAATTGTGATGTGTGAATAGTTCTGCTGTGTCACTCTACAAGCACACTTACTGATTATTTCATAAGCTTCTTGTCTCGTAATATGCAGTTGTTAGGACACGTGCACACAAGATACCAAGCTAGAAATGTCGGCAAAGATATTAGTCTGGTGTTTTACTTACAATGCAGCCGAACAGTTGAATGCCTGAATGAGTTTTGGGAGGATCCGATTGTAAACTTCTCAACTCTTAATTGAATGAGTAAGAATCCACTTGACCACTGTGTTTTTAGAATGGTTTATTTATTCCTGATAAAATCAAATGTAGATTTTCATTGACTCTTTATATAGGTGTACTATAGGTCCTACTGAGCCGACACGTGTTTCGCTTTGGCCAGACTAAGCATCAGACTTTTTCGGTACATTCTAGGTTGGCCACTAGAAAGGAGGCCCAAGGGTTTGGGAGTTGTTGTTTTTAGGTTTAATTAAAGTATTTTTCCTTCTTTGTTCTGTGATACAGTTCTGAAATTACGGTTGTTTTAAGATTATGCATTTTCTCTCATTCTAAAGGAGGTTGTTTCTTCATAACGGGGTTTCGCACATTGCTGGCTTATTTACTCACGCAGTCAAACACTTCAACTTACCCACTCTAACTCACTCACTTTACACTGACTCATACAGTCAGACACTCGCTCCTTTCACTTACTCATTTACTCGCTGAACTACTCTAAATCATGCACCCGCTAACTCAGTTGTTCTTCATATTTTCACTTTTGTGGACCAGCACTTAATTGTTACTGGAGCCTCGGGATCTCCCCACTGAATCATTATCGGAATCTGGGGACTCCCACTTAGTCATTACTGGAAGCCGAGGACCCTGGCCTACCCATTTTTGATGGTCTGAATCTCAAAACAGTACACAAAAACTAAAGAAAGAAGCTTTCATCAACCCAAAACACAGATAAAATATTTTATTAAATTCACAAAGAAATAAAAAAAATACAGTTTTAATTTTAATGAGAAGGTTGGAGTTTGTCTAAATTAAATTTAGCCCACACATTGTGCATAGTTTTTTCTGTTTGATGCACGTGCACTGGTCCCACAACTTAATCTGAGGATTCTAACTTAATTTCTATCCTCCAATTTCAAATTCCTAAACATTTACAGAACATTTTAAAATGTTCAATTATACATGTTGCTTCTTTATTTATATACACGTTATTAATCTGCTAATATTATTTAACTTTCTAAATTGTGGTGGACCATCTGAGTATGTTTTGTGGTCCTCCAGGGTTCCCTGGACCATGGGTTAAGAAGCACTACTCTAACTCACTGACTATATGGCTTTCTGATAAACACACTCACTCATAGTCCCATGTACACGCTCACTCATTCAGTTGCTCACTCACAGTGCTTGCTATATTGACAATACACCAGCATATTTCAGAACCACTCCCTCAAACAATACTCTAAGACTTGTTCATATTTGGTGACTTTCAAGGTAGACAATAAAAAATAGATTTAAACCACTATTTCTGTAGAGACAGTTTTAGCGTCTATTTGCAACCGACCGATTGTATCCAGTAGAGATTCAGGGCGGGTTTGTTGTCTTTACCGTGCTCATAATTCAGTGGCTCTCTTGCCAAATCTCAAGTCTCTGCTCCTGATTTCATTACTCTCCTCCCTATTCTTGTGCTTGTCCTACCCAAGGAGCATTTCTGACTCATTGTGTTTTGATTGGTTGAGGTGTATCCTTCTATTGCTGTTGTCAGACCTGGTGTTGCAGTGCATGTGACACTATTTTTTCTTCTTCATTCTGCTGCCTCTTGCTCCCTCTCCATTCCCACCTTCTTGCTCTCATTATTTTAAACAAATGATGAGCACCCTCCCAAGCATCCTCTTGCCCCCAGCCACCTTCCCCCTACCGCCAGCTCATGTCTATTTCTATTTATGCACTTTGTAGAGCGGATAGTGACCCAAAGGCATCCCAGCACTGAAACAAGAGGTGGCCCCACCCTGTAGCAGAAAGAGAGCCGGGATGGCAGCCAGGTGGAGATTCGACGACCAAAGTGCTCAGTTGGGGTTGTAACGAATGACCAGTGAGTGCAGAGTGACAGTGAGTGCAGACTGAGTGCAGAGTGACAGTGAGTGCAGGCTGAGTGCAGAGTGACAGTGAGTGCAGACTGAGTGCAGAGTGACAGTGAGTGCAGACTGAGTGCAGAGTGACAGTGAGTGCAGACTGAGTGCAGAGTGACAGTGAGTGCAGAGTGACAGTGAGTGCAGAGTGACAGTGAGTGCAGAGTGACAGCAGAGTGACAGTGAGTGCAGAGTGACAGTGACTGCAGAGTGACAGTGAGTGCAGAGTGACAGTGATTGCAGAGTGACAGTGAGTGCAGAGTGACAGTGAGTGCAGAGTGACAGTGAGTGCAGACTGAGTGCAGGGTGACAGTGAGTGCAGAGTGACAGTGAGTGACAGTGATTGCACAGTGACAGTGATTGCAGAGTGAGTTTAGAGTGACAGTGAGTTTAGAGTGACAGTGAGTTTAGAGTGACAGTGAGTGCAGAGTGACAGTGAGTGCAGACTGAGTGCAGAGTGACAGTGAGTGCAGACTGAGTGCAGAGTGACAGTGAGTGCAGACTGAGTGCAGAGTGACAGTGAGTTCAGAGTGAGTGCAGAGACAGTGAGTGAAGAGTGCAGAGTGACAGTGAGTACAGAGTGAGTGCAGAGATACTGAGTGCAGAGTGAGTGCAGAGTGACAGCAGAGTGACAGTGAGTGCAGAGTGACAGTGAGTGCAGAGTGACAGTGAGTGCAGAGTGACAGTGACTGCAGAGTGACAGTGAGTGCAGTGTGTGAGTGTGCAGGGTGAACAGTGTGTAAGTGTGCAGGGTGAACAGTGTGTAAGTGTGCAGGGTGCACATTGTGTGAGTGTGCAAGATGAGTGTGCAGGATGAACAGTGTGTGACTATGCAGGGTGAACAGTGTGAGTGTGCAGTGTGAGCAGTGTGTGAATGTGTAGGGGCAGTGTGTGAGTGTGCAGGAAACAAACACTCAAAGTAAGTCCACCACACACATACATAACACCACACACATAAGACCACACACACCATACACACACATACACCACACACACATACCACACACCACACACACACCACACACACACCACATACACACCACACACACATACACGACACACACATACCACACACACACCACTCTCTCACCACCACACACTGATCACCATTCACCACAACACACTCACCCCCACAGACTCACCCCCACAGACTCACCACTACAAACACAACCACACACACCCACACACACAACAACACAACACCAGCCGTCAGTGCACGCTTTCACCAGGGCCAAACACCACCAGCCATCAATGCACTCTTTCACCAAGCACAAACACCATCAGGGGTACAACACCAGCCAGCCGTCAGTGCATGCTTTTACAAGGCGCACTCACCAGCAACCGTCAGTGCACGCTTTCACCAAACACACACACCATCAGCCATCTGTGCACGCTTTTACCAAAGCACACACCCACCAGCCGTCAGTGCACCCTTCCACCAGGCACACACACCTCCAGCCGCCAGTGCACTCTTCCACCAAGCACGCACCACCAGCCATCAGTGCACGCATTAATTGTTAACGCTTCCACAAATAACTATTTTAGCAATCGCAGTATGGTACACTTTACTTTTAAACATATTCATCTAAAGCACAGCATGCCACCATTGCTAAAATTACAATCCAACCCACATAATTCCACTACACACCACATGCACAATGCCATTAGCTCAAACTCAAATAAAACCGAGCCCGATTGCATTTCTAATGCTTGTTTTCAAATTGCAGATAGTAAGTACATTTTATTTAATTGTTCTTGTATTTGTATATAATCAAGGAGCATTCTGGCGGGGTTATAAATGGTCACAATTGTTACATTTAGCAAACGTATATATATATGTTCCACTGTCAGTAATGCAAGCCGAGTGTACAGTTGTTTTTCCTTAGTATGCAACCTTGATTGTTTGTAAAGGCTGTGCATTAACAAACCGTATAAACAATTCTGAAAATATAGAACATAACTTGTCTGCATATTGGATACAGATGGAGCCCTGGCAGCAGACAATACTCTTCCCCCACAACCAAATAGCACGCATTAAATTGGCAGCCAATGCAGAAAATAACAATAATAAACCTAAAAAAATGTTGTCCACGATCACAAACAGTATATCATGGCCACTGGGCAATAGAAATTGCACATCCCTGAATATCTGGCTCTATGGGAAGAAGGCATCGGGCTAGATTTGAATCACGTATATAGAACTACCTTCAACAATCGTAATACAAGCCTCCTTGTTTTCCATCTTCATAACTAAACGTACATAACTCACCTGCTCTAACAAGTCTCACACATTTCCATTCATACTATTTTACTCAGGCCATTTAGCATCAAATACCCTATAGGCCACTGGTGTTGTAAACCAGACAAATGCTCTTAAAGCATCTACAATGCATAAACATACTTCATTTCTCTTCCACTCGACTTAAATTGTTCTTTGAGGTGACTCCAAATGAAATGTGTCACTTTGAAATCAGTTACATCAATTCCCCATTCAGCAATGCATTACAGGAATACTAGATTCAGGCATGCTTCTTCAGGGGAAATCTCTTTCAATCTGTTCATTTCAATGACGGTGTGATACATTCCACCTAGAATCACCTTAAAAACATGTTTTACGTCGAGTCCTACGGCATTTTAATACTTTCCCAGAGTATTACCAACTTGTCCCCGCTGCTTTGCAAAGGTGGCTGACTTTACATAGATACTTTGATTCTGCCCACGTTTTAGGCCCCTTTGGACCTACATAGTGAACACGCTTTCTTCAATTACAGTCAAACCAATCCCGCTAGGTTGGCCCCTGATTGCGCCGGGAGCGTACTACGCTCCAAAATAGTAGCCACGAAATTTGCTAACCTGGCTCTAATCCATCCTTGCCAAGAAAGCCCTCACTTCCCAATGGAAGTCCAAAACCCCCTTCTATGGCTGCCTGGTTACGAACTCTCCTTAAATAGGATAGTGTGCAGAGTTTGGCCATATGGTTTACACCCAACATGAGATTAACACAGATTTCGTAACCCATTTGCGTAGAATATACTCTGAGCCCCAGTCACCCGCCGCCCCTCAGGTTGTGGCAGCCTATCTAGCTGAGGTGGAATTGCCCTGCATAGACTCCGAAAGTCAGGAGTCTTTAGGGGCCCCGTACAGAGGGGAAGAGATTCGGGCCGCAATCGCCCATCTGAAGACAGCTAAATCCCCTGGGATGGATGGCCTAGCGGCTGAGCTCTACAAAGAGTAAGGGGGGGGGTCTTGATCCCTAAATTTCTGGAAATCATGGCGGAAGCTAGCGAAAGCGGCATTCTCCCAGACTCCATGCGCGAAGCGCTGATAGTGATAATCCCCAAACCGGGGAAAGACCCCCTGCTCCCCAGTTCTTATCGGCCAATTTCCATGCTAAACGTGGCTCTTAAAATTATTAGCCAAGTGTTGGCAAGTAGGCTCCTTTCATATCTCCGGCAACTGGTACATCACCAGTTTGGTTTTATACCAGGCACGAATACACTACTGAATATCCGCTGTCTCGCACATGTTATGCAATCATTGGAGGAAAGTGCCCAACAGAGCACCTTAGCGTTCCTTGATATCAAACAAGCGTTCAACTTGATCCGATGGGACTATTTATGGCAGGTGCTTCTAAATAAGGGACTGGGGGAGTGTTTCGTAAATTGGGTAAAACTACTTTATGCTCGCCTGGTGGCGAGGGTTTGCAGGGGATGGTAACTGTCACACACAATGTCCATAGAGAGAGGGACGCGACAGGGATGCCCGCATTCCCCCTTGCTATTCGCCCTGGCAATGGAGCCACTGGCATGTTATCTTCATAAGGTGATCCAGGGGCAGGGCATTTGGGTGGGTGGTATGGAACATATTGTGTCACTGTACGCCGATGATGCCTTGATATACCTGCAACGACTGACTCGGTCATTGCTGTCTTTAATAGCTGCGCTGACTCAATTTGCTGAAGCATCCGGGCTTTACACTAATAAAGCAAAAAAACAACTGTATGCGATTGGGTCGGTGAACGACTGGGACGGAGCTCAGCTCCCAGAATTGGGACTTCCATAGGTGGCGGATACTCTGGGTTATCTGGGGATATGGATAGGTAGGGATGAGTCCACATTTTACCAACACAATATGGGGAGGATACTACGGCGTCTCCGGGGCAGGCTTGCCTTCTGAAACACACTCAAACTCTCCCTGATGGGTAAGATCGCCCTGATAAAGATGGTGGTCCTGCCTAAATGTCTCTTCACAATGCAGGGTTCCTTCTTTGAACTCCTGCATTGGGTATTTAAGGACTTGGACACACTGATCATTCTATTGCTATGGAAAGGCAAACGGAGTCGGGTTAGCCTGGAGGTTATGAAACGTAGGTGGGGCAAAGGAGGTTTAGGAATCCCGGATCTGGAACTCTATTACTTTGCATCGCAACTCCAACATGCTATAGCCTGGCTGGACTCGGACCCCTCTTGGGAAAGGGCCTACCTGGCAGACACCTATGGGGACCAACAGTTGGGAGCTCTTCTCTGGCGGGCGGGGTGCAGCTGGACCAATGTCACCCACTGGTGCGGCTATTAGCCATAATATGGAACCGAGTAGTCCGCAGACTTATCAGGGACAGACCGTTTGCCCCAGAGGCAGATTTCTGGCTTATGCCGGCCTTCGCTCAAATTGAGCGGGTTATGTCAACTGATAAATGGAAAGGGGGGGATGCCTTATGCTGTCAGACCTCTATCCAGACAATAAATTCATCACCTATCAGGAGGCAGTGGCTACCTTTGAGCTGGGGTCAGGGCAATTCCTGCAGTATGCAAAAATAGCGGCAACTGCACAACAATTGTGGCCTTTGTTCCCAGAGGCCCCGGGGCACACACATACTCTGGTCACCATGATCACCATGGCAGGAGCGTGGAAGTTTGTTACCCACCTTTATAGGGCTCTGAAGGAGAATAAAAAGAATGGAACCCTAAATATAGAGGAGAAATGGCAGCGGTTGTGTCCGCAGGAGATCAGGTCACGAGACTGGGAAAAATCCATGAGAGTGTGCGGAAGGTGTCAGTATGCAATCGATTCAAACAAATCCAGTATAACATAGTACACATGACCTATCTCTCACCCAGGCGGCTTCATGTCGTTAATAGTTCCAGAGATCGACATTGCCCTAGAGGTCGCCACACGCAGGCGGATATCCCGCATATGGTGTGGACCTGTCCAACGATCCAGAAGTACTGGATGGCGGTCCTAGAGAACTTGACCAGAATTACAGGGTGGAAGATTGACATGGATCCACGCCCTTGTCTTCTGGGCCTGATTCCCCGTGATCCTAAACGTAAGACTTGTAGGCGATTTCTGGTTCTGGGACTTGTTATAGTTTGAAGGCGCATAGCAATCCATTGGTTAACCCAGCAAGGGCCCTTATTGGCGAAATGGAAAACAGATTTGAGGGAGTGGGCCCTGGCCGAAGAGAGGCAGCATATGGGTAGCACCAGAAGGGATGACAAACTACCTGAGGTATTACTGAGTTAGAGCCAATACTGAATATGGTCAGTTATAGTCAATTTATTTCTCCTGTAATATGCAAAAAACAGTATAACATTTACAGTGAATATTTGGCAGCAACAATGTGAATCAACACTGGGAGAAGGTGAAATGTTATCCCCATATGCCACCAGCTCTAGTGACTGCCATTTAGAACAAGTAAAAACATAAATTGTTTCCTGGCCATGCATCCACTTTTGGAACAAACTTCATGTTCCCATCCTGCAAGCAGGGTCACTGTGTATCTAGATGGCAAGAGGGATCACTGAATTAAATACTCGCGTGCGACATACTTTTATCCTTTTTAGGTTGGTACCATTTAATTGGTTTATATTAATGCATATTTGCAACACTTAGAAATGGCGTAAATGTAGTATAATGCACTACATAAAAATCAGGTTATTTTTTAGAATGGTTATTCAATATCTTGCTCAAATAACAAAGACTGTGCATGCTTTCAATAAAAGTATAGAAACCATCTCTTATCCGTTTGAGCCACCATTTAATACCATATGCCACCCTCAGAGGTATCAACATCAGTATACATTATTATTTGTATAGCAATGAAGTTCTAGAAGCAATACGTAAAATTGCCATTTTTGTCTGAAGTATAAAAATGTATAAGTGAAAGCCACAGTCAATGGGGTGTGCCACTGGAGCACAGTACTTGCGTACACAGTGGTGGTAGATCATGGTGGCTGTTCATTTGCTGAACCAATGTACACACCTTGTGAGGATTAGCTAAGTACTGTAAATATTTTAGTACTTGAGATACACACCTCCACGTGGCTTTGAAGAATCGTGCCCTTCAATGACGACAGCAATGCCCCTTTCTTCCAATCTGGTCCTCCATTTTTCAATAATACTCAATGAATTGTCCTAAAGAAAAGGATATGTTGATCAAAATAAAAGAAAATACTGTGCATTTAAGATATGGAACATACAAAATAAAGTAATCACACATAAAATTTGACTTTTTTTTTTTAAACAGATTTTATTGAGTTTGCACATACATTGCAGCACTCCGCGCTCCGAAGTTAACTGCACATCAAATATAGAGCATCAAGCAATTGGCAATCTATACAGTATTTTGGATATGAATGATTCATCAAACTGAGTAACTTTCCCCCCTCCGATCCCCCCAAGCCCTCCCCCCAACCCCCAACTCCCCCCACCCGGATTCCACCCACCCCAGTCGCACGACATCATCTCACAGGTCCTCCAACGCAAACTGCGGTCCAGCATGATATGTGTACTTTTCGTGTGGCCCTTCTATCCCACCTCCTGATCCATCTCTCGGTCCACTGGAGGCTCCAGCCAAAGGCCCCTATGCTCTGCCCACCTCTTCCATATGTTGTAGTGCTTTCGTGGGCACCCGCGAGCTACGAAAATTGGCTGTTCCAGCCCCATACAGAAATCCAGCCCCTTCTTCCACACCAGGACTGAGGGAGGCCGGGGGTCCTTCCATGCCTTGGCCACATCCCTCTTGGCCAGGGTAAGACCCAGCAACAGAAGATTTCTTTTATATATGTTGCCCCCCACCCCTTCCAGAACATGTAGCAAGCCTAAATACGGTGTGCGTAGAAGCTCCCACCCTAGGACCTCTGACAGGCAATCCCACACCCCATTCCAAAACCTGGCCAGCGAAACACAGCTCCATCCCGTATGTATCAGTGTCCCCACCTCCCTGCCACACCGGTGACAGTCTGGGGAAGCAATAAGGCCCGCCCGCCACAACCTTTCCCTCGTGAAATAGACTCTATGTAGGTATTTAAATTGGATTAGTCACAACCGTATCGCTATGGCCACACCCCTGGGAGCCGCCAGCGCCTCAAGCCAATCCTCCTCCTCAAGTGCCCCTACATCCCTCTCCCACGACTCCCGGCGCTTCAACAGTGTATTGGAGCAATGTATAACTAGTGTACGATAAATACGGGAAATCTTTTTTTCCCCCAAATCTCCCATAAAGACTTTGGCCTCCAGTGGGCTAAATTCCGGCAGGGAATCAAGACCTTCATGACTTGGTGCGATGGCGTGGCTGAACTGTAGGTATCTAAAGAACTAGGACCGATGCAAATCGTACTCCTCACATAAATCTTGGAAGGACTTAAGCGTTGTTCCTGACATTACATTCCCCAAGGATGAGATACCAATGTCGTCCCAGGCCCTGAAGCCCTGGAGAGACCTCAACGCAGGTAGGCGACCATTGTGCCACAGTGGGGTCTCCTGTGTCAACCTGCCCCACCATCCCATGCGACGCAAGACCTGTCTCCAAATTTGAAAAACCACCTGGGTGGTCGGCGGCAGTCCCTTTCGCAACTGCGCCGCGTAAAGGACCGTATGCAAAGTATTGGAACCCATGAGGCGTCGCTCCAGGGCGTACGCCGGGTCTCCCCTATCTCCATACCACCACTCATTTAGAATGAAGAGATGGGAGGCCTGATAGTATGAAAGGATATTGGAGGTCGCCAAGCCCCCATCGTAGGTGGACAGAAAACAGGTGTGCAGCGCTACCCGCAACACTCCCCTGGCACACAAAAATTGTCCCAGTGCCGAATCCACTTGCCGGAACCACTGAGTTGAGATCGGGTATGGGTGATTCTGTAATTGGTAGAGTAAGTGGGGAAGGGCCACCATTTTAAAGATGGCCGACCTGCCATAAATAGTAAGGGGCATTCGGGACCACGTCTTCATCTCCGACCGGACCCTGTCCCAAACCGGTACCAGGTTGCCCTCCCAGGATATCGCAGGACTCGCTGAGATGAACACCCCCAAGTACTTGATGCCCTCCACCGCCACCTGCAGAGTGGACGCCCAGTCCCCAACATTTGAGTTCCCCCCCAGCACCCATAGGGTCGATTTACGAGGATTCAGATACAACCCGGAGGTTTCACCGAATATTTGCATATTTTCAAGTAGGCGCGGCCCCGACCTGCCTAGATGTGTGAGAAAGAACAGGACGTCATCGGCATAAAGAGCGATCTTATCAGTCAGGCCCTGCTCCCACACAAAACCGTGAAGCTGCGCATCCAATCGCACCCAAGCCGCCAAAGGCTCCATGGCCAGGGCGAACAGGTACGGTGAAAGGGGGCACCCCTGCCGTGTGCTGCGCCCAATGGAGAATTTGGAAGATATGGCCCCTGCAACCCTAACCGAAGCTGTCAAGTCTGTATATAACAATTTCAAATAGGATATGAAGTGAGGCCCCAGGTTGATTCTAGGCAAAAGCGCAAGCAAATAAACCCAGCTCAGGGAATCAAAGGCTCTGTCTATATCTGCCAAGAGAAGCGCCACCTGGACCCCAGTGCCTTGTATTGCTGCTACCGCAACATGAGCCCTGCGTATATTGTGCCTGGTCGCCCTATTGGGCATGAACCCGGCCTGGTCTGGGTGCACTAACCCTGTAATATGGGGCAAAAGACGATTGGCCAACTCTTTAGCCAAGATCTTAGCTTCAACATTTAGGAGGGATAAGGGGCGGTACGAAGCATGCTGCTCCGGAGGCCTGCCTTGTTTGTGAAACACCACCACCTCTGCATGGCACCAATCCGCAGGTGTATAGTGTGTACCTAACAATAGGTGATACCTCTTATAGAATTCACTAGGGAACCCGTTAGGCCCAGGGGCTTTCCCGGTGTTAAGCTCCCCCAGTGCCTGTCCCAGCTCTTCTTCCGTTAGAGGGAGCTCAAGGCGATCTCGTACCTCATCCGTCACAGCACGTGGTGGCAAGTCCGCAATCAATTTGTCCACCATATCTGCCGGTAGGCACTCATTCGGGGCATATTGGGTCGCGTAATACGCCGCGAAACTCTCTGCTAATTCCAGAGGATCCGTAATTGGATCCCCGGCCATATCCAGGAGACCCGGTAGGGTCTGCACCTGGAAAGTGTTTTGACGGAGACGGTGTAGCATTGTCCCCTACTTGCCTCCCCATTGATAAATCCTGCTACGCGTCGCCAACCACACCTGCCGCGCCTCGTCCAACAGTATCGACGCATAGGATTGCTGCGCCAAGAGAAGCTGCCCCACCGCCTGATTGTCCCCTCCTACGCTACAGCGGCGCTCCAGGACCTCCACTTCTGCCGTGGCCCTGACCAATGCCGCCTTATGCTGCTGGCGTGCCGTCGCACACCATGCAATGTCTACACCCCGCAGTGTGGGCTTTAGGGCCTCCCACATTGTACCGGCCTCAGAGACAGATCCAGCATTTTCCACCCAATAGTGTGCTATGGCCTCCCGCATGCGTTTCTGGTAGTCCTCATCCTGTAGGTGCCACGTAGAGAGACGCCATCTTCAATGGCGACTGGGGAATGATCTGAAAGCCCCCTAGACAACACAGTCGCCGACTCCACCCTACCTATTGCTGAACGAGGGACAAAGATATAATCTAGTCTAGAGAAGGATTTGTGGACCGCTGACAGGTAGGTGTACTCCCTCCCGTGTGCATGCAAATAGCGCCATGTGTCTACCCAGTCCAGGCCCCGAACCAAATCCCTCAGTTTTGTGGCCCCTCCAGCTATCTGACCCACACCAGGCCGACACCTATCTACCTGCATATCCATAACATCGTTCCAGTCCCCCCCAACTTTTGTCGGTGTCTCGGGAATATCAGCCCAGACTGTGAACAACTTTTCCACCAATGACCATTGCAACGGGGCGGGGCATACACACTACCCAGCAGCAGGGACTCCTCCCCAACCATACCCCTGATAAATATGTACCTACCCTGTGGGTCAACCCAATGGGAGGAGTGCACATAGGAGAGCCTCCGGTGAACTAAGATGGCTCCCCCCCCCCCGAGACCCTCTGACAAAGCCCGCATGGTACACTTGTTGATAGCCAAAACGCTGTAGGCAGAGTGTTTTGTTACCCAGTAGGTGGGTTTCCTGCAACAGTAGGATATTGGCGCGTTCTCTTTTCGCCTGATGCAAGACAGCGCTTCTCTTTTTTTTATTTTTATTGCAGAGTTATAAACAAGACCTCGAAGTAGGTCAACCATTACACTCATGACACCTCAAAGCATAGGAATAACAATAAAGTCGTACAGAGCCAATCAGCCCACATCCCGGAGGCCGGGCGGCGCAACCCGGAGGCCGGGCGGCGCACCAATTCGTACCTGCAAAGAAAATGTCACAGTGGCCACCTCATAGAGGTGTCTGGTTAACAACACCATTAAGTATCTGCTTTTTTACCCCCCAAACTCCCTCCCCCCTAGACACCGTCAAGTATATCTAGGCACCCTGTGGGGGCGATGTCGGTATTCCCAAAGCCCGTTTCAACGTGTTCCTGCTAGTACCCTTCCGTGGTGGCCGTCTCCAGGGTCTGACAATAACCGCCCCACGGGGAACCTGCTGTACCCCGCCCGGGGACCCCACTGCTGTAAGAACCAGCCTTAGGCTCCAACCGCAGGCATCCTTCTTGATATTACTGTGGTGACTATTAACACCCCTCCAACCATCCCTCCCCTCCCCCCAATTGCTGCTGATGTGGGCATAATCATTCTGTACTGATAAAGAAGCACGCCACTGGTCGGGTGTTGCATTTGTTCGTTCAAGCCTCATGGAGCCCTATTCTCTTAATGTGCCTATTCTTCATCCTCTATCATGTAGTCACGCATCGCTTGCACTATCAGTTCCCACGCCCTCGCCATCTCCAAACTCTTATCATTGTCAGTCCTGGTAGCCTGTCGCATTCTAATCACACTTCCACATCCGGACCATTTCAACAACTCATTCATCCATCTCCTCACTGACGGGCCCTCCTTGGATCTTCAGTGCCAGGTAATCTCTCTCTGAGCCAATATGAGTCCTAGGTCGATAAATTTGCTTGTGATTTTCGTCTTCGTCGTGTGAGGGAACCAAAGCAGTAGACATGCCGCCATGTCAAATTCCACCTCCCTGTCAGTAACCACATTCAGGAGTTCTCCCACTTCAGGTCAGTATGTCCCTAATTTCGGGCATCCCCACAACAGGTGATCCAGTTCAACTTCAGGTGCCAAGCATCTCGGGCACACTGCTTCTTGCACCCGAAAGTACTGCTTGATCCTCTCCGGGGTCAGGTAGGCCCTGTGTATAATGAAGAAGTGTACCTGCTGGAAGCGTGCATTCCTGGTTCCCTTCCACGTCCGTTTCATAATATGGCCCCAGACCGTGTCCGGTATGGGCTTACCTATACTGTCCTCCCACCTCGTCTTCAGCGCCTGCAGCGGTTCCAGTCACTCATGTAACATTCTAGTATGGAGGCAGGTCACCGCTTTAAAGGTGCCTGCAGCCATCACCACATATTGGCAGGCCATGGTCGTATCCGGTTCCACTAGCCCTCCCTTCCAGTGCTTCTGCATCGCCGCAACCACTGCCGCATGCAGAAGGTAATTCCCGTCTGGAAGTCCAAACTGATCCTGCAACGTCTGAAAGGGGACCAACGTCCCATCTATGTATAAGTCCTCCACCATCTGTAGGCCCAACTCTTCCCACTCTGACAACGGGGACCAATCGCCCCCATGCGGTAGCGCCGTCAGCATCCCCAGTGGTATCTCCGGCGCATATGGTCGGGCTTTCTTCGCTCTCCTCAGACTCCTGTGCCAACACAACCGGAGGGTCCTTTCCTCCATTGTGAGGTCCCTCAAATCTAATTTCTGTTGCATGATTGTGTAGGACAAGACATGTCGCTGGATACCGGTCCCTCGTTCGTGGTCCGGGCCCCTAAATTCTCTGGCAATGTTTTGCGTTAATATCTGCAGTTGAGCCGCTAAGTAATATAATTCAAAATCGGGGACTGCCATCCCCCCCCTCGAGTTTGGTTCTGATCAGAGTATTCAATGCCATCCTTCGTCGTCCGTGTCCCCAAAGGAAGTCAGTTACCATCATCCTCAACTCTTTGAAGATCCGCTGTGGGATCCATATCGGTAGGGTACGGAAGTAGTAAAGCAACCGCGGCAGAGACACCATCTTCAACAGTGCTACTCGGCCCAACACTGATAGAGGGAGGGAGGCCCAAAAGGTCATGCATCCCCTTAGTGCTCTCACGCAACGCCCTATATTACCCTCTAGCAGATTCGCGGCCTCATGGTAGATGCGGACACCCAGATAGGTGAAGCAGGAGGGCTCCCAGACCACCTCCACTGTAAGAGGGGGACACGGTGTGCCCACCCGCAACGGAAAAACACAGGTTTTAGTCCAGTTTACCTTAAGGCCTGACAGCCGACCAAAGCTGGATAACATCTCCACAGCTCCCTCCAGAGCCCGTTCCGTGTCTGCCAGGAATAACAACAGATCATCTGCATACAGTGATATGTAATGAGACTCCTCACCCTGCCTGATCCCTTGGTACTTTGCTCCTGACCTCGCCTGCGCTGCTAGTGGTTCCATCGCCAATGCGAACAACAGGGGAGATAGCGAACAACCCTGCCTCGTCCCTCTACGCACTGGGTAATCCGAGGATATAACTGACCCTAGACGTACCCTTGCGGTAGCAGAGGAGTAAAGAACTCTTGTCCATCGCCCAAACCCGTCCCCTATGCCGAACTCCACCAACACCTCATCTAGGTACTTCCACTCAAGGCTATCAAAAGCTTTTTCAATGTCAACCGACAGTACTGATCCGAATCACCGGCGCTGTCTAGTATCCGGACCAATCGGCGTATGTTCATTGATGTGTTCCTAGTAGGGATAAACCCTGCCTGGTCCCCGTGTACTAGCTTGGTCATGTGTGGTAGTAGTCTGGTGGCTAGAATACGGCTCAAGATCTTATAATCCACCGTTAGCATAGACAAGGGCCTATAAGACGTCACATCCGATGCCTCCCTACCGGGCTTCAGTAGCGGCACCACTAGCGCCTCCCTCATTGATTTGGGCAAGTGCCCCAGCATTCTGGCCTCAGAGTACACGGCCAATAGCCTGGGCGCTAAAATATCAATATATTTCACGTAGAATTCAATCGGTAGACCATCCACCCCCGGCGTTTTATTTCTAGCCATCTGCTTAATGGCCACCCGGATCTCTGACAGCGTTACGGGTCCGCCCAGGTCCTTCACAGCTTCGCGATCTAGCACTGGGAGTGGGACAGATTTCAAGTATTCACTTATCGCAAAGACCTCCACCCCCAGCTGACACTCATACAAACTCGTGTAATAAGACTGGAAGCGCGCCAGGACTGCCGTCTGCGAGTAGACTATTTCCCCCGTCTCCTTTCTGATGCTCATAACCGGGCATCCTCTAGGTTCCGGGTTGGCAAGCTTAGCAAGTAGCGTACCCACTTTATCCCCCTCTGCATGTACCTTGGTGGTGTACAGCTTATAGTCATAGCATCGTTGCCGTTCTGTTTCTGTCGCCACCACTTCCTTAGCCTCAAGTAACTGCTCCTGTAGGTCCGGTCGTTCAGGTCTACGCCGTTCTAGATCCCTTAACACACCCTCCGCCTTTGCCAGAGCAGTCAAGACCGATGTCCTTGCATTCGAGAACCTGCCCATACATACGCCTCTCACCACCACCTTCATCGCATCCCATTCTATCGATCTCGTGGCAGCTGAACCCTCATTCTCTTCAAAATAGTGTCCGATGCCCTGTAGGACCGTGTCACTGAACATCAGATCCTCTAATGTATCAGGTCGCAGCCTCCATGTTGGAACCACTGATCTCGCCTGTTGCCACTGAACTGACACTAGTAAGGGATTATGATCCGAGATAGTCCTGGTTAGGTACTCCGTGTGAGTTATCATGGCAGCCAGGGGGCCACTACATAGGACGAAGTCTATTCTGACATGTAACGCATGCAAAGCTGAAAAAAAGGAATAGTCCCTAACATCAGGATGCTGCTCCCTCCACACATCTATTAGTTCCCACCTCTCCTGCCAGTCTTTCCTGTGTATGGCTAACCTGCGCTCTGGGGAGTCGGCCAATGGTGGATGTGACCTATCGAGTGCCACATCAGTGATCGAATTAAAGTCACCTCCCAGAATGATGGGGCCCGCCAGGAAGCATGCCAACAAACCTGTTAGACTATCGAAAAAATGGGCCTGATCAGCATTGGGGGCGTACACACTACATAAGACCACATCCTGACCGTATAGCCTCCCCTCCACCACCACGTATCTACCCTCAGGGTCCACTAGCTGGTTTGTGGCCTGGAACGGTATCCCTGCTCTCACCCATATCAGCACCCCTCTGGCAAACGCCGAATACGTGGTGCCAAACACCTGACCACGCCACCTCCTCTGCAGTGCAGTGCACTCCTGCTTGGTTAATTGGGTTTCCTGCAACAGTGCAATATGGACGCCTCGCCTCACCAAATGGGCATGCACCTTGTGTCATCTCACCATTGTTCGAAGTCCACAGACATTCCATGTAAGGCATTTCAAATTAGGTAACGTCCCCATAGTAGCCATCCCCGGACCGTATCAATAGCAACAGTTTGTTACCCACATCATTGCAGTAGTACCCCTTCTTCAAAACTCCCCAAGAAACACCCCAAACCCCTCTCCCCAGGACAGGACCTAATAACCCAGCTTCAGCCCCTATCCAAACCTGTAACACATCACACATTTCACTAATCTGTGGTCGCCACCACAGAAGGCTTTAAGGGCCACGAGAGGGTGAGTCAGCGCCGACCCAGGGCAAGCAAAGCTCCCACCCCGCGCCCATGATCCCATACTGCATTCGCAGCACAATACCTGCCAGTCCGCCAAACACCAGGAGAGCCTGCCCCAACAGGAGTATCGGAAATGTTCTGCTCACTTAAATGTTATTCATTAAATAGTCCATCTGCTGTCTGCGGGGTGACCGCTGTTCCCTTCGAGCTATCAGCTTCCGATACGTCTCCTCCAGATTTTCCTCCGTCGTCTTCAGAGTCCGACCCCACCGATGCCTTCTCCTGTTGCGAGCCCGTAATGATCGCCATTGCAGCTAATGCACCCTTTCTGTCCGCCGCCATCTGGTCATCCCGCATCGCTCTCTTGAGTTTATTTCGTTTGCGGATGCGTTGTGATTTTCGGACCTGAACCGGTTTTTGTCTCTCCCTGTCACCTTTGCTATTGCGGTCCGTACCAGCACGGTATAACTCGAGCCATGACCACACCTCGTCCGGGGTCTGAAAGAATTGAGTCTTTCCATCTAGGATCACTCTTAGCTTGGCTGGAAAAAGCAAGGAGTATTGTATCCCTTCCCCCCTCAGTTCTTTTTTCACAGTCAGAAAGGATGCTCTGCTCTTTTGGACCTCCTGTGTGTAGTCCGGGAAGAGAGTGACCGAGCTATTGTCCACTTGAAAGGGGCCCACTGAACGTGCCCTCTGTATTAGTAGGTCACGATCCTTGTAGTGCAATAGTCTTACCACCATCGGCCTGGGTGGGCGGACCTGCATGGGCGGGCGGGCCGGGACCCTGTGCGCTCACTCCAGGGAGAAGAAGGGAGAGAGACCTTCCGGGGCTACAAGCGTTTTAAACCAGTTCTCCATATAGGCCACAGCATCATCCCCTTCAATTTTTTCTGGCAGGCCCATCACCCTTACGTTGTTCCTCCTATTGCGGCTTTCGGCATCCTCCGCACGTCTCTCCAGTGTCGCCAAGCGGCCAAGGATATCTGTCAATTTGTGTTCTGCGGTCACTACCGCTGGTTTTAGCTCCTGAAGCAGTAGTTCATTTTCTTTTACTCTGTCTGAGAGTTCAGCATGGTCTGCCCTCAGGAGACCCAGTCCTGTGGCGACCTGCACTATGTCTTGATGTAAGGACTCCTTTGTCGCGGTTATCGCCTCTAGTATGCTATCCAGTCGCAAATTCAGCCTCCGTTCCTGCGCCGTTGCGTCTGGGGCAGTATGGATTCCGCTATCAGTGTCTGGAGCGGTCGCTTTGTCACGACCCTGCTTCCTGGTTAGGTCACTGCCATTAGCAGCCATCTTGGTCGCCTCGTGCGTCGTCGTAGAGTCGCCTCTAGGGGCTGTTCCAGTCCCCACTTCCATCCGTCGTGGGAAAGCTACCCTCTTTACCCTTTCTTCGCTTAGTGGTCTCAACGGTCTCACCCAGCAGTGATCTCAACCTCCAGGGGCCGATTCGTCGTCAGCACGAGGACCCAACCCCAATAGCCAAGATGGCCGTCTACAGGTCCTCCTCTCGCCCAGTGCACCAGCAGATCTTTCGTGGCCCAGGGGTTCGCCTCACACAGTTTGTCCCCGTCTCCAGCGCGGACTCACCACACCCCCATAGCAAAGTCCAGGGAATGTCCAGCCCAGATACCGGAGAAGCCAGCAACATGTACCCGACAGAGCAGGCGGACGTCAGCCAGAGCCGGATGCGCTGCCCGCCCACGGGCGTTGCGCCGTGTTAGGCTGAAGCCCCAGTCCCAAACGCTGCTTAGTCTCGGCACTACCACCGTACATTTAGCCATACAGCTTGGGTGTATCACCGCCGGTCGCCAGCTCCCTGCAGCCTCAGTCGGTTCACCCAGCGTGCCCAAGGCCAATCCCCATATAACACGGCAGTAGTCGCTCCCGCCGATATTCAGCTTCCGGAGCTGCGTGCTTTCAGGGCCCGTGCTCGGGATGATAGACAATCCTGATGCTGGTGGTTGGTGCCCCTTGTCCAAGCAGCCGCTCCGTCCCCTACACGCATCCCCTTCCTGAGAGATCGTTGGTAGGCTGTATGAGGTTCTCAGCAGCCGCGGGAGTCAAGGGCCGCAGTCCGGGGGCGGGACGTTCGTCACACGGCCGCCATGTCGGGGAGCGGGGGATGGGTGCCGCGTCTGCCGTTCTCTGGGTCGGTGGAAGCCCTCCCCGCCTCTATCACTGCTTCGGAGTCTTGCTCTGCCGGGACCCCGCTCCGCTCACCTCTTTAGGCGGTAACTCGCACCCCGCTCCAGCCGCGACCCGCCTCGTCCCGCGGGAAGCCTCCATAGCTCCTGTGCGCCGCCATCTTCTTTATCCCTGACTCGGCACCTCCGGACTCAGGAATCGGACCCCAGCGCTGTTTTCGGTCTCCCGCCGGCCCCCAGCCGCGCTCCTCCGGTCCTTCGATACTTTGTGCGGGGAATCCGCGCCGCAGGCAGCGCTGATGGCAGGGATTCCAGGAGAATTTACGGGATCAGGCGCGGAGCTGCAGGCTCACGCCGCCATCCCGATCGGCGTCCAAGCCACGCCCCCAAGACAGCGCTCCTCTTAACCTTGTCCAGCACACCCCGCACATTCCAACTTAGGACACGAAGAGATGCTCTGAGGCCTAAAGCCCTAGATTCTGCATTCGCCATTCAAAACCAAGGAGGGAAAATGGCCCAATGACAGGCCACAAAGGTAAAGACAAATGAACCGTGGAGACTCCATGACTGTCGTGCGATCAAACCCTCTCAAACCCTCCCTTCAACACACAGAACTTCCCCCCTCCAATTCCCAACACCCTCCCCATACCTCAAGAACGCTGAAGTACCTGTCGCTGTATAAACAGCTCCAGACCCCAAACGGGAGCCCGGAGAGCGACCACACCAATGGATCCCCTCCAACCTACCCATAAACCCAACTCCCCCCCCCCAACAAGCCCTAAGCAATAGGGGCATAAGTCCCACTCCTCGCTCTTCTCCCCCCACCCCACATTTAATAGAAACAGCATGTCCTGTAACGTACGCATGCCCCCAACCCCCTTAAAGGGGGGGGGGGGCGCACCATAGCGGCACCTGAGGTAAACCAAGCACAGCAGATCACAATGACATCTGTCCATGCACCTAATGTTCAAGGATCCACTATCTGGGGATCAGGGGCGCCTCCAGTGGCTTTCGCGCCCCCCTCTGAGTTTGAGCGTCTCCTGGATCTGGAACGCCAGTTCCTACCCCCTTTCGGCCCGGGCGCCGTGTGTGAGCGGGCCTCATTCTGTGAGAAGCCTGAGTCAAGGCCCAGCTCATCAGTCCACTGGACGACTTCTTCTGGAGTGTCAAAGAAATGAGTGTGGGACTGAAATACCACCCGAAAGGCGAGCAGGATAGAGCAACGCATAGGGGAGCTTGAGATCCCGGAGTCTTGCCTTTGCTGCTGTAAATGACTGCCGCTGCTGTTGCACAAGTCTCGTATAATACGGGAAAATAAGGATCCGTTGGTTGTCCTACATGAGAGACTCCTTCGCCCGCGCCTGCTGCAAAATAACATTGCGGTCATGGTAGTTCAATAGCTTAGCGATCACAGGCCGAGGACGGGACCCAATGGGCGGCTTCTGGACCAAAGCCCTCGGTGCCCGTTCTATCACAAAGCATCTCAAGAGGGAGTCCGGGGGGAGCCAGCTCTCCAACCACTGGGCCAAGAATTTCTCCATGCTGCCCTTCTCGCAGCCCTCTGGAAGGCCTACAAAGCGTATATTATTCCGCCGGGCCCGCCCTTCCACATCCTCTGCCCGGAGCGCCAGGTTTTTCTGGATACTTTCCATGCTTGCGACCTTACGTTTCAGGGCTACCATGTCGTCCTCCACCCCTGAAATCCTAGCGTCTGCCTCAGTAATGCGGGTCACAGCGTTGCGCAAGTCTTGACGCAGAAGGGTAACATCCGCTCCCATAGCCCCTATTTTCACATCCAACATGTCTCTGGAATGAGTTATGGCTGCCATCAAAGCTGTGTTATCCGGTCCTGGGCTGGGATGGCCCCCTGCTGCCCCGGCTCCTCCACCCGTCCCCGCGTATTTGTCCATGGGACCATGTTTTGTAGTGGTGCCACCGCTACCTCCTCTCGTCATCATAGACAGCGGGCCAAGTCCCTCTCCGTGTGTGCAGCCCTACCGATCACCAGCGCCCCGACTCCAGATGTGGGCCGACCTCCTCTCAGCAGCCTGTCGGATTCCAGCTATTGAATCGGTCGTACCTCTTCACCCCTCCAGGGCCTCTTAGTGCGTGCTCCAGTCCCGTCAAGGCCTCCAGCTGAGCTCCCACAGTCGTCCCGCTCCAGAATGGGTCACCCCTCGTTGTGACTGGTCTCTACAGGGGGCCCCGGCCTTCCCCCACGCCCCCAGCAGGACCCCGACTGCGTCGGTCAACAGGCACTCCCTCCACACAGTCCCCCGTGGGCTCGTGTGGCCAGGCTCGCTACAGGTCAAGGGCCTCACGCCTTGAGTGTTTTCCCTTGAAGAGGCCCCCAGCCAGATGAAGAGCGCCCCCGCAGGCTCCACGAGTCACGGAGGAGGCGGCCCCAGGGGATGCCTGGACTCACCCCACAAGCCACCTCCCGGCCGTGGGCTGTGGGGCCTACTGTACGCCCTGAGGGGGGCTCCCAGCCCACCCCTCATCACCGCCGCGGCCCGATCTGGCTGCCGGAGTAGTCGCCACCCGCTCCTCCAATCTTGCCGCCCGCAGGACCCCAACTCCTTACTGTCGGTTCCGCTGGGCCAGCCTCTGCCAGGTAGGATCACTGTGGGGGTCGGCGCCCAAGACCGCTCTCCGAGGGGCACATCAAAATCTAGCCCCCGGCTTCACCCTGTATGCTAGGCCGCACCGCCCAATGTTGGTTCCTCCTCCGGAAGCTACCGCTGCTCCCGATCGTTCGGTGGAGCTCAAGGGCCGGGCCAGGCCGTCGGGAGGTCAAAGGCGCCCACCTGGGACCAGCGCCACTCGAATTTCACTGTCCGCGCTGAGTAGCCACCGGGGCCGGGACCCACGAAACTCGAGGTCCCCGGCGGCACTTTGCAGCATAGGCCCCACAGCACCGGGACGCGACCTTCGGTCTCCGATGCCCTCTGACAGCCGGGATCGCTCACAGGGCTCGCCACCAGCTTCCGCCACAGGATCCACCCCTTCAGGGCACAGTGTGGTGGGAGGAACCAGGATAAATCGACAGATGTTCGGCGGCGGGACGGAGCTCTCTTATGCTGTGTCTGCCATGTTGGCTCCCTTGGCCACGCCCCCAAATCTGACTTATTTTGCCAAGATATGTTTAGTAATTTTACTGAAAGTGATCTTTCAGCCAGTTTATATAAAACTACAAAAAGAAATGGATATTTCATTCTGTGTACCTCACTATGTTAAACCCGCAATGCTCATCATCACTGTAATAGTTTGTATTTTTTATTTAGCAAATGAAAAAACAATGTAGGGCCTTTTGAGGATATCCAATTTACAAAAAGCTATCTTTGTAAATAAACGGTGCATGCGCAAAGAGCATCACATCAAAGGAAGGAATCACTATCCCAGGTACCTGCTTCACTCTCAATTGGTCTTCATTGTCAGTAATTTAACCCTAATTTTCAATAGTGCCTGTAATTCTAATTTACTCCAAAACTGTACTTTAATATTCTGGATTAAAGAGACAAATCTCCAAATATCTTCTCTGTTTAAAATTCACCTGATGCTTACTCTAAACTTTGTGTTATAGGGTAAAAAAGTCTACATTTCTAAAGGGCTTGCAGTGATACTTCATTAAGACCTGTATACTTTTTTGGGTGCAGGGCTCCTAATAAATGGGGGATCCCCTCATTTAACCTTCTGAAAACAACTTCAGAAAGAGATAAAAGAAAAAAGGTATCTCCATGTGGCTCCTACTTATTTCAATGCATAGAAACCTTCAGATCAGAAACATCATCTACACTGTGCCACAAAAAAGATATCTTTACTTTTAATTTTAATTCTGTATAATGGCCCTTCAAGATATTAACATTTAAATGCACGTGAATTACAAGGTACAACAAAAGTATGGGTTATATCTCAAACATTTTTTAAAGGTCACATATGTTTCAAAATGCATAAATATCAATGAGTAAGAATAGGTGAGTTTCGGATGAGACTGAACAGAACTGGTGACTCAGCTCCTAATCAAGATTGGCCTCACAGGGGGGAGGGGCAAAGGTATGGGTTGGACCACGTACATGTTGTCTTAGAAGAGCACCTGGTTGTAATGTTTGTAACGAAAGAAATAAAAAATATTCTTTTTTTTTTAAAACATTGTAAGAATAAAATGAAATGTATGCAGTAAGTAAACCATATTTTGAATCTACGTGTATGCTTACGTTGCTAGCGTCATTGAAGACTGACAGCTCCAAACGACCTTCATAGTCTTGTTCAAGAACAGATTTCAAACATTCATCTAACCAAGAGGCGGCATTGAAGACTGGCAGAATAACAGACTGGAAAAAAACGGAGAAATCATCAGAGGTCACATAATATAATTTTCAATTTGAACAGCAATCAGCATTACAATGTGCCTTTTATCATATGCTACTCTAATGCACAGATTTTGGCAAGGACAAAATAATTTGCAATGCAATTGGTCTCGCATTTGTCAGAGTTAGAGCTATTGGCACTGTAAATGACAATGTCTTTCATCTATGTGTTTTGATTTGGAGTGTAGTGGATATATGAATGGAGACACATCTGCAGCACTGCCTAGAGGACTCAGAATGAGGAATTGCCATTGGGACCAGAGAAGCAGCTGCAGCACTGTCTAGAGGACTTAGAATGATGAATTACCAATGAGACTAGAGAAGCAGCTAGAAGCACTGTGTAGATGATTTAAAATGAGGAATTACAGATGGGACCAGAGAAGCAGGTAGTAGCACTGTGTGGAAGACTTTGAATGAGGAATGACTAACAGAACCAAAGATGCAGCTGCAGCACTGCTTAGAGGATTTAGATTGAGGAGTTACCACTGGGTTGATACCAGAAAGGCAGGTAGCATCACTGTGTAGAGCACTTAGAATCAGGATCTATCAACAGGGCCAGAGTAGCAGCAAGCAGCACTGTCTAGAGAACTTTGAATGAGGAATTACCACTGGGACCAGAGAAGCAGCTAGCGGATATGCATAGAGGATTTAGATTCCTGGCGTAAATGGAAATTCATCACAGAATGATCACGCCTGTGTGGCCTCAAGCAAATGGTATGGCAGAGCGTTTTTGGCCACAAGAAAGAAAGCAGTGCAAGACCGCCTCCCTGTGCTCATGGCATCCCTAGGCATTCTGGACACAGTCACCAAGATGCCTTAGTCCGAGTCAACACCTGGGCTTTACTCGCCGCTTAGGCACAAGGCCTGTGAATGTAAGCTGCTTTCAGACAAAAATGAGCAATACAGCTGCCTTCATGGTACACAAACATACTCTGAACACATGCATTCTTAGAGTTGTAAGCGTGGAGTACCCACGGTGAACCAGATGTGTTATACTGCAGATCTAACAGTAAGAGGGTGAGATGGTGGAGGTTCAGTCATGCAGCAGACATACTATACTGACGGTGCATCAGCGCTATGCCAAAGTATATAAGTAGAGGTGCTACATTGCAGGAACACTACTGGAAGGTACTAGGGTTTTAGAAACATAGAGACATTATCCTGCAACGGTGCTAGAGTGAGATGGAAGATGTTTTGTAAACCAGAAGCACTACATTGCAGGTCAAGCTGTCCTACAATGGGACATAGAAGTAAAATGTGCAACAGAGAAGCACTACATCCGAGGAACTTGAGTAACTACAAAGAGCACAGGACTTGGGGCATAGTTGCTGCTCTGAAAATAAAGCACATGAGACTGAATCGCCACAACAAGTAGCACAGATTTTATATGGAAAGCAAGCATATGATATTGCAGGTGCACTAAAGAGATGTGTGAGTTTTTATTAAGTCACACAGGCGCTAGACAGAGCAGCGCTACAACCAGGGCCCCACTATGATGCGTCCCCCCAGCAGCACGTCTTTGCTGCTGGTGACTCCAATGACCATAGTGCAAGCAGTGAAAAGGAAGCTGACCAGCAGGATGCAAGGCCGGTAGCCCCGTTGAAATACCCTCCCCGCCAGAGCCGCCCCTCCCACAGGTGCCCAACACCAACATCTCCTCCTAGCACTACAAACTATCCCAAAAGTGCTCTTGCCCCTCTCCCCATCTGTGTACACTGAAATTAGCTCCCTGGGAGGAAGAGGTGCATGGTATGTAGCTCTAACTGCTAAAGAAGCAGCTTTCAGGGTGGATATTGTTCCGATTCAACATGCAAGACTGGCGACCAAATGTAAGGTGTGCGCGCATTCTCATGCTCTGAGCCTGTAAAATATTTCATTTGTAAAATGTCAGCCTTCATAAAGTATATGTGCTGTGGAAGCTGTGTAATTAATGGATCTCTAATGTTTAAAACCTGCAAAATAAAGGATATCTTGGAATTAACGAGCTGTGCCAAACAGTCTACAAAGGACAACTCCACTGGCCCTTTAACGAATGTCACTAGATCTACTCAACGTCCCAATGAATGCTTAAGAGTTCAGTGCTAAGATGTTTAAGTGTTTTTTGTGACAAACACAGTGTTACATTATTCAAAGTGACTCCCATGCCCCCAATTCTCTCCGGAATTTACTAAGGATTAATATTACCCGATGACAAATACCATGAAGACTGGAAAAAATCTGCTTTCATTTATAGCGGGTAGAAAAGGTCATAACTTAAAAGCTTGAGCACAGAGGCGTGCGCGAGAAACAGTTTTTTGTTTACCAGCTTTCATTTATTTTTCAATTAATAACACAGACATGTACAGTATAGCGCATTGGATGTCCCCAGCATTGAGGGTTCACCGCACACATGAGACACAATGGGAGGGAGAAAGAGGCGAAGAAGACAGGAACATATTGCGGTTGATTACAAGTGGGGATTACATTCTAGGTCCTCTGAATACACCTGCCTAACCAATTCAATGGGCGTCCACTGTGCAACAGTCTATAAAAAGGGAAGGCGGAGTACAATCAGGGACAAAGAAAACATTATATAGGGTTAGCGTATTGAACTGGAGCACCATTATTCATCACCCAGCCCTCCTCCTGTCCTAACTATGCTTGCACTGTAGGTGTTAATGATTCAACAATTATTCAGGGATATGCCTAGTCACCATCAAGTATATGCCAAACGTGAAATCAAACAACTTAGTCTGATTATGTTGTTTTGGACTGTGGATGAAAATCTGAAATCAACAAACAAATCCTGCATTAAGGAGCAAACAACGTTGGAGTATCTGAGTGCCCTGAACTGTGCTTGCAATAAGAGATGAACAACAACATCTCGCAGGGGTAATTGTGCGAAGATGTAAATAATTCTTTACCGTGGAGCACTTCAACATTTTCATATCTTCTTGTTAAAAAAACATGAGATATAACTGCCATAGCCTTTTCAGCCCTGCCTGTAATACTCAAAAAGGGTCATTAACATAATGTATTCATTCCAATGACCACAGCTTCCTTATTGTGCAAACACACATTTATTTATTTATTTAGAGCTTTCTCTGCACCAGAACGTGCTTAAATCACTGAATTGAAAATAATTTTAAAAAAGTCACTGAAACAAAATAGAAACATGAGTGGCAGAAAATGAAAACAGGAGTGGCAGAGTCAGACGGATGCATATGTTGAACCCAGATCAAGCATTCTTCTTCGGTGGCTCAATTTAAGGCCACCAATTTTGTTCTCTTCTCACAGCCAGTGTATCATTCCATTCTCAACCCATCTGAATAAAGCTAGCCCCACTTACACATTCGCCTCCCCAGAGCACGGATATCAGCAGGGTGTAACAGAATGATCCCTGGCCCTCTCTTGAACACTGGGAGCTCACGGTTAGCAAGATCTGTAGTCACTGAGCTGCTGCTGCTTTGCTCGCACTTTACCAGATGCGCCTGTAGATTTTATCAACTTGATTTACATTGACAGTCTGCGGGCCCCCCCACGTGCTCCCCTCAGGCGATGAGATCGAAGTTAAATGCTTAGTTAGAACATTCAGTTGATGCTAGTGCATTTGGGGCTTTACTGAGAGACTACAAGCGTGCTCGGGTGGTGATAAAAAGACATAAACAAACACAGTCGGCTGCTTGTCTCTGACTGCCCAGGCGAGACTGGCACATCATATTTATTTATGGCAATACAAGGGAAACCTATGACTTTCCTAAGCAAAGCGCGTGGCCCTACTGTCAGGGCTGCCGACTTTGGAAGTGTGGAACCAGGTTCGTGTTCCGGAGTCGGCTCAACATCCTGTGATCATAGTCATATAACAATCTCCCCATGCTTAAAAAATGCATGTGATGGGCATATAACAATCTCCCCATGCTTAAAAAAATGCATGTGACCTTGTGTAACAGAGCTCGTGCTCCCAGAGCGCTCTAATGCCTTTGGGTCGAATTTACGTTATACATAAAAAACACAGAAGCACACAGGCTAGGAGTGGAGTGGAGATTGGGCAGAAGCATTCTTTGCTTTAAGGTGAGATGAGATGGGATGTAGTCGGGTGAGCATGAATATTTCAATGGGGCAGTTTTGCATTGGAATGACATGGTACTGGTAACTTTGAGTCATGGGCGAGCTCATGCTGTGTGCTGAAAAGGCAGTGCTAACACTAACAATAGCCCACTGTGGCGGACAAGGTTTCTCCTGGCTGATAACTCTGCCCGATCCTCTGTGAAACATGACCCCGGCATTTCCTCTCACGCGCTCTGCTCCAGTGTCTCCAAGTCTTCACAGCGCTAACAAATCAAGCGCATGTGAAAGATCACGATACTCTGGCCCTTTCACACTCTTGCTTGCACCATCCCAGGGCGCCTACCACGGATCCGAAGACGGGGGCATGCATTCATCCTGCCCTCACCCCGTGGCAGATCTGAATCCATCATGCTTGGTGTCCTTGTCAGGTTTATTATGAGGCCCCATACAAAAATTACAACACAGGGAGAATTCTTGCAACCCAGTTATTTATGTAGCGGTTATGGCACTGTCAATCATACACATTACTTGTAGGTTACGTCACTGTAGTTATGGGCTTAATTAGCATGGCACCCACTTCATGAACGCAGAGCTTCCCAAGCCTTTCTTTTAGCGCGGCTCCTATCCTATGCAACTGACCGGCAACAGATCCTGAAGAATTGTGCTTATTCAGCGGAGGGTCAGGCAGTGTTGAAAAGTAAACAGTGGGACCAGCGCCTATCTTTGTTCAGATGAATTAGCAAACTATCATGTGGAGTTGAGGAAAAGCATCTTGTATAGCGTGCAGCAGCAAAGGTAGATGTTCAGGATCAGCTGCACACCGAATGGGGCAGGTGAGGCGTGAATAGTATCACCGGAGCGTATTCCGACTTCTAAAATGTGGTCACAATAAACACAGACACTTGTAGGAAGTGCTCAGTTAAAATGAAGACCAGTAGCCGATAGCCGGGGGCCACGTTAAATGGAAAATGCTCGTCCGGGAGCGCACATGTCAAGCGGGTGGTGGGAGCCAAATGAGACGCCATGCACGCGCAGAGTGAAAGCCCGCGCTGTGTCGCCGCTTTCTCTGCTGAACCGAAACAAATGGTGGCACGCGCGGACAGGAGATGTGCAAGCTGTCCGTACACGTACACATCTCCTGTCTGCGCGTGCCACCTCCTGTCTCCCTTCAGGACAGAAAGCAGCAGCAATAGAGCCTCGTTAACGAAGCAGCTGCGCAGCATTCGCTAGCGAGACCTAAAAATTTAAACATATGATTGCAGGTGCCAACGAGTTGGCATGAGCTATGCTAAATGTCTGTGGGAGATTGGGGGTTCTGTTCAAGTTTGAGACCCAATCATATACTCAATTGCATCTACACTTATTTTTGTTTAAACTTGTTTTATTGTTTATTTCTTATTTTCAGCGCATAGCAGGTCATGCATCTACATCACAGTTACATTTGTACTCGATAATACTCCTGAGCAGATCTACAACATAGTTTGCTGCAATTAAAAGCATCAGATTCACACTCCGTTTTGTAATAGTAGTTGCAATGTCCTGGTGAATATATGTTTTTAAACAATTACAACATAACATTGGTATAGCAAGGAAAATAATACATTTACCCTTACTCTCAGAGCTAAGACGTTAAAAAAGCAGTGCATCGTATCAGACATCATTTACCACATTTCCATGATGCCTCTCTATTTTCTTGCATGCAGCACTTGGTTGTGTGTTAACCTGTACATATGCCTCCACCGAGGCCACCACTTCTCAAATGGTACATGTTGTTTGCTGTGCTGTTCGGCCTGAATAAGCGTCGGTGGGGAGCATCACCCACGTCGCCTTAGCATGTTGCTGAACATGTAAGGCATGTGCTGACTCGTCTCTTATCTTTTGCCTAACCTGGCAGATTCTGGCCCACGACTTGCTCAGGTGTGCTATATAAATCCTCAGGATGAGTCTGACAGGATGTGCGAAAATCTGACAACATCGTAACCCACTCCACCGCCAGCGGCTACTTCTGAATCCCCATCATTTCCTCCCGATGCAGCGCTATACTCTCCGCCTATTGCATCTACACTTATGGGCACAGAAGCAGAATATTACAGAAAAACAAACAAGAATAGTACTAAGCAAAAACAAAGGTTTCTGAATACTATGAAGGAAATTGAGTTTTTCCCCATCAAATGTATATGTTCCATTTCAACAGCCTCTCCTAAAGAAAACATTTTTTATTTCATAGATGGTGTTTCTGTATATATTTAATTTCATTTTTATGTAGCGTTTGTTTTGATTATCATTTGGAGAGAGACAATGAACGTCACAACAAGATAATACATCAGCAATATTCAAGGAAATTTGCATTGAGTTTTAAATATAGTTGAGAGTAACACTTTGGAAAGAAGTGCCACTGCGGAGCTTACTTAATGGCAAAATAGAGGTTAAAAAGATTACTTGCATGAAAATCATGGCAGATCTATTACAATTTTAACTTTTGGACACATGCATCAAAGCTCCGCCCTGGTGACTATTTATGCTTCAAATCTCTGATAAACTGAACACATGGAGCAATAGGATTGGACTGTTTTGTTGTGTGGCCAATCACCCAAGTGGTATCCAGGAGCTGGCGTAGATAAGGAGGCCGATTGGACTCCCAGTTGAATAGCTAGGTCTTCAGTTTCTTGCAAAACTATAGTAAGTCAAGGGAACCCATTCCCCAGTGCCGTAGCGTGGCTTCCGTAACCCCCTGTGTAGCAGAAACTGGCCCAGAGGGATGTCCCAGTTTGTGCTAAATTCTTCAAAAGGTATCAATTCCCTATCCCTGTATAGGTCCCCCACTTTCGTGGTCCCTGCCAGCTCCCACTCTTCCAGAACCCTCCATTGAGCCCCGCGTGGTAGTGCCCGAAGCATTGTCAGCTACAATTCCGGTGAGTATGGCAATTTAGTCTGTGTCCTCTGGAGGCTTCTATTCCAGCACCGCTGTATCACCTTATGTTTGTTTGTGTAAATCACTACCCATTCATTGATGAGCTATCTAACCTTCTTACCCAATCTTCTATTTCCAAATCCAAAAACATCTTCCTGGGAGACTTTAACCTCCATTGGAATGATACTAAAGTTCCCTCAGTCTCTGACCTTCTCGAAATTAATGACCTCAAACAAATCTGTCAATCACCAACCCATTCCAAAGGAGCCACCCTTGACGCTATCATAACCAGCAAAGATCTAGCCCTCCTATCAAACATCATTCCCATTGACTGGTCCGACCATTACCTTATCCTGTTCTCCATAACCACCTCTGCCTCCTCCCCTCCTTCCAAAACTATTAAACCCATGAAACTGATCAGAAATCTCAGTCTTATCCCTCCCGACTTACTTGGATCCAAACTTCATGCCCAGCCTCTTGCTATCCCTCCCTCCCTTAACACGAATGAACTAACCGAACAATATAACAAAGCTGTCACTGCTACCCTTGACCTTCTTGCCCCTCTCAAATTCAAAAAACAAAGAAATATCCCCTCCAAATCATGGTTTAACACAGACCTAAATAATGAAAGACGTAGACTCAGACAGACTGAAAGATTATGGAGACAGCACCCCTCTCCCTCTACCCTGGCCCGCCTCAGACTTGCTAGATCATCCTACAAAAAACACATCTTTAGACAAAAAACTTCCTTCTTCAGGTCACAACTAGATCGAGCTCAGAATAGGCCAAGAGAACTATTCAACATTGTGCGCAATCAAACTGCTTCCGTTCCCCCTGTCCCACTGGCCTCGACGACTAGATGTGAAGAAATAGCTCTCTTTTTTTCAGACAAAATTAAACTAATTGAGCAAACCTTCCTCTCTACTGTGATCCCTCCCACCAATCCGAACATCTCTCTTAATATCCCACCCTCCACCATAACTCCCCCTACACCCACTACCGCCCATCAAAACTCTGATCTCCCTCCCCCCCCACCCCCTCCAATTTCCTGGACTCCAATCATCCTAACTCTCTTACTAAAAATAATGCCACGTGGCTTAACTTCCAGCCAGTCACTGAAAGAGACGTCTTTAACATCATTTCCAAACTCAAGCCTTCCTCCCACACCAAAGACCCTCTCCCCTCCACTCCAAACTTATCCAAAACCTCAAACACATCATCACCCCTTCCTGGACCTCTAATATCAACAGCTCCCTTGCCACCGGCTGTGTCCCCACTTCCTTGCAACTAGGCCAAATCACCCCCATTATCAAAAACCCTTTGGCAGACACAAACGACCTCAATAACCTTCGTCCCATCTCCAACCTTCCCCTTCTTTCTAAAGCCCTGGAAAAATGTGTCCGTCTCCAACTAGATAGACACATTGAACACTTTAACTTACTAGACCCCTTCCAATCTGGCTTTAGGAAAGGATGCAGCACTGAAACCGCCATGCTAAACATTGTTGACGACATCCACCACTCACATGACAATGGTGAATCTAGCTTGTTGATCCTCCTTGATCTCTCCGCAGCGTTTGATACTGTTAACCACTCTGCTCTACTAAATGTTCTTGGAGATCGATTCGGCCTGAATGGTACGACACACAAATGGTTTGTCTCATACCTACAACACCGCTCTCAACAAATCAAAATCCAAAATTGCCTATCTAACCCTACCTCCATCTCCTTAGGAGTTCCGCAAGGATCCATCTTCTCTCCCACTCTCTTTAACCTTTTCATGGAACCCCTCACACTCATTCTTAAACAAGCCGGGATCAACTACCATCTCTATGCTGACGACACCCAACTCTATTATAAGATTAAAACTCACGCTGACATCCTTCACCTCAACAACACTCTCTTCAAGATTCAAACCTGGTTCCACAGCAACCACCTCAAAGTCAACCTTAAAAAAACTGAAATTATTCTTTTTTCCCCTAAAAATAACCAGCTCCCCATTCAGAATTGGATCTCGGACCTTAACGCCCTCAAATGATCCTTATCTTTGTCCACCTCAGTCAAATCACTAGGGATCTCCCTTGACAACCTCCTAACCCTCAAGGTACACATCAATAATTCTGCCAAAGGAGCCCTCTTCACTCTCCGCCACCTTAAGAAAATCAAGCCCTTCGTCCCTATCGATGATTTCAAACTAGCAGTCCAATCCCTTGTTCTTTCTCGCATCGACTATGGCAATGCCATTCTCACCGGAATTCCCAAGATCCACCTAGCACCTCTTAAATCTGTGCTTCACCTTGCAGCTAGGCTTACCTCAGACTGCAAGCGATTCGACCACATATCCCTTGCCCTTAAAACCCTTAAATGGCTCCCCATTGAAGGTAGATCCACTTACAAAACAGCCTGCATTACACACAAAATTCTCCATCAGAATACGCCGACCTACCTCGCTAGCAAACTCACTAAAGCCGGTTGCTCCCGTTCTGTGAGAAGTACTAACACCTTCCTTCTTATCCCCCCCCCTTCTAAAAAAGAAAACCACCCAGTCTCGATCCTTTTCCGGCAACGCTCCTTGCATTTGGAATGCACTTCCAACTGACCTTCGCTGCAACCTTTCCTACTCTAGTTTCAAAAAAGAACTCAAACTACATCTCCTCAATAAATACTGGGGACCCTAATCCATATCTGTTCTCTTCCACTGGTTACATCTGTCCGACCCTAGATGCATTCACCCTCCCTTTTTTAGCCCTACTCGCCCTTCCTCCTCGTCACTTCCCCTTCCCTGTTTACCACCTTCACTCCTCCTTGCCTCCCCTTCACTTGTCCACCCTCAACCCGCATCCCCTCCAACCCCCCCCCCCACTTCTGCCCCTCCTGCTTCTCTTCCTTACCAACCTAACGGACCATTAACGTCCCTATCCTGACTCTGCAATTTTTTTGGGACATTTTTGATTTATTCACATCTTTCACGTTTTATTGTGCATTTTTCCCATATTTATCATTTTGAAATCTGTTCAGGCTGAGACTTATATGTTGTTTATATACATTGATGCTATGTATGTCCCCTGTCTTATTGACCTTTCTTGTCTCTAAAATGTAAAGCGCTCTGATACCCCCGGGTCCAGCCAGCGCTATATAAAACCTCTAAAATAAATAAATAAATATGTGTTGTGACTTTGCGGTTTTCAATAGGGTGCGGATTAATACATCGCTCTTGGGGGTAAAAGGGCATACCCCCCTGCCTGGTGTCATTCTCCCTGCTATCCATTGCGTGAATCTCTGTAGCTGTCGTGCCAGGTAGTATGTCTCAAAACCCGGCACCGCCAGTCCCCTCTCTGCTGATGGTCATTTTAGTGTTTCCAGAGCCACCCTCCGTCTTCCAGTCCCCCATATAAATTCTGGCACCAATCTAGTTCTCAGAAACATGCTCTGGGTATCCACACAGGCAACGTGGTAAAAAAATACAAAAGTCTGGGGAGAGTCACCATTTTTAACTAGGAGATCCTTCCCGCTACAGAAATAGGGAGTATCCCCCAGAAGACCATGTTGGCCTTTAATGACCTCAACATTCCTCCTATGTTTCCTTCCTGTATATCCAGGAGTGAGTGGAAGACCTTTACCCCCAGGTATTTAAAGAAACAGGGTTCCCACTGCAAGCCCCTCCAAACCCTCAGGCGGTTGCCGGCCCTCTACCAAAGAGAAAAGTCAAGACTTCTGCCAGTTAACTCTTAGACCTGAGAGGGACCTGAACTCCTCCATCATGTTTCTAGCCCCTGGCAGTTCCTCCACAGTGCCCTTCAGGAATAAGAGGCGGTCGTCAGCGTACAACGCTATGCCAAGATCATGCGGCCCGGGCGCACCCTGGCCAGTGGGCTTGAGTACAGCAGTTTCACCAAACATATAAATCCCTGGCCTTCTCCCATCTTTGCTAGAACGGCATAGAGAAAGTCCCACTCCAGGCTGTCGAAGACATTTTATCTATGGTGAAAATCGCGCCCTCCTGTTCCTCGCTTCTGCCTATCTCTAAAATGGAGAGAAGCTGTCTATGTTTAGAGTCGTATTTCTCCCCGGTATGAACCCCGCCTGGTTCAGAGGGACCAGAGAGGTCATATGTTGATGGAGCCTCATCGCCAGTAGTTTACTTAAAATTTTGAAGTTGAGTTTAAGCAATGGCATGTAGGCTGTGCATTCGAGCGGGGACTTTTCCGGTTTAGGCAGTGGAATCACAACTGCTTCTCACGAGGTCTTCGGCAGGATTCCCTCTTCTGGCTGCTGTGTATACCTCTACCAGCTTGGGAGCCAGCTCCTCCACATAGGTAGCATAGAATTCCATAGCGAGTCTATCCGTTTCTGAGGTCTTGCCTCTGGCTAAGTGCTTGACAGCTACTCTAATCTCATGTTCCGAGATATCAGCTCCACCTCCTCCTCTGACAGTGTATGGAGGGGAAGCCTGGCCAGAAAATCCTGTGTCTCTTCTTCCACTTGGGACCCCGAACTCTTATACAGATGTTTGTAATAGTCAAGGAATCCCCTGTTTATTTCAGCCAGCCTATATAGTGGGTGTCCTGCTTGGTCAGCTATCTCTATAATATTATTCCCTCTGCGGGTCGCGTTGGCTAGCCAAGCCAATAGCCTGCTCGCCTTATCCTTTTCAGCGTGGGTTCGGTCCACATACGTTTTAAAGTCGAAAAATCACAAGCATTCTTCCTGGACTGCCATTTACTCCATAGCATCTAAGAGTTCCTGCTGGAGCTCCGGGTGTTCAGGGTGTCATAGCTCTATATCTCTTAAAGCTCTGTCTGCCCTTTCCACATCTGTGAGTAGTGCCCGCCATACCCCAATAGATGTCGCCATACATACACCTCCCCCTAATAACAGCTTAAAAGGATTCCAATTCCGTCAGCCTATTATTGGTGGAGTGGGCGTTGCCAACAAAGTAGGATGTTTTATGTCCCCATATCTCCTGGAGGAAGGCCTGGTCCTCCAGTGCCTCCGGCTTAAGGCACCAAGTAGGGATAGGTTGGTGTTGTGCCCCCCATTGTATTCTCATCAGAATTGGATTAAGGTCCGATTTTGTTTGTGTCCGGCACTCCACTCCCTGCATCAAAGCATGCATTTCAGGTCAGCATAGGAAGGTGTCCAACCGTACGTGCAGTTCGTGGACATGTGAGAGGTGCGAGTATTCTTTATCTACTGGGTGTGTGCGCCTCCAAGTGTCCACCAATCCCCAGTGGGTCTGGCATTCTCTAAAGGCTTTAGCCGTCCTGTGCACCGGGGAATACCGAATTGGTGGTTGGGAACGGTCTAAGTCCGGGTCCGCAACGCAATTAAAGTATCCCCCAATGACGACAGGGCCAATCTAGTAAGGTGCTAGGATGCCAGACATCCTCTCCAAGAAGGCGGCCTGCTCAGTGTTCGGCCCGTATATGTTGATCAGTGTCAAATCCTGACCATCTAATCTACCTGTGACTATCAGTTATCGGCCCTCTGGGTCAGTCTTGTGCTCCGTGTACTGGAAAGGAACCCCGCCCTTATCCAGATCTGCACCCCCTCGCGAATACTGTGAACGTCTATCTCCGATGCAATGCAATGCCCTCTGAGGCCAGGGTGTGAGTCTCCTGCAACATGGCAATATGAACCCACGTCTATGCAGGTGTGAGGACATTTTATGTCGCTTGTGCATAGAGTGCATGCCCCGTACATTCCAGGATAATAAGTTACATGTCATTCTTTTATTCATTGTTTCTTATTCCCCCTTCCCTCTACATGTCTCAGTACCAGGATTCTCCGAAGAGTGAGATAGACGGGTGTGACTACCGCTTACTAAAATCAATTCTATCCCATGCTTCCTGCAGTGTCCCCAACTTAAAACTGTATAAACACCCCAACTCCCCCTCCCAGGACTAGTGAAAATCTCTCTATGTGCGTCTATTGCTAGTGTCCAAAGTTCGGGTAGTACCGGGTCAAACGATCTGTTCGGAGAATAGCAATGCCATCCCGACCTCGCCCTCTCCCACCCCCCCAGGGTCCCACCCACCCAGCACACATTTCATTTGAATATCAGGTCTTGGTCCCAAGCCCTCTCAGCCCCTTTTAGTATGTACTTAGCTCTCTGAGGCCCCCCGTATTTAATATTCCCTGCTATACTTGCATGCCCTGCAGTGCTCAGATAATTGCATCTTGCGATCCGGGAGTCACCAATGGGAGTTCTTGGCTGGCCTCTCCCACCGTACTAGAGCTTTGTTCAGAGTCTCTTGGATCAGCCCCGGACATCGATGTGGTGGTCTGTCTTCCAAGTGCGCTGAGGGATAATATCGCCGCAGCTGCTCTCTTTCTCGTTGCGTCTCCGCCTCTGTAGGCGGGCTTGCAGTTTTTCCTCCTCTCCCTCTTTGGCGAGCCATGCCCTGTTCTTGCCTCTCTTGCCTTGAGTCGTCTTGTTCCTGTGGGTCATGCTAGTCGATCCATTCCCACACTTCCTTTGGCATATTGAAGAACTTTGTCCCTTCATTAGATACCATTCTCAATTTGGCAGGGAACACCATGGAATATTGTATGCCCCATTGTTGCAGTTTCCTTTTGGCGGTAATATATGATGCTCTCTGTTTTTTAACCTCCCGGGAAAAGTCTGGGAACATTCTGACAGTGTCATTGTCAACTTTGAGTTGTCTTTTCATTCGGGCCTGACCCAGCACATGATCTCTGTCTTTATAAAATAATAAAAAACACAGCTTGACTCCAGTGATGTGGAGAGCCTGGGACTCACGGCTGAGCATACCCAGCAAACTCGGGGTGAAAATTGCGAAAAACACAGTTGATGGACAGAATGTAGAACAATGTCATACATTCACCCCAGTACAAGGATCTGGGCCTAAATCCATCGTTTTTTTGCACTCCACACCACCCTGGGTTAGACACTGGCTATATGCAAATCAGCCTTGACCCTGTGCCTCATGGGAACAGTCCAGCCCGAACTACCAAGCCATGTCTTTCCTAGACCGGAATCAAGCATCCAAGGACCGGTTTCTGGCTATCAGCCTTCTTCAGCCTGGATAGCTTGACTCAAGTGGTGTGGAGAGCCTGGGACTCACGTCTGAGTATACCCAGCACACTCGGGGTGAAAATTGCGAAAAACACAGTTGATGGACAGAATGCAGAACAATGTCTTACATTCACCCCAGTACAAAGATCTGGGCCTAAATCCATCGTTTTCTTGCACTCCACACCACCCTAGGTCAGACAATGGCTATATGCAAATCAGCCTTGACCCTGTGCCTCATGGGAACAGTCCAGCCCGAACTACCAAGCCATGTCTTTCCTAGACCGGAATCAAGCATCCAAGGACCGGTTTCTGGCTATCAGCTTTCTTCAGCCTGGATAGCTTGACTCCAGTGATGTGGAGAGCCTGGGACTCACGTCTGAGCATACCCAGCCCACTCGGGGTGAAAATTGCAAAAAACACAGTAGGCAACACGTCCAGTGTCTCGGTCATTTGAGGTATGATTGGGTACGTGGGCCTTGTAACCCTGACCAGTTCTACTAGACCAGCGTACTGCAGGCACTACCCTTGCCCCAGATCAAACCCCTCACATGCCTGTTCAAATGTAAAGAATGTGTCATCGTGTACAGATCCGCAAGGACCAGCCATCCATCCTCCTGCCAAGCCTGGAAGGACATATTCTCAGCCATTATGCGCACTAGGGCTACAAGCCAAATATTTAACTCCCGGTGGAATGGTGCATGCCTAAGTACATGTTCCACGACCTTTTGCCATATAAACACTGTTTGTTTAACGAAATACGGTAGCTCCGTGTGTGCACCTGCTCCCTCCATCAATATGACAGGTAGATTCTTCGGCTGCACTCGCCCGCTAAGTAGACGCTTCTCCCAGTTATCTCCCTCATCCAACCACCAAGCCACATGCTGAAGGTGTGCTGCATAGTAGTATAGGTCTAATCTGGGTGCCTCAAGCCTCCCCCCTCCTCGTAACACTTTGAAAGGACCTGCAGTGCTACCCTGCTATGTTTCCCTGCCCAGAAAAGGGATATCAAAATTGATTTCAGTTGTCTGAATACCGACATAGGGATATTGCACATTGAGTTGTGTAGGGCATAGAGACATCGAGGCAAAACCACAATTTTTGCGACTACTTCTTTGCCCATCTGGGTCAGCGACAGCGTGTTCAAAAAGGCCATAGAATGCCTCAGGAACTCGAGTACCTTAGTCATATTGAAATGGAGCACTTGTGCATTTCCGTGTGCTACCTGCATCCACAGATAATGGAAATGGCCTGTCTCCCATTTCAGCCCCAGACTGGGCAGTTTCCCACTGTTGTATTCCCCCAGTCCTGCCAAAGGGAACGCCAAGGACAAGGTGGGTACCATTCCCTATTCATATTCCCCATCGGTCAAGGTCCCGTCAGGCCCATTCTCCTGCAAACTTCAAATAATATTCTATGGCTTACCGAGACAGAACGGCCTATATAATTTTCATTCCACTAGGCCACTTTGGTGGACCGTGCGTCTGGACCTCAAGGACGCTTATTTCTCCATCCCAATGTTTCGCCCCACAGGAGGTTCCTTCATTTTTTGTGGCACCACCATATTTACAAGTTCACCAATCTTCCCTTTGGCCTCTCCTCCACCACGTGGCGCTTCACGAAGATTCTCAAAACCAACGTGGCGTATCTGAGAACTCAGGGAATACACCTGATCGTTTATCTCTTTGACATTTTTATGATGGCCCAGTGTCATCGCAAACGGCCTACCCAACTCCAAATGGCGGTTGATCTTTTACAAAGCCGAGGATTGGTCATAAAAGAAACAAGTCCCTTTCTTTTCCTTCTCAGAAGGTGGTTTTTTGGGGGTTTGTGATAGACTCGACCGAGGCCACACCGAGTCTTTCGTCTCAGAAGGTGAAAAAGATTCAGCACGAATAGCACCGTACTCTAGCCAAACAGTGGTTCTGGCTGAGGCAGGTGGCTTGTCTAGTGGGCCTTCTCTCATCATCCATTCAGGCCACATTACCGAGGCCCCTCCATTATCAGACTCTGCAACTGCTAAAATCAGTTCACTTATGCAAGGGTCTCACCTATTCTCACATGGTGACTCTTTCCGAGGAGGCGGGGAAAGAGATCTGTTGGCAGCTAGCAAACATGGGAGCCTGGAATGGGAGAGCGATCTTTGGGTCCGCCCTGGACATCGTCATAGAATCCGACACAAGCAGATCAGGCTGGGGCGCCAGATATGCCGAATTTTCCACAGGCGGTTTGTGGTCTCCTCAAAAACAGAGATTACATATCAATTGTTTGGAGCTGTTGGCCAGATCTTTTTCAGTCCACTGCTGGACCAAGGATTCCATCCAGTCATGTGCACTCCTAAAGATGACAATGCATTGGCGGTACAGTACATCAATCATCTAGGAGGCACCCGGTCCAAAGCTCTCTCTGACATTGCAACCAGTTTCTTGCAGTGTTGCCTGGACCGGCAGATCTTGGTCTCGCAGAGTATTTACCTGGTCAAGCGACTCAGGTGACGAACTTCCAAACCCTCAACTTTCGGATTCCAGTCTCTGGAAACTCCAGGCAGGAGTATTGTCAGCCCTCCAAGCACAATGAGGCCATTCTTGATGGACTTCTTTGAGTTCCGGCTGGATCAGCAGCATCCCAGAATTTTCAGCTGGAGACCAGACCCACTGGCAGTAGCCACAGACGCATTTCTCCAAGATTGGAGTCTGGAGAAGGGTTATGCCTTTCCCCACGTTTGCGATGATCATGCGAGCCTCTGCTCAGGTCAGGCATCAACGGGCAGAAGTGGTGTTAGTCACCCCTGTTTGGAGGTCTCAAGTTTGGTTTCTGGTTCTTCTGGAACTTTCTTGGGGTTCTTCAATCCTTCTCCCCCTCTTTCCAGAGCTTCTGCTCAATCCAGATCAACTTCCAAATCCTTTGATTCTGGAGGGCTCGCTATTGCTCATGACGTGACAAATTACAGGGGACGATGGTCGATCCCAGGCCTTTTGAGCACGGCTGAGGAATTCTTGTCTAAGGCCTGGTTCAACAGTACTGTCAAATGTTCTAGATCGGCCTAACTTAGATGGACCCGTTCATGTTTGCAGCGGAGTTTCGATCCAGTGGCAGCGGATGTAGTCCAGGTTCTTAATTTTTTCGGATGGGTTGGCTTATGGATCTGTAAATACCTTCCATTCGGCCGTTTCAGCCGGACATGCCCCGGTGGAGAACATCCCTTTGTGTGTTGACTTTTACAGGTGATTAGACTGTCTTTTACTCCAGAACATCGATATTCTGCTCTCTGGGACGTCAATCGGGTGCTTCACTTGTTTTTGTCATGGAAACCTATAATAATAACAAGCTCTCGGAGGTATCTTAAGTCTAATACCTTTCAAACCGTACACATTATTGCCTGTGGCTTATTTATTCACCAATGAATGACCTGCCGAAGTCGCCATTGTATAATAATTCACCTTTCTTTAACTAATACCCATCAGGAATAAATCTGCCAAAAGGTTTTATATCTGAGCTACAGGAGACTTCTTAGGATCTAAATCCCTCTCCGTGCACCAACTACTCAATTTCGCCATATTCTCTTATACCTCTTTCTCTTTCTTGGAGCCCAGGATTAATCGAGGAGTTCCTTAGCTTCTCTCTAAAGTTCTTAGCATCTCTAAGATCCCCGTTATCTTCCACCCAAAAAGGTTCAATCCCCCAGACAAAACCAAAGGATATTTTTCTTTCCCTGGCCTTCCCCAAAACCTAGATTCTTCTACTGCTAATTCCAACACATTTGGAAATCGAGAATGGGAAGTCCAGAAGGGAATTATCAAGCTTAACTTCTCCCTTCTCACCTTCATCAGAATCCTCTAGATCATTGCAAAAGAATGCACAGCCTCTAACAAGACTCAGACTTCTATGACTTCTGTTGACATGCATTCATGGTATATGCTCCAAAGTCTGGCCTCTCTGGTACTTCTCTACCTGAAATGTAAGCCAGCTTGCAAACAAGTCTACGACCAATGCACCCCAAACCTGCAAAATTATCTTGAAGCAACATCCCATTCCTGTAGTCCTGTACTCCTTTAAATATCTTGAATTCCAATATGCCACCTTTGCACAGCTGGTAGCTAGTCACCTCCTGCCAGCCTTTCTCAGAACACCGTTTCTGAATAGTCAGCTCATATTAGACTGGGCCCTATTAGGGGAATGAAAACAGATATATTTGCCCAAGGATGTAACAACACCCTTGCCAGACAATAGAGGTTTTCCTGGCTGAAATATTTCCTGATTTTGGGTTTATTTTAATTAAAATAGCATTATGCCGCTTGGATATTAATTCAGTAACAGCCAAACAACAAATTGTTCCTTGGCTCCATCCTAAGAATAGATTTACAGCTACCTCCAAACCATTTAGGCATGCTACCTCAGCCATGTCTAAAATACAGGTCAATGGTCCCAATATATCCAATCATTTATCTTGATGATTTATAAAGAGCGTTCTAATCCCTTCCCATGGTTTCATCCCAATGTTAATAGGAAGGAAATCAACTACAGATCTAAATTTCGGATTACACAAATCTTTTCACTCATGACCGATCTAGAACACTCTGCACACTTCAAGTTGCGGGCCTTCTTCTCCAAAGGCTTCCGTAGAGGGCCATACCGGCTATTAAAGGCCCTCTCCAGAGTTAAAGGCCCCGAGCCGAAGGCGAGGGCCTTTAACAAGGGAGAGGGACTTTAATAGCTGGTATAGCCCAACTAGGAAGGGCTATAAGGCTATTAGAACATTCTGCCACTAGAGGGCAGAATGTTCTAACAAAAAAGAACAAAGCCTTATGGGAGCGTGAGGGGATTGGAATCCCCTCAGGGTCCCTGAAGCCTATGTTCACAGCCAGTGCTGTGAACAAAGCAACATTGGAATGTTGGAGCTCCAGGCTTATACCAGCCATTATTAGCCCAGAGCACTCCATTGCTTTCAATGGAGCTCCCAACATTCCAATGTTATAATAAACCTTGGTACATGTACCATCAATCATAACTACATGGGTGTCTTAAAGAGTTGAGGTCAAACATGTCCTATCCTAGAGGATATTTGAGAGCACCTCTCTAAGCACCTACATGCAAATCTTCATCTAAACCACCTGACTCATTCAATCTCTCCTGTAGGCCAAAGACATACTCATCTACATACAAATATGAATTTTTTTCCAATACACAAAACACTTAATTAACATCAGTATAGGACTCAAGTCCTCTTTGTGGGCCGCTAAGGACATCTTGCCCATTTGCGTCGCTCAGGATACCCATCCTACTAATATTCTTATACGATAATTAATCTTTCTCTCAGCTTTGCATCATATACCTTTCTTTCGAATATCCTCATCCTCCGACAAAGACCAAAAATCCTCAGAAAAGTAACTGCTCACCTTCTATTGTAAAATTATTTTTCTACTGTTTCCTTAATCTGGGCTCTCAAATTCTCTTCAATATATTTTTTAATGATGTCCTCAATGACCAATGTTGAGGGCATTGCCAAAGAAATTCCTTATTTCTCTTACTTCTAAATCATTTACAACACCTTGTCTAGAAATCTTCAAGGAAATCTTTTTTTATAATGTCCTTATTAAATTGCCCAGAAAGTGACTTATCTCTCACTCTATGGTGACGCAGCGTCTCGAGAGTCAACTAGGCCAATGGTTCACTAAAACGTTATCTTGGTAATGTACCCAATAAAAAAGACAAAGCAATACTATAAAAAGTAAGGCATTTCTGCCCTTCTCAAAATGGCACTAAAATCTCATGCAAGTAAAATGTATTACATATCACCAGCTTACAAGCATCAGATTTTTCCCCTACGGCGGAGCACATTGTTGATCCATCCTAGCCCAAAGCACAAGCTTTCTCTATGCTGCACTCAAAGGAAAACTTAGCGTGAGTATCAACCGTTGGCCTGAGCACACAACACGAGCTATCCCAATGCAGTTTCAAAACTTCCACAAAGTTCATATGATTCAAATAAAGTAATGGTTGTGCAACCCACCTGTACAAATAACAAACTTCCCTCAATCAAAATATCAAAGCTAAATAAAGAATTTCCATGAATTGATAACAAACATGCTTGTCACACAAACACATTGAGCAAATTTAATGTAAAATAAATAAGGTACATATCCTGCAGAGAGCTAGTTGCAGGTTTCACAAAATGTCCTCCAATTTGTCGTGTCATTAAGACTTTCAATTGCCAAATACTACACCCTACATCAAGGAACAAAGGGATTTTAGCATCATTGTAGGCGTTTAATACATCTGATGTGCAATGTGAACCAGTATGTCTGATGAATGTTCCTGAAATCCATTATAACATTTTCCCTTTATATCTCAAATGTTGGATTTCTGTCATCACAACTTACTAATAAAGATCACTCCCAGGTCCTACCTGCCACCTCTAACTTTTCTCCAACCAAATACCTCCAGGTGCCAGTGAGTCAAATATTGTGTTTATTTAGACTAGTTTCTGCAACCAGTCAATTGTGAGCTACTACTAACTCCCAGACACCCTCAGAGTAGCTCACAGCCTTGAGTTCATTTTTAAATAAGCACAAGGTCATATTTTCCATTCAAAGTTAAGCAAATGCTGTGTTTACTTTACATTATCACCATCAGGCTGTAGATAGCAGGGCCTGATAATAAGCAGAGTGCAGTCAGATTTATCACCCAGGCTGTGACTGAGGCTATGGCACAGAGGTGAACAACCAAATCACTGGGAAATGTAACTCTTAAATAAAATTCCTTGTCAACTCAGTATTGGAGCAGTGAACAAAATGATGTTTCTGAATTCTTTTAAATGGGAGAAAAATCAAATGAAAAGTTACCTTAATGATTAAGTTAACTCTTCATTTTAATTTTCTCCCATTTACAAACATCATGTTTCTTGCTCCCAGTGGCCAGTAGACAATGTGCCATAAGTATAACTGAAAAATACAGGTATTTTTTAAATTAGATGAGATTTATAGAGCAGAAAAATTTCCCATATCTTGAACATTTTTCTGCGCTTTACATTTCTCCCATTAAAAAAAAAAGATTGTATGTTTGTGTTATACATATAATGGTGCCACATATGGCAAAAGGTCTGTCCACTGCTGTAAGTACATACGACACAGGGTCTCAGTCATTCATACACACACATGTACATACACCCCCAAAGCCTACGCCCTCACTGACACACATGGCTGCCCTATTATAGTGCCCCTAGTCCAAGTATTTTGTTCATAGCATAGTATCTGGCTCGATGGACATTAGGCTTAATGTTAATGAAGCTGGGCATAGGGGTGTCTGGTAACATTGCACAAGTTGTTTTGCCTTTAGTAGCTCACAATGATTTTCACTGATAAGAAGAAGCTCTCATAACAGAAAAGGTTGGAGACCTTCAGAACAGTCTTTAAAACAATCCACTTTGCTTAAATTTAATAATTACATGAATTAGATACTTATGATCAATACCATATTATACAATAAAACTAAAATTAAGACTTTTAAAACATTGAGCTCATAAAAATGATCTCATTTAAATACGCACACCACAATATTAAATTAAAGGCCCTTCTTTATAATACTAAGATTAATTAGTAATCCCACTACAAGGTCCCCTATCTACTGTTGCAAAATGTCTGGCTCACTAAAATAGACCATCTTTTAAAATTCCCTTATACTGTAATAACAATTGTATAATTACACAGGTAATACTCAGATATTTAATATCTAAAAAAGGTCCAGTACTTGTTTACAATCTAACATGCCATACTTCAGACAAAGTGGTTTTAAAAACATTTCACGTATAAAACATGTACACCGTCAAACTTTCCTGCTCACATGTACATTTCCCTTATCATCTATGATTACACATTTTATCATATTATTTTCATAGCACTGGTTTATTCCAGATCTAAATCTCAGTATTGCTTGCCTAAGCAAGGGATTAGGCAATGCCTCAAAGTATGGAAAACCATAGTCTCCTTCCCATGCTTTTAAGAAAAAATGGACAGATGATATCCGACTTAGGTATTGCATATCCTGTTCTCGGTCACAATTTTTGGTCAACATTTGCAACTCTGCCTTGGAAATATAAATTTCCAGATTTTGGTTGTTTAGCTTTAATGACAGCCTACTACATACCTTGCCCAATATCCTCCTAACTTCTTTTGCCCATATCAATTGTGAATAGCTTTTATTATTGCTCCTATCCGGTAATAGACCAGTCGCTAGGACTCTTTGATAAATCACATAATGAAAGTGTGCCCACTAGTCTTCATTTGTTGTAATTATAACGTCAAGTAGGCCTGTTGCTTTAGTTAAGTTGAAAGCCTGTATTGTATCTCTAATCCCTTTTAACAGAATAACATGATAAAATCTCTTTGCCTATAAAACTTCCCTCTGTGAGCACCTTCTCACTTCCATTCCCATATATTTCATCCAGATGACTAACCCATGCCTCTTCTACCACCGGGCATCTCATTTTTCCGGCACCCTTTCTTGTGCAGTCCCGTACCAGCTGCAAGAATGCCATCAATTCTTTTTGTTTCAATCACCTTTATCATGGTTTCCTAGCATTTCCCATAATATTATTTTTTCTTCCCATTCATTCTATTCTCATATTCTCATTTAGCCTTATGCAAGTTGTTTTGTACCTCAGGATCAATTTTTTTCTTAAGAATTCACTCCTATTTCCTGACCACTTGCTTTAATCTTCTACATTCTCTGTCAAACCATCCGTTTCTCTTCCTCCCGTGTATTTGCTCTCTTTTCCTTTTTCGCCCATTATCTTTTGGTTCAACCTTTAGACAGTCAACAACTTGGATTATTATACCATTATTCATTCTAAAAAATCCTCAGATACCTAATTTTCATGAATTACAGTTTGCAGCTGCTGGAAATTGCTCAAAATCCATAAGCGATGGTCTGTAATTCTAGTAGTGAGACGCCTGGGATATTCCACTTGCAAGGGACCACTTTCTCCCTTTGACCTCTTACCTCCCAATGTAAATCTAAATGCTGAGGCAAATGGTCACTTCCCTATATTTTAAAGACCTTGAACTGTGAAAAAGTACCAAAAAGAAACAAAGATATCATCTATTTGACACTCCTGTTTTCCATATTGAAAACTTTATCTTGTTGGGCAATCAGAATTGACACACCCATTTACATAAAACAGCCGGATTAGTGCTAAAAGGTTTTGTTGTATTAAATCTCAGGCTGAATGTAAATTTTATGGAAAACATACCGGCTGAGGTTATATGCAGATAGCATATCTTTATATAGTAGATCACATTTTTGTGGATCCAATTTATTGTTCGAAATCCCCTAGTAGTAATACCATCTGGGATTACTATTTTGCACTTATGCCTTCAAGATCTTTTTTCATAAGCATTAACTGAGCACCATAATTTTCTGCATTCTGTATCTAGTATACACATTAATGACCACTACAGATACCCTCTGCATATTATTTTCAAAAAATTCTACTAGGCAAGCCAAAATCCATTTACTATCTATCTTTAGAAGCTTTAATGATTTTGCGAAATTGGTCAAAATCAATGTTATTATGTCCCTGATGGATGCCAGCCAGTTTTTCAGCCTTTTTTTCAATCAGAAAAAACTGTCAATCAGTTCATGCTCTTCAGACAGCCACGTTTCTTGTACACACAATATTTCGTACGGGTCCAACATTTCTTTAAATATTTCAATGGTTAGTACTTTCCAGAACCCACCTATATTCCAAAACTGGACAAACAGACTGTGCGAAATGCCATCCTCCCAGTCTCAATAATTTCCTCTGCCCCTTACACTATTCAGGTGATCCTTAAAGGAGTTTAACAGACAGTCGAATGGTTTCTTATCTGAGGGTACTTACTAACCCAATTATTGTTGGTTGTTGGAAAAGTCACCTGGATACCTCTTTGTTTAACTTTTCTACGAGCCTTTCTCTAGGACTTTCCTAGAGACCTAGCTTAACTTGGTTTAATCTTAACCCAGCATGTTTATTTAAAAATTACAGTTGGTACATTCATTCTTTTCTATCCCAGATGCTTGTACTAGTTTAATACCTTATTCCAAGATGTATTCTTCTACGTCCCTTTGAGCCAAGTACACCTTGCTCACATAACCTGGTATGAAACTCATGAATATCCCTCCCTACTATTTTTGGCTGACCCTTGCAACCTTGTCTAACACCTAATCCTCTTAACAGTGTCTTAGCCACCCCACCTTATTCAATCAGCCTTTCTTTAATCAGGTTATTTGCACTTTGGGAAATCTTTCCTATGTTTAATTTCTCCTTCCTACCTTACCTTTCCTAACAGATTTTGTTCGGACTTTTATATACTATTTTGTACAAGGCATATAACACTTGTATCCTATATGAACCTCCTGTCTTTTTATCGCCACAGATTGCTTTGAGAAAAAAACTGACAAGACACCCTCAGTCTTTTGGTGAACAAACTCTCCAGCCACTGGACCTTCACATACTGATGATTCCTTAAGTACTCCTACCAGCCAGTAGGCATGCAGCTATTATTCTGCTTTAGTTCCGATGCAATATCCTGCAGCAGAGTTTTCTGGAATTTACCAAATCACTATTCATTGTTATGGCTTCCAAAATTACTTGTGGGATTTTTTGCATTAAAAACATTATGTCCAACATTGAAAATGACGGGGAGGCTGTTATTTCAAAACTCAACGAAGTTTGTAGAGTTGGGGGTGGGGAGACACTCCATTAATATCTACAACATCTTGTTTCTACCAGTGTTGGAATCAACCCCCTGCTTCAAGATGTTACTTTTACCTTCAATGAGCTCTAGGGTTTCCATATACAATTCCATTTTCAATCCTTCTCTTTTGATAGTTGGACCTTCTGTGGCTATTAGGGAGAGCCGGGGTGAGGAAGACAGCCTCGACTCATGAAAGGTCTTATTTTTTATTCCAAATCTAATTCTTGCATATGGCATTAGTCTTGTGCAAATTCCAACGCCAGGTGGCTTATACTTGCACTTACATTTACACTTCTCCCCTGCTATCCTCCTATATTAGCTTTCCTAAAGCGCTTACCCATTAAATCCTTTAGAAATTATTTGAGAAGTGTCCCTGCTCCTCCATCATAAGCATACATAACTCGTTTTCCCCTGCTCTGTTCGCCTATACTTTTTCAATGGAAGCAAGTTGTATACTTCGTTTTTGCCCTCCCAACCCTGCCCTTTTCTAATGTATCCTGTTCATCATCCACACTTTTATCTTCTCACGTTCATTTTCAAGTGATTAAACTCATAGTGCCTGCCTGACTACTTTACTGTACAAAGCAGATCCACTGATGTCTGAGCCGTGCTATTTAGACAATACATTAATAACAGTATCTGCACTAGAATATTACATAGTTTTGGTGGAAAACTATTCCCGCCAGCAAACCTTTTTGGAGGTCTGCAACAGAACGTGCAAATAACAGTTAAGCTATGTTAGTTAAATTCCTCTTGCAGGCTATCCATTATTCTAATGTGCATTGTTGCCCTCCACTAGGTCCCATCTGAAGCCGAAAATCAATAATTAGAACAGATTAGTTAAATAAATGATCCTTTATAAGACCTACTTTACTTTTTTAAAGGCTTAACAATTTATGAAAAATACAAGGGACTTTTATTGTGATAATCAACAAATACAATTGCAGTTCTTTATCAAAAAGTTGTCCAGAATATGTACACACCAGACAGCCTGCTTTTGGGGCTTGCAATGACACCTTAAAAGGAAACAGGTGCATTAGTGGCTACCCAATATTAGTTTACCAAATCATACTAATTTTTTTCCTTTAAACACTCTTTATATTACTGGCCTCGTAATGTGTGGTTGTGGGTTGGCTACCAGGCTACTGTACTACAAGTACCAGACTGCAAAGACAAAATCTGTACTGATTGAGCTGCTCACACATGGAACTCAAAAACGTTGCTAACCCAACTCCAGTAAGAGACAAAGTTGATACTGTCAGAAAGGCATCCAGATTGAATGACATGCAAATTAAATTATTCTTATTTTATGTACTTTCCTATGTCCAAGATTTGTGTTAATATTTATTTGCATGCTGTTGTTCGTTTCCTGAAAACGCTTCTTATTACCTGCACAATGTAAAAATAAATGTAGCTAAATTAGTGCACACGGGATGGGTGGAACTATGCATGAAAGTAAGTTCCTACACAAGCACTCCCCCCAGCAAAGACAATATCTTAATTAAATAATGTAACAGACCTACAACTTTCTTTGAAATACATTTATGTTTAGAAAACATATACCACATAACCTCAAAGACCAAAACAATATTAAAATAGGAGTAAGATATCCAATGAAAGTCCTATCTGCAGATTGTCAACAGGAAACATGGAAATACACATGCAAAAGAGTCAAAGCTTCGAAAGGAAACAATATGAACTATGCCATGGGTACTCAAACATTTTCCCAGAGGCCAACAAGTTTTTCTGAGATGTGACTGAGGGCCACATTGATGCCAGCAGGGTGGCGTCAGGGGCAGGGGTGGGTGTAGTGGAGGCAAAGCATCTTGTGTCTGAATTACACAACTGTGATTATTCCTGGTATCCCCCCGTAACCAACTTGTGTGATCCTAGGCAATTGATGTATTTCACTTCCCCTTCTTTCTGTTCGGTATCAAATATAAGTGGACCTAGAAATACATGACTTCATGGTGTGGGCTGTACAAAACCTTCCCCTGTGTTTGATTTAATAAACTATAAAGTTGTTCATTTAAAATTGAAACCCAGTGAAATATTTCAACATTAGAATTGTGCCGGGAACATTCTAAGAATGTGGTGATGTCAGTATTAGAATGTTTGTTATTGAAATGTTTTAACAGTTGAGCTGGCTTAAAGGCGCTGAGACGATGTCGTTTATAGCAGCACTTTTTCTCTAATAAATATTTTAAATACATATTAAAATATGCGCTGTGTTTGTTTATGCGAAGATTACCACACCGAGGCCACCTAAAAAGATCACATAACTCACTTGCCTCTTAGTTCACTTTTGGCATTGTTGTCAAGGCAGGAGTAGAACTATCACTTTAAAAAAATGCTTCTCAATGCACTGTTATAATCTGATGTACTAAGATGAAATGATTCTGCTTGTTAGTGAAATATACGTTTTGAATTTTGAGGAGACTATCATATTTTTACTCTTTTGATGCATGACGTATTTAAAAATTAAGGATTTTATAAAGTTAAGCAGCTCAGGATACCCATGTAACTTCTTTTCTTTATCTTCAATTAACGATTAAATAAATGCTTGCCTGTTTATTTAACAGTGCAAGTGCTTAGCAGGGATAAATGCAAAGGACAGGAGGTTCCCTGGGCCGTACTTTGAACATTACTGATCTATGCCCTAAGAATAATGACAAATAGGCTTCTGCCAAATTGCCCTTTGTAAAGACAGTCCAGGTTTGCCATTGAGCATCAAGTTTGATCCATTAGAAGAACTATTTTCAGGAACAGCCACGTATGAGCTTCTGGATAGACCTGCGGGAAATGTTATTGAAGTTTGAGGTCCAAACAAGCCTCGTAAAATCATTAAAGTTTTTACTAGAACTGCAGGTCTAATAACTTAAATAATGTACCTGACAAAATTGTAATGTTCCTGATCTACAAACTGGTTTCAAATTATGTGATCCTGGGCAAATACTTTTATTCACTGAGCCGCCATTTTCTTGATTCTCACATATGAGAGCACCTTCAAATATGTGAGTTGAGCATGTCTGAGGTACAAAAAACTCTTTTGTTTGATTTGCATGACTAAATGTTTGCTCCCTATATAATACAAATGTAGCCTCACATAGGATACATATAAACACCAACTTGCCTCTTAGTTCATTAACAGCATTGTCATCAGGGTGGGGGCAGGTATATTTCTCAAATCATGTTTAAAACCTAGCACTTTTAATAAATAAATAACTTAAGCATGACATGGTAGCACTCTGTCATTTGCAAGCAGCAGATTTTACAATGAAAAGGCCACACAATTTCCCACTGACATGCGGTTTTACTAACAAAACGATATAGTGTACAAACAATAATGTTTTGAAATCGAGTTTCTGTAAATATTTGTCATTTGCACATCACTAAGTAAAGTGTTTACTTTTCTCCCATTTAAATCTATGTTTGCATCACACTTCTCAATTAGCCAAAAATAGCTTTTGTAATTTCTGATCCATTTTGAAATATTTGTACTATATATTTACAAGCTATTTAAATGGTATGTGTTAGAAAAAAACTGACATCATAAAGCCTTTTGTTTTGCAAAAATTGTCAGACAGCTGACTTGATAAAAACTTTTACCTGTAGTAAGAGAAAGAAAAATAAACTAAATTTTCCAAGCAGCAATTAGTAAGAAGACAAACAGACACTTGACCTCTTTCTTTGAACAGACAGCAAACGTATCAAATAAAAACAAGATGTAAAGGCATCTTCATTGCGCATTCACTTTCTGAATGAACACTTATTCCTTTTCAGATTATGGTCACTCACAGATTATGGTCACTCACAGAACGGACCAGTAGGTGCTAAAAATAGCTCGACCTGATTAAAAATAGCTCGACCTGATAAAACCTGACTTGTCTTTGCGAGTAGGCGGGTAGATTTTTCTAGCTCTGCCAAGGGTACATAATGAAGCTTGTGGCCCATTATATACATTCTGACCCAAACATCTAATCAGCCAACACGTAGGCCATTTGCCAACCGATGGTCAAAAGACAAAGACAAAGGGCAAACTCAGAAAAGTACAGTGCCCAGGACTCTGAAACGTCTTCATTGCAGATGTAAACACACAATCAGACTACCTAAACTTCGGAAACGTTCTGTAAATTGCACTACTGTCCGATAATCATCATTGAGATCGAAGACCACCAAGTACAATAACTGAGAAACGCTGGCTGGACTACATCTGTGCTCCACCAACAACACTCTGTACACTCCCTTTCTTTCTAAAATCTGGCCATCAGCCCCAGTAAAATGACGGGTTATGTATTTTTCATCTGTCCAAATACCCTGAGCATATAAGTCCTCATTGCCTATATTTGCTCAACCTCACCAAACATGCTGAAACAATGTATGGCTCCATGGAAAGGTTGAAAGCCAGCATATTAGCATGACATAAAACATCGAAATAGGATACTAGAGAGAAAGAGCACTGAAAACTTGATATTTCAAAACCTAATGTGAGTCACTGTCCTTTGTGAATAGTACTTGAACGTGGTCCCTACAGCTATTTCACAACACTTCCCAGACTGTCTTTTTCCATTTTACAAGCTGATATTCCTGGATTTATTAAGCAATGCTGAAATATGACCCAGGTATATACAAACACTCCTGCTGTAGGTCGTAATTCCAGTTTTCTAGATTTTTTTTTTAAATGTTAGGTTTCTCCTTATTAATATTATATTACCTCCACGCCAAATAGTTCCCAGATTTTTTTTTAAAGCTTGACTACTACATACCTGTCAATTCATCCTCATCTTGCGGGCGTAACCCACTTTTTAATAGTACACTTATACACCCTCCTGTAAAGCAACAGAGGTGGGGGATACACTGAAATGTAGAGCCAAATGCCAGGCTTTGGCTCAGTTTGAGGTTCTCAAGCACTCTCAAGCAAGAACAAGCCAAGTTCTCACCTGGCTTCTGCCTGCCACCCACTCTACCATCAAGCGCCAAATATTAATTTCATAATATTTGCTTTTGATGTAATAAAGAAGAGAGAAAATATACCCATTAAGTTGGTAAATTGCACAATGTGAAACCAGAAAACCTGGGCTAAATTACGGCTTCTCTGCTTGACCAAAATTTGTGATCATAGGCAAAAATGTGATTTAATCTAGCCTATATTTTCTTCAAAACCTTCATAGACGTGAGTTCAGGATGTGTGCTATGCAAAAACCTCTTGTGTTAGATTTACAAGGGTATACTATTGCTCCCTCCATAATAAGAATCTATGCTACATGTAGGGTAGAGGAAAGACTCGCCTACTAGTTCAGAGTAGATGGAGAGGAATGTTTCTAAATTCATGTTTAAAAAAATCACTTTTAATAAATGTCAGTGATATAATCTGGAGTTCTAAATGAAACACTTCTGCATGTTAAAACAATACTCTTTTTGAATATTTTTACATAAAGTTTTTTGCAGGAGTTATATGCCAAATGCTTTCAAGGCTCAGATTGCGGATGGGCTCTTAAAGTCAAGCCAGACCTTGGCTCACTCTCCTTGTGAATTTGTTGGCTGGACCACCTCTATAAAGCAACGTGCATAAACGCCTCCATAAGGCCACTCACTCCCTTTGCAAATGTCATACTCTCAAAATATTTTTTTTCCTTCATTCACTTTAACGGGATCCACCTCATTCAAGAACCAACAGGTTGATAGGTACGTGTCATCTCTTGTTAGCATGTATGCTGGGGTGGCGAACAGTTTTCTATTAAGTGATGTGTGCCTTTTCTGGGACTCTCCAATGAATAAACAGGGCGGAGCTGTTCTGGTTGAATGTCTCCAATATTGTCCTAAATTATAGATGACCTAATAATCCGAGGTCTCTGTTGAACCAATGAGCGTGTTAAGACAATACACGTACCACGTCAATGTGACCACAGCTCATGGAGCCGAGAGGAGCCGCTGCGGAGTCTCCAGCACTGCCAGTCTGCATGAGGGTTACTGGGCCACCCGGTTCTTCGTGCATGTGTGCGAGTGGAAAAGCGACTATGGGTGTATAGTACTTTACCGGAGCTTAAAAAGCTCCAAGCTTTTCCTCAGTTTAATTTTCTATAAAAGAGGCATGATTTACCGCTAAACAGTTAACACCGCAAAAACAGAGGCTTTGGTGGTCTCTACCAAAGCACAGAGTAAAAGACCAACAGTTAACTACTATTGTCACTAGAAAGCCCAGTGACAGATGCTGGATTAAACCAGGCGCGTTGCAGAAGAGGTGCCGACGGGAAAGTTTCGACTCGGAAAGCAAGTCTTTTGTCACTTTCTAGTAATCATGAGACAGCCCGCGCACGCACTTTGACTAGAAAAGAGCAGACATCTTGGTACGGAGCACTTCTCAGTAATTTCCGACTGAAATAATAGAGACTACCAAAGACGCTCACGAATTTGCATTTCCCTATTATTATATTGTTATTTTCCCACACTTGCTCGATTACCGAACAGAATAGTATTATTTGTTACAGTTTAATAACGTCTAACGATTTCATACTTTGCGAGAGAAAGACAAAACTGTTTTTATTGTTCAAGAAATTTTGCAGGAATAAAAGAATTATTGTTCCGAAAATGACACTTAATTACCTTTGGGAGACGGGTGCCTGCTTTGGGCATCGTAATGAGTGGTGAGATTCCTCGTCAATCTAGTAATGAACGTGGACGTGATGACATCTGTATACCAAGACCCTCCACGGGAACAGTGCTAGTTTGTAAAAGAGAAGGGACACTTTTGTAGGTGTTGCGCACTAATGGTAAACGCCAACCTGTGCCTTGGTTTCTTTTGAGTCTTTTTGCAGAATGAACATGCTTTTTGTATTCAAAACGTGACTAACGCTTCATAGTTACGTTATTTTAGTGAGCCTTTGAGTTTTTTTTTTCTACTATTGCGCAAAGCATATCTGGGCGTTTGTACATCGTTAAATCACCTGTACTAGATTGACGAAGCAAAAGTTATTATTGTTGCATCATCACAATTTGGTTAAGGGGGAAATATAATAAGTATGGTATTTGCTATGTCGCTGAGGGATGGGGAACACTGCTGGGCACACGTGGCAGCAGAGGTAAGGCCTGTTAATTAACCCCTTGCATGCTGCCGCGGTTCTGAGCCTGTGCGGCAAAATCTCGAGTGGGCGGGTTTATGACGGCCCCCAGCCGTCATCAGCACACGAGTGCCGTAGTGCATGACGGATGGGGGCGTCATCAGCATGCAAGGGGTTAAATAAAGACGCGGAACAGTGTTGACAGATTTTTAGACCCGTCCCAAGCCCAAAACCGCTCAAATATAAGCCCAAAATAAGCCCAACCAGACCAGTTTCAGCCCAAAAACAAGCCCAAACTCGCAACTCTCAAATTATGCAGAAATTGTCATCATAAACCACTTAAAGGATTAACCTAAATTCTATTCAATATACAGATACTGGAAGGGGGTTAACTGGGCACCTGTGTTAATGCTACTCATTTTCATGACCCGTTACCACTGTGACATTGCAACTTGTAACAGCCACTGCTAAAGCTACAATAGTAGAAAACACAAAGATTGAGAAAGGCAGAAATAGTATTATGTTCTAATTACTGCTCCCCCTAATTTGAATTTTAAGCAGCTCCCAAAGGTAATGCCTAGTAGCCCCCGTTTACCCCATAGCCCTCAAGCCCCCTCCCTCCTTCCCGATTGGAGTCTGACAAACTCCACTTCTATTTCATCTACATCATATTTGTCAACATTTGGAAACAAATAAGAGGGAGATTCATAGACAAACCCATGTTAAAAGAATTACACCTTTAACTTGTATTTTGTGTGTGGGGGGGGGGGTACTTTAAGAGGTAATTACGTAAAATAGTAAACTTTTTAGCTTCCAAAATGTGCAGTCTTCTGCTTAAATTGAATAATAGTACCACCTATGGGAGAGCCATGTGTTGGAGGCAGCAGCAGTGTGCGCTTCCCTCACACAGAACAGGTAACACACAGACAGTAGCACAGCAACCATCACATATATTTGAGATTATTATATTGCAATAGCTAGATCCAAAGTTATCAGAACACTTTACAACAGCAAATGTTCACATGAAAGAAATCAAGTCTATAAAGAACATCTGATTCAGAGTGCTTTACTTATTAGATAGCACTCATTCCTACTCTTACTATAAATTAACTTACTTCAATTTGTGCTTGCTTCTACATGCTGTGGCAGGCCCCACGAGTCAACGGCCACAGCAGCACAGGGTTGCACCAGTCTGAGACCCGAGAGAAAAGTGACACAGTGCATAGCTGCCAAGGTTTCAGATTGCTTATGTGTGACATTTTCATAATTTTAGTGTAATTATGAGTGACATTCAACGACTACCAACCAATATTTTCAATATTAAAAAAAATAAAAAATTACATATTTTCCATTTAATGATTTGGCGAAATTAACACACGAGTCCCATGGAAAAAGTCACTAAAACACAGGGAAGGCAGTTCCATTCTTTCACATCCACACATGCATTCCACAGGCCGGCCCCTCTTCTTCCCATTTGCCCCACTGAAAAGAAATAGACATGGTTCCCTGAGAGTAGGCATTGGCAGCACGGGCACTTCTGTGGACTGAGCACTTGAGTAGCAATGCAGGAGCACAGGCCCAATGCCTAGATTCCTGAGCTTTGCGCGTAAATTGCAGGAGAGAGCGGAAACTCAAGACTTGGGAAGGGCAGAAGTGTGTATGTTGACAGCAGTGAGAGACTGTGAAGTGAGACTACTCGAGAGCGAGTTATGATTGCAGGTGGAGTTTCTGACTGACTCCATGTATAGCAATGGATATCTCTGTGAGGAGAATTTTTAACATTGAATGAGTATAGGGGCCCAGGGGCTGTGGGCTAGGTGTATTGAGAGACTGCAGGGTGGGAAAGTGAAAGGACAGAGACAACTGGAAAATTGTGTGGCAGCGGATAATATGGGGAAGGAGTTATGACCTGGGATTCTGGTAAAGACGCACATTGGTGAGTGCACACACACCCTCTGCTCTGTGGCATAGTGAATCTCAACCTAGACAAGGTAAAAAATGAAGTGTCACTTACTTGGATTAAGGGCCGGGTAGCAGGATACATTCAGTCAACCGAACAGGGCGTCCTGGTCCACTCCTGGCGTCCTGATTAATGAAGTTGAAGGCAGCTTCCAGCCAGGCCAGCTACTCAGGGACAGGGAGGGATTGAAGGCTGGGGCCAGGCCGCAACTTGTTGTGGTAGGCAGCAGGCAGTGGAGTGGTGGTGCACACAGACACACAGGCAGGCAGCAGCTCAGTACACGCGTGCGGTGCCATGCTGTCCAAACTGGTGATGACGACTCCATAGTCCGGAAGAGAGCCGAGGATTAATTAAGTGTTGTGGTGATGATAAACCAACACTCACTCACTACCGTGCTGTCAAGTAGTGTGTGTGCCACTGCCAGTGCCACACACTAGAGTCGAGTCTCTCCGAGTCCGACCTCGTGTGTGACAGTGTGAGTGGGATTGGGCCCACTCCGGACCGTGGCTTTGCCCTGGGAGGGCACTCAGAGCGGGACTCTCACTCACCAAGCTCTTACTTGGCCTCCTTCAGCTGCGGGATCAATGCGGATTGCGGCCGCGGGCAGTCTGCTGATTAGAGCCTTAGCCACCGCGCAAGACCCAACTTCAACTAGCCTTATCCTTACCTCCGATTTTCCTGCCAGGCAGCCGCAGGGCCCAGGGTAGTGAAGGTGCGCTGCGCAACAGCGCAGGCAGCAGGTATAGCCTTGGCTATGAGCCTGCCTGAGCTGACTGGCAGTCCCGACTGAGGGCAGGCTGAGGGTGCAGTACAGTGTACTGGACGACAGGAGAGGTGGTGTGGTGACAGTACAGGGCACCAGACCAAACGGACCACAGAGAGGTGGAGGTCCGGAGCAAGTCTGCCTGCTGCGGCCTGCGAGCGCCTGCCTGAGTGCGACAACCACCACGTATTGACAACGGGAGAAACAACTCAAGATGACTACAGTGAACTCTTTCTGATGTCACCCCAGCATTATATTGAACCACACAGGGGCTGGCTAAAAATGATGCCCAGGGCCGTCATTGGTAGCGCTTTCGCTCGCTATAAGATTGACGGCCCTGGGGACCCCCATCGGCCCGCACACATACTACTATCAAGCTAGTTGGTGATCTCTGTGGTGCAGCGCTGCGCATGTACAAAGCAGGTAATTGCACTTGCACACTTACAATGTTACACACAATTTCACGTGTCGCTCGTGATGCATTCATGCTGCTGCTCTTAGATTATGGTGGGCGGGGTTATGCATGCACAGGCAGGCCCTGTGCGGGTCCTCCTCCAATGAGTAGCACTGATGTTAGCGCGCTCTGTGCGCTCATTTGCGACTGGACCTTCACGCCACGGACTCATCATGGTCGGCGCCGCCCACAGCCAGTAAATTGCGCAAACTGGCCTAAATTCAGCCCAAAAAGTGTCCCCCTCCAGATATGGGTTTTCCCCACACAATTGGGAAAAATATCACCCAATTTTGCGGGAAATGGCCCAATCTGGCAACTATTACGTCACGCCGGCGTAAGCCTCTCTATTAGCTAGAGGTCACCTGACACGGGAGTCTATCATTAAGCCGGTGAGGTGTGGGGGAAGAGCTAATTATATCCCTCTCACTAAACCTGGCTGGTTGCATCCATTCCTTTATGGCTGCAACATTACATTCCTCCCCAAACATAAACAAACATGCCCTTGGCTTTGCACTAGTAGTCACCAGGATAAACACATTAGAACAAACCAGAGAAGTAGTCCTTCAGCGTTCAAGTCGGGTCAGGATTCTGCCGGAGTCTATCCTGGGAGCTGCCACGCCCACTCAGGTCTCCACTAGTGGCATCGACCTCAGAGGCTCCCATCAGCTCTGGCGGGCTACTCACAGGCTCAGGACCTCGATTCTCAGGGGAGGCTCCATCCAGTACAAGTTCATCACGGGGAAGGGGACTTTGGATGCTGCTAGGCCCAGGTTCTCCTTCATTTTCAGATTCCAGCCGTCCTGTTTCAGGCCCGGTCAGGCCCATATCCCTCGACTCATCCGGCACGGGGTGAAAAGTCTTGAAGTGATAAATGTTCCGGGTCACTGCCTCACCTCCCCTCCTGGCTGTGACTCCAGTGCCCTTCAGGTGAACGATCACCCAGGGATTCTTCTCATTCGGTAGCCGGAACTTGCTGCTTGCTTGTCTGACGATTCCCTAGCAGGACGATGTCTCCGGTGAGCATCAACCTGCTCATCATTTGGACCGTGCGGATGCCACATGGGATGATCTGGGATTGAGTTGGTAACTACATGGCCCATGGATAGATGCCCAGGGGCAACCCCCGTGGTTGAGTGAGGTGTTTGCCTGTAGCTTCTTAGAAATGTGAAGATGGCAAGCTCCACGGATTGGTGGTGTTCATGGGCTATTATCACCTTTTTCAGAGTCCGCATAAATCTTTCTACCTCTGCGTTGGCTATCCGCCAACGAGGGGTGACTCTCCGGTGCTTGAAGCCTAGGGATGTCAGATAGGTGGCCATTTCCTGACCCTGGAATGGGGGTCCATTGTCTGTTTTCAGTTCTTGAAAAATGCCATGCGTCACACCATCTTTTCTATCTTAGGAATGACTTCCGTTGCACTCAGCGACGTGAACATCTCCACGTCAGGATATTTTGAATAATCGTCAATGGCAACAAAGGTATGTCTCCCGTCCGGGAGACTTCCAAAATCAAGACTTACACACATCCAGGGCCGCCGGGGCTCAGTTATTATCGGAGCAGGGGGAGTAGCCTCCGCTGTCATTTGACACCACTGACAAGTTCGGACCACAGTTTCCACATGTTCCTTCTTGCTGTATCTGGCCGCTGGCCTAGTCGCAAACACATTGACCAGTTCTACTTTTATGGGCGATTGCAACGCCGCCTCCATTTGAGCTTCTCTGGCTTTGGACAACTCTTTGGTGCGCCCCAGTGTCAGTATATCTGTCAGTGACTTCTCTGAGTCCTCAAGAATTCTTTCCCTGAGCTTCGCCGACGCACAACCGTGAATTATTTGCCCTCTGATCTCCTCTGTTTTAAAGCATAAACCGCACGTGCTTGCAAGGTTCTTCAGTCGGGCATGGAAGGTGTCCAGGGACTCCTCGGGTAACTGACGTGCCTGGCGAAAAATGAGGCGCTCATTGTCCTGGTTTGCCATCAGCTCGAAGTACCCTGTAAGGGCTTTGATGAGGGTGGTGTATGTCTTGGGCGTGGCCTTAGCAAGGGACTTGGTGATCCTATGAATGTCCTTCCCTCCCAAATGGAGAAGCATAGCCCTCTTCTGGTCCTTGTGAACTTTTGTGGCCTCAAAGAATATCAGTAGGCGTGTAACCCATTACTTCCATTTGGGTGCTTGTGCCAGGGTGGGCCCCTCCACTACAAATGGCTCAATTGGCGGGATGGATGACATTCGTGCACTGGACCCTCTGTAGACAAGAGCACAGTCTGGGCAGACACTACGCGCTGCCTGCAAGCTGATCAGCCCCAATGGCCAGACCAGGATTTCTGTTAAGCGCCCGCAGTACCAGGAAAGGAGCGCATATTCCGCCGTACCGGCCACTGCGAAGCTGGGGAGATACAGGAAAGGAAGGAGGCCTGACTCGTGAGCGCGTGGCTGCAGGCCCAATTCAAGGCAGTGCGGCGCCAGGACAGAGATCGGATGGCTCTCACCTTGCTCGCATGACGTGGGGCCTCCACACAGGCTGCTGACACCTCCGGTCGTGAAACCTCGAGTGAGGGCGCACCGCTGATGGGCACGGTCTGAAGTGTTCATCTATTGTGTGCATCTGGGGCACGAGCACCGGGGGGCTTGGAACTCCCAAGCGTGGCCGCCATAGAGCTGGGGAGCGGGCTACACCCGCCCTCATCGCCAGTTGTTATGTCGCTGAGGCTGGGGGAACACTGCCGGGCACACGTGGCTGTGGAGGTATGGCCTGTTAATTAAATAAAGACGCAGAGTCAGTGGTGCTTGTTAACTGCTCCCGCATTCGCGCGTCAACTGACGTCACGTCCGCGGAAGCCTCTTTATAAGCTAGAGGTCACCTGACACAGAGTCTACCATTAATCTGGTGAGGTGTGGGGGATGCGCTATCTATACCCCTCTCACTAAACCCGGCTGGTCGCATCCATTCCTTTGAAGAAAACAAGCTTTTACTAGGTCCTATTAATTTCCTTACATTCCTCCATTTCTTGCCATCTTGTGACAAAACCCTGCCTACAGCCTCCATTTCTGCTGACGCTAAAAAAAACTATCACATACCCAAGCCCTCTGTTCTTTGCAGTTAACCAATTTATCAACAGAAAGCCATGAGACACCTACGCCCTGTGTAAACAAGCTTGTTTTTCATCTTCTGCTCCCTGCTTGGTAAACATCCTTGACGCCGTGATCAGGTCATTTGGACAATGGTCTGACTGACTGAGCCTTGATCAAGCTCATTGAACCATGGTCTAAATGCTGAGTCTTGATCAAGCTGATATAACAATGGTCTGAATGCCGAGCCTTGATCAGGTAATCAACTACAAACACCGCCTTGATCAGGTCATCAACTACAAACACCGCCCTGATTGAACAATGGACTGAATGCCAAAAGAGTGGAATAAAATTGTATATAAGGCTTGTTCGCTGTGGAGTAAAGCAGCAGCCTCCTGGGTTTTGTCTCTGACTAGCTTGGGACTCTGTTTCATAGCCCGGGCTATTGTAATAAAGGTGGTTCTCTCTGCAGATGAAGGTTTCCGGTCCCCTTTATTATATAAGGAGGGTAAGAGTAGACTCGGGTGATTCCCACACCGCCAAGCCCCCACTCCTCATTGAGGTGGGCTTTTCTTGGTTCTACAAACGGCGCCTGAACAGGAACACCACGGAGATGTAGGTCTGGCCTGGTGGTCGTGAGGGGGCCCGTGGTGGAAGTCCGACAGAGGTACCCTACCTGAGGGACCATTTTGAGTCCGGTAGACTAGAAGTCTTGCACACGGTCTTCCCCATCCGCCTGAGCCACCTGACTGCGTCCCGCTGGTGCCCCCTTTAGTGCGGTCGCTGTCTGGATCTGGAGTCGTGCCTATGTCCGTAGACGAGTACAACATTTTCGGGTAAGGGTGGACTGATCATCCACCACTTGTGCTCTGTTTTCTGTCTGTATTGACTTTTGCAAAAGCCAAGCCAGTGAGGTGAGTGTTTTTCTCCCAATGTTGTCTGCCTGAAGTAAAATAATGCCAGTCAGTAGTAAGTTCCGAAAATTATGTTGTTGCGTATGTACAGAGAACTCCCTTCTGGAGGCAGCCTGCCCGCTTCCTCCAGAAAGGAATTCCAAGTTATGAGATGTATGTCAAATATGGGCCATCTGCTATCATGTTTTCTTCCTTATGGGTAAAATATACGAAACGAAGCAATGTTGAATTACAGTGGCCAAAGTTGGCTCCTTTGATTTCCAGGCCCTCTTCAGCCTGGAGGAGCAGCTGCTCCGCAAACGGTCTTGTCAAGCCATGTTTGACGCCACCGCGTTATGGAGCAAAGAAATAGATCAAAATATTTGAAAAAAGCAAGCGTTGAATAAAAAGAAAGAGAGGATGTCTATGGCTGATCATGCAAAAGCGCATTTTGAAAATAAGGTTCAGGAAGGGGTTGAAATGGCAGATAGGCATCATAGGGCTAAGGCGACAAAATGTTACCCCACTCATTCTCCCAGGGACCTTGAGGTTGAAGGAGAAGAGGGAACTTGTTGTTGACCTCCTGCCTATGCTCTGGCTCCTATGTATCCCGCTCTTCCTCAAAATGTTCCTAGCGCTCCACCCCCACCCATTGTACCACTGCCTGATCCTTTGACTCCCGTCATCCTGCCAGCACCCCTCCCCCCGACAGTTCATACCTCCCCACCTATTGACCTAACCCCGACCATACATTCCCGTCTGCTTGATAATAAGTCTATTGGTAACCCTGTTGGTGACTCTTATGCCACTCCGGAACGAACGAGATGGTCCTCCCTTATGCCCAATACCCTGTTTGGATTCTTCGGTACCCCTAGAAAGGAGTCTTTGAGGTCTGCTGAACTCGCTGGCGGTAGTGAAAGGGACGCTATGCGAAAACAATGTGCATTTTGGGTAAATAATGGTAATTTTTATGGCGTTAAAGATATCTGGTTGGCGTTTAGACAATGGATGGCCATACAACAAACAGACATGGCCGAGTACATGTGCACACTTATAATGAAAAGATACAAAGCATTGTTCATAGATACTTCTAGGGGATTGATTGATTTAAAACTAACTACTGCCATGGGTCATGTTCAGGGAGATGTTATACACAAAGCCTTTGTTAGCATGATTGCGTTCAGAGACACAACGGCTTTTCCGCCATCTCCGAATGACAAAGCTATGCCTATGAGAGATACAGCTCCTGTCTGTATCCCTGCAGTGCTCGTCAATAACCAGGGTGTTGGAGCAGCCCCAGCCTACTGGCGTAGGGTATGGGTGCATGTCCCATGGAAAAGAGCGGATGTTCTTCAATTGAAATCCCAATTACCAGACCCCCGTTAGAATCCGGCTCTTTACTATCATGAATTTGGTCAGATTGTTTCCTCTGGTGTCCTTACCTTAGAGGATATTGACTTATTATTCGGGTCAGTAGTACCACCCGATATATGGGACAAAATACGCCATGCCAACCATAATGCCGCTTTGCATGGTGACTGGACCGACTTTGAGGGGATGGAGAATTGTCAGAGAGGGGGGGACTAAGCCTGATCCGGCTATTCTGGCTCTTCCTAGCCATCTGTTGCAACTCATGAAGACCCTTTTGCCCGAAATAGCTGTTAATTGGGATAAGATAAATGCATGTAAAGAGCGTAAGAATGAGTCTGTTGCTGATTTTTTCACCCACTTCGAAACTGAGTACAAAAGTCACAGTGGATTGGACGCTAGAGCCCCTTGCTCGGGCTCAGTGTTTATTGATACATTTGTATTTAATTTATTACTGGATCTCTTGGCCCACCTTAAGAAGGTTGAGAGTACGTGGTCAGCTCAGACTATGGCAGTCATCCTTGCCATGGCCCAATATCATGAGAATAGAGAGAATGAAGATAAAGACAAAGAGGTTAGGAAGAACAAGGACCTTAAAATAAAAGTTTTGTTACAACAAGCTTATCCACCCCGGGGACAAAATGCTAGAGGCCAAGGTCCGCCTTCTTACCAGTTCCAGAGGCTGCCCCAGCGCCCCCTTCAGTCTTTTCTACAGAAGTCCATCAGTTCGGCAGGCCCCGTTGATAAAGACCAGTGTGCCATCTGTAAGGCTTATGGCCACTGGGTTAGTGAATGCCCGGTATTAGCCCAGAATATTCAGTCAGGAAAAGCTAGGCCCTGAACTCAAAGGGAAGGAAATATGGGACCTCCTAGGCAGAGGCGTGCACCAGATCCTAATGTTCCACCTGTGTGGGTCCGCCCCAGGGTACAGTAAACAGATTTGACAACGGGTATGAGGCCACTAGGACATACTTTAACGATGATTATGATGAGACCAATAAGACAGGTTCCTACCAGCCATAGGAAAGCCAGGAAAGGGGTAATGTAAGAGTGCCGATTCCTATGGATCAGGGAGGTCCTTATGTCCGGTTGTCAGTTGCAGGGGATAAAAAGAAGTTTCTCCTAGACACCGGGGCTACTAGATCCTCTGTTGCGCACACCTTGATACCGGAGGTACCCCTTTCTGGCTCTCTCAATGTCTCCGTGGGTTTTTCTGGGGTCTCTGTCACCAACCCCGTCTCTAAGCCTCTCGCACTGGATCTCGGTCTAGCTCATATGGATGCTCCTTTGATTCTCATGACTGGATGTATTGAAAATGTGCTGGGTATGGATTTGTTAAAGGCTTTACATGCTACTATTGTAGTCCTGATGGCGTGTCCCTTACCATATCACCAGATTCTTCTTCCACTATGTTCCTCTCTGGACCCCTCCCTCCCGTTCTGCAGGCCTTACTCTCATCACTTAGGGCCACTTCTGACACTGATGTAGGACCTCTCGACATTGCTCCGCATACTGTCCTTATCCAGCAAGGTGCCCAACTGCCCCGGCTTCGCCAGTATCGCCTTCCCCAGGAAGGTGAGGCTGCCCTATTATCTATAATATCAGATCTCATGAAGACGGGAATAGTTGAGGAGACACGTGGTAATGAGTGTAACAGCCCAATTATTCCAGTTCCTAAAAAATGTATTGATCCCTCTCTCGCGGCCCCCAAAATGTATTGGTTTGTCATCAATTTGCAGGCTCTCAACAAAATTACGGTCTCACAGTATCCCATTGTCCCTGATATCACAGCCCTCTTGACCATGGTCCCAGCGACTGCCACAAATGTTTCTGTTATTGTCCTAAAGAATGCGTTTTTCAGCATTTCCATACATCTGGACAGTAGACATCTTTTTGGGTTCTCGCTTGGAGGGCGGAGTTTCCGGTTTTTCTGAAAGCCCCAGCATCTATAGTCAGGCTCTCAAGAATCAGTTGGAGTCCCTGACGCTCCCAGCAGGAGCCACTTTGTTGCAATATGTAGATGACCTCTTAATTTCAGCCACGTCTGCTCCACTTTGTGAACAAGCAACAGTACGTCTGCTTCACCACCTTGCCTCCCACAATCATAAGGTTTCCTTGAACAAATCACAATTTTGTCGAGAGAACGTGACCTACCTCGGCCACCTCCTCTCGAAGGAGGGAAGACAAATTACCGCTGACCGAGTGTCCCTTATTACCTCCATGCCTCCCCCTTTGACACAGAAACAATACGTGCCTTTATAGACCTCACTTCCTATTACAGACAATGGATCCCTAACTTCTCAGCCATTGTCAAACCTCTTTTAGCTCTCACTACCAAAGATATGCCAGATAGAGGTTTTCCATGGACAACTGAGCATGTGGCTGCCTTTAAGACACTCAAAGATGCCTTATGTATAGCTCCAGTGTTAGGCACCCAGGCTATGGCAAACAATGTTTCCTTTTTGTCCATGAGACACTTGGCTGCGCTTGCGCGGTCTTAACTCAAATTTTTGGAGACAAACATCGCCCTTGTGCTTATTCTCGGCTACACTTGACCCTGTAGCCTGAGCCCTCCCTGGATGTTTACGCACAACTGCTGCTGCTGCACTTATGGTCCACCAGATCGCAGGTATTGTTATGTCTTCACCCTTGACCTTAATGGTTCCACATGCAGTAGATACCTTGCTCAACAACACCAAGACACAACACCTTAGCAGTGCACGACTTACAGGTTACAGCTCACTCTTTTTTTCAGTCACATTGACATTAGGAGATGTAATATTCTAAATCCAGCTACACTACTCCCATCTGAAACACAAGGGAAACATTCTGACCCTCATGACTGCATATTACGGACTGAAGAAGAGACAAAGGGTTGTGTGGACCTTCAAGACACCCCCTAACAGACGCTGAGGGAACACTATACATAGATGGTTCATGTCTTAAAAGATCGGATGGAACTACATCTGCTGTATATGCCCTCACCACTCTTGTTACAGTAGTTGAGACAGCACAAATTCCATAGGCATCGGCCCAAGCGGCTGAATTAATGGCCTTGACACAATCTTGTGAAATCAGTAAAAACATGACTGTTAATATCTATACGGACAGTCAGTACGCCTTTGGGGTGGCTCACAATTTTGGTAGACTCTGGAAAGAAAGACATTTTCTCACCTCACATGGGACCAGAATACAGCATGGCCCCCTGATACACAGACTTCTAGACCCCTTATATTACCTAGAAAAGTTGCAGTGATTAAATGTAAAACCCACCAGAAAGTGTCTGATGATGTATGGGAAGGAAATGCCCTTTAAGACCAAACAACAAGACAGACTGCACTAAGTAACTCAGATGGACTGTTTGTGACAGGACCAGCCAGATGGGTGGTAGAAGGAGGAATGTTGGAAAATACTAGTCAGATTGTGGTTTAGATTCATTCTCATGCCACTGCAAAAGAACTGCACACATGGGAGGAACATCTGGCAGAGAAAGAGATAGAGGGATGTTGGGTGCGTATATCCGAAGGGAGGCAATGGATGTTACCAAACAGTCATGTCCCCCCAGTTGTCACTACGGCCCATGGCCCTGCCAATATCAGTGCAAAGGGAATATGCAAGTTACTAGAGCCAACATGAAATAATGAAAAAAATACCCCTATATGCTGACCGAGTGGTTAAGTCATGTACGTTTCCTTTTGAGGTCATCCAGATGGATTATATCCACATGGACAGGTGTGCAAATTTGAAATATGTCCTTGTAGTGGTCTGTGCCTTCAGCAGATGGGTGGAGGCCTACCCCACCAAGGATTGCAACTATTACAACGGCCAAAGTTTTGTTAAAAGAATACTTTCCCCGATTTGGGTTGCCCCGTTTGATTTGGAGTGACAATGGCCAACATTTTACAGCTATTGTGGTCCAGTTTGTGTGTTCCGGGCTTGGTGTCAGACAAAAGTTTCATGCTGCTAATCACCCCCAGTCAGCCGGATTGGTGGAGAAATACAATGGGGTACTTAAATTAAAATTGGCCAAAATAGTGGCGGAAACCAGCGTTACCTGGGTAGATGCCCTACCCCTTGCTCTCTTGTCAGTAAGGACGACTGCCCATTCAAGGATAGGATTAACTCCCTACGAATTGGTATTCGGTAGACCAGCTAATGTATGGGGCGTACCAAGGCCAAAGAAATAACCTGATTTTGAGTTCCCAGTATTGACTGACTACCTGTACCAGTTGGCCGATTCTTTTCGTACTCTTTATCATCAGGTACACGCTGCTATCCCCGACAAGAGCGAAGTCCCAGGTCACACCATCCAACCAGGTGACTGGGTGGTGATCTGAAATTTTCAGCGTTCCAAGTGTTTGGAGCCCCGCTGGTCGCATCCCCGACATTTTCTTCTGGCCACCCGCACTGCTGTAAAAGTCGAAGGGAGAAAGAACTGGATACATGCTGTCCATTGTAAAAGGGTGCCTCTCCCCCTCCCGTACGACCAATGGGTGAAAGAAGGACTGCCGGATTGCGACACAGATGTAGTATCGACCTTTGTTCCTTTCAGTGATGCTCAGCTTCATTACACCACTATGGAAGCCGAAACTGATCGAATCTTAGGGGGTCCTTTCATCCCTCCTCTGCAGGACCAGAGGAAGGAACAAGAAGCTCTCTTTCCAGACCACTCCATACCTTCTTCAACTCGCTACAACTTGAGACCAAGAAAAGGAGCTGGCCCTTGACTCTGTCTGGTGTCTAATAGGCTGTAGGGCTCTGATATCTCCGGCTGAGACCGGTGCTGGTATGCTGGACCAATGGGAAGTCTGTAGGACTCTTGGTACCCACATCCAATGAAGCAACCACCAATCACAGACAGCCGATAGCGACAACAGGCTGAGCACAATGGCAGAGGTCCGAGGGTCTGAAGCGCACAAGAAATATGTCAAACTTCAGAACAATAAATTCTCTCCTAAACATGAGTAATGTCTAAAGTCATATAATTAAAGGTTTAAACCATTAAAGATGATTATGTCTGAAGGGGTCTCAAAAAGTTGGGAAAATGCAGAAAAAAGAGAAAAAATGTGGGAAGGTGTCCACATTGCAGAAGGTCTGTCATGAGTCTTCTAGGGATAGGGAAATAAGTGTTAGCCTAAGACAAACTCAGCAAAGAGTCAAAGGAGAAAGCATAGAGGTTTGTACCTTTCAGAGTTCAAAGGAATAGTGACCAGCATCAACCTGTGAGAACACCAGTTAATATCACATGAATCTTCAGAGTAACAGCCTTGTTTACACCATTGGGGACTCTAATGTGTTTTCCGTTCTTACGTTGTGAGCTGCAACATTGGTAAGTTCTCCTGGTCAAGTCCGGTGAACGATATTGACCTTGGGCACCCACAGCTCCTCGATACATTACTGAATAGGGACTGTCAGTTAACACTGGCTCTCCTTGTACTTTGTCTTTGTCCTCTTCTCAGGCTCTCTATCACTAGTACAGTGTTACATCTATTTTCAAACGAACAAACCATGTGAACATACCTGCAAGGAAAATGATATGCAGGCAGAAATGGAAATGGAGAATTTTATGCAGAAAGAAATACAGGCCTAGTCGTGGCAACCTTTAACGTATTATCCAATGGTGTCATATGTGCACATATAACTACAAATAACTACAAATAAGTTTCATCTTGCAGTTTCAGTAAATGTAATGTAACTTTAAAATACACAAATATAAATATGCTAAGAACTACATTATAAATGCAAATGTAAAACATTAGTGCTCACGCTTACATAAATTCTTTGTGTACTGAAGTAAATACATTTTAATAATGCGAAGATGGCTTCATCCAGTCTCCGAAGAATACATTTACTTTTAATAAGGTTAAGCACACAGTGCATATGAATCTCGATTTCTACAGTGAATGCCCTTCATTACTGTGTTCAAGTGCAACACTTTACATTAATAACGGTGGACCCTCAAGGTATGTGGTGCTAAGTGCATGTATCTAGTGTGTATTTGTGACATGTAAGGGTTGAGTCAAAATTATGCTGCTCCAATCCCCATTGTAAGATGGTGATTAAAGCCATCACATCAGATATAGATCTCTTATCAGACGGACCAGTTACAACCTCATAGGCCTCTTCATAAAGGCTTTTCTGGATTCCTCCAGATGCTTCATATCATCATAGTATCTTCTCTCTCTGTCTTCTAATTCTATTTCGGCTCATTTTCTCTTTACTCCTTTCTTCACTGGTGACTGGCAAAACACCTAATGGTCAAAAGAACAAATACAAATAGACTTGCTTCCATTCAGAGCCGAAAAGAAAACATATAAATGTTAAACAGTTTACAGAATTGAAATGCTACTGGAGCCCTCGTAGATGTATTATAACTGAATGGAAGCAAGTCTATTTGTATTTGTACTTTTGACCATTAGGTATTTTGCCAGTCACTTTGATCCTGCCAAAACCCTTTATTCTTGCATGAAAACCACACCTACCTCGCACCCCTTACCCTTCCCTCACTCCTTGGGGCACCAATGTGCTGTTCTTACTAATAAGTAGTGTAATGTACATGCTAGGTTCATTGTGATTAAATAACAGTGTACCTGCAGAATTAGCTGATTTGATTTCTCTGTTTTTGTTTTGACAAACCTTTATTCCTTTTTGATTGTATTTTTTCTTTCCAAGTAAACATGCACTGGGACTCCTTCTCAAATGTACCTACATATACCCAGGTCCCAGGGACATTGAATGGGTTTACCCCTTTTTTGGTAACATTGGACAGAACCAGAACAGAGATGACAAGCTTACGAAGATTAACAGGTATAAACGGAAAGATTTTCCTGAGTAGTTTTAATGTATAGAAGGATGCAGAGGTGACATTGTTCACATGGCCTTCAAATGTGAGCTCGGAATCAAAAGTGACTCCTAGATTTTTCATATTGTTTGTTGGAATGGGCAAATTCCGATGGCCAGAATGCTGGAGACCAAAATGTAGTGTTGCCACCAAAGAGTAGGACCTCTGTTTTATTGGAATTTAGTTTTAGACAGTTAGCCGCCATCCACTCTCATACTTGACAAAGTCAAGTATAAAATTGGGAGGCTGTATCAGAAGGAGTGCTTGTCACCGAAACAATAATTTGAGTATCGTCGGCATAGAAAATAGCTGAGAAACCCAAAGATCAAATCAACTGAGCCAATGGGCCAACATACACATTAAAAAGGGTAGGGTTCAATGCACACCATGCACACCTAGGGTATGTGATATGATACTAGCGAGCCCTACCTTTGTCCCCCAAACTCCCAGGTTGCGACTAATTCAGTATTATTTAATACAAAGGGCATATCTTACCCCGGCTAAAATTAATCGATACTTTCAAAGGCAGGATCGGTGCTGTCCCGTTTCACAGTCATCATGATGCTGACATTTTACATATGCTGTGGTCTTGCCCCAGACTGCAACGTTACTTGGAGGGGGTGACGCGACACCAGTTCGAATGCTCTGACAGACATCTTTCAAATTCATGGGAAGTCTATATATTGGGTATATTCACAAGAGACATGAAACACAGAGCCACTACAAGATTCTTGTGACTTGGCTTCATGGTGAATATAAACGCCTCATCACAAATCACTGGAAATCCAGTGACCCACCGTCCCTACTGGTCTGGTCGCCTTCTATACTCAACTGAGCTTCAGCGGAAGGAGTGTCTTTCTGCAGGGAAGATACTTTGGGTCTGCGCAAATTCCCTATCTCGCCCAGTTGGGACACAATCTTAACGGCCCTCCTATTAGCATTGCGCCCTGACGGGGACATAGATGACACTTATGAGATGTGATTTGCACTTGAGCAAGAACATACCCACAGGCCATGGTTTCAATATATGTAATGTTCCTGAGTACACATATTGTGATATGAGGTGTGAGGCAAAACAGAAATGTAATGTAATGTTGGTATTTAACAGCTAGAGAACAGATAATGCATTAAGTGACAGTGAACCCCTTTTTTTTTGTTTACTCCCTTGTTGCTATCCCTAACTTCACCTACTTGATTTGAGTTTGTATTATCAATTTCTATTTCCTCCTGAGTGACATAGCTGCTCATGGTCATATCATTCACATGTATGTTTAGTGTTATTAACATGGTATGTAGCAGATTATACTGCGATCTTTTACTCCTACTCTTTGTGTCTTGTCTTTTACGGAGTGTACTTCACCCCCATTGTAAATTGTATATGATTGCTACGTTATGCACCATGGTGATGTAAGTTTCATCAGAAATGCTGATTTACTCAGATGTATATATTACACAATCATTTGTGGACACTCCTGCATTACTATTCTGCGCATTTACCTGCTGTAACTGTTTTATGAATCTCAACTAATAAACAGATCAACAACGAAAAATCACAGCTGGATTTGGTACCACAGGACAACAAGGGACTACAATGGTATTGATCGTTCTCAGTCCTGCACTATACAGAACTTGCCTTTGGGTTTCTGCAAGCCCATAATTGGTGAGTTAAATGGTCTCCCCATAACCTCTTTCAGAATGCCTTGTTGAATCATTGAATCAGCCACTGGAGTAATCCCAGCGAAGGTTTCAGAGGTCAGATTATACATGGGGGAATCTCGGATATTGAGCATTAGGTTTCACTATTACATGGATAGGTTCAACACCTTTAATGAGACCTATGTCTTTCCCTGATAATTCTCAGACTTCAGACAACACTGTGTCTTTCAGTTCTGGTGTGAGATCATCGCTTGTCAACATGGGGTACAGTTTGGCATCTGAACTCTGATTTACAGGTTTGAAGACAACATCTTCATCATGAGTTTAAAACTCGATGCCTCTCAGGGTACCGTAAATCAAACAATTTAGCTTGCACAAAGGATCTTGTCCAAGCAGATTTATGGGACTTGAATCACACACCACAAATTGGCGATTCTCCTCAAAGGACCCCATTTTGACAGGTTGTGCTTCAGTGACAGGGCTAGTCAACTGCTTGTTGGCAGCTCCTACAACTTGGATTTTTTTTCCTGAGAGGATTAAGGTTAAGAACCCATGTTATTTTAACAGTAGGACGGGTATCACTAGTATCAATCAAGAATGATATGGGGTTTGTGTGGTGTGGCGTCATCAAGAAGGCGTTCACTTGCCACTCACAACATTTCCTAAGATTCACATTTACTCTAATGGGAAAATCTTTAAACCCCAAAAAGCCCCACTGCAACTCATGAGTTATGCAAATTAATACAATTCTGTGTCTGACTTGCTGTTCATTTAGAAGTTCATTTGGTTTCAGTGAAGACGAGGAGAGGAAATGTGCAGATGTGCTCTGACCCCTACCTTATTCAGCATTATCATAAGCAATTCCTCTTTTTTTTAAACATGAAGTATCTTACTTTACTGTACTCAGATATGAACTGTGGCTAATATCCATATGTATGTGAACAATGCGCACTGGCGACAGGCCCATAAAAGTCTTGAGAATCAAATAGGTTACCTTTACAGAATTCTATCAAAAAGATCTGTTTGATGATTAATGCAGATAAGGCTAAAATTGTACGCCTTGAAAACTACAAAGCCAGATAAAGGGTGCATAAAATATTATTGGGAGCCTGGACTTATTCTTTAAATTGGGAGAACCCCAAAAATTCTTGGCGGTCAGCCATTACTTCCATGAAGCTGAAATCTAAATTTGATGCTAATTATGGATGTTTTTTTCTTGCCAGCCCTAGCCCCAGTGAATTGGAGAAGTGTTCTTGTCAGGTGGGGAAATTATTGTCTTATTTTAAGCCTCATAAGGTAAAATATAGAGGCAGTCTGTGCCCCGCTCCCAGGAAAATCCAATTCCTGCCAATAGGAGAGAACTTGATTTACTACCCTTGAATTTTTAAGGGTGTTTCTACTTTATCGTCCATTGATTTTCTTGAGGAACAGAAAACATTTGGAGACTATTACGTGATGAGGCTAGATTTACTGAGGGAGCTTGGCTCATATAAGTTCTTGATTGATGTGTTTTTTTCTGATATTACATCTCCTAAAGAACCTTGTGAAAGAACAAATTGTTCAATTGTTAATTATTTACAGATGATGTCTTACTACTTCAGGGTGAAAATAATGGAGGGGACTCACATTACTTTGCTTTCATTACAAAGCCAGGAAAATTAGCTAGAACATTATACCCAAGATTGTGGTTGGGTTTTTTGTTGCCCTGTTTCTTCGGAGAGAGAGGGTTATGGGCTAATATAGACTCTGATTTTGTTATATAGAAGTATCATGTATATTATTCCACGTTGTCTGATGCTTCTGACTCCGTGGATTATGTATGTATTGGTATGTTAATGTATGTGGGCAGCTATAGGTCATTTTACTATCAGGCGTTACAAATGTAATGATTAAATGCAAATGTTGTAAAAATGTATTAGGTGTATGTATATAACTAGAATATTTATTTATATTAAAGTGTATGAATTATGCTATTTAGAAACGTATAGGCATGGGATGTAAACTTTTTGTTTGTAAAATATACAATAATATGTTTACACTTTAAAAAGAAATGTATTAGTGTCAATGTTAAACTATCCTGGAGACGTCTCTTTCTGCACACAAACAACATACAATCCCTCAACAAATATACCCAGCCTCCCCCTTCTGGCGCGTGTTTGTGCTGTGTGGTATTGAATCAGTGCTCACCTCACATAAGAGTCTAAGCAAATAGAAAATTATGCATAATATGTTTGTTGCAGAGCTCAGTCTCTTTAAGAGTGATCAGCTGGGCACAAAAGAAAAAAGTACATTTGCCTTGGTCTTCATGAGTGCGTGCTCGATTTCGCTAATTTTGCCATCTCCATGCATGGTTTAAAACAGAACTCCCCCACACATAGGAATATTGGGAAAAAAGTGAGCCAGAGGTAGATATTAACGGTTTACGAGGAGCCACAGGTAGGTCAGAAATCACACAAGCAGCTAAAAATAAGGCAAAACGCTCCACAACTCTTGTTTTCAGCAGTGTGCCACACAAACAAGGTGAGCAGTCACTGTGCACAGACTTGAAATCACAGTCCTAGATCCAATAAGTGATCCTGAATTATCTATGTAGGAGTCAGGTGGCTGTTTCATAAGATTTACTTTTGGATGGGAAACAACCAGTGGCGGTTTCTCCGTGGGGGCGTTTGGGCGCCGCCCCCCCTGCTTTCTTGCCGTGCGAGAAGGCAGAACAAATGCTAGTTATTATATTATATAACTACCATTGTTTCTGTTTCTGCCTTCTCGCAAGGCAGGAAAGGAGAACTTCCGTGTTTACAGTACTCGAGGGCAGGGGGAGTGGCTTGGGGGAGTGGCTTGCCCACTGTTGCTAATACTGACTGTTTGGGCATCCTGAGGCCGCCCAAACAGACAGTATTTACAACAGTGGGAAAGCCACTCCCCCAAGCCACTCCCCCTGCCCTCGAGTAACTCTCCCTTTTCTCTCTGTATGCTGCAGCAGCAGCATACAGAGAGAAAATGACGTAGGTGGGGCAGCCGGCCGCACCAATTAAAAACGAGGCAGTGGAGAGGGAGGCTGCCTGCTGCGCCGCCTTCCTGATGACGTGCTTCAGGACAGGACTTGAAAGTGAGGACGGCGGGAATCGGGACGGCCGACGGAGTCTCTGGACAGTAAGTAAGTTTATACTATTCTGTTCCCAAATTAACTTTTTTTGCCACTTTGAATGTAATTGAATAGCGTTTTTTTCCCCATTTCCTGCCTTATTTTCTATCGCTTGGCGTTGCTGAAATGAAAAAAAAAGCGCGTGAAACTGTGTAAAAACCCATTCTTTATTTATTTGCTGCCTTTCCTAATTGAAGTGGAACACTGCGGGCCTCTCGTCTCAGTCGCTTCTTGTTGGCCCGTGGGAAAACTAGTTGATGCCTCGTAAAAAAGTGTAGCCTGCTCCCTTTATTACACACATGTTGAACAGAGAATTTGAGACATTTCCCAAGGAACCATTGGATTTACCTATCCTGTCAAAGAGAGAGAACACTTACTGATCAGTTTTGGGGTGCTGGATCCCTAATTTTTGGCTGAGTTTGAGTTCGTTATTAATCAGTCACAGTAGAAGCGAGTGCAGCATTTGACCCTTTCAAGACCTGTATTGTGTGACATTGTCATTCATTCTACTGAATGCGTAGCATTAATGCTTTGATGCAGCATGGACGAAACGAAAGGGAAAGACGAAGAACAGGTGAGAGACGGAGTAGGAGGCAGGGTGAGGGAGAGAGAAAGAAAGCCGATGTGAGAGAAATAGGGGGCAAGAGAGCATGATAGGAGTAGATAGAAACATGGTGAGACTGTGCATGAACGAGATGGAAATAGTATAAGGCATTGCACCTGTGAGTTATTAATGCTGAGCCGACCTAGCAGATGATGGAAGCAGTGACAGGAGACAGGCTGTTTTAAAAAGATAGTGACAGGCACACAAACTCTAGAAATGGAAAGCCTGTAAATGGCTAAAGAGCAAAACTATTATTACATTCAAAGAACGCATGTGTTAGTGTGGGCGTGCAAAAACATTCTACTGACAGAAACTGGACATATTGAGTCTTTTCCTGGCACATAACTGGGCATACAGAGTATATGGTCTGTCAGTCAATCAGTATGCACGCAGTATGACCTGAAAAGTGATAGGACTGCAACATACATTTGCAGGCTTAAAGTTAAAATCACTAATATTTAAGGAAACACACTGTGACCAATCATTTGACACCTCTATGGTCATAATTACTCATAACTGCCACCTATTAAGTTGGGGAACTTTTTCCATCTTGGAAACATGCACTAAGGACTTCTACTAAAGAGAATATCCCTCATTCTAGTTTAGCGTTAATATGTGCTGGCCCCTAATCCATGTACTGTTGTAGAACCTATTGCGCCTTTTAGCTTTTTCGTGATAACTGTACAGGAAAATGCATGATTTTGCCTTATTTTTTCTAAAGAAGAAAATTTACTGAGGGATAACTGCCGTCACACCACCCTGGAGTATGTCAATGAAATTCGGTCCAGGTATTACGCCCCACCTTTTTCAAATATCACCAGCCGCCACTGGAAACAACCTATACAACACAGTTATTACATCGCACTACACTGACAACGCAGTCATTACATCACAACATCCTTTACAACGCATGCCACTACAACGCAGGTATTACAATGCATACCATTACAACGCATTACATTACATCGCATTTCACTACAATGCAGGCATTACAACGCATACCATTACAATACATACCATTACAACACATACCATTACAACGCATAGTACCCCTACACTATCCAACACTTACCCTACTGTTCCACTCCCTGGAGTTAGAATAGTAATTTTTCACTCCTACACTATCCAAAACTTACCCTACTATTGAACCCCCTGGAGTTAGAATAGTATTTTTTACCCCTACACTATCCATCACTTACCTTAAATGCAATGTAATGGTATGCATTGTAATGGTATGTGTTGTAAAGGTATAATACGATGTAATGGAATGCGCTGTAAATGTAGTTTAAAAAAATTCATGGTAATGGCATGCAATGTAGATGTATGCGTTGTAAAAGAAGTTGCGAAGTTAAAACTGCGTTGTAAAGACATGCGTTGTAACGTCATACATTCCTTTTGGATAGCATACGAAGGCTCTTGTAGACATTCACTTCCAGTCTAGATGGGAATCCTGGTGTTCTGCAGTAACGTTCGTTCGTTAATCTTTATTTTGCCATAAAAGATAGAGCATAAAATTAAAACAAAAGAAGAATCAGACATCACTGTTACATCAATAGCAGGATAGCACACGGGTACATGCTAGTGGTTTTCAAAAAAAATGCCCCAATACAGAACAATCTATACAGTAAAAACAGTCGAATGAATCAGAACTGATTATTTATTTAAGAACAGTCTATAATATTACGAATTATTAAAAAATAGAAGCAATTTACCACTACAGCTAAAATTTTACATAAAATGACTTGGTACATAAAAATTTGTTACACTAACGAGTGCGTAGTCTGAATCAAGAATGGAGTGCCCTGGGAATTAAAAGCAATCTCTTGTGCCATACTGCTTCGAGAAATTTGGCCATTGCAAAGACAGTTGCGCTTGGAGGTCAGTCTTAAGAATTCTAAAGGCCTCAGAGCAGTTAACAAACCCTAGATTTTTACAAAGTGGAATTATCCAAAACCTTCTAGCCGCAATGTAGGCAGGGCAAAAGAAAACTAAATGCAATTCATCTTCAAGCATACAATTGCAGCCAGGGCAGTTTTCCAGGGAGTGCTGCTTCCATTTACTGGTAAATGCTCTTAGCGGAAGAGTGCCATACCGCCATTGCAAGTATAATTTCCTGGCCAGATTCGGGAAAATGTCGTCAAGAACTGACTAAAACTTGTAGCACTCTTCCCCAAGGAAAGTGTTAGCTATGGAATCTGGGCGTGTACCCTGTATGTGGGATGCAAGATTGCATGCATGGAAAGTTGCTACCAGATGTTTGCGGGACATTCCCTAACAAGCCACTTCAGGATCACTCCACAGGGTCGGAAGACCCAGCCGGACAAACTCAGTTTTTAGATATTTAAACCACGGGATGTTCTCTATAGTAGGAAGAGCAAGAATTTCCTGCAGTTCCTGCCTATAGTTCGCTAACTCAGGCGTGGACCATAATCTTCTCCAAAAAAGTTAAGGGCTTTACACCCAGTACCTCGTCCAGAGGTTTCAGACCCAGATCCAACCTAAGGGGCAAAAGGGGGGTGCTAGCCGGTAACTTTAAGAGTTGTCTAAGAAACTTATTTTCAGCAATGACTTTTTTGCACACATGACCACAGAGTTCACTGCCATACAGAATCGCACCTCTGGCCTGGAGTCTATAGATCTCCAACGGCGGGCCTATCGGTCTAGCAGATGATTTATTAGAGTTAACTAGCCTGATTATTCCCCCTGCTATTTGAGCCAATTTGAGCTGGGACTTAACTTGGTGGTCAACCCATTCCAATTTGTCATTCATGGTCACACCCAGATACTCAAACGTAAAAACTCTTTCTAACCTGTTCAGGCCTATAGAGGGGTTGGGGCGTGTTTTTTTGGGGGATTAAAAATCATGTACTTGGTCTTGAGGGCGTTTATTTCGAGACCATGCTCGCCACAAAATGCCTCAAAACCCTCCAAAATATGCTGAATCCCCATTTGGGATTTCGACAGCAGCAGGGTGTCATCCGCAAACATAATTGCGGGCACCCTGCTGCCGCCGAGCTTGGTGCGTCTGTGTTGGGGACCTTATTTAGATAATCGATTACCCCGTTGACAAAGAGGCAAAACAGGGTCGGTGCTAAGACACATCCCTGCCTTACTCCTCTGACAACGGGAAATCTTTTTGAGAGGCTGCCCATCCTCCCGCACCTAACCTGTGCATAATTGTGTGTGTGTAAACGAATGATGATGTCTAAAAGAGCGGGGGATACCCAGTTTGGAGAGTACCGTCCATAGTTTACTCCGCGGAACCAAATCAAAGGCTGCGCGGAGGTCAACAAAGACGGTATACAATGTGCTGCCCTCCACCCGCACCGTCTTCCAAAAGAGGAGGGCCAGATGAAAGAGTTGGTCCGTAGTTGAAACCTTGCTCCTAAACCCAGCCTGGAACGTACTTAGGATTGAATGGTCTGTCATCCATTCCTGCAGGCGGTCAAGTATCAGCCTCGTGAAGATATTTTGTGAAACATCGATGAGGCTGATTGGTCTGTAATTGGCTGGGAGCAGAGGAGAGCCCTTCTTGAAGATAGGTACAATCTCTGCATCCAGCCAAGTACTAGGGACCGCCATTCCCCCAAGAATTGCATTATAAACTTCCGAAAAGTAGGGGGCCCAAACCCTGGGTTGGTGCTTAAATAGGTCTCCCGGGATTTTATCTAACCCGGGGGCTTTACCTGATGGCAACTTCGATATTACATTGAGAACCTCCCCCAATGAAAATTGCATTGCCTCAACGCCCTCCACAGTATTAGATTTCGCCAGAGAGTGGGGGGTGTTCAATCGGTAGCCCATCATGGAGCTTAGGCAAACCAGGGATGGCCTCTTCATAGAGGCTGCGAAAGTGGTCCTCCCACACCGCAGCCGCTATATTGGCTTCCACAGCTGAGTCGGCTCGGCAGACCCTGTTCTCACTATCTGCCAGAATTTCTGAGCATCTCTGGCCTGAAGAGAGGCCAACATGTTTTCCCAATTGAAATAGTCCCATTCTACCTTTGCATGGTGGATTACTTGCTTCAATTCCGCCCTCCTAATCTTAATTAACCCTCTGTCCCTAGGGTGCTTCAATACAACGAGGAGGTCAGCCTTTGCCTTCCTACAAGCTGAGTTGAACCAGGAGGCTCTATGCCCCCTGCGGGACCCTTTCCGCGCAATTGGATTTAGAAGTTCCGCAAGGGTGTCCACCAATTCCGTGTGGAGGGTGCCAAACTTGGGAAACAGTTCTACTGGAGAGGGTTGAAAAATAAGGGCCCCAACGCGTTCGAATGTGGGGAGGATCCGTGCATAGAGCTCGGAAATGTGCACAGGATTGTCCAGGAGCTCTGCCCACCTCACTCTGCGCCTGTCATTAGTTAAGATTAGTTTAGAATCTAAAGATGCCTCTACCGGCTGATCACCCGTGGGACCACCGGGCGAGACCAGCGTAAGAATCAGCGCATTGTGATCGCTGTCAGTTCTTTGCACTACCGCGAAGTCAGAAACCTTGTTCCAGTCAGATGTCTGAACAAGGATATAGTCCAAATGAGACTCCTGCCCTGGCTTATTAAAGTTAGGTTTTGAAGGAATGTCACCCTTAGTTCGGCCATTGCAAGGCCTCAGAGAATTGCTGAGGGTGAGTGCCAATATTTGGGTTGCTAAGGGTGACCATGACTTAGCTGGGGGGCCCTCTAATTGCAGAATTCCCCACTGGTCATCCTCCTCCTTAAGTGCTCCCTCCAGAGTTAGGGTTAGCGGCTCATACTGACAGTTAAAATCTCCCCCCACAAGGATCCTAGCACCCTGGGGTATTGTGGGTAGAAATAGAGAAAGCTCATCAAAGGTGGGAGAGGGCTTCGTTATTCCCATCGGTCTGGAATAGACATTTATCAGCGCAAGTTGAGTATGGTTTGGCCATTCCAACAACACACACTGAACATCCAATGAATTGGTTTTTAGGACCCTAGCCTTGCATCCCAAATGGGATGCCACCCATATGCAGAGACCCCCCGAGGGCCGTCCTTTCCCCTCCCACTTAGCTGGAATTGAAAAGGTTGCATAGCCTGATCGCCATTTATCCTCCCTTGCCCATGTCTCCTGAAACAGGCATACATCCTATGTGTCGATAAAAGACCCCCACTCGGGGGAGTCTAGTTTGCCCTGAAGTCCCGCCAGATTCCAGGAAAGAATGGACAAACAGGATATATGCTCATCAGGAGAAGTACCAGGGAAATCAAGCATAGTAGCAGCAGTGGTGTCCACCAGCTCGGTGGGAGGTTCGGTAGGTTGGAGTTCCGCACCGGTAACACCCTCATCGGGGGGGAAGAGGGACAATATGAGGTTCGCCGTGTAGATCCAGTTGCCATATTTGGCCCCCGGTGCAAGGATGACATAGTTTGTGTTGGAACTACTTTGGGACTCTCATAATCTGTACCTTCAGGGCCAATGGCGTCTGATTGGCCACCCGTGCCCTGTTCAGACTGTAATCATCAATCACAATCGTCCATACCTGTGAACACATTAAACCTATTTACTGTCTCCAGGGGTGTAAAGGGTCTCAGGTGATCCATTCTCCTATTGGTATTCCTATTAAGCCTAGGAGGTACCATGTTCCACCCGTAACACTCAGGCTCGGAAAAACCTCATCAGCAAACACATTAACCACTGGAAGATACACATATATTTACTGCCACATCTTCACTATCACAGTCTTCTTTAATGGTATTCAGCTCCAACGGCTCTCCACTAAAAACCCTGCTGCCATCTTTGCTTTCTACTCTTCCCACCTAAGCTTCCACTCCAGCTGCCTTGTGTCCTGAGAACAAGGATATAAGTAGAGGATATCCCTAGGGGCAAGTGCAATGGGATGGCTAGAGCCTTGTAGGTATCAACTAAGCACCTGCTGTGCTGCAAACACTATTTAATTTCTTCTAACAGGCAAGATTCTTGCAGGTCATGAATTCCCAAAATCTTACCAAGTGTTTTGGATTACTCCCACTTCACTCACTCTTTAGTATTTTCCCTACTTCTGGGCTCACCCCTCAGTGACAATCGTAATCTCAGTTCCCTGAGAGATTAGTTTAGTTGACCATTTGAGGGAGTCTCGTCATTTTGTTTAGGGGGAAGGAAAACATCAATCTTTTGTGGATTTAGCTTTAGCTTCATCTAGGATTTTTGTTTTTGATACACAGGTGGAGAGAGTGAGAACATTCCCACAGTGCCTGGATACCATCACAAGTGACAAGAAGCACTCTTCAAAACTTTTGATTGATTGATCGATTATTCTAGCCTGGGATAGAGTGGAGTATCCACAATCTGTTTGTGGAAGGGGAGTCCATATTTGGTCAGTATAATGCCAAGAAGCTCAATATCCAGGTCGAAAAGTAAGGCAGCAGTGGTAAAGCCCTGGGCATACTGCATGTTATTGAGTATGGTTCCTAGATTGAGTGTACAATCTAACTTGTCAGAATCCATTTGATAGGCAAGTCAGCAAGAACAGTGACCCAAAACCAGTTCTCTTGATAGAATATTAAGAGGGACATCAACAGTAACAAACACTAATGTCCAGTTGGTAGGACCAGTAAGAACAATATAAAAGGAGAGGCATTCATCAGACATGCACAAAGTGTATTCACTAATAGTAAGAAATGTATGTTGGTGCTATGCCCACAGTGGACCTCCAACTGAAACTCACCCATTAGGCGAGTTAAATGTGTCCATACCAATACACATATTTTGTGAGAACCTCTCATCTTTCATCAGAGTTTTACTATTACATAAAAGATGCTTCCTGAAACAAGGCTTGTCTGTATGGGACACTGTTAGCTAGCAAAATGTAACAGCCACTTTCTAAAAAGTAAATTACTGAACTTTACAAATATAAAATAAAGAGCAGAGGAACTTTTAAAATAACTGTTTGACTAAATCAGTGGAATCATGTGTCTTGGGGTGCCAAAGAGAAGGTAGGCGTTTGGAAAATGAAAAAACATACAACAGCCAAAGTGATTTTCTTACCTCTGATCATTTATTTCCCAGACGATGATTATATGTTTAAGTTGTAATCATATTTAGAGTTCACAATCAATCCATATAATAAAAAGTTGAATTTATATTTTGCAAATTGCAAATTGTTATGCAAAATAACACAGTAAATATAAAACAAAAATAAACTATGAATACAAACCTGTAAACACAGACAGCACACATTATACTATCTCAGTGTTCACATATCCTCTGAAAATTGGTTTCATATCAAGTTTATTATTAACTTTCACAAGAATTTTCATTTTTTTGAGTTTTATATATTGCAAACATGACCCTTTCGGGTGACAACGTGCTTTACAGAGAGTGTACAATAACATGGGAAGAGCGCTTAACAGAAAGTGTGCAAAACATGGGCTGGAACAAGATTACAATATATTATATACAAATACAACCTGCAGGATGATTCTGGATTGTAGGGACCACACTAGAAAGTGATTGCTTTATGGTAAGTTGCTGAATATAGGGTGTAGGGCAATCCATGCAAGTAAGGACTAGTCACTGCACGTTTACAATGGATGCACTCGACTAATTCATTCTTTATGAAAGTCTGTGTGTAAAAGGTCACAGGTTCAAATCCTGAGGGGTCCTGTGAATTCCGCCTTTAACAATTAACACCTGTTATTAGTGTCTAGAGACCAGGTGCAACTGGTAGAGTGAGCTATATTAGAGTAGAAATGAGCAGCATTTTCCCAAACATTTTTGGTGAGATGTGGCGCATGGGAGATGAGCCAGATAATATAGACTGTGAACTAATAAAGTGCTGCAAACTGCATTGTCTGCATTTTTGCTCTCAATTGTAAGTAGCCTTTCCCTACCAATTCGTAAACCCCTGTATTGACTCTACTGTCTTTACATTAAAAAAATGAAGGGATTTGCATACAAGAGACAGTAAAATAACTTTACTACCATCCACTGCCATCATAAGTATTTTGGGGCAATGGGCAAGACATATTATGGGTGCCCTTTTCGAAACAACATTAAGGCCAAATTATATTGAACTACACATCAAACTTTCAGAAACTGAGGCACGCAGAAATAGCCAATAACTCAAGCTGCCCGGTATCCACCAGTGAAATAGTAGCTAAAAAACCTTTAACAAATAAACATGTTTTTTGTCTTGCCATAAAATATACCAAATTCAGTGTCTAAGCAGCTTGTTGCTCCCATTTTAGGAATGCACAGTAAAGTTGGTTTGGTTGACGGTCAGTCCTCTAGTCCATCATATTAAAATAGGTGCTATGCACCAAGTTCTTGACATTGTAGCCTTAATTGCCAAATATTTTTAGTCACTGAGACAGCATTTTGTATTATTTAGAAAATATGTTGATGTGTGTTTTAATTATCATAACTAAGCCACAAATGTACTTTACTTGGCCTTTGCTTGTTCGCACTGACATACATTTTAAAGTTGCTGAAGAATATGTGGTTTTCAGTTGAACAAACATGTTTCTTACATATATGTTTGTTTCTCTTCTTTGTTTTTTCTTTTCATGAAATAGTCTAAATGCGATTAATTTCATGGTGTTGTTTTCTTGTTCTGTAATTCTCTGTGTGGCCCAGGCTAGTGCTGCCTGAGCCACAACTGGAATCCCATTCAGTTTAAAATTGCTTATTGTTTACTTTGCTTCAATACAGCAATGTAATTGCCCTTGTTTGAAGGATAAAAGGGAATTAATATTTTTTTGTGATTGAGGTGTTTTTTAAAGTAACGTATTTTATATAGCACAATTTCGACAATGTTGATTGGTTTATGTCATGCATCTTTTTCAGTACAGCCATATGCTGCACCTTCAAACCATTTTGAGGCGTTGTTTTTTGCTTCTCTGAAGCTATACAATGCCGCATTTATGGTATGTGTGCCAGACTTTTCTCAGACTCTTCCCTGACTTTCCAGAGACCTTTATTCATTCTACAAAGGCAGACTCCATTATAGTTTATATATTATTTTATACTTAAAAACTCTTCTTCGCCTTGTAACTGAGCAATTCTCATGTCGGACTGTTTTCTGACTTTATAAATAGACTATCCCTGCCTCTCTTACCAAATAGCCTTTATGTCGACTGTCCTCTGATTTATATTAGGCTGTCCCTTGGCTTAAGTAGATTTATGCTACTTTTTTACTGAATCATATTTGGGGGGCTATTTCATTTATATTATCACCTTTCACAATTGGCTTTATTTTTATGGATGATGCTGATTTGAATCTGACTACTTTTTAGGTCTCGCTGAGCCAATGCGCTTGCGCATTGCTCTGGCGAGAATTATGTAGGGGCTCCAGGAAAGCCTGCCAGAGGGCTTTGGAATGCGGTTATGGCCAGTGCATGTGCGCCCGGTGCGCGCTCACCATTTGCTCCCCTGCCCCCCCATCAGACTTGAAAGGAAGCCGCTCACACACCACCATTTGTCTGAGCCTCGGCATCAGACTTCAAAGGAAGCCGCTCCCCCGCTGCCCCCCCCCCCCCTATCAGACTTCAAAGGAATGCGCTCCCGAACTTGCTGGCCTCGCTCTCGTGAGCCTTTATTTACTTGTTTTCATGGTCTTTTCTTCATTCAGCTCTCTCTCTCCTTACCTCACAATTTACCATTTACGTTTTACTCCCCATCATGGTAAGCTTCGCTCCTGTGTGCTTTTGATCTCATCCACGCCAGCTGTGCTTTTAGTCACCCCTGTTATTTCTAAATAACTACAAACCCCGATCACAGAATTTCAGTAACTCTCCACCACCTGCCCGCCCCCGCCCCCCACACTCTGGCTCACTGTCTTCCTTTTCATTTGTAAACTTCACAATCTCCCTTCGTGTTTTTTTAATCCACAATGGCGATTACATTTAAAATCTAAATTCACGTGCTGCTTTTGTTCCTGGGTTTTATTTTCACCGTTTGTTGAATTGTGTACTAACGATAGCAACTACACTCCATCCTGCCTGCCTTTCCAACCCGGTCGAAATTACCAAGTATGCTCCTTCACAGCTGTGTCCTTTCCTTACATCCCCATACAAGATGTATTCTTCTCAGCCTTCCCACCCCAAACATAACTTTCGGTTCCCCTTTCCCCATCCCTAAGCCATAAGCATATTCAACTGCACTTCCTGGGCTGAACCTTCCTTATGTGCAGCAGAAGCAGTGGCCCTGTGCACCAAAAATCCACTGAATCCATATTACCGCTTTATTTCATAATTCAAGCAGACACAAGAGCCAATTTCCTTCTCTGTACTACATGCAGCCCATGACACATTGACTATGCCACTGCGTATTTTTTTTAAATATATATTTTATGGTGACTTGCGCTGTCACCTACAACGTCCTACAGGGTCCTTCTGAGTAAACACCAACCACAGCTCACCATGCCTCTCCCCTCCCTTGCACCCGCTCTTTCAGAGACACGCTTTCCGTTCATGCAGCAGGTGCAGTGGCACCGGGACACAGGCCTCAGGGATCCATTAAATCAGATAATTTCTTTATTTTACACTTGGCAGGAACCAAGGGGCCCATTCCCTTCCTTGCACTTGTGCCCAACAACACACTGGATACCACTCTGCACATTTTATACTGATTTCCATTTGAGGTACAAGCTATGCCATTTTAAAGTGGTCATTGTGAAACAGCCCCCCACTAAGATTCACAGATCCCCCACCCCAGGCCTTTGTCTTACGTTTTAACCGTGTACTTCGCGTGCTTCCCCCTTTTGTGCTCCACTGTTCAGTCTCCCACATGCTTCTGACACAGGCATGTGGCGCTTTTTGTCATCTGTGTTATTTGTAATTCAAACAACCACCAAACCTGGCCATTATTTTTCTCTAAACCCCCACCAACAAATCTCCATTCATGTTCTTTTAGCCACCAACGCATGCAGTTACTGACACTCACATCCCGCTTAGGTTTCTGGGCTTTATTTTCACCATTTGTCGACGCCTGTACTCCTGTACTACACCAATCACACTCCATCCTGTCTGGCCTTCAAAATCAGCCCAAAATAAACAAGCATTTGCAATGCAACAGGTCTCACATTTGTTAAGGTTGGAGCTATTGGCATTGTAAATGGCAATGCCTTTTATTCATTTGTTTTGAAAACCTGCAAGCGGCGAATAAACACGCACTTTGTATTTATAGTTTCAGCTTACGAGAAGCAAGGCTTGCAGTAAAGGAGACTGCCAGCCTTGCTTCTCATAAGCAAGGACTAGTAGTACAAAGCGCTTGTTTAGGCACAGCTTGCAGGTTTTCAAACGCCTAAATAAAACGCATGGTCATTTACAATGCCAATAGCTCAAATTCTTGCAAATGCGAGACCAATTGCATTGCAAATGCTTGTTACCTTCTGTAACGATTCCTAACTTTGAATAAACCTTTATGTTTTTGATTTTCAGTATTTTCCTGCAGAGGTTTTCTTTCTTTTTTCTAGAACCCCTATCCTTTCAGATTCTGTGCATTGGCCCTTTGAATTTATTAGTGCAAAGTGACAACATCAAAAAATAAATCTCCGTTCACAATTGGCATTCTCTTCGAAGTGGTGAAAAACAAAGCACTGCTAAGGGAATTTTCATTATTCCCTTGAGTGAAATCTCCACAATTCTCTTCCTCTGCCTTTTCTCTATTCCCCTCTTTCTATGTATTCACTACACTGGCTTGACAGTGACCTCTGACTCTGCTGGGCAAGGAAAACGGGAAGGGGGGACAAAGAAGGACAGACAGGTAAAGAGAACTGATAGTGAGACTGGTGACGTAGTGGGAGAAGAGATGTAGAGACAGCTGATTGTTATATGTAGAGATGTGTGAGGTAGAGACAGACAAGGTTAAGGTAAGATATCCATACAAATAGATAAAGAATGGTGAAAAGAGGATGAGGCAGGTAGCGAAAAAGAGGGAGAAGATAGGCATGGTTTTTTAGTGAAGAGCTGTAGAGAGAGCTAGAGATGGGAGAAAGAAAGGTAGATAAAGGGACCAAGATGGTGAATACCAGAGGTGAGGTAGAGAAAGAGGTAAGTTAGAAAGGGAGGGGAACTGGAGAGAGGTAGGAGTACCCAGGTGGAGAGATGTGGTAGTGAGAGAAGTATGGAAACATGAACGGTAGAGAGAGCAGTAAACTAGGGAAAGGACAACATCAGCTGGGTATAGGAAGACAACCCAGTAGAGAGACAGTGAGACAGAGGAAACGATAGGAAAAGAAGGGTGAAAGATAGAGAGACTGGGTGTATGGAGAAAAGAGGGAAACTAGAGAGACATAAAGAGAGGTGAGGCTTATATAAAGGTAGGGAAAGAGAAAGGATATGGTAGAGCGGCAGCTGGTGGGGAGAGGGAGAGGTAGAGCTACAGAAGTGAAGTACATAGATGTTTAAAAGAGACAGGTAAAAAGAGATGTAAGGTAGAGAGAGATTTAAAAAAGAGAAGGAGGCAATAATAGACAAAAAGAAGAAAAGAAAGAGAGCTAGTGAGAAAGAAATTATGTAGTGCGAGAGGTGAGAAAGAGGAAATGGAGGTAGAAAGGAAGAGAGGAGGTCAGGCAGTGAGATAAGATATGAATGTTTAGGTAAATTGAGAGATTAGTAGTTCTGTGAGAGAGGGGTGGGGTAGAGCGATGAGGAGAGAGAGTTGTGAGGCACTGAGAAAAACTTGTAGACAGAGATATGCCGTAGAGAAAGGTGAGGTACAGAGACAACAAAAAGAAAGGTATACAGAGAGGGAGAGAGCAATAGAGTTGTGAGGTAGGGAGCAGTGAAGCTTAGAGGGAGAGAGGAGAGGAGATATAGCAGGGCAGTGAGTTCCAGAGACAGGTTTGAGGTAGACGGAGTGCTGAGAGAGAGAGGTACAGACCTAGGCACAGAGAGTGCTATGCAGATGGCGTCATGGGAGAGGTAGAGAGTGGTGGGATAACAAGAGGTGGTCTAATGTGCATTTTAAGTAGACATAGAAGAGGTTAACAGAGTGGAGATGGAGGGGAGCACAGGTAGATGGAGAGGCAGGGAATGATAGACTGCGGTAAAGAGAGAAGGGTGTATTCGAAGGGTTAAGGCTGGGAAGGGACGTCATGCACAATAAACTCCTGCGAAGCATAACACTAAATTATAATCTCTTTCGTCTGCTTGTTTTAACATAGCAGGACTTCTGAGGTGGCTCTTGGAAGGTAGGGGCCACTTTGTCTACGCCTCGGAACGCCTCTACTCCTCGTCCCAGTAATAGGCTGACCATACTTAGAGAACTCAGAGGTGCGGTCCGAAGAGCTACACAAAAAAACGTCACTGTATTTAATTGGTCGGACGATCTGATCTTTTCAATTTACGCATGAACTCACAGTGGGGCAGACAGCACTCTCACCGCTGGGAGCACCAAATTCATGCGTCACATGTAGGTACAGGTCACCCTCAGGGCAGTCGCGTGGCCAATGTCATTAAGGGTTTGGCTTAAAAACACGCAAGCTAAAAATCTGTGTTTAGCATAGTATGCCGCCCGACTGGTATTTTGCTGTTTGTTATTGCATCCAGATGTATGATACAACAAGTAATATGATAGCTACAACAAGTCAAAACTATTGGCTTTGTCAATGGTTGTTAGTTGCATAAGATAAATAAGCAGCTACTGTGGCTTGTATATAATATTGAAAAAGCTTCCACATAAACCCCTGGTGACACCACAACAATGTTGCTGCTCCTTAGTTCCGAAAAGAGAAGAAAAATCCAGAGAGAATATTACTCCTTTTAAAGGATTTCCCTACCCCTATAACGCTCGATAAAAAAAACGGACCGCCTGTGCCAGGGCACAAAACAGAGCCCGATAGAGACCCGTTTCTAGACCCCTTTAAAAAAACGCCGGTATTCAGACCCGGTGAGACCCGGCCCACTTAAAGCCCTGCGTCTACCACTGAACATTCTGAGATGCTCAGTCATATGGCCCAGCTTGCTTCACTCCTGCTCCCGGACTCACCTGGCTCCCACCTGCCCCCGGGATGACCCCAGGCTTGATTGTAATTGTCATCAGAGTAATTGGCATCTGCTGAAGACGGAGGGCTGTCTGGCGGCGATCCGCCACATCTGGGGCGCATTACGCCGTCGCCGCGTGCCAGCCAGCGGTCAAATCTCCTGCGCTTGGCGTTTTTAGGTTGTTGCGTAGCGTTCATTAGGTTTTCTGGTGATTGATTTCGCCTCAATTCGAGACTTAACTAAAACAAATGGCATTCCTGCGCTCATTAATCCTTTGGACTAAGGTATTTCAGCATTCCTTGCACAGGAACGTAGCATTATCTGGCGCAGACAGATCCAAGTGTTTTTTAATTCTGATTATCCGCCCTTCGTCCCTGACTAACATTCTACTCAGTGCGTTGCAAACCACAGAAATCTGGAACTTTCTACCAGGCGGAGCAGTGAGGGTTTGCAATGAACGGACAGCTCATATCTTTCGCTTCTCTATCCCTCTCAGATTTGCATAATTTCCCAATTTCTCGGTGAATATGAAGGGTCAATAGGGCTGGGGCAGAGTCAGTTCACCCCTGAAGACAGGAGACATAGGAATCGTGTGCCAGAGGTACAGGGTTTTTAGATGCAATGGTGTTAGGAACTCAGTCAGTTTTCTTATAAGTCAACCTTCCTTTGCTGCAGGGCGTCTTCAGTGAAAAGACAGACGCCAGTTCTCCTTACTCAGTCGGTCATGCATCCCCAATAGTCATCTTAAGGAGTAGAAGAGTGAAGATGGAAAAAGTGGTGGAGCTTCTTTTTCTATGATGTTTATAATCTATAACGTGAATGCGAACACATTGCAAACGAAACGTCTTCTTTCATTGTGAAATTAATGACCTGTTGGCAGTCTTTCATGGTACCTACACAACAACTGACCCAGATACCTCAAGGGTAGAGTCAACTTCCACGTACTCAAAAGAAACCTCCGATCTTCCAACCTCGCACTGGACGAAACCCCGCACATCCACAGAGCCAGAGCAGGCGGAAGACCATTCTCTCATATTGCAGTCAAGACCTGGAATGAGCAACCGGCAAACATCAGACGTGCACCCTCCCTGAACACCTTCCGGAAGACTGTCAAGACCTGGCTCTTCGGCTAAAACAGACTTGCAGACCCACCCCACCCCCTTCCACCTCAGCGCCTTGAGACCCTCACGGGTGAGTAGCGTGCTTACGATTCCCCCGACTGATTGATTGATTGACTTGCTACACAAAGACTCATAGACACACACACCTCCCCCCAACTTGCAGCAATTACAGAAGGGCCACAGAACATGGAGAAGGCCTCAGTCCTGGTAGAATTAATGTGTATGTGCATAAAGGCCAACATAATTGGGGCCTTATATGCTTACAAGGCAAATACAACATCCCCGTGCATCCTCAGTGTCACTGCCTGTTTCAAGCCTTATTTGGTGCTCCCCTCTGTTCCCCCTTTTTTTCTACCACTACTATGGCAGAAGAGAGTCATGTCCATCTACAGCTTTGTAGGCCACAGTTAGCTTATTTCTTCACTCATGAGAAGCGACCTGCCTTTTATCCCTCAGTGGCAGAGATGTTTCTTGTTTCTTATGTCAATGCGAATGGAAAAACACCAGAGCCAGACCTCCATTGGTTCCCTAGAGCAGATGGTAAAGGTGACATCACACTGGCATTCCAAGAAGTGGAGGTGCTCACAGAAATAACTACAATGTCCAATGGTTAGCGCTTTCTTTCCTCATCCGGCAATGGCACTGCATAACTGACAGTCTCTATGTGGAGGGAGGGCATTTCAGAGCAGGCTCTGGGAATTTTTGAGGGAACCTACAAGACGGAGGGGTTCTCCAAGGTTTTCAGGTACATTGCAGTTTGAGTCCTGTGAAACCTTACATAACCAGGGAGGATGCCTCCACCTGGGAGACCACTGACTGTCTTCTTTCCCGTCCAGCCTTTGCATCCAATGCTTGTTGACTCTGTAATCACCAGAAGATCCTATAGTAACTGATCAGATAAACTGCAGTCCTATTTAGTCCTTTTCCGCCACAAGCTGGAAGACCCATTTGGGATAGGACGACCCACAGGGGCTGAGAACTCTTGTCATGGTGATTGGCCACTGAGACTTTGGGATCGGGACAAAAGCTTCTAATCCAATTTCGACACTTTTAATGGACTTTTTGTTAATGAAGTTTTCATGTCATCATTGTTGAATTCCAGTTTAAAATTCCATCAACTTAAGTACTATTTTACTATGTTTGAGCCAAGGCTGTATAGGTATTTTGAATATTCACCTGTCTTTTTTCTATATATACTCTCGGACTCAATGGATCAGGGGTTTCCTATTTATTAAGGACAAGTGGCACCACAGATATCTTCATTAACAAAGGACGGGAACACCCAGGAACTATCACCCCTTTACAATAGGACCATATAGATATTTAATGGTGCTTACCTATAAGGTTATAATTTGAATCCAAAATTCAGCCCAGTGACCCGTTGTTATCCTACTGCAACTTATTGCTTTCCTCCCATCCTGTTCCCCACCCCTCCCTCACTATGGTTCATGCTTTGTTTATCTACGCTGTTTGTATCCAACTGCAGGCCTTGTAACGTGTAGAGTAACAGCTGGCCTTGGTTCCACTTGTGTGAATTGACCTGATTTATGTTTAATTGTTGGGTATAGCAGAAAGTTCCATTATCACATCTCACACTCACACATCATCAACCTGGGAGTAGGAGTACTGCCCATCCATTTAATCTCGCCTTACGGATTTTGCTCCTCCCCTTAGAATGCACAACTAAGTGATTCTAATGGCGGGCGGATAGCCACCACCCGGCTGGCGGTGGTGATCCACCCGCCATCCCAAATTGTGTGTAAATGTAAATGTGTTGTATTTGTTTAGCGCGAACAGTAACCCGTAAGCATCCCGGCGCTTGTACTCCTACCACAAGGGAACCCCTCCTGGCTTTTCCTTGTGAGGTGTCCACTCCTGGGCATCCCATGGTGAAACCAGGCATCCCTTGTGGAGACTAAGCAAGCTATTGCCCAGAGTTGCAGCGTGGGGCCCATGCTTAGATTCGGCACTGAGGCGAGAATATCCGGTCAGAGGAATTTAAGCCCGATCCCACCGAGGCGGGAATCGAACCCTGGTCCCTGGCCAGTGCTCTGCATCAAGGTCTGCCACTCTAACCATTGAGCCACACTTCTCCACATTGATTTACCTCCTGCCATATTATCATGGCAGGGGGTACTGCAGGGGACAGAAAAAATGTTTGCTGCTTTTCTGCCAATGGGCAATCATTACGATTGCCGGCCGGGCGGAGCTAGGGCATAATAAGGTGGCGGTGCCTGGAAGGCACCGCCACTATATTATAATGCTTGGTTGAAAAGGCCTTTGCATGGGGGAAAGGCTGGCAGGGATGTGAGATGGGGGCCCGTTGCGGGCCCTCAGGAGGGTGGGGGGAATTGGGGGTTGCCCACGGTACCCCCCTGCATTCTCATGCACAAGGTGTCACGCACTGCGCTGTGCCTGCCACGTTGTGTATAGGAATGCACAACATGTCAGCAGCACCTGCCGCAATGTCAAATATGCGGACTGCGACCTCCAGGGTGGCATTCGCATCCTAATTAGCGGTGCCGGACCACCGCATGGAAGGCGGCCGGTCCCAGCACCGCGAGGATGGCGGGCGGACTGAAGTCTGCCCGCCATCCTAATGGGCCCCTAAATGTCCACTCAACATCACCAGCACTGGATGTGACATTCACCACCCAGTGAAATTACTCTGCCTATACACCAAGGAGATCAACAAGTATCAACCTTTGACATTTTTCAATTTGCTCTTTGTTAATGGGCTTGGAGAATATTTAACAATGACTGTGATTTCTGGAGCAGTGAACACACAGTCGGGTACTGGAAAATGGAATCATATGTAGCTAACAGGCAAGGCACACTTACCCACTTAGAAATGCCTACGGTCCTCATAACAAATCGTAGAATTGCACTCTGCCCAATCACAAGTTTGCTGATTTTCCCGGGTATAGGAACACTGGATCCAATTTTACTGGTTGGAAAACTAGCTGGTAATATCATGTGACGCTTTGGCTTCAACAGCAGCTAAGCCTCTGTCCCCATCCCTGCTGAGTTTTTGTTCAACAAGCCATCTTTTTACCCTCCCCCGCCACTCTTAACCTCCTTTCCAACACCCAAGCCCATGTGGGAATTCCATGTGGTTTTATGCCCAGTAAAAAAGCAGGTATAGTTTTTCCCATTCCATGGGGTTTAAGATGTAATTGCATGGTACTGCCAGGGCATAGCTTGGTCAGTAAGAGTGGGGGGTTTGAGCTTCAGATTTCCCAACAGTCACTTGGGCATATAATGTTAAAACATATATAAATAACACGAAGGGTACATGAGAGTGGCGTAAGAGGCAGTGGAAAGGGAGACCAATGCGGATTTGTAGAGGTACCAAGTAAGAGAAAACACAATGTTTTGTAAAATAACCAACATTTTCAACGAGTGTAAAAAACAGAGAGGTAGAGCGTGTGTGCGTTTCTGTCTTTGTATATGTAAAAGTCCCTGTTGAAATCTAACAGACACTTAAATCATACCCAACTGAAAGCATTTCTACCCAACTATTTAACCGAAAATACATTCATTAAGGGTTATAACACACCAAGCACCCTCCCTGAAGCTATGCCCCTGGGTACTGTGGGGTGTAAGAACACAGTACCGATAATTAAGGGTGGGGAGTTTGAATCCTGCCAGTACCAATGCACTATTAATGAGAGCTTTCAGTGTGGTTTTCTATTACCAAACGACACCTGGAGGTACACTTCTTATGCATAGCAGTTTCTATCTCCTGACCTCAGGGTCCTCTTTGCCTGTCACCCCTGTAGTGGGCGCAGTGGCGGCTGGTGATATTTGAAAAAGGTGGGGCGTAATACCTGGACCGAATTTCATTGACATACTCCAGGGTGGTGTGACGGCAGTTATCCCTCAGTAAATTTTCTTCTTTAGAAAAAATAAGGCAAAATCATGCATTTTCCTGTACAGTTATCACGAAAAAGCTAAAAGGCGCAATAGGTTCTACAACAGTACATGGATTAGGGGCCAGCACATATTAACGCTAAACTAGAATGAGGGATATTCTCTTTAGTAGAAGTCCTTAGTGCATGTTTCCAAGATGGAAAAAGTTCCCCAACTTAATAGGTGGCAGTTATGAGTAATTATGACCATAGAGGTGTCAAATGATTGGTCACAGTGTGTTTCCTTAAATATTAGTGATTTTAACTTTAAGCCTGCAAATGTATGTTGCAGTCCTATCACTTTTCAGGTCATACTGCGTGCATACTGATTGACTGACAGACCATATACTCTGTATGCCCAGTTATGTGCCAGGAAAAGACTCAATATGTCCAGTTTCTGTCAGTAGAATGTTTTTGCACGCCCACACTAACACATGCGTTCTTTGAATGTAATAATAGTTTTGCTCTTTAGCCATTTACAGGCTTTCCATTTCTAGAGTTTGTGTGCCTGTCACTATCTTTTTAAAACAGCCTGTCTCCTGTCACTGCTTCCATCATCTGCTAGGTCGGCTCAGCATTAATAACTCACAGGTGCAATGCCTTATACTATTTCCATCTCGTTCATGCACAGTCTCACCATGTTTCTATCTACTCCTATCATGCTCTCTTGCCCCCTATTTCTCTCACATCGGCTTTCTTTCTCTCTCCCTCACCCTGCCTCCTACTCCGTCTCTCACCTGTTCTTCGTCTTTCCCTTTCGTTTCGTCCATGCTGCATCAAAGCATTAATGCTACGCATTCAGTAGAATGAATGACAATGTCACACAATACAGGTCTTGAAAGGGTCAAATGCTGCACTCGCTTCTACTGTGACTGATTAATAACGAACTCAAACTCAGCCAAAAATTAGGGATCCAGCACCCCAAAACTGATCAGTAAGTGTTCTCTCTCTTTGACAGGATAGGTAAATCCAATGGTTCCTTGGGAAATGTCTCAAATTCTCTGTTCAACATGTGTGTAATAAAGGGAGCAGGCTACACTTTTTTACGAGGCATCAACTAGTTTTCCCACGGGCCAACAAGAAGCGACTGAGACGAGAGGCCCGCAGTGTTCCACTTCAATTAGGAAAGGCAGCAAATAAATAAAGAATGGGTTTTTACACAGTTTCACGCGCTTTTTTTTTCATTTCAGCAACGCCAAGCGATAGAAAATAAGGCAGGAAATGGGGAAAAAAACGCTATTCAATTACATTCAAAGTGGCAAAAAAAGTTAATTTGGGAACAGAATAGTATAAACTTACTTACTGTCCAGAGACTCCGTCGGCCGTCCCGATTCCCGCCGTCCTCACTTTCAAGTCCTGTCCTGAAGCACGTCATCAGGAAGGCGGCGCAGCAGGCAGCCTCCCTCTCCACTGCCTCGTTTTTAATTGGTGCGGCCGGCTGCCCCACCTACGTCATTTTCTCTCTGTATGCTGCTGCTGCAGCATACAGAGAGAAAAGGGAGAGTTACTCGAGGGCAGGGGGAGTGGCTTGGGGGAGTGGCTTTCCCACTGTTGTAAATACTGTCTGTTTGGGCGGCCTCAGGATGCCCAAACAGTCAGTATTAGCAACAGTGGGCAAGCCACTCCCCCAAGCCACTCCCCCTGCCCTCGAGTACTGTAAACACGGAAGTTCTCCTTTCCTGCCTTGCGAGAAGGCAGAAACAGAAACAATGGTAGTTATATAATATAATAACTAGCATTTGTTCTGCCTTCTCGCACGGCAAGAAAGCAGGGGGGGCGGCGCCCAAACGCCCCCACGGAGAAACCGCCACTGAGTGGGCGGCATCCGGCTATTGTTTTAACTTTTAATGTCATGGAAGAGTGGTGACCACCTGATCAATGTGTGTATGTTCCAGGTGGGCCTACCTGTCATTTCATCAAAAAAAAAGAGTACCATGATGTCATCAGTGTACTGGGACTGGCCACATTTATGTGGTGCACACCACAGGCTTAATTGTCCCTGGGTGCTTAAATAAGGAGGGCTTTAATGGGCGAACTCGGAGCCATTCAGTTTACAACTCTCAAAAATAGGAAGGTCTGAGTCAGCCTTGCCAGGATTTTCCCAAGCCTGTGACTTGCAGGCCATACGCAGAACTCGGCAGCAGGCGCTCAGGTTACTCGGCTAACTTACTGGCTTAGCACTGTTCCACAGTGAATCCATTATTGTGATGCCAGTGCGCCGATTTATTCCCCTTCAGTACTCGTTGTAACAAACCTGAGTGAACTTTGTGCTGGAATGTTCTGTACTAGTAATGCCATTAATGGAGGAGGCTGGGCCCCAGTGAAGTGAAATGAAGTAAAATGAACTCGCCGTCCCTGTGCGCGGCGATTGTAGTCTTTCTGCGCCCCGGCCCAGAGTGCGGCCCATTGTGGAGGGCCGGTGAGAAGCAGTATGCTCTGCTGGCCTAAAACAATGGCGCCTTCTGCACGAGGCTGGAAGTTCTCATGGAACTAGAAGCCAATGGCGGCTCTGAGGGGCACGAGCCAATCGGAAGTTCCCGCCCCGGACCGTCGCGATGCATGGGTCGGTGAATCTACCGAAAAGTGCTCACAATCCCTTCCACTCACCCCCTGACCACTGAATCAGCGCTGACTTATCTGAAACATGGCAGATTCTTTTAAATATTGACTATTGTTAACACTTTTCAGCACGGCTGCTGTACTTGCTAGTACCGACGCCCGCAGCAGGGCTGCTACACGAGTTATAGAGGGTGTTAGCACTTCTCATTAGAACTGCAGTTCTTTATAGAGGTCAGAACGTGTCAGCAGAGCTGCAATGCTAGTAAAGGACTGGGCCAGCTTCTGCCAGCAAAGCTGTGTAAAGCTGCCATGCGAGGAATGGCCAGGGGAATCCCTTGTCAGCAGAGCTGCTATGCTGATACCAGACAGGGCCAGCACTCTTCATTAGCGGTGGTATGCTAGCAACGGAAAAGGCCAGCAAGTGTCAGTAGAGCTGTTACCCTAGTAACAGACAGGCTCAGCTCTTCTCAGCAGAGGTGCTATGATAGTAACGGACAGGGCCAACACTTGTCAGAAAACCTGTTGTACTAGTAATGCTTCAATTACTTACGGGTAATTGCATTACTCTGAGTCCTACTCCCTCGCTTCCCTTAATTACACAATGAGGCATCCCTGCCACACCAGACACCCGTACCCACTTGATTTATCACGTGAGGACTATAAATAGTCCCCAGCCCCCACACACCTCCTGTAATACCACATAGATTGAAACCATACCAAAAGGTTGGCCTGGACCATTTAGGAGGGAGGGATGTAAGTAAGGGAAGCGAGGGAGTAGGACTCAGAGTAATGCAATTACCGGTAAGTAATTGAAGCATTACCTCATCGTCCCTCCCTCGCTTCGCTTCCTTACACAATGAGATGTACAAAGCCAAACAGGACAACCAAAGAAGGTATGCAAAAAACAGGTTTATTAAAAAACACAGAAAACAAGGGAAAAACCACTATTCAGGAATCATAGTAGAAAGAACCCTGTGACCAAAGACATCAGCTCAGTCAACCTCCTGGCCAATCCTGTAATGAGAGGCAAAGGTCAACGGTGATGCCCAGGTGGCAGCCCGGCAAATCTCAGAAATGGAAGCCCCCTGGACCTCCGCACAGGAAGCAGCCATGGAGCGAGTGGAACAACCCTGAACCCCCAAAGGAGAAAGGTGCCCCCCCTCCTTGTACGCCAAAGAAATCAGCGAACGAAACCAACGACTCAAGGAAGGAGTAGAAGGATGCAAACCCCGATTCACAGGCCCAAAATTAACAAAAAAAGAATCTGAGAAACGGAAAGGAGCGACCCGCTCCAAATAGACCAGGAGAGCACTCCTAACATCCAAAGAGTGTAGCCGTACCTCAGACTCCGAGGACGGGGAATCAAAAAAGGAAAGAAGGACCAACTCCTGATCCCTGTGGAACTGAGAGTCCACTTTAGGACGAAATTAAAGAATCGGTAGCAACAAGATCCTGTCCTCAAAAACCCAACAAAAAGGGTGTTTGGAAGAAAGAGCACCCAGTTCACCCAGGTGGCGAGCAGAGGAAATGGCCACCAAAAAGAAAGTTTTGAAGGACAACAGGCGCAGATCCACAGAAAGCAAGGGCTCAAAGGGAGAGGACATCAAAGCGTCCAAGACCAGAGACAGATCCCAGGTTGGAAAATGCCTCCTAAGGGTAGGAAGAACATTACCCAAACCCTTAAAAAGGTGACTAACCAACCCCTCAAAATCCGAGAGATTGCCCCAAGAGCTTCTAAACGCCCTAATCACAGATCATTGCAAATGAAGGGAAGAAACCTTCAAGCCCAAGGCAGCACCCTCCTGAAGAAACAGCATCACCTCAAACAAAGAAGAGGAAGTAGGGTCCAAACCCTTGACAAGACACTACCGACTGGAAGAACGCCAGTGCCGCAGGTTTGACTTGTTTGTCGACGCGCACCTAGCCTCCTGCAGTGTAGAGGTCAAACCAGCCGGAACCCCTTGACGCAGAAGACCTAAGCATTCAACCTCCAAGCCGCCAAGCGCATCCGGGCCGGAACATCCTGTTGCAACGCCAGGAAGATCAAAGGAGGCGGAGACAGAGGCAGTAACCACTCCACCTCCGACCTCATCTCCACCAGGAGAGGAAACCAGGAGGCACGAGGCAAAGCCGGAGCCACCAGAATCGCATAAGCCCCTGAGGAGCGGACCCACAGCAGGAAGTGGAGAAGAAGGGTGAAAGGAGGAAAGGCATACAGAAGCCCGCGGGGCCAAGGGCAGGAGAGAGCATCCACCACCCAGGACGACCCCTCCCGACCGCGGGAGACAAACCGGGCCACCAAGGCATTGCCCACATTCGCAAAGAGGTCCACCACCGGAACACCCCAATGTATTGTCCGATCCACAAACAACTCCTGATGAAGACAGAAATAAATTCACAGAGGACGGAATGGCCCTGCTGAGGGCATCCGCAAGGGAATTGGACACCCCCTGAATATGGATCTGCCGAGAGTGCCAACAGATGAGACTCCGCCCAAACAAACAACCGCCCCTGGTCCCCCCCTGTCTGTTCACGTAAGCCATGGCAGTGATGTTGTCGTCCTGATCAGAACAACGGAACCCTGCAGAAACTGGGAGAAGGCCAACAGAGCCAAACGGACCATCTCCAACTCCCTCCAGTTCAATGACATCCTGCTCTGAGAGGGAGACCAGAAGCCCCTGGACCGATGAACCCCCAGCCAGGCCCCCCACCCCGAGAGGCTGGCATCTGTGATCACCACAACCGGAGCCGGAGGAGAGAGAGCGACACCCTTCAGCAGATGACCTCGAACCAGCCACCAACCCAGAGCCGTCTTGATCTGAGGGGAAACCGGGATCGGAGAAGAGAGGGGAAGGCAATGGGGAGACCAATGCGCCAGAACATGAGCCATCAGTGTGTGTAAATGAAACCTGGCCCATGGAACCAGAAAAAACGTGGCCGCCATGTCCCCATGAACCTGGAGCCAACGAGCTGCCACCTGCACCGGTTCGGACAGAAGAGATAGGATGTGAGAATGAATCTTGGCCACCGAGCCTTTGGCAGAGTGACCACCCCTAAATCCATCCGAAACCGGGCCGCAATAAAGAGACGATCTTCGGACGGAACAAGGAACGACTTTCGCAGATTGACAAGAAAGCTGTGCTCCCTCAAAACAGCCAGAACCACCTCCGTGTGATCGAGAGTCAACTGGAAAGCGGGAGCATGAATCAACCAATCATCCAGATAAGGATGAAGAAATATCCCTTGACAGTGGACCAGGGCCACCAAAGGAGCCAAAAGCTTGGTGAAGACCCGAGGAGCGGACTTCAGCCCGAATGGCAAATCCCAAACTGGAAGTGAAAGTTGCCAACCGCAAAACAAAGAAACTGCTGATGAGTCTGAGCCACTGGAACGTGAAGGTAGTCGTCCTGTAAATCGATAGATGTTATGAAGTCCCGGACTCCCACCAACGGGATGATGGACTGCAAGGTCACCATTTTGAAGTGAACGGTCCAAACCCAACCATTCACCCTTTTTAGGTCCAGAACCGGCCAGAATCCCCCTGACACCTTCAGGAACAGAAACAAAATGGAATAACATCCTTGCGCCCGCTGTGCCAGAGGGACCGGAACGATCGCCTTCTTTGACAGAAGATCCCGAACCCCCTCCAGAAGAGCCTCCCTCCTGGCCGGAGACCTGGGGATAGGAGTAAGGATGGTGCCCCAGCCGGGTGGAATGGCGACAAAGTCGATAAGATAACCTCTCCTGATAATAGCCAATGTCCAGGGATCCCTTACATCCAGCCGCCAAGTTTCCAGGAAAGACAACAGCCTCCCGCCCACTGGACTTGCAGCTGAAACACAGTCGACGTCAGGATTTCCTCTTGAAGGTATCCGCCGGAGTCTTGGGACTAGCCAAGGTAGAAGACTTCTTGGGCCCGAACTGGCGCTGACGAGCAGAAAAGCTTTTAGAGGACTGCCGTGAAGACTGAAAGGACGAAGAGGAGGACGTACAGAGTGGCCAACATGGCATCCACCTTTACAGAGTGAGGAAGAGAGACCTCCCCCTCCTCCAGGGAATAACGTTTCTGCAAAAAGCGAGGAACTGAGGAGCGCTCCAGGTCCTGCCACTCCCCCGAAATCAAGTCCTTTATGCGTCCATGAAAGGGCATAGTGAGCGCCGGAGGCCTAACATATTGTGGAAAGGTGTCATCGGACCCCACGGGAGCAGAAAAAGGAGAAAACCCCAAGTTCTCCCTAATGTGTTGTAGAATTGCAGGCACCTCATCCCTACGCACAAACTCAAACTTCCCCGAAGAGGTAGAACGCTTGGCAGTGTCCGAAGAAGAAGATTACTCAGAGGGAGAGTCCACTGGGTCCACCGCAGCACGAGAAGACCTGCGCTTCGCAGGAACCCTGCTTTTCAGAGCACGAGTCACAGCAGCCTCAGAAGCAGACAGGAGGGCTGAAGAATCCTCCGGACCCTGGGACCTGGTCCGACGAGCCGGGATTGACATCTCATCATCAGAAGAGGAGGACAAAACACGTAAGCGCTTGGAGGTCCGCTTTGCCGTAATGAAAATGGTCAGAGAAGCACAGCAGAGACAAGCCTTAAATAAGGAGTAGCCCAGAAACGGACCAATAGACATAAAAGACCGGGAAGTAACCAATGAAAGTGCAAGAAAACGAAAAACCAATCAGTAAATAACAAAAAAGGAATAAAAACGACCTCTCACGAGGCCCCTACTGTAATGGAGCATCAGAAACAGCCAGCCGAGGATCACCTGCACACCGACAGCCAACGTCTCCCATTCCAGCCTCCAGAACCGGAACTACAGCCCCAGCCACTCAGGGCCGGTGACTCCATCACCCGGACCTATCCGCCCAGCCGCCGAAGAGTGCACCGCTACCCCTGCAACGCGGTGAGGAAGGCTCGAGTACTCCAGACCGGCACCGCCAGACCCAGCAGGCAGCATAAAGCGAGGGCGAAGCCCCCAAAACGTGAAGAATGACCGCAGCCCCGCAAAACAACCAGCGTGTGGGACGGGCGTCTCATAATGGTGAGGCAAGAAAAAAACAGGAGGTGTGTGGGGGCTGGGGACTATTAGTCCTCACGTGATAAATCACGTGGGTATGGGTGTCTGGTGAGGCAGGGATGCCTCATTGTGTAAGGAAGGGAAGCGAGGGATGGGCGATGAGGTAATGGACAGGATCTTTAGCATATCAGCAGGACTGCTATAATATTGATGTAATAGGCCAGCAAGGTCTGGAGAGCTGCTGTGATTGTAGTGGACATGACCAACACTTGTTGGCAGGACTGCTCAGAGCTGCTATGTTAGTAATAGACAACCCCATCACTTGTCAGCAGAGCTGGTAAGCTAGTTACGGATAGGGCCAGCACTCAGCAGCACCAGTAGTACCAGCCAGGACCAACAACTGTAGGCAAAGCTGCTATGATAGAAATGGACAGAGTCAGCATTTCCTAGCCGAGCTGCTATACAATTAATGTAAAGTGCTGGCACTGTCTGCAGAGCTGCTGTGCTAGTAATAGTGAGGATCGGCACTTCTCAGCAGTCTTGCTATATTAGTAATGACAGCAGCCCTGCTATATTAGTAATGACAAGGCAGCACTTCTCAGCAGATCTGCTATGCTAGTAATTAACAGGGAAAACCAAAGGTGGTGATGGACGGAGCGTTGACAATACAAACACTCACCCCCAGTCAACTGATCTGGGTTTAATCCATCACCGTTCTTTAGCTCACTCCGCCCCCCCATTTCAGACATGACCATATGCAAATCAGTCTGACCCTGTGCCTCATGGGAACAGTCCAGCCCGAACCGTCAAGCCATGTCTTCCCTGGACCGGAATCAAGCTTCCCAGGACAGGTTTCTGGCATTACAGCCATCTTCAGCCGGGCTTGCTTCACTCCAGTGGCAAAGTGAGCAAGGGACTCACGTCTGAGCATAACCTGCCAACTTAGGGCGAACAAAGAAAAACCAAAGGTGGTGATGGACGGAGCGTTGACAATACAAACACTCACCCCCAGTCAACTGATCTGGGTTTAATCCATCACCGTTCTTTAGCTCACTCCGCCACCCCAGTTCAGACATGGCATATGCAAATCAGTCTGACCCTGTGCCTCATGGGAACAGTCCAGCTCGAACCGCCAGGCCATGTCTTCCGTGGACCGGAATCAAGCTTCCCAGGACCGGTCCTCGGAAGCTTGTTTCTGGTCCAGGGAAGGCATGGCTTGGCAGTTCGGGCTGGACTGTTCCCATGAGGCACAGGGTCAGACTGATTTGCATATGGCCATGTCTGAACTGGGGTGGTGTGGAGTGCAAAAAAACGATGGATTTAGGCCCAGATCTCTGTACTGGGGTGAATGTATGACATTGTTCTGCATTCTGTCCATCAACTGTGGTTTTTTGCAGTAATTGACAGGGCCAGCACCTGTCTGCAGAGCTGCTTTGCTAGTAATGGAAAGGCCGAGCACTTGTTAGCAGGGTTGCGTTGAGCTGCTATGCTAGTAGGAGGCAGAGCCAGCACTCTTCAGTGGAGGTGCTATGCTAGTAACAGGCAGGGCCATCACTCTTCAGTGGAGGTGCTATGCTAGTAACAGACAGGGCCAGCACTCTTCGGTAGAGGTGTTATGCTAGTAACAGACAGGGCCAGCACTCTTCAGTGGAGGTGCTATGCCTGTAACAGACAGGGCCAGCACTCTTCAGTGGAGGTGCTATGCTAGTAACAGACAGGGCCAGCACTCTTCGGTAGAGGTGTTATGCTAGTAACAGACAGGGCCAGCACTCTTCAGTGGAGGTGCTATGCTAGTAACAGACAGGGCCAGCACTCTTCGGTAGAGGTGTTATGCTAGTAACAGACAGGGCCAGCACTCTTCAGTGGAGGTGCTATGCCAGTATCAGACAGGTAAGAAAAAGTGTAAGAAAAAGTGTAAGAAAAAACAATTCCCAACAGGTTTTATGTCAAGACAGTTTCAATAATGTATGCAATATGCATTACAAGGAAGGAAGAAACAAGGAGTCAGTTGATTATAGGCAGTATTATTCACTAAGGAACAAAAGGAATCGTCTTTCACATAACAATACAGTTAGAGCAGCACTGTATAGAACAGATCATGTGACAACCACGTGACACTTGGTGCAAGGTGCTATATACAATTGGCGAAAGTGAAGGTGCAAGTGTTAAAATAAACAGCGTCTGCAGAGCTGCTTTGCTAGTAATGGAAAGGCCGAGCACTTGTTAGCAGGGTTGCGTTGAGCTGCTATGCTAGTAGGAGGCAGAGCCAGCACTCTTCAGTGGAGGTGCTATGCTAGTATCAGACAGGGCCAGCACTCTTCAGTGGAGGTGCTATGCTACTAACAGACAGGGCCAGCACTCTTCAGTAGAGGTGTTATGCTAGTAACAGACAGGGCCAGCACTCTTCAGTGGAGGTGCTATGCCAGTAACAGACAGGGCCAGCACTCTTCAGTGGAGGTGCTATGCTAGTAAGAGGCAGGGCCAGCATTCTTCAGTGGAGGTGCTATGCCAGTATCAGACAGGGCCAGCACTCTTCAGTGGAGGTGCTATGCTAGTAAGAGGCAGGGCCAGCATTCTTCAGTGGAGGTGCTATGCCAGTATCAGACAGGGCCAGCACTCTTCAGTGGAGGTGCTATGCTACTAACAGACAGGGCCAGCACTCTTCGGTAGAGGTGTTATGCTAGTAACAGACAGGGCCAGCACTCTTCAGTGGAGGTGCTATGCTAGTAACAGACAGAGCCACCACTTGTCAGAAAACAGCTGTGCTAGTAATGAGCAGGATCAGCATATTTCAGCAGAGTTGCTATAAAATTGATGTAAAGAACTAGCAAATGTCAGCAGAGCTACTATGCTAGTAACAGAGAGGGCCAGCAATTGTCAGCAGAGCTGCTTAGCTAGTAATGGACAGGGCCAGCACTTCTCAGTAGAGGGGTTATAGTAGTAGCACCGAGAACCTTACAAAAGAAAACCTCTGTTTTTCAGCTAAGATCGTTCATTTCGACCAATTGTCCGTATAAATAACATATATTTAAACCATCAAAGCAATGTAGTTAACCAATATCCAAAACACAATAGCACATAAAACAAAGAAGAGTAAGAAAACGATCACAAAATGTTAACATCTTAAAAACTCCTCAACAAGAATGCAATAGTCAGTCCTTAATCCACTTTTACCAGGTCTGGCTGCCAATGTGCTTTTCTAAATCCCAGATAGACTGGGCAAATGGGAAGGGAGTTTTCTAGATCATATGATGTATTTAAATCATAGTCTGACATAAGCATACTGAAGTAGCCAGATTTCAAGTGAGTTCTTTAGGTCTTGGTTACACAGAGCTTCCAAGTCGCCCTCATATCCTTCATTGTAGTTTGCCATGGCATGCATGCATGGCCTGTTCTTGTGTTTGACCCTCCCCTAGAGCATGGGCCTAGTACTTGTATCCATCCACTGCTCCCATTTTTTCAGAGCTACATTTTAAATTGTGTTAAGCACTCCATATAAGTGCTTGTGTTTTCACTCGCTCTGTAAACCATTGCAGTTGTTCTTGTCCCTCTCACCTACCCTACCCCTGTTGCTTCTTGCTCCCTCCCACCCACCCAAATCCCTGCTGCTTCTTGTCCCCTCCTAGCTGCTCCCATCCCTGTTGCTTCTTACCCCTCTGGAGCCCAGTTGCTTCTTTCAGCCTCTCAACCCACCCCCATCCCTGTGGCATCGAGGGCAAACTTAGAGTAAACTTATTTTCCACAGACACTCACTCTGTCACTCCTACACCTTCATAATCCCTTTAGAGCGAGTCCTGATGATCTTTTCTGGTTATTCAGTGGGAGACGCCATGTTAGACGATGGGTCCCAGGAGTGCTTGTGCGATGGCTCGTGTCATGTCTTTATTGTTGAAGCACGACTGGAGTCATCATTTTCTTTCAAGTACCTTTATTAATTCTTTGTTACAGCTCTCGATCTTGCGTCCTGCCTCCTGCCCAGTTCCTGGCTGACTGCCCGTCCCCCAATCCGTGACTTGAAGTGGTGTCCAGTTCATTGCCCCCCTCCCTCCAGTCAGAGTCCAGGGTCCTAGTACCCTGTGCTCAGGTCACGACATCTCCCCCTTTGTTGCCGAAAAGATAGAGACATTGTCGATGCCCAAATGTTGGACAGAGAGAGAGAGAGAGAGAGAGAGTGTCTTCGTCCTCATCACATCTCTTCAATCAGTCTCTTTGGTATTTTGCACTCTCTTCTCTGCCGTGTGTCTCCGTTGTCCATCTGTGCGTCCTCATCCTGTCTTGTGCCTGTGTCTCCTGTTCCAATCACTCCTCTGTCTTCATCCACGATCTTGAGTTCCTTGAAATGTGAGCTGTTTCGCGTGCTGTGGTAATGTCCTGCTGATGCTGTTATCATGGGCCCTTTCACCTTGGTCACCGTCAAAGGAACAGGTTGTTCGACTTCCTCAGCTGCCGCTGTCTCACCATTACTATATCTCCTTGCTTTAGTTGCGTCGGAGTGGCGTGTCTCCTTGCATCTGCATATGTTTCATTTTCACTTTTGCCTCTTGATCTTTGGTGGCAATGTTGGTTTGCTCTAGCTTGGCTGTTGCTTCCAGCTGTGGCAGCCTGGTCCTGCTTGATGTGCCCAGCACCAGCTAGGCGGGACACCATTCTGTGGAGCTGTGAGGGGTGTTTCGATAGCCCCTTAGTTCTTGGCACAGGGCCTGTCCTATTGAGATCTGCACCAGTTTTGCTCTTTGGACAGCCTTTTTAATGTTCCCCATAAATCTTTCCACCATGCCATTTGCTTGTGGCCAAAGGGGCGTTATTTTCCTGTGATGGATCCCTAGATAGCCCATAAACTTCCTGAATTCTTCCCCTGAGAATGGTGGACCATTGTTTGTGTTTAGTGTTTGTGGGGAGCCCCACGCTGCAAAGATGTCGTCCACAGTTGGCAGCGTTGCGCTTGCTGATGTTGACGATACTTGTCGCACAATGGGAAATCTGGAGAATTCATCAATTATCACAAGCAGGTAGTTTCCCTGTTTCCGGGGGCCCATAGAAGTCTGCTGCTAATTCGGTCCACACTGCCCACGGGAGCTCTGTCATTTGTAGTGGTACCGGTTTTGTTGACTGCCCCGTGACTTGGCAGATGCGGCAGTTTGTGACTGTGGCCTCCGCCATGTTGTCCAAACCCAGGAACCCCACTTTTTCCCATAGCAGTTTCTTTGTCGCTACCATGCATCTATGTGATTCGTGCGCCAAGTTCCCAGTCTGTCTTCGCAGAGCTCTTGGCATCACTATTCTTGTTCCTCTCATTATTAATCCATTTTTGGTCTCTGATAGCTCTTCATGAATCTTTTTGAATGCCAGCATTTCATCTTTTATCACTCCGTTCTCCATGATGCTGTTGTTGTTGACTTGCCTCCATCACTGTTGTCTTGTTACTATTTTGACCGCCTGCATTGTGATGTCCTTCTCTATTTCAAGCTCCAACAATGCCATTGTTTTTGATGCCGGAGTGTTTTGTCTTAGTACAAAGTTCAGGTACTCCTCCGCTATTGATGTACCCTCAGGTGTCGGTGGCAAAGGGTGCCGCGACATGTAGTCTGCCGGGTTTTGCTCTTTCCCTGGTTTGTGCACGATCTCTAAGTTGTAGTCCATCAGCCGTACCCCATCACTCTATTCTAGGCGGTATTTTCGCATTGGGATTTCCATAGATTGTTACTAGGGCCTGATGATCCGTTATGATGGTAAATGGTTTCCCATATATGAACATGTGATAGTGCTCACATGCCCATACTATTGCAAGGCTTTCCTTCTCCGGCTGTGAGTGCGCCCTCTCGACGTCAGACAGGCTTTTGCTTGCGTATGCCACTATGTGTCTTGGTGACTCTTTGCCTGGCCTATACTGTGCCAAGTTCGCTCCTATCCCCACCGGGCTGGCATCCACCGTCAGATCTGTGCATAGCAGAGGATCAAAGTATGTAAGGTGGTCTACCGCCATCACTGCATGTCTGATGGCCTCAAGCGCTTTGTTGCAGTCTTCTGTCCACATGAATGTCTGGCCCTGTTTCGTCAGTTCTCTCAACGGTGTGCTTACCGTGGCAAAGTCTTTTATGTATCTTGCGCAGTAGCTGGCAAGCCCAAGGAACGACCTCACTTCTGCAGCGTCGCTCGGAGGTTTCGCTTTTTCTAGCGTTTCTACTTTGCTGCCATCCGGTCGCATCACTTTTTTGGAAAAGATGTGTCCGAAGAACACCAGTTCATCTCTCCCTATTTCACACTTATCTTCACTCAGCGTTAGACCTGCTTGTTCCAGCTGAGAGCACACGTCTCGCAATGCTTTGTCATGCTCGTCATCTGATCGACCAAATACCAGAATGTCGTCACTGTAGTTGAGGCTGTTCTTTACCGGCCTTATCACTTGCCGTATTGTCTCTTGAAATATTTCTGCTGCTGATGAGATGCCAAAACGTAGTAGTTTGTAGCGAAAGAGACCCATGTGCCTGGAAAATGTTGTATATCTTGATTGAGGGTCAAGCTCCAGCTGATGATAAACTTTGCACAGGTCCAGCTTTGAGAATCGGCATGTGCCGGTTAGGCAGCTGATCATGTCGTTAAGGTGTGGTCCAGGGTGTCTTTCACGTTCAATTGCTGTGTTCGGTATCCTCATATTTACACAGATGCGAATTTTCGATGTGTTCTTCTTTGGCACTGCCACTAGTAGCGACACCCATGGTGTCGGTCCCTCTGCCGGCTCTATGATGTCCTGGCTTATCAATGCTTGTATTTCCTCCTCTGCTTGCAGCTGCAACTGTATTGGCACTCGTCTGTGATGTTGAGCCACTTGTTTCACTGCTTCATTGATGTGCAGTGTTATTTGCCGTCCTTTTAGCTTCCCTAATCCATGTAGAACACCTGGATACTCTCGCAGGATGTTCTTCTTCTAGGAGGCCCATTACGTGCGCTGTGACGTTGCTCAGTAGGTGTGGTGCTTTAATGTCACCCTTTAGTACAAGTATCTCTTCCTTGCTTGTTTGGTCTTTGTATGCCAGTGTCTCTGTGATTTTCCCATGTTGGTCACTGGTTTTCTTGATCACCACGTGAATACATCAACTCTGGATGGCGCTAGCTCAGGTTTTGTCTTCATTTTTTAATATTTGGATATACACATGATGTTGCATGTAGTGCCTCTGTCTAGCACAAAATGTGTTTTGTGTAGCCCCACATCTATGGTCAAGGCCTCAGTCTTTTTTACCTGATGCTTCTCCATTAGGTGGATGCTTTGTCGCCCTGTGTCCTCTTCTGCAGCCACAGCATCGGACATCAAGTATAGCCGTTCCACGTTCTCTTGCACCGCTTCTCCCTCAGATTCGGATAATGAGCTGTGACTTGTCGTTTCCATGTGCCGGGCATATCTGTGTGTCATCATTCGCGGTCGTCTTGGCCTTCCTCTCTCACTTCTGAATTGTATGCCCAGACATGCACTTGCGAAGTGATTGCTCCTGTTGCATTTCCTGCATGTCTGACCCATTGCCGGGCACGCCCCAGTGTGTGGGAATTCGAGTCCGCACCTGTAACATGTTTTTTCTTGTTGTTTCCTTGTCGGTTGCTCATATTTCTCCTTCTTCCAAGTGTTCGTGCGACTGCTTCCGATCATGTGGTTTATTTGTTCCATTCGCCTCTCCTTGCCTAGCTCCATCTGCTTTGAATGCGCCATCGCCCTCGCTTCTGCCCTGGCCATCATTAGAATTTTCTCCAGCAAGTCGGTTCTTTCTGAATTCATGTGCGAAATTCCATTGACTGACATCCCTCAATGATGCGCAGGCGAATCGCTTGTTCGTTGTCGAACTTGTCAAATACGCAGTGTGTGACCAGTTTGCGCAGTCTTGTCGCAAAGTCATCAAGCGATTCGTCTGTGTGCTGAAATGCAATTGCAAAGGTGTATTTCTCAAAATCGATGTTTCTTTGTGGATCGAATCTGTCTGAGAGGCCCTTTATTAGCCCTTTATACGTTGTTGTTTGGTCATCTGGGAATGTCACCAGTAGGTCATCAACTACAAGGTTTAAAAACAGATCCAGCTGCTTGGCGTCTGCTACATCGTGGCGCGCATGTATCGTTCAAACTTGCGGACCCATCCCTTCCATCTGGTGCCTACTTGTGGTTCAGACAGGTTGAAAGAAAGTGGCCTGCGGTATTGGGCACTCTGTTTGTCACTCACTTGTTCTGTCATTTTTCTTTTGGCTTGCGGTGCTTTTTCTTTCTTTTTTTTTCTCTATATTTTCTGTTCTCTATTCTCCTTTTTATGTCTTAATTGTGTGTGTTTTCACTTTCTTCTTTGACCTTTATGGTGATTCTTTATTTGCTGTTGTTAGTCACCTTTATTTAATGTCTGTTCGCTTTATTTCTTCTTTTTCTTTTATTGCTTTCTTTCTGTTCTTTGCTTTTTGTCACTTTTTGTTATTTTCAGCTCTGTTTGGCCTTTATTGTCTTTTTTTAGTCCTTATTGCTCCTTATTTCACTCTTTTTCCTTCTTCTTCCTCTTTTGCCTGACTTAAAAATTGACGCCGGGCCTCTCCCGCTCCCGATTGGCTGAAAACACCTGATCCCAAAATGGCCGCCCAAATCTCGTGAGATCGCGGGACCTTTCCAGTTCCCGCCTGACCTCAAAATGGCTGCCTGGTTTCCCGGGACTCTGATTCGCCGCTTTGACTGATTCCAAAATGGCCGCCGGTTCTCTTGCGAGATCTCGCGCGTGATTACTTTAAAGTCTCTTGCGCGCTCTCACTTATTGCTCTGGACGTCGGGGGCTTCTTCACGGCTTTTTAATGCGGCCGGAGTGTTTCTTCTTTTCCCTACTTGCTTGTCCTACTGCGGCCGGGGTGGGCTCCTGCACCGTCCTTCAGCTCAGTCACTCGGACCAGGGTGGGCTCCTCGCTCCGTATTTCTCTGCTGCTGGGCAATGGACACACGCTCAAGCCTGTTCAAGAGACCTTTGTCGCCAGTTGTTGTGTCTTTATTGTTGAAGCACAACAGGAGTCATCAGTTTCTTTCAGGTACCTTTATTGATTCTTTGTTACAGCTCTTGATCTTGCGTCCTTACTCCTGCCCAGTTCCTGGCTGACTGCCCGTCCCCCACTCCGTGAGCGGAAGTGGTGTCCGGTTCATTGCCCCCCTCCCTCCAGTCAGGGTCCAGGGTCCTAGTGCCCTGTGCCCAGGTCATGACAACGCGTGCAATCGCCATCTTGGGAGGGGAGAATTTTAGAGACATAGGAAACATCAAAAGAAGCTCCACTTCTCTGCCATCTTACATATGTGGATTTATTAAATCCAATACACATGAAGCAGCAAGCGCTTTTATATATCTATTTATTTGTGACAAAACATGTTTTCCTTTTGTTTAGTACACTTTTTATATGAGAATTGAATATGTAGATTTAAAATAAAAAATGAAAATCACTCCTTTAAGATAAACTACCTATTGACAACACAGCATTAGAAAAAATTCTGTTTGTGTTGGTTAATATCCTTGGTTATCAGTCACACCTTTCTTTCAGATGAATGGAAAATCCTACCAGTCCGAAACGGGCAGTATATTCACTAGTAGCTCTGAAGACTTTTGCCAATTGCCTGGCAAGCGCAGATCAAAGCTTGTCTTGCAAACCTTACAGAATACTATAGGAAACAACCAATAGCGTCGCTGAGACCTATTGACTTTGCCAATGCTTGTTTTTTTATTGCCAGTCCTAGGCACATCTTTTTACAATAACGCTACAGAATAACACCAGGGGTGTAAAACAAATATTTGAAAGGCCCATATGGCAACGTAGATTGTCTCGCTAAATCAAGGTGAGTACTTCTCACATTTTAATGCTCTTGCTCAAAACTGTAATCAAATATTTTCTCCTTTAAAATAATGTATTTGGCCCTTGATGATTTTTAAAAGCAGCATCTCCAATACTATAATCTTGTTTCAGAAATAATCCTTCTAGATTTACCCAAATTGTACCAGCCCAATCAAGGCGAATCCCTATTATTTTGTTGACACTGAGCGATTCAATCATGTGGCTTCTTCAGCAGCTTACTAACATTGAAACTAATGTTTCCATATTGAGCGCGCAAAGGCCCGACCCGCCTTGAGGTAGACAGAACCACGAGGTAGGTGCATTGGGTTTGAAATATTTTACCTGAGAAATCCATTCTCACCCTAGCATGATCACCCAGCAGCCGTATTAGCGCAGATGCTGCAGACTGGCCAACACCAACACACATGAGGGTTTGATCTTTGTGACCAAACAAAGGCCAATTATTTGAAAAGTGTTGACTGAAACACCGGACTCTTTGTTGGATGTTGTTGCACTCCAGTTTGGTCCTGTGTGCGGTGGGTCGGGCTAGCATTTGCCATTCCCCCTTGGCTTCAGTTGAGTCTACAAAGCACTTCCTGCTATTTTGGTTCATTTACCTCTCAGAGTACCTCTTTACTCTTTTACAAGGATTGTGTTGTTACTACCATTTTCACAGCGCAGATTCCTCCATTTGTACGTCTCGTGCTTTAATCAGGCGACAGTGAAAGTTTGCCTGGTTCAAGGCTTTCACTGGAAACTAGAGTCTTTCATGTGTGTTACATTTAACGTGCTCTGGTCAGTTTCTTTGTGAGGTAGCTGTGTATTATTCACTGACGGCTGCCACAGCTGAACCGTGAGAGTCCATGGACAAAGGTAGCAATTCCGGTCTCCACCGGGAGACACACGTGCCCTGATATTTTGAACTTGATAGTGCTCACCACTGCACCAGCAGCTTCTTTCCATTAGGACTGAGTGGACTAGGATAGCTCTATGGTAATTGCAATATTTCCTGGCAAGCCACCTCATATGAAAGGCCAGTAAGTCTGGGGTAGGTTCGTCAGACATCATGTATGCCTGACAAGCCACTGACTCCTCCCCGCTAAACCGGTTGTGGCAATTTTGGGAAATATCAGATTCCAAAAGGGGGGTAACAAATCTCAAATTAACTTCTTGAGAATGAGCCAACTCTAACTTTAATGGCCACTCAGTGGCACCAGTCTGTTGTGAGATTCCCCAATAGGCCAGTCTGATAAGGCCAATATTGTCTCATGTATAGCCTTCCATCTGCCTACACTGGTCTAGGTTTCTAAAGTGTGCTGTTTCTGTTTTGTGCACACAAAGCGCACTGACCATAGATCAGTATACCTCCGGCTCAAAGGATGTGTTGCACACTTTTACACACAGGAATATCATATACCACATTGCTATTATTTCTGAGAAGGCATACAAAAGACATTACAAATAATGCAGTGAACATTTACATTTTTTAATAGAAACATTGCAAAAGAAAGACTGACACTGGAAACACATTACATTGGGTTGAGAATGTGCTGCAGAGATATCTTCTTCATTGGTTTGACTACTTGTTCTTCCCATTCGTGTTGCCTCTTCCCCTACCACCCCCCAGTTGATTTTTACCTGCTCATCTTGCTTCTTTCCTCTCGCCCCAACACTCCTGTTGTCCCTGTTGCTTCTTCCCTCCCACCCTCCTGTTGTCTGTATTGCACCCTTTGGGCATGTGTGTGTGCAACATGTAGTAACATGGCAATTTCAGGGGTGCATCAGGGTGTCCTTTTGGCACCCTTGCACCCTTGAAATTGCATGTGCAATGTGCGAGTATCTATTTGGTACTTGCAAATTGCGCATGCAATTCCCAGTCATTCCTACAGGACTATTTCTATGGGCCTCTAGGCCCATAGGAATGAATGGGAAGCAATTCCTTAATTGTAAATTGCAATTTGCCAGTCGCAATTAAGGGATGTGTAGGAATCACATTTTTTTTTGCAATTCCTACATGCATAAGCTATTGCGATTCCTAAATTACAATTTCTTAAAAATGGCAATTTAGGATTCGCAATTACAACGTTTGATGCATATGGCCCTCAGTCAGTCCTGGACATCAGTTCCTAGATTTTGCAATTTGACTTCCTGGACTCTTTAACCCTACTCAGGAAACAGAGATTGCAATACAAGCAGGGGCGGCTGGTGTTAATGGACAAAAGGAGTGTCGCCCTGCCTCTACCACTCTGAGGGGAGAGGCAAAAAGAGAATTAAGAAAATCGTCACCAAGCAGCTGCAAAAAAACTCCTACTTGCAGTTGTTGCTTTCTTAGTTTTTTATGGGCAACTGTGATGAACTTTTCAGATGTCCTGCTCCTGCTGTGTATGTGCCTGCTGGGCGAGGTATTCTTCGACCTGCAGGCAGAAGCTACAGCTGTGACATCAGGGCAGAGGGCGTGCCGATTTTCAATGCCCTGAATGAGGTTGCATTTCGGGCGCTTTCACAGTGGCCCTGGGAGGAGTTCACGGAATTCTATTCATTTCAATGGCAGGGGGCGGGGCCGGCTGAGAAGGAGAACGAGGTCATGGTTGGTAACGATTTTAACTCATCACGAGAGGGGGCGGGCTTTAGCAGGGGTGCAGCCGGATTCTATCTTCATTCCTCGTGTGCTGCTTTCACCTTTGGAAACGTAACGTTACTTATGAAGCTGAAGCTGAGCCCGAGCCCTTTCTTAGTGGACACACCTCTCTCATCTTGTTCGATGCAACACAGGCCCAAAAGAATACAGGTTGGCACCTATGCTCCCTTTAAGCTGCGATAAAAGGAGCCCTGCCCTGGCTACATTAGAGAGTTCATCACGTCTTAGGCCCACACACTCGGACTCTCAGAGGATGTGCAGCTAAGCCTGCTGCACTTTAGGCACTGTCACCAGTTCTTGCCAATCAATACCCATCCAGACCAGCGGCATTTAATCAGGTAAGTACTGAAAAATATATGCAAAATGCTTACCTTTCAACAAATACGATTTACGACCTGAAGTTAATAAGTTACAAGGACATTCGATTTTGAGAACGGTAGAGATCGTCAGGTTACTCGTGCATTTGTATATTTATTCAAAACCTGAAGAGTTTCAGGATTTGACTCAGTATACCTGGTATTTCTGCTTTATCACCTGCTACATTCTTAATTTTTTTAATGTATGATTTCACTGTTATTAAGAAGCTCGAAGTACCAAAAAGCATCTCTCATTTAAGTAGTTGGCACAAAATAATAAAAAACATAAATACATTATAAAAAATGTAGTGTCTTGCTTTTAAAGCTACATGATCAGTGATGTCCCCTACTGTGGTTTTTCACGGTGATAATACTGGGCCTGTGCAGAGAGATTTATCAGAACCCATTCTCTTGTTTTCAGCATGTGAACAATACACAGATCTGATGTATGTCAATTAATAAACTGTGATTCAGAAATTATACAGAATACAGTCACCAATCGATATGGTAAAAAAGGGCTTTAATTGCCGAGACTAGAATAATAACTTAGAGTGGGGGTCAAGCAAGGCCTCTAAGGTGAGCATGGGCTCATTGAGTGTAAGAAGTGTGTCAAGTGTCCCTACGTTCTCCTTATTAATTGCTAGCATTAAATATTCTGCAGCTCACCTTTGCGGTTTTGTCTGGAAACATTAGCTGTCTGTTAAAGTGTGTCCGGAGAGTGCCTGTGTTTGTCAAGGTGTATGTATGTGTGTGTGTGTTTTATGTACATGAGGGTGCATGTGTCTCTTCCGGTCTTTGCACACCCGAAAGCATGCATGCATGTTTAAGGTTGTATGTACACACCAATGTGCTTGCCCTTGTTCCTATGTATATGCGACGTTAAATGGCTTTGGGTACCTGTATGTATGCTGGTGAGTCTGCACCTCTTGTGTATGTCCCTGTATTTCTGTGTGCATGTCGTGGTTCTGTACTCAGACACATGTGTTTGTATCAGTAAGATGGATACTGTATGCTCAACCCCTAACCTGTCAAATGGATCTGTTTTCAGTTTTTTTTTTAAAGTGATGGTGGTGGGTGCAGTTTTATTGGGTCCGTTGAATTCCTGTGGCTGTCAGTTCCTTGTCAAGGTGTAGAAAATTTAAAAGGGCTTAGCTCACACCTTGAAGTACTCAGTGCACACCTTGACTGTGCCAGTCAGTGATAGAATAAAGCCTAGTAAAAGCAGATCTCAGACAGAGTCGAAGGGCCAGCAGGGGCAGTTTCTCCTCTAGCTTTGCATTACTGGAAAAGAAACAGAATCTGAGAAGTGAGATTTTGCTATTCAGGCGCAACAAGCAGATATTTGGGCGGTTGCTTTTTTAGGTCTCGGCTAGCGTAGGCTGCGCATGCGCAGTCTCGCTGGCAAGATCTTATGTCTCAGAGTAGTGAGGCTTAAACCCGCCCCTCTTCTCCATTGGCTGGCTCCCTAAACGGCGGCCAGCCATTGGAGAAGAAGGCTCTGTGACGTTCTTCTTTGCCTCTAAGCCTCGTCCTTTTCGGATTGAGGGGCGTGTTTTTTGACTCTCTTTCTCTCAGTGACCTCATCAGTCAAACACACGCCCCCCAGTCTGAAAAGGACGGGGCTTAGATCCAAAGAAGAACACTTAAGTTCTAGAAGTTTGGAGTAAAGCGTGAAGCCTTGACAAGACTTTACGTGAACCTGTGCGCTGCGCGATCAGCTCACTTCATTTAATATAGCCGCCGCGGGAAAAGTACGCTGAACGCCGGGGGCCTGTGCCACAGAGCGGCGACCAGCACAACAGCTTGCTGTGCAGGGAGGCCACGAGCTGGACAATGGCGAGTAAACATTTCGCAATGAACGGGCAGGGTTGTGAGACGGTCAGCCACATGTCAGATAGGAAGTCACTCATTTTCCTCAGGCTCACAGGACATTAACCGGGTACCAGCTCTTCCACCCATGCAGTCCCATTCATAATGTCGGATCCGACGTGGGCTGATAGGAAGGTACAGCTATTGCTGCACCCCTCCCCTCTTTTCGTATTGAAACTGGGCCCCAGCCTCTCTCATACGTGCAGCCCCATTCAACACGTCAGTTCAGACCCGATAGGGGCTGTTACAGATACAGCTGTGACTGCACTGCCTCCTTTCCAGAACCAGGCACTCCCGCCTGTACTGAAGAGATAATGAGCGGTATCTACACTGCCCCCTGCTCGAACGCTCCAGTGCCCCGCCCCTTTTCTTCTCTCGAGCACCCCCTTAGCTCCCTTTGACTGCCTAGGAGTGGCACGCGCCTCCCAGATCGCAGTTAGGGGATCAGCTGGTGCAAGGGTTCGGGCAGGGGGGAGATCGTTCGCCAGACAGGAGTCGGGAGAGCCAACCATATTGGTTTAGAGCGGGGACACAACGAATAACGTAGAGAAAAAAGAGAAATCTATGCGGCGAGACTCACCTCTCTTACAGCCGTCCTCTCTGCTGCGCTGGTGGCAGAGCCCCCCCTAGTCCTCTCTGCAACCTAGTCAGATGCCCACCACGCACACAACTCTGTGTAGTTTATTGGCAGCACGTGCCCTCACAGTGTTCTGTTGCTGGAAAGGCACGCGCGGCCACTGAGCCTGCCAAAGACGGGGCGCGCGCTGCTGATCAGCCACAGCTCTCGCCAGCGCCCGAGCGTGCTCTCCCTAAACTCCCGCCTCCTGCTACTATGACGTTAGTGGGCTCTGCCCCCCTCCTCTTCTCCTCCTCTCTATCCGCACTGTCCCCTCCAGCTCCGCGTCAATCAATGCTAACTGCCGAGACGGCGCCGTAAGTGTACAACATGCTTTTGAAAAGAGAGCGACGGTGCTTCGAACGACAATGTGTCTCTCAGAGAAGAAGTCGGTGTTCACTACTGGCAACAAACTGTTCTCAACTGAAAAAGTGGTGTTGTGGAGAGATGGCGACAGGGCATTAATGTTTTAGCTTGAGTGCCGTTGCCACCACCTGCGCAGGGGAAGGAGCGACATAGTTGTTTGACTCTCGCTCGGACGTACTGCTTAGCAGGTGATTTGTTCGACTAGTAAACGGCGACGTTGTAGAATGAAAGCCAAGTTGTGTGTATTCTTATCATATAGCTATTCACGCTGATAAGAGGCCTTACAAGTACCTGATGGTGGTACTCATTTTATCTTACTTAACAGTGGTACTCATTTTATCAAGTATGAAAGTTTGCACATCTAAGGCGATCAGGCCTTGATTACAGCCATGACACACAGACTTGAAGTATGTACTACAACCCACTGAGTTATAATCTGGGAATGCAGTTGCACTTATGTTGCACTTATATGCCGGTACATAGTCGTGTTAGGGATTTTGCTGTTTACTACCAACTCATAACCATTAGTGAAGATATGCCTCAAAGGACCCGGTTTACAAAAGAGCAGGTGTGACTGAAAAAAAAGTGCCAACCTTTTATTGCATATGATGCAATGACTGAAAGTATAATAGACGCTGACCCCCTGCAAAGACATGGATGCCACCAGCGCAAGGCATAAGCAATTAGTAAAGCACCTCCCTCACCGTCATGTTGCCGCCCCAAACTGGAGTGTCTCTCTACCTTGCCTTATGTTTGTACTCCTCCTGCCCCTTCTTCACTCGCAACACAATGACAAGTACTGATGCATGGTTGGCGACAAGCTTCTGAGAAAAGAATGCACACCCCGCCAGCCAGCATGCATCCATTTATCAGGAGTCGCCGTCTCGGGCCACAGCACAGTGATCACAGTATGCAAACAGTAAACACCACATGCGAGAAGGAAAGTGCATGTATTATTTTTTTTTTTTTAAATTTATATAGCGCACATACGCCCTAAAGCTTCTTGGCGCTAAAGAGAGATAAAAAGAAACATAACAAAAGATGTACCAGTAAGAGTCTCTATTTCGGATAGGCCTGTGTAAAAAGGTGGGTCTTGAATGCCTTCCTAAAAGCAAGGAGATCCTTGCTCTGTCTGAGGGCCAAAGGCAATGAATTCCACAAGGTGGCTGCTAAGAAGTGAAAACAGCTGCCTCCCTGTCGTTTCTTCTTAAAGCGTGGTACCTCAAGTAAGTCTTTGTGGGCTGATCTCAAGCTGCGTAAGGGGATGTATCTTCCAATTAGCTGCCTGATGAACAGGGGGCCCTTACCTTGTAATGCCTTAAAAATGATGCAGCCGGCTTTGAATTCGGCTCTTTGAGCCACAGGTAGCCAGTGCTTGGTCTCTAAGCCTGGTTTTATTGATTCCCATTTGGGCACCTTGCAGATCAGTCTGGCAGCTTGATTCTGCAGGTACTGCAATCTTCTAAGTTGACCTGCAGGTAGGCCAAGGTAAAGGCTATTTGAGAAATCAATATGGGAGAGGACTAGGGCCATAACCACCTGAATTAGGGCGGTATGGGTAAGGAGATGTGCGATTTTCCTGATTTTCTTTAGTTGAAAAAATTCCTGAGGATACCACAGTTCCAATCTGGGATTTTAAAGTAAGGTCCTCATTGATGGTCACTCCCAGGCTTTTTACTGTTTGTGATTTGTTAGGGGGGAGACCCATATCAGAAGGCCAAAAATTAGGGCTCCAGCTGATTTCGCTCTTACCGGGCAGAATCAGCTCTGTTTTCCCCGGATTTAATTTGAGGTGATTTAAAGACATCCAGCTCTGAATTAAAGTCATGGTTGCCTGAAAATCCTCCACAGCATTAGGTGTATTAAGTACAAAGACTAGCTGCAAGTCATCTGCATAATTATATACAGTGACTTTGTGCTCTCTTAAAGCAAAGAGAAGGGGCCGCATATACAAATTAAATAGTAAGGGAGATAGCGACGAGCCTTGAGGGACCCCACAAAAGGAATTGATTTTAGGAGCTGAAAAGGATCCTAGGCAGACGGACTGAGTGCGTTCAGATATGAACGACTTCAGCCAAGCCAAGGCGGAATCTCTGAGGCCGGCCTGTTCGACACGGTTGACCAGAATAGAATAGTCAACCGTGTCGAATGCTGCGGACAGGTCAAGAAGCACCAGTGCTTGGTGAAGATTTTTATCGGCATTGGACCTCAGGGTGTTCTGAACTGCCAGTATTACTGCCTCAGTAGAATGACCAGGCCGAAATCCCGCTTGGTTAGGTTGTAAATAGCCCGATTCTTCCACAAAGTTTGAGAGGCAATTGGTGACATAAGCCTCCAAAACTTTGGAAAAGAAGGGCAGCAGGGATATAGGCCGATAGTTCGTGAGGTCCGAAGTGTCAATGCCAGGTTTCTTGGTGAGGGGTATCAATAAGGCTTGCTTGAAACTGCTGGGGACTGTCCCTGATATAAGGGAATTATTAAGCAAGGGTATTACACTGTTGGGAATGGCCCGGCCAATTTCCCTCATAATTTGAGGGGGACAGCCATCCATGGGGGAGCCTGATTTGACTCTAGACAGTAGCTCTAAAAAAACTTTCAAGTCAATGGGAGGGAAAGAGTGTAATGTTGAAGGGTTAAAAAAAAATATCATCCACAGGGGCGCAAGCTGGACGTGTGGATATATTTTGTTTAATCAGTAAAATCTTTTCACTGAAGAAATCGTTCAAGGAGTTGCAAAGTGCTTGTGAAGGGATTACCGGAGGAGAGGTTCTATCATCATTACATAAGTCGTTCACTATCCTGAAAATTTCTTTCGACTTATTAGTAGAGTTTAAAATTTTGGTAGAGAAATAAGCAGTCTTATGATTATGTAGAATTTTTTGGTATTCTTTCCTGGCTAGGCAGTAGATAGCCCTAGCTTGAGGACAGTACTGAGAGCGCCATGCCCTTTCCTGTTGCCTCACTTCCAATTTTAATTTTTTCAACTCTGGTGTGAACCATTTATGTGCGTCCGGGCTCCTAGCGCTACAGAGGCGAGTAGGGGGGGCATAGATATTGATTGCTGAAGTTAGCCATTCTTTAAGCCTGAGGTCAGATACCTCCACATTAGTGCTTTCTCGGGGAAGGGAAAGATTTAAAAAGTTTAAGAAAGCTGACATATCCATGGAAGTCCATTTCCTGGTGGTCTTACTGGTTTGTAGCTGAAATTGAATTGTTTTGTCTAGCTGGAAAGAGAAGCTAATGCTGTGATGGTCAGACCAGCTGCAGGGTTTTATAGCAATGGAAAATATTGGTAAATTTGAGGACCAGATTTGATCAAGACTATGACCTTTCTGATGAGTCTCAGTATGAATATATTGTATCAGATTAATGTCAGTAAAAAGATCTTTCATTTCTGCTGCTTGGGGGTCTAGCAGTGTGTTGTCAAACCAAAAGTTGAGGTCCCCGACCAGAAGTAATTTAGAGTGGTTTATGACTAATGGAGCCAATAGCTCTGCAAGGGTTGAAGGAAATGTGGTCATCGTTTGAGGTGGACGATATAGTAGCACCAATACGAGTGTTCCATTAGGAGTGTCTAGTTTAGCAACTATGTTTTCTGTGTTAGACAAAGGTAAGGATGTTAGTTGTCTAAGTTGGTGTTTTTTGTTAACAATGATGGCCACTCCTCCCCCAATTTTCCCTCCCGGACGTGATGCTGATAGAATATAGTAGTCTGCTGGTAGGGCAGCTAAAATGTCCGGTAGTGAGTCCGGGGTGAGCCAGGTTTCGGCTAGTAACAACATATCAGGTTGTGTATCCTTTAATAGCAGGAAAATGTCCGTCTGATGTTTGATCATGGAGCGAGTATTTAAATAGATGCACCTGAAAGTGCAAGTTACGCTGGGTTGGGTAGTGAGCACCACATACTTGGGAGTGGGGTCGGCAGTAAGATTGGCGGGGTTATTTATACCCAAGCGTGATATTCGTTTTAGCGTGTTGTGAGGAACCGGAGGACACATCATAGTAGGTGGTCGTAATGCTTGCAAATCGGTGGAAGTATATGTATAGGAGCTAGCGGTATCCTTAGCCCCTAGTCCCGGACGCTCGCGGACGAGCGCAGACGAGCTTGACTCTAGCGCGACTCCGGTGCGCCTCCGTCGCGCCCGCTGCGCTCGTCCGCTGCGCTCCCTCCAACACATTACGTTTTATGTGAAGGAGCCTTGAGCAACTGGACCGCTGCCTCAGGTGCCAGTGCTCTCTGACTCCTCCCAATATGGCGCCCGCTCTCACCACCAGACCGGCACCAGGAGCCGCGGTAGATGAGCCGCCCTCCACTCAATCGGCAGAGGAGCCGCGGTGGACTGGGGCAGAGGGGCTGCTGACTAAAGGTAAGAAAAGGTGGCGCTAGTAATCAGCAGCGCTTAAACATTAAAATACCTCTACAGCATTTGAGAAAATCTCTGATTAAAAGATTACCGTTTTACTCACAGTAAGTCAATGATACAGAAAAAATAGTGCAGGTAAACACAAGTCAAAATATAAAACAAGATTCTCTGGATATGCCTTTGTGCAATGTCTCTCTTGCTAATGGCGCCGGGATGCTGCCACCAGCCCGGAATCCACGAGGGGAAAGAGAATCCCTGTCGTTTTATGGGAAGGAGCCTTGAGCAACTGGACCGCTGCCTCAGGTGCCAGTGCTCTCTGACTCCTCCCAATATGGCGCCCGCTCTCACCACCAGACCGGCACCAGGAGCCGCGGTAGATGAGCCGCCCTCCACTCAATCGGCAGAGGAGCCGCGGTGGACCGGGGCAGAGGGGCTGCTGACTAAAGGTAAGAAAAGGTGGCGCTAGTAATCAGCAGCGCTTAAACATTAAAATACCTCTACAGCCTTTGAGAAAATCTCTGATTAAAAGATTACTGTTTTACTCACAGTAAGTCAATGATACAGAAAAAATAGTGCAGGTAAACACAAGTCAAAATATAAAACAAGATTCTCTGGATATGCCTTTGTGCAATGTCTCTCTTGCTAATGGCGCCGGGATGCTGCCACCAGCCCGGAATCCACCATGTTGCAAACGATAGAAGCAAAGGTACATAATAATGGTACCCTATAATGAATAAGGTTGCAAAGTGTTTTTTTAAACATAAAAAAATTCAGCAGCGATAGATATCCCTCTTTCAACACCCTGCATAATTTATGCGGCACTCCTGATTTGGCATAATGAGGTGTATTAGTCTTGCAGCTGCAGATGTTACTCTTTCAAAGTTTGCACAACGTATGCGGCACCTAATGTTTGTTGTTAAAAATAAAAGACTCTCGTAGCTGTAGACGTCACACTTTCGACGATGTTCATAAGGTATGCAGCATTTGACCCTGTGTTTTTAAGCTAGTAGAATCCTGGAGCTGGACATCTTACGCCTTTAACGTTTTGAATAATTTGCGAATCCTAATTTTGGGCTCTTTACACAATTTACAAAATATCATTTTTGAGGTCCTCTAAACTGACAATATGTGTTTTAAAAACAGAAGGCTCCTATAGCTGGAGATAATATTCTGTTCAATATTTGCATAATTTAGAGCACTCTGGGATTGCCACCTGGTGGTTGTAAAAATGGAAGTATCCTGTAGCTGCAGACGTTCATCCTTCACGATAATCATAATTTAATGGCATCTTAAGTTTGTGAGGTGCAGTGTAAAAAACAGAAGAGTATTGTAGCTGGAGATGTGACCCTTTCTAAGGTTTGCGCACTGAATGCAGGGGGGCTGTGCATTATACATGACGGTGACTGATGGGAGCTGCTCTGGGCCTTCACGGAATAGCCGTCCGTGCTGCCCTCTGCAAGAGCGGTGCCACCGCAGGCGAGAGCTCTGTGCGCCCCGGATGCGGCCTAGCGCCGTAGCCTGCTGTCTCGTGAAGGTGAGTTCAAGTTGCATTGTGTGTGGCTCTGTGTCCTGCTCACACACCAAAGAGCTGTTCTATGCTGAACAAAGTTGTATCTTTTCCATGTGAATAAATACAGTACAATTTGCTGAGAGATTCAAAATGTAAAAATGCCTGGACAGAGACACAGTTTTGAGTAAGCATGGGTGGAAATTCCGTTCCGCTCGCGGATTTTGCGGATTTTCGGTAAATTCGCAATCCGCGAACGCTCGCGAATTTACCGAAAATCCGCAAATTTGCACGCAGCTGATTTTTTTTTCTTGGTGATACAATTTTGCGGCGTGCGGCGTTCACTTACCGTCAATCAGCGTTTGCCGAGTTGTTTTTCTCGATATTTTGCGAGTGCTGCGCCATTTTGGATCTTGCTGCGGGATCCCGCTGGAGTTTGGCGACGCATCGCGAGAGTTCGCAATTGCCAACATGTAGGTGCGGCGGGCAGCAACAATCTCGCGAAATTACAAAATTTGTAATTCTGCACAAGAAATCCACTAGCAAGCAGCATAGACCTTCTGAAAATGATGATTTTTATCAGAATAACTCCTCAGGTTGACATTTGCCTGCACTTTTTTGGATTTGAGGCCTTTTGACTCTCTTTGGATCACTTTTGGTTTAGAAATCAACTTTCATAAGTAAGTTTGTTCGGGGCATTACAGTTGCTGTGCTGCAGAAAGCACTCAGCAGGTGCAAAAGTTCACTCATCATTAGTAACCATTCCCTGTAGTACATCCTGAGGTCCCCCTACAGGGTTCAGTTGCCTATGTTTGTTTGGGGCATTACAGTTGCTGTTCTGCAGAAAAACGAATTTTGCAAACTGAAAGCACTCAGCAGGTGCAAAAGTTCAAACTCATCATTAGTAATAGTAACCATTCGCTGTAGTGCTTCCTGACTGGGGCCCCTCCAGAGTTCAGTTGCTAGTTGCAACAATTGTATGACCCTGCTCTGACCCTCACAGCAGGCTCATAGAATAGCTACAAGTAGGCCACAAAGGTCCTGGGAAAAAAATTGCACTGCAACAGAAAGCAAATTACAGACAAGGAAGCAGGTGCCAGACTGGAATTTTAAAACAGTGCCACATTAATAAATCAGCCCCAAATTAATTCATGTCAGTTAAAGCAGGGCAGGTGTGCTTGCTTTTCCCCCCCATAATCTACAGTGATGATGAACCAGAAGGTGGCATTGATGTACCAGAGGGTGGCATGGGTGAAACAGAGGGTGGCAGTGGTGAAACAGAGGGTGCTGGGAACCAGTGATGATGAACCAGACGTAGAAACAACATAGTCGCGACCGTTGCGAGCCGACAAGTAAGTTCGCAATTGCGAACTGGTACAAAACCCTCGCAAACTGGCAGAAACCCTTGCGAACACAGAAAAAAAGAGTCCGCAAATTCACGAGAATTCGCGGATTGCGAGTTCGCAAATACGCAAATTCGCGAACGCCAGATTCGCAAAATTCGCCCATGCTTAGTTTTGAGCAGACTGTTTAGGTGAGCCCTTTTTGTTTGTGCACTTGGATTGATATAACGTTAAGCAGC